>NW_027640655.1:0-638000 GCF_949752795.1 Hyperoodon ampullatus | reverse complement strand
ACCCTGAAGGAATTGTAAAGAATTTCCCAGTTTTTTTGTTTTGTTTTTGAAATTCCTTTTTATAGTGGGTTTGAGCTGATTCTCGCTGCCATGTTTATGCCAGTCTAGACACACTTGATTCCCTTACGGAGACATATCAATACATAGGTTTTAAGATTCTTACTAGTCTGATATATTCCTCTGTGGGAAATATGGGGTTTTGAGTCCCTTTCACTGAGGAAGGTGTAGGTCTTGGCTATTCCATAGTTGGTTTTTGGAACGGTACCTGTGCTTATATCAAACTCTGTTTTTATGGATCACACCACCTCTCCTTCCCCCTTAAGCAGGCATAAGAGTGTTTTCTAAATGTGAGACACTGTTCTCTTTCCTAACTCAGTTCAAGTGTAGCCATATTTATAGGATCTTCATAAGTGATATCTTATGATAAGTTTCTTTTTCTGTGTGACTTATTTCACTTAGAATCATCGTACCTGAATCCACCCATTTTGCTGCTACTGGTCTTATGACATTGATTTCATGGCTGAGGGATATTCCATCGTACGTAAGTACCACACTTTTTTGAACCATTTTTAAATTTCCTGGGATACTTAAGGTGTATCCAAGTTGAGATCCTTGTAAGCAGTGCAGCCCTAAATTTTGGGGTGGCTCTGTCTTATTGATTTTCAGGTTTCCCAAGGTATATTCCCAAGACTGGAAGGGCACTTGGCTCTCTAGCTCTGTTCTTTACTTGTTTTAGGGAACACAATGCACTCCTCCAGAGAGGCAGTTGGGAATTTACATCCCGCCCATCAGCATAACAAGGCTCCCTGTTCTCCAGGGCCTGTCTTGCCTTTCTGGTTTTTACACATTTTGTGGAAGTCCCTTTTGACCGGTGGGAAGTGATACTTCTATGTAGTGCAGATTTGCATTGCCCGCTTGCTTGCTTGGCCAAAAAGGGCGTATGCGTTTTCTCCTGAATATATTCAGGAGAAAACGCATAGGACCTTTTTGGCCAAGTGCCTCATTGTCGAAATTGTGCCCCTCTTCCTGTGCTTTAAAGGCGATTCCAACGTACCTCTTGAAATCTGTTTCCTGCTATCCTGCCTCGCTTTCAAGTCTGCCTCGTTGCCTTCCCTCAACAGATTTATGGACGATAGTTGTCCTTTATTACTTGGCCAGTTTGTGAATTGCTGTGCCACTGAGCTCCATGTTTCAACTCGTTTTTGGTGAGCTGACCGCAAGTCCAAAATTTTGGTTGAGGACCTATGCTGGTTCCCGGTGGGGGGCTGAGACTTTGGTTAATTATTCTTCCTGCCGGGAAGTTAGAGTGATATGTGCCCGTCCAAATGCCTAACAGCTACTCTCTCATTGGTTCTCCCTCTTCCCTTTCATCCTCTGCCAAATTGGCAACCTTTTCGAACCAGGAGGTTAAAGGGGCTGTCTTTCCAAGTTGGGAGGTTGATAGTAAAGCAGATGGAAAGTCAAACCGGAGCACCAGGAGAGGGACTATTCGTTGAGTTTTAAATCCTTTCGTATTCACAGTGTGTCCGTTCTCTAGGTTTCCCGTACATGTTATAGCTGTAGTAATATTCCCTTCAACCTGGAGAGTTGGGACACATGGAATGGGTGCCTGGCATTTGTTCTTTAAAGGGTCTGCATTTGCTCACCCAATCTCACCAATCCTCTCAGTCCCACGTGTCCAGCCTTATGCCACAACCAGCTGTCGTTTTAGATAGGGTCATTACAGGTTTCATCAGAGACCCTGAAGGAATTGTAAAGAATTTCCCAGTTTTTTTTTGTTTTGTTTTTGAAATTCCTTTTTATAGTGGGTTTGAGCTGATTCTCGCTGCCATGTTTATGCCAGTCTAGACACACTTGATTCCGTTATGGAGACATATCAATATATAGGTTTGAATATTCTTACTAGTCAGATATATTCCACTGCGGGAAATATGGGGTTTTGAGTCCCTTTCACTGAGGAAGGTGTAGGTCTTGTCTATTCCATAGTTGGTTTTTGGAACGGTACCTGTGCTTATATAAAACTCTGGTTTTATGCATGACCCCACCTCTCCTTCCACCTTAAGCAGGCATAAGTGTGTTTTCTAAATGTGAGACACTGTTCTCTTTCCTAACTCAGTTCAAGTGTAGCCATGTTTACAGGATCTTCATAAGTGATATCTTATGATAAGTTTCTTTTTCTGTGTGAGTTATTTCACTTAGAATCATCGTACCTGAATCCACCCATGTTGCTGCTACTGGTCTTATGACATTGATTTCATGGCTGAGGGATAATCCATCGTACATAATTACCACAATTTTTGGAACCATTTTTATATTTCCTGGGATATTTTAGGTGTAACCAAGTTGAGGTCCTTGTAAGCAGTGCAGCCTTAAATATTGGGGTGGCTCTGTCTTATTGATTTTCAGTTTTCCCAAGGTATATTCCCTAGATTGGAAGTGCCCTTGGCTCTGTAGCTCTGTTGTTTATTTGTTTTAGGGAACACAATGCACTCCTCCAGAGAGGCAGTTGGCAATTTACATCTCGCCTATCAGCATAAAAATGCTCCCTGTTCTCCAGGGCCTGTCTTGCCTTTCTGGTTTTTACACATTTTGTGGATGTCCCTTTTGACCGGTGGGAAGTGATACTTCTTTGTAGTGCAGATTTGCATTGCCCGCTTGCTTGCTTGGCCAAAAAGGGCGTATGCGTTTTCTCCTGAATATATTCAGGAGAAAACGCATACGCACTTTTTGGCCAAGTGCATCATTGTCGAAGTTGTGCCCCTCTTCCTGTGCTTTAAAGGCGATTCCAACGTACCTCTTGAAATCTGTTTCCTGCTATTCTGCCTCGCTTTCAAGTCCGCCTCGTTGCCTTCCCTCAACATATTTTTGGACGATAGTTGTCCTTTATTACTCGGCCAGTTTGTGAATTGCTGTGCCCCTGAGCTCCATTTTTCAACTTGTTTTTTGTGAGCTGACCGCAAGTCCAAAATTTTGGTTCAGGACCTATACTGGTTCCCGGTGTGTTGCTGAGACTTTGGTTAATTCTTCTTCCTGCCGGGAAATTACAGTGATATGTGCCCGTCCAAATGCCTAACAGCTACTCTCTCATTGGTTCTCCCTCTTCCCTTTCATACTCTGCCAAATTGGCAACCTGTGTGAACCAGGAGGTTAAAGGGGCTGTCTCTCCAAGTTGGGAGGTTGATAGTAAAGCTGATGGAAAGTCAAACCGGAGCACCAGGAGATGGACTATTCGTTGAGTTTTAGAAACCTTTCGTATTCACAGTGTGTCCGTTCTCTAGGTTTCCCGTACATGTTATAACTTTAATAATATTCCCTTCAACCTGGAGAGTTGGGATCCATGGAATGTGTGCCAGGCATTTGTGCTTTAAAGGGTCTGCATTTGCTCACCCAATCTCACCAACCGTCTCAGTCCCAAGTGTCCCTCCTTATGCCACATCCAGCTGTCGTTGTAGATAGGGTCATTCCAGGGTTCATCAGAGACCCTGAAGGAATTGTAAAGAATTTCCCAGTTTTTTTGTTTTGTTTTTGAAATTCCTTTTTATAGTGGGTTTGAGGTGATTCTCGCTGCCATGTTTATGCCAGTCCAGACACACTTGATTCCCTTACGTAGACATATCAATACATAGGTTTTAAAATTCTTACTAGTCAGATATATTCCTCTGCGGGAAATATGGGGTTTTGAGTCCCTTTCACTAAGGAAGGTGTAGGTCTTGTCTATTCCATAGTTGGTTTTTCGAACGGTACCTGTGCTTATATCAAACTCTGGTTTTATGCATCACCCCACCTCTCCTTCCCCCTTAAGCAGGCATAAGAGTGTTTTCTAAATGTGAGACACTGTTCTCTTTCCTAACTCAGTTCAAGTGTAGCCATGTTTACAGGATCTTCATAAGTGATATTTTATGATAAGTTTCTTTTTCTCTGTGACTTATTTCACTTAGAATCATCGTACCTGAATCCACCCATTTTGCTGCTACTGGTTTATGACATTGATTTCATGGCTGAGGGATATTCCATCGTACGTAAGTACCACAATTTTTGAACCATTTTTATATTTCCTGGGATATTTAAGGTGTACCCAAGTTGAGGTCCTTGTAAGCAGTGCAGCCCTAAATTTTGGGGTTGCTCTGTCTTATTGATTTTCAGAATTCACAAGGTATATTCCCTAGACTGGAAGTCCCCTTGGCTCTTTAGCTCTGTACTTTACTTTTTTTAGGGAACACAATATTTTCCTCCAGAGAGGTAGTTGGCAATTTACATCCTGCCCATCAGCATAACAAGGCTCCCTGTTCTGCAGGGCCTGTCTTGCCTTTCTGGTTTTTACACATTTTTTGGATGTCCCTTTTGACCGGTGGGAAGTGATACTTCTTTGTAGTGCAGATTTGCATTGCCCGCTTGCTTGCTTGGCCAAAAGGGGCGTATGCGTTTGCTCCTGAATATATTCAGGAGAAAACGCATAAGCCCTTTTTGGCCAAGTGCATCATTGTCGAAGTTGTGCCCCTCTTCCTATGCTTTAAAGGCGATTGCAACGTACCTCTTGAAATCTGTTTCCTGCTATTCTGCCTCACTTTCAATTCCGCCTCGTTGCCTTCCCTCAACAGATTTTTGGACGATAGTTGTCCTTTATTACTCGGCCAGTTTTTGAATTGCTGTGCCCCATAGCTCCATTTTTCAACTCGTTTTTTGTGAGCTGACCGCAAGTCCAAAATTTTGGTTCAGGACCTATGCTGGTTCCCGGTGGGGGGCTGAGACTTTGGTTAATTCTTTTTCCTGCCAGGAAATTAGAGTGATATGTGCCCGAACAAATGCCTAACAGCTACTCTCTCATTGGTTCTCCCTCTTCCCTTTCATCCTCTGCCAATTTGGCAACGTGTGGGAACCAGGAGGTTAAAGGGGTTGTCTCTCCAAGTTGGGAGATTGATAGTAAAGCAGATGGAAAGTCAAACCGGACCACCAGGAGAGGGACTATTCGTTGAGTTTTAGAAACATTTCGTATTCACAGTGGGTCCGTTCTCTAGGTTTCCCATACATGTTAAAGCTGTAGTAATATTCCCTTCAATTTGGACAGTTGTGTCCCATGGAATGGGTGCCAGGCATTTGTGCTTTAAAGGGTCTGCATTTGCTCACCCAATCTCACCCATCGTCTCAGTCCCAAGTGTCCAGCCTTATGCCACATCTAGCTGTCGTTGTAGATAGGGTCATTCCAGGTTTCATCAGAGACCCTGAAGGAATTGTAAAGAATTTACCAGTTTTTTTGTTTTGTTTTTGAAATTCCTTTTTATAGTGGGTTTGAGCTGAATCTCGCTGCCATGTTTATGCCAGTCTAGACACACTTGATTCCCTTACGGAGACATATCAATACATAGGTTTTAAGATTCTTACTAGTCTGATATATTCCTCTGCGGGAAATATGGTGTTTTGAGTCCCTTTCACTGAGGAAGGTGTAGGTCTTGTCTATTCCATAGTTGGTTTTTGGAACGGTACCTGTGCTTATATCAAACTCTGGTTTTATGCATCACCCCACCTCTCTTTCCCCCTTAAGCAGGCATAAGAGTGTTTTCTAAATGTGAGACACTGTTCTCTTTCCTAACTCATTTCAAGTGTAGCCATGTTTACAGCATCTTCATAAGTGATATCTTATGATAAGTTTCTATTTCTGTGTGACTTATTTCACTTAGAATCATCGTACCTGAATCCACCCATTTTGCTGTTACTGGTCTTATGACATTGATTTCATGGCTGAGGGATATTCCATCGTACGTAAGTACCACACTTTTTTGAACCATTTTTATATTTCCTGGGATATTTAAGGTGTACCCAAGTTGAGGTCCTTGTAAGCAGTGCACCGTTAAACTTTGGGGTGGCTCTGTCTTATTGATTTTCAGTTTTCCCAAAGTATATTCCCTAGACTGGAAGTGCCCTTGGCTCTGTAGCTCTGTTGTTTACTTGTTTTAGGGAACACTATGTACTCCTCCAGAGAGTCAGTTGGCAATTTACATCCCACCCTTCAGCATAACAAGGCTCCCTCTTCTCCAGGGCCTGTCTTGCCTTTCTGGTGTTTACACATTTTGTGGATGTCCCTTTTGACCGGAGGGAAGTGATACTTCTTTGTAGTGCAGATTTGCATTGCCTGCTTGCTTGCTTGGCCAAAAAGGGCGTATGCGTTTTCTCCTGAATATATTCAGGAGAAAACGCATATGCCCTTTTTGGCCAAGTGCATGATTGTCGAAGTTGTGCCCCTCTTCCTGTGCTTTAAAGGCAATTCCAACGTACCTCTTGAAATCTGTTTCCTGCTATTCTGCCTCGCTTTCAAGTCCGCCTCGTTGCCTTCCCTCAATAGATTTTTGGACGATAGTTGTCCTTTATTACTCGGCCAGTTTGTGAATTGCTGTGCCCCTGAGCTCCATTTTTCAACTCGTTTTCGGTGAGCTGACCGCAAGTCCAAAATTTTGGTTCAGGACCTATGCTGGTTTCCGGTGGGCGGCTGAGACTTTGGTTAATTCTTCTTCCTGCCGGGAAATTACAGTGATATGTGCCCGTCCAAATGCCTAACAGCTACTCTCTCATTGGTTCTCCCTCTTCCCTTTCATCCTCTGCCATATTGGCAACCTGTGCGAACCAGGAGGTTAAAGGGGCTGTCTCTCCAATTTGGGAGGTTGATAGTAAAGCAGATGTAAAGTCAAACCCGAGCACCAGGAGAGGGACTATTCGTTGAGTTTTAGAAACCTTTCGTATTCACAGTGTGTCCGTTCTCTAGGTTTCCCGTACATGTTATAACTGTAGTAATATTCCCTTCAAGCTGGAGAGTTGCGACCCATGGAATGGGTGCCATGCATTATTGCTTTAAAGGGTCTGCATTTGTTCACCCAATCTCACCAATCCTCTCAGTCCCAAGTGTCCAGACTTATGCCACATCCAGCTGTCGTTGTAGATAGGGTCATTCCACGTTTCATCAGAGACTCTGAAGGAATTGTAAAGAATTTCCCAGTTTTTTTGTTTTGTTTTTGAAATTCCTTTTTATAGTGGGTTTGAGCTGATTCTCGCTGCCATGTTTATGCCAGTCTACACACAATTGTTTCCCATACGGAGACATATCAATACATAGGTTTTAAGATTCTTACTAGTCTGATATATTCCTCTGCGGGAAATATGGGGTTTTGAGTCCCTTTCACTGAGGAAGGTGTAGGTCTTGTCTATTCCATAGTTGGTTTTTGGAACGGTACCTGTGCTTATATCAAACTCTGGTTTTATTCATCACCCAACCTCTCCTTCCCCCTTAAGCAGGCATAAGAGTGTTTTCTAAATGTGAGACACTGTTCTCTTTCCTAACTGAGTTCAAGTGTAGCCATGTTTACAGGATCTTCATAAGTGATATTTTATGATAAGTTTCTTTTTCTCTGTGACTTATTTCCCTTAGAATCATCGTACCTGAATCCACCCATTTTGCTGCTACTGGTCTTATGTCATTGATTTCATGGCTGAGGGATATTCCATCGTACGTAAGTACCACAATTTTTTGAACCATTTTTATATTTCCTGGGATATTTAAGGTGTACCCAAGTTAAGGTCCTTGTAAGCAGTGCAGCCCTAAATTTTGGGGTGGCTCTGTCTTATTGATTTTCAGTTTTCCCAAGGTATATTCCCTAGACTGGAAGTGCCCTTGGCTCTATAGCTCTGTTATTTACTTGTCTTAGGGAACACAATGCACTCCTCCAGAGAGGCAGTTGGCAATTTACATCCCGCCCATCAGCATAACAAGGCTCCCTGTTCTCCAGGGCCTGTCTTGCCTTTCTGGTTTTTACACATTTTGTGGATGTCCCTTTTGACCGGTGGGAAGTGATACTTCTTTGTAGTGCAGATTTGCATTGCCCACTTGCTTGCTTGGCCAAAAAGGGCGTATGTGTTTTCTCCTGAATATATTCAGGAGAAAACGCATAAGCCCTTTTTGGCCAAGTGCATCATTGTCGAAGTTGTGCCCCTCTTCCTGTGCTTTAAAGGCGATTCCAACATACCTCTTTAAATCTGTTTCCTGCTATTCTGCTTCACTTTCAAGTCCGCCTCGTTGCCTACCCTCAACAGGTTTTTGGACGATAGTTGTCCTTTATTACTTGGCCAATTAGTGAATTGCTGTGCCCCTGAGCTCCATTTTTCAACTCCTTTTTGGTGAGCTGACCGCAAGTCCAAAATTTTGGTTCAGCACCTATGCTGGTTCCCGGTGGGGTGCTGAGACCTTGGTTAATTCTTCTTCCTGCCGGGAAATTACAGTGATATGTGCCCGTCCAAATGCCTAACAGCTACTCTCTCATTGGTTCTCCCTCTTCCCTTTCATCCTCTGCCAAATTGGTAAGCTGTGCGAACCAGGAGGTTAAAGGGGCTGTCTCTCCATGTTGGGAGGTTGATAGCAAAGCAGGTAGAAAGTCAAACCGGAGCGCCAGGAGAGGGAATATTCGTTGAGTTTTAGAAACCTTTCGTATTCACAGTGTGTCCGTTCTCTAGGTTTCCCGTACATGTTATAGCTGTAGTAATATTCCCTTCAACCTGGAGAATTGGGACCCATGGAATGGGTGCCATGCATTATTGCTTTAAAGGGTCTGCATTTGCTCACCCAATCTCACCAATCCCCTCAGTCCCAAGTGTCCAGCCTTATGCCACATCCAGCTGTCGTTGTAGATAGGGTCATTCCAGGTTTTATCATTGACCCTGAAGGAATTGTAAAGAATTTCCCAGTTTTTTTGTTTTGTTTTTGAAATTCCTTTTTATAGTGTGTTTGAGCTGATTCTCGCTGCCATGTTTTTGCCAGTCTAGACACACTTGATTCCCTTACGGAGACATATCAATACATAGGTTTTAAGATTCTTACTAGTCAGATATATTCCTCTGCGGGAAATATGGGGTTTTGAGTCCCTTTCACTGAGGAAGGTGTAGGTGTTGTCTATTCCATAGTTGGATTTTGGAACGGTACCTGTGCTTATATCAAACTCTGGTTTTATGCATCACACCACCTCTCCTTCCCCCTTAAGCAGGCATAAGAGTGTTTTCTAAATGTGAGACACTGTTCTCTTTCCTAACTCAGTTCAAGTGTAGCCATGTTTACAGGATCTTCATAAGTGATATCTTATGATAAGTTTCTTTTTCTGTGTGACTTATTTCACTTAGAAACATCGTACCTGAATCCACCCATTTTGCTGCTACTGGTCTTATGTCATTGATTTCATGGCTGAGGGATATTCCATCGTACGTAAGTACCAGAATTTTTTGAACCATTTTTATATTTCCTGGGATATTTAAGGTGTACCCAAGTTGAGGTCCTTGTAAGCAGTGCAGCCCTAAATTTTGGGGTGGTTCTGTCCTATTGATTTTCAGTTTTCCCAAGGTATATTCCTTAGACTACAAGTGCCCTTGACTCTGTAGCTCTGTTGTTTACTTGTTTTAGGGAACACAATGCACTCCTCCAGAGAGGCATTTGGCAATTTACATCCCGCCCATCAGCATAACAAGGCTCCCTGTTCTCCAGGGCCTGTCTTGACTTTCTGGTTTTTACACATTTTGTGGATGTCCCTTTTGACCGGTTGGAAGTGATACTTCTTTGTAGTGCAGATTTGCATTGCCCGCTTGCTTGCTTGGCCAAAAAGGGCGTATGCGTTTTCTCCTGAATATATTCAGGAGAAAACGCATACGCCCTTTTTGGCCAAGTGCATCATTGTCGAAGTTGTGCCCCTCTTCCTGTGCTTTAAAGGCGATTCCAACGTACCTCTTGAAATCTGTTTCCTGCTATTCTGGCTCGCTTTCAAGTCCGCCTCGTTGCCTTCCCTCAACAGATTTTTGGACGATAGTTGTCCTTTATTACTCGGCCAGTTTGTGAATTTTTGTGCCCCTGAGCTCCATTTTTCAACTCGTTTTTGGTCAGCTGACCGCAAGTCCAAAATTTTGGTTCAGGACCTATACTGGTTCCCGGTGGGTGGCTGAGACTTTGGTTAATTCTTCTTCCTGCCGGGAAATTACAGTGATATGTGCCCTTCCAAATGCCCAGCAGCTACTCTCTCATTGGTTCTCCCTCATCCCTTTCATCCTCTGCCAAATTGGCAACCTTTGCGAACCAGTAGGTTAAAGGGGCTGTCTCTCCAAGTTGGGAGGTTGATAGTAAAGCAGATGAAAAGTCAAACTGGAGCACCAGGCGCGGGACTATTCGTTGAGTTTTAGAAACCTTTCGTATTCACAGTGTGTCCGTTCTCTAGGTTTCCCGTACATGTTATAGCTGTAGTAATATTCCCTTCAACCTGGAGAGTTGTGACCCATGGAATGGGTGCCATGCATAATTGCTTTAAAGGGTCTGCATTTGCTCACCCAATCTCACCAATCCTCTCACTACCAAGTGTCCAGCCTTATGCCACATCCAGCTGTCGTTGTAGATAGGGTCATTCCAGGTTTCATGAGATACTCTGAAGGATTTGTAAAGAATTTCCCAGTTTTTTTGTTTTGTTTTTGAAATTCCTTTTTATAGTGGGTTTGAGCTGATTCTCGCTGCCATGTTTATGCCAGTCTAGACACACTTGATTCCCTTACGGAGACATATCAATACATAGGTTTTAAGATTCTTACTAGTCAGATATATTCCTCTGCGGGAAATATGGTGTTTTGAGTCCCTTTCACTGAGGAAGGTGTAGGTCTTGTCTATTCCATAGTTGGTTTTTGGAACGGTACCTGTGCTTATATCAAACTCTGGTTTTATGCATCACCCCACCTCTCTCTCCCCCTTAAGCAGGCATAACAGTGTTTTCTAAATGTGAGACACTGTTCTCTTTCCTAACTCATTTCAAGTGTAGCCATGTTTACAGCATCTTCATAAGTGATATCTTATGATAAGTTTCTTTTTCTGTGTGACTTATTTCACTTAGAATCATTGTACCTGAATCCACCCATTTTGCTGCTACTGGTCTTATGACATTGATTTCATGGCTGAGGGATATTCCATCGTACGTAAGTACCACAATTTTTTGAACCATTTTTATATTTCCTGGGATATTTAAGGTGTACCCAAGTTGAGGTCCTTGTAAGCAGTGCAGCCCTAAATTTTGGGGTGGCTCTGTCTTATTGATTTTCAGTTTTCCCAAAGTATATTCCCTAGACTGGAAGTGCCCTTCGCTCTGTAGCTCTGTTGTTTACTTGTTTTAGGGAACACTATGTACTCCTCCAGAGAGGAAGTGGGCAATTTACATCCCACCCTTCAGCATAACAAGGCACCCTGTTCTCCAGGGCCTGTCTTGCCTTTCTGGTTTTTACACATTTTGTGGATGTCCCCTTTGACCGGAGGGAAGTGATACTTCTTTGTAGTGCAGATTTGCATTGCACGCTTGCTTGCTTGGCCAAAAAGGGCGTATGCGTTTTCTCCTGAATATATTCAGGAGAAAACGCATACGCCCTTTTTGGCCAAGTGCATCATTGTCGAAGTTGTGCCCCTCTTCCTGTGCTTTAAAGGCGATTCCAACGTACCTCTTGAAATCTGTTTCCTGCTATTCTGCCTCGCTTACAAGTCCGCCTCGTTGCCTTCCCTCAACAGATTTTTGGACGATAGTTGTCCTTTATTACTCGGCCAGTTTGTGAATTGCTGTGCCCCTGAGCTCCATTTTTCAACTCGTTTTTGGTGAGCTGACCGCAAGTCCAAAATTTTGATTCAGGACCTATGCTGGTTTCCGGTGGGGGGCTGAGACTTTGGTTAATTCTTCTTCCTGCCGGGAAATTACAGTGATATGTGCCCGTCCAAATGCCTAACAGCTACTCTCTCATTGGTTCTCCCTCTTCCCTTTCATCCTCTGCCAAATTGGCAACCTGTGCGAACCAGGAGGTTAAAGGGGCTGTCTCTCCATGTTGGGAGATTGATAGTAAAGCAGGTGGAAAGTCAAACAGGAGCACCAGGAGTGGGACTATTCGTTGAGTTTTAGAAACCTTTCGTATTCACAGTGTGTCCGTTCTCTAGGTTTCCCGTACATGTTATAGCTGTAGTAATATTCCCTTCAACCTGGAGAGTTGGGACTCATGGAATGGGTGCCATGCATTATTACTTTAAAGGGTCTGCATTTGCTCACTGAATCTCACCAAACCTCTCAGTCCCAAGTGTCCAGCCTTATGTCACATCCAGCTGTCGTTGTAGATAGGGTCATTCCAGGTTTCATCAGAAACTCTGAAGGAATTGTAAAGAATTTCCCAGTTTTTTTGTTTTGTTTTTGAAATTCCTTTTTATCGTGGGTTTGAGCTGATTCTCGCTGCCATGTTTATGAAAGTCTAGACACACTTGAATCCCTTACGGAGACATATCAATACATAGGTTTTAAGATTCTTGCTAGTCAGATATATTCCTCTGCGGGAAATATGGTGTTTTGAGTCCCTTTCACTGAGGAAGGTGTAGGTCTTGGGTATTCCATAGTTGGTTTTTGGAGCGGTACCTGTGCTTATATCAAACTCTGGTTTTATGCATCACATCACCACTCTTTCCCCATTAAGCAGGCATAAGAATGTTTTCTAAATGTGAGACACTGTTCTCTTTCCTAACTCAGTTCAAGTGTAGCCATGTTTACAGGATCTTCATAAGTGATATCTTATGATAAGTTTCTTAATCTGTGTGACTTATTGAACTTAGAAACATCGTATCTGAATCCACCCATTTGGCTGCTACTGGTCTTATGACATTGATTTCATGGCTGAGGGATATTCCATCGTACGTAAGTACCACAATTCTTTTAACCATTTTTATATTTCCTGGGATATTTAAGGTGTACCCAAGTTGAGGTCCTTGTAAGCAGTGCAGCCCTAAATTTTGGCGTGGCTCTGTCTTATTGATTTTCAGTTTTCCCAAGGTATATTCCCTAGACTGGAAGTTCCCTTGGCTCTGTAGCTCTGTTCTTTACTTGTTTTAGGGAACACAATGCACTCCTCCAGAGAGGCAGTTGGCAATTTACATCCCGCCCATCAGCATAACAAGGCTCCCTGTTCTCCAGGGCCTGTCTTGCCTTTCTGCTTTTTACACATTCTGTGGATGTCCCTTTTGACCGGTGGGAAGTGTTACTTCTGTGTAGTGCAGATTTGCATTGCCCGCTTGCTTGCTTGGCCAAAAAGGGCGTATGCGTTTTCTCCTGAATATATTCAGGAGAAAACACATACGCCCTTTTTGGCCAAGTGCATCATTGTCGAAATTGTGCCCCTCTTCCTGTGCTTTAAAGGCGATTCCAACGTACCTCTTGAAATCTGTTTCCTGCTATTCTGGCTCACTTTCAAGTCCGCCTCATTGCCTTCCGTCAACAGATTTTTGGACGATAGTTGTCCTTTATTACTCGGCCAGTTTGTGAATTGCTGTGCCACTGAGCTTCATTTTTCAACTCGTTTTTGGTGAGCTGACCGCAAGTCCAAAATTTTGGTTCAGGACCTATACTGGTTCCCGGTGGGTGACTGAGACTTTGGTTAATTCTTCTTCCTGCCGGGTAATTACAGTGATATGTGCCCGTCCAAATGCCTAACAGCTACTCTCTCATTGGTTCTCCCTCTTCCCTTTCATCCTCTGCCAAATTGGAAACCTGTGCGAAACAGGAGGTTAAAGGGGCTGTCTCTCCAAGTTGGGAGGTTGATAGTAAAGCAGATGGAAAGTCAAACCGGAGCACCAGGAGAGGGACTATTCGTTGAGTTTTAGAAACCTTTCGTATTCACAGTGTGTCCCTTCTCTAGGTTTCCCATACATGTTATAGCTGTAGTAATATTCCCTTCAACCTGGAGAGTTGGAACCCATGGAATGGGTGCCATGCATTATTTCTTTAAAGGGTCTGCATTTGCTCACTGAATCTCACCAATCCTGTCAGTCCCAAGTGTCCAGCCTTATGCCACATCCAGCTGTCGTTGTAGATAGGGTCATTCCAGGTTTCGTCAGAGACCCTGAAGGAATTGTAAAGAATTTCCCAGTTTTTTTGTTTTGTTTTTGAAATTCCTTTTTATCGTGGGTTTGAGCTGATTCTCGCTGCCATGTTTATGCCAGTCTAGACACACTTGATTTCCTTACGGAGACATATCAATACATAGGTTTTAAGATTCTTACTAGTCAGATATATTCCTCTGCGGGAAATATGGTGTTTTCAGACCCTTTCACTGAGGAAGGTGTAGGTCTTGTCTATTCCATAGTTGGTTTTTTGAGCGGTACCTGTGCTTATATCAAACTCTGGTTTTATGCATCACCCCACCTCTCTTTCCCCCTTAAGCAGGCATAAGAATGTTTTCTAAATGTGAGACACTGTTCTCTTTCCTAACTCAGTTCAAGTGTAGCCATGTTTACAGGATCTTCATAAGTGAAATCTTATGATAAGTTTCTTTTTCTGTGTACCTTATTTCACTTCGAATCATCGTACCTGAATCCACCCATTTTGCTGCTACTGGTCTTATGTCATTGATTTCATGGCTGAGGGATATTCCATCGTACGTAAGTACCACAATTTTTTGAAACATTTTTATATTTCCTGGGATATTTAAGGTGTACCCAAGTTGAGGTCCTTGTAAGCAGTGCAGCCTTAAATTTTGGGGTGGCTCTCTCTTATTGATTTTCAGTTTTCCCAAGGTATATTCCCTAGACTGGAAGTGCCCTTGGCTCTGTAGCTCTGTTGTTTACTTGTTTTAGGGAACACAATGCACTCCTCCAGAGAGGCAGTTGGCAATTTACATCCCGCCCATCAGCATAACAAGGCTCCCTGTTCTCCAGGGCCTGTCTTGCCTTTCTGGTTTTTACACATTTTGTGGATGTCCCTTTTGACCGGTGGGAAGTGATACTTCTTTGTAGTGCAGATTTGCATTGCAGGCTTGCTTGCTTGGCCAAAAAGGGCGTATGTGTTTTCTCCTGAATATATTCAGGAGAAAACGCATACGCCCTTTTTGGCCAAGTGCATCATTGTCGAAGTTGTGCCCCTCTTCCTGTGCTTTAAAGGCGATTCCAACGTACCTCTTGAAATCTGTTTCCTGCTATTCTGCCTCGCTTTCAAGTCCGCCTCGTTGCCTTCCCTCAACAGATTTTTGGACGATAGTTGTCCTTTATTACTCGGCCAGTTTGTGAATTGCTGTGCCCCTGAGCTCCATTTTTCAACTCGTTTTTGGTGAGCTGACCGCAAGTCCAAATTTATGATTCAGGACCTATACTGGTTCCCGGTGGGTGGCTGAGACTTTGGTTAAATCTTCTTCCTGCCGGGAAATTACAGTGATATGTGCCCGTCCAAATGCCTAACAGCTACTCTCTCATTGGTTCTCCCTCTTCCCTTTCATCCTCTGCCAAATTGGCAACCTGTGCGAACCAGGAGGTTAAAGGGGCTGTCTCTCCAAGTTGGGAGGTTGATAGTAAAGCAGGTGGAAAGTCAAACCGGAGCACCAGGAGAGGGACTATTCGTTGAGTTTTAGAAACCTTTCGTATTCACAGTGTGTCCGTTCTCTATGTTTCCCGTACATGTTATAGCTGTAGTAATATTCCCTTCAACCTGGAGAGTTGGGACCCATGGAATGGGTGCCATGCATTATTGCTTTAAAGGGTCTGCATTTGCTCACCCAATCTCACCAATCGTCTCAGTCCCAAGTGTCCAGCCTTATGTCACATCCAGCTGTCGTTGTATATAGGGTCATTCCAGGTTTCATCAGAGACCCTGAAGGAATTGTAAAGAATTTCCCAGTTTTTTTGTTTTGTTTTTGAAATTCCTTTTTATAGTGGGTTTGAGCTGATTCTCGCTGCCATGTTTATGCCAGTCTAGACACACTTGATTCCCTTACGGAGACATATCAATACATAGGTTTTAAGATTCTTACTTGTCAGATATATTCCTCTGCAGGAAATATGGGGTTTTGAGTCCCTTTCACTGAGGAAGGTATAGGTCTTGTCTATTCCATAGTTGGTTTTTGGAACGGCATCTGTGCTTATATCAAACTCTGGTTTTATGCATCACCCCACCTCTCCTTCCCCCTTAAGCTGGCATAAGAGTGTTTTCTAAATGTGAGACACTGTTCTCTTTCCTAACTCAGTTCAAGTGTAGCCATGTGTACAGGATCTTCATAAGTGATATCTTATGATAAGTTTCTTTTTCTCTGTGACTTATTTCACTTAGAATCATCGTACCTGAATCCACCCATTTTGCTGCTACTGGTCTTATGACATTGATTTCATGGCTGAGGGATATTCCATCGTACGTAAGTACCACAAATTTTTGAACCATTTTTATATTTCCTGGGATATTTAAGGTGTACCCAAGTTGAGGTCCTTGTAAGCAGTGCAGCCCTAAATTTTGGGGTGGCTCTGTCTTATTGATTTTCAGTTTCCCCAAGGTATATTCCCTAGACTGGAAGTGCTCTTGGCTCTGTAGCTCTGTTCTTTACTTGTTTTAGGGAACACAATGTACTCCTCCAGAGAGGCAGTTGGCAATTTACATCCCGCCCATCAGCATAACAAGGCTCCCTGTTCTCCAGGGCCTGTCTTGCCTTTCTGGTTTTTACATATTTTGTGGATGTCCCTTTTGACCGGTGGGAAGTGATACTTCTTTGTAGTGCAGATTTGCATTGCCCGCTTGCTTGCTTGGCCAAAAAGGGCGTATGCGTTTTCTCCTGAATATATTCAGGAGAAAACGCATACGCCCTTTTTGGCCAAGTGCATCATTGTCGAAGTTGTGCCCCTCTTCCTGTGCTTTAAAGGCGATTCCAACGTACCTCTTGAAATCTGTTTCCTGCTATTCTGCCTCGCTTTCAAGTCCGCCTCGTTGCCTTCCCTCAATAGATTTTTGGACGATAGTTGTCCTTTATTACTCGGCCAGTTTGTGAATTGCTGTGCCCCTGAGCTCCATTTTTCAACTCGTTTTTGGTGAGGTGACCGCAAGTCCGAAATATTGGTTCAGGACCTATGCTGGTGCCCGGTGGGGGGCTGAGACTTTGGTTAATTCTTTTTCCTGCCGTGAAATTACAGTGATATGTGCCCGTTCAAATGCCTAACAGCTACTCTCTCATTGGTTCTCCCTCTTCCCTTTCATCCTCTGCGAAATTGGCAACCTGTGCGAACCAGGAGGTTAAGGGGGCTGTCTCTCCAAGTTGGGAGGATGATAGTAAAGCAGGTGTAAAGTCAAACCGGAGCACCAGGAGAGGGACTATTCTTTCAGATTTAGAAACCTTTCGTATTCACAGTGTGTCCGTTCTCTAGGTTTCCCGTACATGTTATAGCTGTAGTAATATTCCCTTCAACCTGGAGAGTTGGGACCCATAGAATGGGTGCCATGCTTTATTGCTTTAAAGGGTCTGCATTTGCTCAGCCAATCTCACCAATCGTCTCAATCCCAAGTGTCCAGCCTTATGCCACATCCAGCTGTCGTTGTAGATAGGGTCATTCCAGGTTTCATCAGAGACCCTGAAGGAATTGTAAAGAATTTCCCAGTTTTTTTGTTTTGTTTTTGAAATTCCTTTTTATAGTGGGTTTGAGCTGATTCTCGCTGCCATGTTTATGCCAGTCTAGACACACTTGATTTCCTTACGGAGACATATCAATACATAGGTTTTAAGATTCTTAATAGTCAGATATATTCCTCTGCGGGAAATATGGGGTTTTGAGTCCCTTTCACTGAGGAAGGTATAGGTCTTGTCTATTCCATAGTTGGTTTTTGGAACGGTACCTGTGCTTATATCAAACTCTGGTTTTATGCATCACCCCACCTCTCCTTCCCCCTTAAGCAGGCATAAGAGTGTTTTCTAAATGTGAGACACTGTTCTCTTTCCTAACTCAGTTCAAGTGTAGCCATGTGTACAGGATCTTCATAAGTGATATCTTATGATAAGTTTCTTTTTCTGTGTGACTTATTTCAGTTAGAATCACCGTACCTGAATCCACCCATTTTGCTGCTAAAGGTCTTATGAGATTGATTTCATGGGTGAGGGATATTCCCTCGTACGTAAGTACCACAATTTTTTGAAACATTTTTATATTTCCTGGGATATTTAAGGTGTACCCAAGTTGAGGTCCTTGTAAGCAGTACAGCCCTAAGTTTTGGGGTGGCTGTGTCTTATTGATTTTCAGTTTTCCCAAGGTATATTCCCTAGACTGGAAGTGCCCTTGGCTCTGTAGCTCTGTTGTTTACTTGTTTTAGGGAACACAATGTACTTCTCCAGAGAGGCAGTTGGCAATTTACATCCCGCCCATCAGCATAACAAGGCTCCTTGTTCTCCAGGGCCTGTCTTGCCTTTCTGGTTTTTACACATTTTGTGGATGTCCCTTTTGACCGGTGGGAAGTGATACTTCTTTGTAGTGCAGATTTGCATTGCCCGTTTGCTTGATTGGCCAAAAAGGGCGTATGCGTATTCTCCTGAATATATTCAGGAGAATACGCATACGCCCTTTTTGGCCAAGTGCATCATTGTCGAAGTCATGCCCCGCTTCCTGTGCTTTAAAGGCGATTCGAACGTACCTCTTGAAATCTGTTTCCTGCTATTCTGCCTCGCTTTCAAGTCCGCCTCGTTGCCTTCCCTCAACAGATTTTTGGACGATAGTTGTCCTTTATTACTCGGCCAGTTTGTGAATTGCTGTGCCCCTGAGCTCCATTTTTCAACTCGTTTTTGGTGAGCTGACCGCAAGTCCAAAATTTTGGTTCAGGACCTATACTGGTTCCCAGTGGGTGGCTGAGACTTTGGTTAATTCTTCTTCCTGCCGGGAAATTACAGTGATATGTGCCCCTCCAAATGCCTAACAGCTACTCTCTCATTGGTTCTCCCTCTTCTTTTCAACCTCTGGCAAATTGGCAACCTGTGCGAACCAGGAGGTTAAAGGGGCTGTCTCTCCAAGTTGGGAGGTTGATAGTAAAGCAGATGGAAAGTCAAACCGGAGCCCCAGGAGAGGGACTGTTCGTTGAGTTTTAGAAACCTTTCGTATTCACAGTGTGTCCGTTCTCTAGGTTTCCCGTACATGTTATAACTGTAGTAATATTCCCTTCAACCTGGAGAGTTGGGACCCATGGAATGGGTGCCATGCATTATTGCTTTAAAGGGTCTGCATTTGCTCACCCAATCTCACCAATCCTCTCAGTCCCAAGTGTCCAGCCTTATGCCACATCCAGCTGTCGTTGTAGATAGGGTCATTCCAGGTTTCATCAGAGACCCTGAAGGAATTGTAAAGAATTTCCCAGTTTTTTTGTTTTGTTTTTGAAATTCCTTTTTATAGTGGGTTTGAGCTGATTCTCGCTGCCATGTTTATGCCAGTCTAGACACCCTTGATTCCCTTACGGAGACATATCAATACATAGGTTTTAAAATTCTTACTAGACAGATATATTCCTCTGCGGGAAATATGGGGTTTTGTGTCCCTTTCACTGAGGAAGGTGTAGGTCTTGTCT
This sequence comes from Hyperoodon ampullatus, assembly GCF_949752795.1. Taxonomy (NCBI): domain Eukaryota; kingdom Metazoa; phylum Chordata; class Mammalia; order Artiodactyla; family Ziphiidae; genus Hyperoodon; species Hyperoodon ampullatus. The sequence continues at coordinate 618,636 of NW_027640655.1, read as the reverse complement.
ATTCCATAGTTGGTTTTTGGAACGGTACCTGTGCTTATATCAAACTCTGGTTTTATGCATCACCCCACCTCTCCTTCCCCCTTAAGCAGGCATAAGAGTGTTTTCTAAATGTGAGACACTGTTCTCTTTCCTAACTCAGTTCAAGTGTAGCCATGTTTACAGGATCTTCATAAGTGATATCTTATGATAAGTTTCTTTTTCTGTGTGACTTATTTCACTAGGAATCATTGTACCTGAATCCACGCATTTTGCTGCTACTGGTCTTATGACATTGATTTCATGGCTGAGGGATATTCCATCGTACGTAAGTACGACAATTTTTTGAACCATTTTTATATTTCCTGGGATATTTAAGGTGAACCCAAGTTGAGGTCCTTGTAAGCAGTGCAGCCCTAAATTTTGGGGTGGCTCTGTCTTATTGATTTTCAGTTTTCCCAAGGTATATTCCCTAGACTGGAAGTGCCCTTGGCTCTGTAGCTCTGTTCTTTACTTGTTTTAGGGAACACAATTAACTCCTCCAGAGAGGCAGTTGGCAGTTTACAACCCGCCCATCAGCATAACAATGCTCCTTGTTCTCCAGGGCCGGTCTTGCCTTTCTGGTTTTTACTCATTTTGTGGATGTCCCTTTTGACCGGTGGGAAGTGATACTTTTTGTAGGGCAGATTTGCATTGCCCGCTTGCTTGCTTGGCCAAAAAGGGCGTATGCGTTTTCTCCTGAATATATTCAGGAGAAAACACATACACCCGTTTTGGCCAAGTGCATCATTGTCGAAGTTGTGCCCCTCTTCCTGTGCTTTAAAGGCGATTCCAACGTACCTCTTGAAGTCTGTTTCCTGCTATTCTGCCTCGCTTTAAAGTCTGCCTCGTTGCCTTCCCTTAACAAATTTTGGACGATAGTTTTCCTTTATTATTCTGCCATTTTGTGAATTGCTGTGCCCTTGAGCTCAATTTTTCAACTCGTTTTTTGTGAGCTGACCGCAAGTCCAAAATTTTGGTTCAAGACCTATGCTGTTTCCCGTTGGGGGGCTGAGACTTTGGTTAATTCTTCTTCCTGCTGGGAAGTTAGAGTGTTATGTGCCCGTCCAAATGCCTAACAGCTACTCTCTCACTGGTTCTCCCTCTTCCCTTTCATCCTCTGCCAAATTGGAAACCTGTGCGAACCAGGAGGTTAAATGGGCTGTCTCTCCAAGTTGGGAGATTGATAGTAAAGCAGATGGAAAGTCAAACCGGAGCACCAGGAGAGGGACTATTCGTTGAGTTTTAGAATCCTTTCGTATTCACAGTGGGTCCGTTCTCTAGGTTTCCCGTACATGTTATAGCTGTAGTAATATTCCCTTCAACCTGGAGAGTTGTGACCCATGGAATGGGTGCTAGGCATTTGTGCTTTAAAGGGTCTGCATTTGCTCACCCAATCTCACCAATCCTCTCAGTCCCAAGTGTCCAGCCTTATGCCACATCCAGCTGTCGTTGTAGATAGTGTCTTTCCAGGTTTCATCAGAGTCCCTGAAGGAATTGTTAAGAATTTTCCAGTTTTTTGATTTGTTTTTGATATTCCTTTTTATAGTGGGTTTGAGCTGATTCTCGCTGCCATGTTTATGCCAGTCTAGACACACTTGATTCCCTTACGGAGACATATCAATACATAGGTTTTAAGATTCTTACTAGTCAGATATATTCCTCTGCGGGAAATATGGGGTTTTGAGTCCCTTTCACTGAGGAAGGTGTAGGTCTTGTCTATTCCATAGTTGGTTTTTGGAACGGTACCTTTGCTTATATCAAACTCTGGTTTTATACATCACCCCACCTCTCCTTCCCCCTTAAGCAGGCACAAGAGTGTTTTCTAAATGTGAGACACTGTTCTCTTTCCTAACTCAGTTCAAGTGTAGCCATGTTTACAGGATCTTCATAAGTGATATCTTATGATAAGTTTCTTTTTCTGTGTGACTTATTTCATTTAGAATCATCGTACCTGAATCCACCCATTTTGCTGCTACTGGTCTTATGACATTGATTTCATGGCTGAGGGATATTCCATCGTACGTAAGTGCCACTATTTTTTGAACCATTTTTGTATTTCCTGGGATATTTAAGGTGTACCCAAGTTGAGGTCCTTGTAAGCAATGCAGCCCTAAATTTTGGGGTGGCTCTGTCTTATTGATCTTCAGTTTTCCCAAGGTATATTCCCTAGACTGGAAGTGCCCTTGGCTCTGTAGCTCTGTTGTTTATTTGTTTTAGGGAACACAATGCACTCCTCCAGAGAGGCAGTTGGCAATTTACATCCCGCCCATCAGCATAACATGGCTCCCGGTTCTCCAGGACCTGTCTTACCTTTCTGGATTTTACACATTTTGTGTGTGTCCCTTTTGACCGGTGGGAAGTGATACTTCTTTGTAGAGCAGATTTGCATTGCCCGCTTGCTTGCTTGCTTGGCCAAGAAGGGCGTATGCGTTTTCTCCTGAATATATTCAGGAGAAAACGCATACGCCCTTTTTGGCCAAGTGCATCATTGTCGAAGTTGTGCCCCTCTTCCTGTGCTTTAAAGGCGATTCCAACGTACCTCTTGAAATCTGTTTCCCGCTATTCTGCCTCGCATTCAAGTCCGCCTCGTGGCCTTCCCTCAACAGATTTTTGTACGATAGTTATCCTTTTTTACTTGGCCAGTTTGTGAATTGCTGTGCCCCTGAGCTCCATTTTTCAACTCGTTTTTGGTGAGCTGACCGCAAGTCCAAAATTTTGGTTCAGGACCTATGCTGGTTCCCGGTGGGTGGCTGAGACTTTGGTTAATACTTCTTCCTGTGGGAAATTACAGTGATATGTGCCCGTACAAATGCCTAACAGCTACTCTCTCATTGGTTCTCCCTCTTCCCTTTCATTCTCTGCCAAATTGGAAACCTGTCCGAAAGAGGAGGTTAAAGGGGCTGTCACTCCAAGTTGGGAGATTGATAGTAAAGCAGATGGAAAGTCAAACCGGAGCACCAGGAGAGGGACTATTCGTTGAGTTTTAGAAAGCTTTCGTATTCACAGTGTGTCCGTTCTCTAGGTTTCCCGTACATGTTATAACTGTAGTAATATTCCCTTCAACCTGGAGAGTTGGGACCCATGGAATGGGTGCCATGCATTATTGCTTTAAAGGGCCTGCATTTGCTCACCCAATCTCACCAATCCTCTCAGTCCCAAGTGTCCAGCCTTATGCCACATCCAGCTGTCGTTGTAGATAGGGTCATTCCAGGTTTCATCAGAGACCCTGAAGGAATTGTAAAGAATTTCCAAGTTTTTTTGTTTTGTTATTGAAATTCCTTTTTTTAGTGGGTTTGAGCTGATTCTCGCTGCCATGTTTATGTCAGTGTAGACACACTTGATTCCCTTACGGAGACATATCAATACATAGGTTTTAAGATTCTTACTAGTCAGATATATTCCTCTGTGGGAAATATGGGGTTTTGAGTCCCTTTCACTGAGGAAGGTATAGGTCTTGTCTATTCCATAGTTGGTTTTTGGAACGGTACCTGTGCTTATATCAAACTCTGGTTTTATGCATCACCCCACCTCTCCTTCCCCCTTAAGCAGGCATAAGAGTGATTTCTAAATGTGAGACACTGTTCTCTTTCCTAACTCAGTTCAAGTGTAGCCATGTTTACAGCATCTTCATAAGTGATATCTTATGATAAGTTTCTTTTTCTCTGTGACTTATTTCACTTAGAATCATCGTACCTGAATCCACCCATTTTGCTGCTACTGGTCTTATGACATTGATTTCATGGCTGAGGGATATTCCATCGTATGTAAGTACCACAATTTTTTGAACCATTTTTATATTTCCTTGGATATTTAAGGTGTACCCAAGTTGAGGTCCTTGTAAGCAGTGCAGCCCTAAATTTTGGGGTGGCTCTGTCTTATTGATTTTCAGTTTTCCCAAGGTATATTCCCTAGACTGGAAGTGCCCTTGGCTCTGTAGCTCTGTTCTTTACTTGTTTTAGGGAACACAATGCACTCCTCCAGAGAGGCAGTTGGCAATTTACATCCCGCCCATCAGCATAACAAGGCTCCCTGTTCTGCAGGGCCTGTCTTGCCTTTCTGGTTTTTACACATTTTGTGGATGTCCCTTTTGACCGGTGGGAAGTGATACTTCTTTGTAGTGCAGATTTGCATTGCCCGCTTGCTTGCTTGGCCAAAAAGGGCGTATGCGTTTTCTCCTGAATATATTCAGGTGAAAACGCATACGCCCTTTTTGGCCAAGGGCATCATTGTCAAAGTTGTGACCCTCTTCCTGTGATTTAAAGGCGATTCCAAAGTACCTCTTGAAATCTGTTTCCTGCTATTTTCCTCGATTTCAAGTCTGCCTCGTTGCCTTCCTTCAAAAGATTTTTGGACGATACTTGACCTTTTTTACTCTGCCAGTTTGTGAATTGCTGTTCCCCTGAGCTCCATTTTTCAACTCGTTTTTGGTGAGCTGACCGCAAGTCCAAAATTTTGGTTCAGGATCTATGCTGGTTCCCGGTGGGGTGCTGAGACTTTGGTTAATTCTTCTTGCTGCTGTGAAGTTAGAGTGATATATGCCCGTCCAAATACCTAACAGCTACTCTCTCATTGGTTCTCCCTCTTCCCTTTCATCCTCTGCTAAATTGGAAACCTGTGCGAACCAGGAGGTTAAGGGGCTGTCTCTCCAAGGTGGGACGTTGATAGTAAAGCAGATGGAAAGTCAAACCGGAGCACCAGGAGATTGACAATTCGTTGAGTTTTAGAAACCTTTCGTATTCACAGTGTGTCCGTTCTCTAGGTTTCCCATACATGTTATAGCGGTAGTAATATTCCCTTCATCCTGGAGAGTTGGGACCCATGGAATGGGTGCCAGGCATTATTGCTTTAAAGGGTCTGCATTTGCTCACACAATCTCACCAATCCTCTCAGTCCCAAGTGTCCAGCCTTATGCCACATCCAGCTGTCGTTGTAGATAGGGTCATTCCAGGTTTCATCAGAGACCCTGAAGGAATTGTAAAGAATTTACAAGTTTTTTTGGTTTGTTTTTGAAATTCCTTTTTATAGTGGGTTTGAGCTGATTCTCGCTGCCATGTTTTTGCCAGTCTAGACACACTTGATTCTCTTACGGAGACATATCAATACATAGGTTTTAAGATTCTTACTAGTCAGATATATTCCTCTGCGGGAAATATGGGGTTTTGAGTCCCTTTAACTGAGGAAGGTATAGATCTTGTCTATTCCATAGTTGGTTTTTGGAACGGTACCTGTGCTTATATCAAACTCTGGTTTTATGCATCAGCCCACCTCTCCTTCCCCCTTAAGCAGGCATAAGAGTGTTTTCTAAATGTGAGACACTGTTCTCTTTCCTAACTCAGTTCAAGTGTAGCCATGTTTACAGGATCTTCATAAGTGATATCTTATGATAAGTTTCTTTTTTTGTGTGACTTATTTCACTTAGAATCATCGTACCTGAATCCACCCATTTTGCTGCTACTGGTCTTATGACATTGATTTCATGGCTGAGGGATATTCCATCGTACGTAAGTACCACAGTTTTTTGAACCATTTTTATATTTCCTGGGATATTTAAGGTGTACCCAAGTTGAGGTCCTTGAAAGCAGTGCAGCCCTAAATTTTGGGGTGGGTCTGTCTTATTGATTTTCAGTTTTCCCAAGGTATATTCCCTAGACTGGAAGTGCCCTTGGCTCTGTAGCTCTGTTGTTTACTTGTTTTAGGGAAAACAATGCACTCCTCCAGAGAGGCAGTTGGCAATTTACATGCCGCCCATCAGCATAACAAGGCTCCCTGTTCTCCAGGGCCTGTCTTGCCTTTCTGGTTTTTACACATTTTGTGGATGTCCCTTCTGACCGGTGGGAAGTGATACTTCTTTGTAGTGCAGATTTGCATTGCCCGCTTGCTTGCTTGGCCAAAAAGGGCGTATGCGTTTTCTCCTGAATATATTCAGGAGAAAAGGCATACGCCCTTTTTGGCCAGGTGAATCATTCTCGAAGTTGTGCCCCTCTTCCTGTGCTTTAAAGGCGATTCCAACGTACCTCTTGAAATCTGTTTCCTGCTATTCTGCCTCGCTTTCAAGTCCGCCTCGTTGCCTTCCTTCAACTGATTTTTGGACGATAGTTGTCCTTTATTACTCAGCCAGTTTGTGAATTGCTGTGCCCCTGAGCTCCATTTTTCAACTCGTTTTTGGTGAGTTGACCGCAAGTCCAAAATTTTGGTTCAGGACCTATGCTGGTTCCCGGTGGGTGGCTGAGACTTTGGTTAATTCTTCTTCCTGCCGGGAAATTACAGTGATATGTGCCCGTTCAAATGCCTAACAGCTACTCTCTCATTGGTTCTCCCTCTTCCCTTTCATCCTCTGCCAAATTGGCAACCTGTGCGAACCAGGAGGTTTAAGGGGCTGTCTCTCCAAGTTGGGAGGTTGATAGTAAAGCAGATGGAAAGTCAAACCGGAGCACCAGGAGAGGGACTATTCGTTGAGTTTTAGAAACCTTTCGTATTCACAGTGTGTCCGTTCTCTAGGTTTCCCGTACATGTTATTGCTGTAGTAATATTCCCTTCAACCTGGAGAGTTGGGACCCATGGAATGGGTGCCATGCATTATTGCTTTAAAGGGTCTGCATTTGCTCTCCCAATCTCACCAGTCGTCTCAGTCCCATGTGTCCCTCCTTATGCCACATCCAGCTGTCATTGTAGATAGGGTCATTCCAGGTTTCATCAGAGACCCAGAAGGAATCGTAAAGAATTTCCCAGTTTTTTTGTTTTGTTTTTGAAATTCCTTTTTATAGTGGGTTTGAGCTGATTCTCGCTGCCATGTTTATGCCAGTCTAGAAACACTTGATTCCCTTATGGAGACATATCAATACATAGGTTTTAAGATTCTTACTAGTCAGATATATTCCTCTGCGGGAAATATGGGGATTTGACTCCCTTTCACTGAGGAAGGTGTAGGTCTTGTCTATTCCATAGCTGGTTTTTGGAACGGTACCTGTGCTTATATCAAACTCTGGTTTTATGCATCACCCCACCTCTCCTTCCTGCTTAAGCAGGCATAAGAGTGTTTTCTAAATGTGAGACACTGTTCTCTATCCTAACTCAGTTCAAGTGTAGCCATGTTTACAGGATCTTCATAAGTGATATCTTATGATAAATTTCTTTTTCTGTGTGACTTATTTCACTTAGAATCATCGTACCTGAATCCACCCATTTTGCTGCTACTGGTCTTATGACATTGATTTCATGGCTGAGGGATATTCCATCGTTCGTAAGTACCACAATTTTTTGAACCATTTTTATATTTCCTGGGATATTTAAGGTGTACCCAAGTTGAGGTCCTTGTAAGCAGTGCAGCCCTAAATTTTGGGGTGGGTCTGTCTTATTGATTTTCAGTTTTCCCAAGTTATATTCCCTAGACGGGAAGTGCCCTTGGCTCTGTAGCTCTGTTCTTTACTTGTTTTAGGGAAAACAATGTACTCCTCCAGAGAGGCAGTTGGCAATTTACATCCCTCCCATCAGCATTACAAGGCTCCCTGTTCTCCAGGGCCTGTCTTGCCTTTCTGGTTTTTACACATTTTGTGGATGTCCGTTCTGACCGGTGGGAAGTGATACTTCTTTGTAGTGCAGATTTGCCTTGCCCGCTTGCTTGCTTGGCCAAAAAGGGCGTATGCGTTTTCTCCTGAATATATTCAGGAGAAAATGCATACGCCCTTTTTGGCCAACTGCATCATTGTCGAAGTTCTGCCCCTCTTACTGTGCTTTAAAGGCGATTCCAACGTACCTCTTGAAATCTGTTTCCTGCTATTCTGCCTCGCTTTCACGTCCGCCTCGTTGCCTTCCCTCAACAGATTTTTAGATGATAGTTGTCCTTTATTTCTCTGCAAGTTTGTGAATTGCTGTACCCTTGAGCTCCATTTTTCAACTCGTTTTTTGTGAGCTGACCGCATGTCCAAAATTTTGGTTCAGGACCTATGCTGGTTCCCGGTGGGTGGCTGAGACTTTGGTTAATACTTCTTCCTGTGGGAAATTACAGTGATATGTGCCCGTACAAATGCCTAACAGCTACTCTCTCATTGGTTCTCCCTCTTCCCTTTCATCCTCTGCCAAATTGGAAACCTGTCCGAAAGAGGAGGTTAAATGGGCTGTCACTCCAAGTTGGGAGATTGATAGTAAAGCAGATGGAAAGTCAAACCGGAGCACCAGGAGAGGGACTATTCGTTGAGTTTTAGAAACCTTTCGTATTCACAGTGTGTCCGTTCTCTAGGTTTCCTGTACATGTTATAGCTGTAGTAATATTCCCTTCAACCTGGAGAGTTGGGACCCATGGAATGGGTGCCATGCATTATTGATTTAAAGGGTCTGCATTTGCTCACACAATCTCACCAATCCTCTCAGTCCCAAGTGTCCAGCCTTATGCCACATCCAGCTGTCGTTTTAGATAGGGTCATTACAGGTTTCATCGGAGACCCGGAAGGAATTGTAAAGAATTTCCCAGTTTTTTTGTTTTGTTTTTGAAATTCCTTTTTATAGTGGGTTTGAGCTCATTCTCACTGCCATGTTTATGCCTGTCTAGACACACTTGATTCCCTTATGGAGACATATCAATACATAGGTTTTAAGATTCTTACTAGTCAGATATATTCCTCTGCGGGAAATACTGGGTTTTGAGTCCCTTTCACTGAGGAAGGTGTAGGTTTTGTCTATTCCATAGTTGGTTTTTGGAACGGTACCTGTGCTTATATCAAACTCTGGTTTTATGCATCACCCCACCTCTCCTTCCCCCTTAAGCAGGCATAAGAGTGTTTTCTAAATGTGAGACACTGTTCTCTTTCCTAACTCAGTTCAAGTGTAGCCATGTTTACAGGATCTTCATAAGTGATATCTTATGATAAGTTTCTTTTTCTGTGTGACTTATTTCACTTAGAACCATCGTACCTGAATCCAACCATTTTGATGCTACTGGTCTTATGACATTGATTTCACGCCTGACGGATATTCCATCGTACGTAAGTACCACAATTTTTTGAACCATTTTTATATTTCCTGGGATATTTAAGGTGTACCCAAGTTGAGGTCCTTGTAAGCAGTGCAGCCCTAAATTTTGGGGTGGCTCTGACTTATTGATTTTCAGTTTTCCCAAGGTATATTCCCTAGACTGGAAGTGCCCTTGGCTCTGTAGCTCTGTTCTTTACTTGTTTTAGGGAACACAATGCACTCCTCCAGAGAGGCAGTTGGCAATTTACATCCCGCCCATCAGCATAGCAAGGCTCCCTGTTCTCCAAGGCCTGTCTTGCCTTTCTGGTTTTTACACTTTTTGTTGATGTCCCTTGTCACCGGTGGGAAGTGATACTTCTTTGTAGTGAAGATTTGCATTGCCCGCTTGCTTGCTTGGCCAAAAAGGGCGTATGTGTTTTCTCCTGAATATATTCAGGAGAAAACGCATACGCCCTTTTTGGCCAAGTGCATCATTGTCGAAGTTGTGCCCCTCTTCCTGTGCTTTAAAGGCGATTCCAACGTACCTGTTGAAATCTGTTTCCTGCTATTCTGCCTCGCTTTCAAGTCTGCCTCGTTGCCTTCCCTCATCAGATTTTTGGACGATAGTTGTCCTTTTTAACTCGGCCAGTTTGTGAATTGCTGTGCCCCTGAGCTCCATTTATCAACTGGTTTTTGGTGAGCTGACCGCAAGTCCAAAATTTTGGTTCAGGACCTCTGCTGGCTCCCGGTGGGGGGCTGAGACTTTGGTTAATTCTTCTTCCTGCCGGGAAGTTAGAGTGATATGTGCCAGTCCAAATACCTAACAGCTACTCTCTCATTGGTTCTCCCTCTTCCCTTTCATCCTCTGCCAAATTGGAAACCTGTACGAATCAGGAGGTTAAATGGGCTGTCTCTCCAACTTGGGAGATTGATAGTAAAGCAGATGGAAAGTCAAACCAGAGCATCAGGGGAGGGACTATTCGTTGAGTTTTAGAAACCTTTCGTATTCACAGTGTGTCCGTTCTCTAGGTTTCCCGTACATGTTATAACTGTAGTAATATTCCCTTCAACCAGGAGAGTTGGGACCCATGGAATGGGTTCCATGCATTATTGCTTTAAAGGGTCTGCATTTACTCACCCAATCTCACCAATCCTCTCAGTCCCAAGTGTCCAGCCTTATGCCACATACAGCTCTCATTGTATACAGCATCATTCCAGGTTTCATCAGAGACCCTGAAGGAATTGTAAAGATTTTCCCAGTTTTTTGTTTTGTTTTTGAAATTCCTTTTTATAGTGGGTTTGAGCTGATTCTCGCTGCCATGTTTATGCCAGTCTAGTCACACTTGATTCCCTTACGGAGACATATCAATACATAGGTTTTAAGATTCTAACTAGTCAGATATATTCCTCTGCGGGAAATATGGTGTTTTGAGTATCTTTCCCTGAGGAATGTATAGGTCTTGACTATTCCATAGTTGGTTTTTGGAACGGTACCTGTGCTTATATCAAACTCTGGTTTTATGCATCACCCCACCTCTCCTTCCCCCTTAAGCAGGCATAAGAGTGTTTTCTAAAAGTGAGACACTGTTCTCTTTCCTAACTCATTTCAAGTGTAGCCATGTTTACAGGATCTTCATAAGTGATATCTTATGATAAGTTTCTGATTCTGTGTGACTTATTTCTCTTATAACAATCGTACCTGAATCCACCCATTTTGCTGCTTCTGGTCTTATGACATTGATTTCATGGCTGAGAGATATTCCATCATAAGAAAGTGCCACAATTTTTTGAACCATTTTTATATTTCCTGGGATATTTATGGTGTACCCAAGTTGAGGTCCTTGTAAGCACTGCAGCCCTAAATTTTGGGGTGGCTCTGTCTTATTGATTTTCAATTTTCCCAAGGTATATTCCCTAGACTGGAAGTGCCCTTGGCTCTGTAGCTCTGTTGTTTACTTGTTTTAGGGAACACAATGCACTCCTCCAGAGAGGCAGTTGGCAATTTACATCCCGCCCATCAGCATAACAAGGCTCCCGGTTCTCCAGGGCCTGTCTTACCTTTCTGGATTTTACACATTTTGTGTGTGTCCCTTTTGACCGGTGGGAAGTGATACTTCTTTGTAGAGCAGATTTGCATTGCCCGCGTGCTTGCTTGCTTGGCCAAGATGGGCGTATGCGTTTTCTCCTGAATATATTCAGGAGAAAACGCATACGGCCTTTTTGGCCAACTGCATCATTGTCGAAGTTCTGCCCCTCTTCCTGTGCTTTAAAGGCGATTCCAACGTACCTCTTGAAATCTGTTTCCTGCTATTCTGCCTCGCTTTCACGTCCGCCTCGTTGCCTTCCCTCAACAGATTTTTGGATGATAGTTGTCCTTTATTTCTCTGCAAGTTTGTGAATTGCTGTGCCCTTGAGCTCCATTTTTCAACTCGTTTTTTGTGAGCTGACCGCATGTCCAAAATTTTGGTTCAGGACCTATGCTGGTTCCCGGTGGGTGGCTGAGACTTTGGTTAATACTTCTTCCTGTGGGAAATTACAGTGATATGTGCCCGTACAAATGCCTAACAGCTACTCTCTCATTGGTTCTCCCTCTTCCCTTTCATCCTCTGCCAAATTGGAAACCTGTCCGAAAGAGGAGGTTAAAGGGGCTGTCTCTTCAAGTTGGGAGATTGATAGTAAAGCAGATGGAAAGTCAAACCGGAGCACCAGGAGAGGGACTATTCGTTGAGTTTTAGAAACCTTTCGTATTCACAGTGTGTCCGTTCTCTAGGTTTCCTGTACATGTTATAGCTGTAGTAATATTCCCTTCAACCTGGAGAGTTGGGACCCATGGAATGGGTGCCAGGCATTTGTGCTTTAAAGGGTCTGCATTTGCTCACCCAATCTCACCACTCCTCTCTGTCCCAAGTGTCCAGCCTTATGCCACATCCAGCTGTCGTTGTAGATAGGGTCATTCCAGGTTTCATCAGAGACCCAGAAGGAATTGTAAAGAATTTCCCAGATTTTTTGTTTTGTTTTTGAAATTCCTTTTTATAGTGGGTTTCAGCTGATTCTCACTGCCATGTTTTTGCCAGTCTAGACACACTTGATTCCCTTACGGAGACATATCAATACATAGGTTTTAAGATTCTTACTAGTCAGATATATTCCTATGCGGGATATATGGGGTTTTGAGTCCCTTTCACTGAGGAAGGTGTAGGACTTGTCTATTCCATAGTTGGTTTATGGAACGGTACCTGTGCTTGTATCAAACTCTGGTTTTATGCATCACCCCACCTCTCCTTCCCCCTTAAGCAGGCATAAGAGTGTTTTCTAAATGTGAGACACTGTTCTCTTTCCTAACTCAGTTCAAGTGTAGCCATGTTTACAGGATCTTCATAAGTGATATCTTATTAAAAGTATCTTTTTCTGTGTGACTTATTTCACTTAGAATCATCGTACCTGAATCCACCCATTTTGCTGCTACTGGTCTTATGACATTGATTTCATGGCTGAGGGATATTCCACCGTACATAAGTACCACAATTTTTTGAACCATTTTTATATTTCCTGGGATATTTAAGGTGTACCCAAGTTGAGATCCTTGTAAGCAGTGCAGCTGTAAATTTTGGGGTGGCTCTGTCTTATTGATTTTCAGTTATCCCAAGGTATATTCCCTAGACTGGAAGTGCCCTTGGCTCTGTAGCTCTGTTGTTTACTTGTTTTAGGGAACACAATGCACTCCTCCAGAGAGGCAGTTGGCAATTTACATCCCGCCCATCAGCATAACAAGGCTCCTTGTTCTCCAGGGCCTGTCTTGCCTTTCTGGTTTTTACACATTTTGTGGATGTCCCTTTTGACCGGTGGGAAGTGATACTTCTTTGTGGTGCAGATTTGTATTGCCCGATTGCTTGCTTGGCCAAAAAGGGCGTATGCGTTTTCTCCTGAATATATTCAGGAGAAAACGCATACGCCCTTTTTGGCCAAGTGCATCATTGTCGAAGTTGTGCCCCTCTTCCTGTGCTTTAAAGGCGATTCCAACGTACCCCTTGAAATCAGTTTCCTGCTATTCTGCCTCGCTTTCAAGTCCGCCTCGTTGCCTTCCCTCATCAGATTTTTGGACGATAGTTGTCCTTTATTACTCGGCCAGTTTGTGAATTGCTGTGCGCCTCAGCTCCATTTTTCAACTCGTTTTTGGTGAGCTGACCGCAAGTCCAAAATTTTGATTCAGGACCTATGCTGGTTCCCGGTGGGTGGCTGAGACGTTGGTTAATTCTTCTTCCTGCCGGGAAATTACAGTGATATGTGCCCGTTCAAATGCCTAACAGCTACTCTCTCATTGGTTCTCCCTCTTCCCTTTCATCCTCTGCCAAATTGGCAAACTGTGCAATCCAGGAGGTTAAAGGGTCTGTCTCTCCAAGTTCGGAGGTTGATAGTAAAGCAGATGGAAAGTCAAACCGGAGCGCCAGGAGAGGGACTATTCGTTGAGTTTTAGAAACCTTTCGTATTCACAGTGTGTCCGTTCTATATGTTTCCCGTACATGTTATAGCTGTAGTAATATTCCCTTCAACCTGGAGAGTTGGGACCCATGGAATGGGTGCCAGGCATTTGTGCTTTAAAGGGTCTGCATTTGCTCACCCAATCTCACCAATCGTCTCAGTCCCAAGTGTCCCTCCTTATGCCACATCCAGCTGTCATTGTAGATAGGGTCATTCCAGGTTTCATCAGAGACCCTGAAGGAATTGTAAAGAATTTCCCAGTTTTTTTTGTTTTGTTTTTGAAATTCCTTTTTATAGTGGGTTTGAGCTGATTCTCACTGCCATGTTTATGCCAGTCTAGACACACTTGATTCCCTTACGGAGACATATCAATACATAGGTTTTAAGATTCTTACTAGTCAGATATATTCCTCTGCGGGAAATATGGGGCTTTGAATCCCTTTCACTGAGGAAGGTGTAGGTCTTGTCTATTCCATAGTTGGTTTTTGGAACGGTACCTGTGCTTATATCAAACTCTGGTTTTATGCATCACCCCACCTCTCCTTCCTCCTTAAGCAGGCATAAGAGTGTTTTCTAAATGTGAGACACTGTTCTCTTTCCTAACTCACTTCAAGTGTAGCCATGTTTACAGGATCTTCATAAGTGATATCTTATGATAAGTTTCTTTTTCTGTGTGACTTATTTCACTTAGAATCATCGTACCTGAATCCACCCATTTTGCTGCTACTGGTCTTATGACATTGATTTCATGGCTGAGGGATATTCCATCGTACATAAGTACCACAATTTTTTGAACCATTTTTATATTTCCTGGGATATTTAAGGTGTACCCAAGTTGAGGTCCTTGTAAGCAGTGCAGCCCTAAATTTTGGGGTGGCTCTGTCTTATTGATTTTCAGTTTTCCCAAGGTATATTCCCTAGACTGGAAGTGCCCTTGGCTCTGTAGCTCTGTTCTTTACTTGTTTTAGGGAACACAATGCACTCCTCCAGAGAGGCAGTTGGCAATTTACATCCCGCCCATCAGCATAACAAGGCTCCCTGTTCTCCAGGGCCTGTCTTGCCTTTCCGGTTTTTACACATTTTGTGGATGTCCCTTTTGACCGGTGAGAAGTGATACTTCTTTGTAGTGCAAATTTGCATTGCCCGCTTGCTTGCTTGGCCAAAAAGGGCGTATGCTTTTTCTCTTGAATATATTCAGGAGAAAACGCATACGCCCTTTTTGGCCAAGTGCATCATTGTCGAAGTTGTGCCCCTCTTCCTGTGCTTTAAAGGCGATTCCAACGTACCTCTTGAAATCTGTTTCTTGCTATTCTGCCTCGCTTTCAAGTCTGCCTCGTTGCCTTCCCTCAACAGATATTTGGACGATAGTTGTCCTTTATTACTCGGCCAGTTTGTGAATTGCTGTGCCCCTGAGCTCCATTTTTCAAATCGTTTTAGGTGAGCTGACCGCAAGTCCAAAATTTTGGTTCAGGACCTATACTGGTTCCCGGTGGGGGGCTGAGACTTTGGTTAATTCTTCTTCCTACCGGGAAATTACAGTGATATGTTCCCGTCCAAATGCCTAACAGCTACTCTCTCATTGGTTCTCCCTCTTCCCTTTCATCCTCTGCCAAATTGGCAACCTGTGCGAACCAGGAGGTTAAAGGGGCTGTCTCTCCAATTTGGGAGGTTGATAGTAAAGCAGAAGGAAAGTCAAACCGGAGCACCAGGAGAGGGACTATTCGTTGTGTTTTAGAAACATTTCGTATTCACAGTGTGTCCGTTCTCTAGGTTTCCCGTACATGTTATAACTGTAGTAATATTCCCTTCAACCTGGAGAGTTGGGACCCATGGAATGTGTGCCATGCATTATTGCTTTAAAGGGTCTGCATTTGTTCACCCAATCTCACCAATCCTCTCAGTCCCAAGTGTCCAGCCTTATGCCACATCCAGCTGTCGTTGTAGATAGGGTCATTCCAGGTTTCATCAGAGACCCTGAAGGAATTGTAAAGAATTTCCCAGTTTTTTTGTTTTGTTTTTGAAATTCCTTTTTATAGTGGGTTTGAGCTGATTCTCGCTGCCATGTTTATGCCAGTCTAGACACACTTGATTCCCTTACGGAGACATATCAATACATAGGTTTTAAGATTCTTACTAGTCAGATATATTCCTCTGCGGGAAATATGGGGTTTTGAGTCCCTTTCACTGAGGAAGGTGTAGGTCTTGTCTATTCCATAGTTGGTTTTTGGAATGGTACCTGTGCTTATATCAAACTCTGGTTTTATGCATCACCCCACCTCTCCTTCCCCCTTAAGCAGGCATAAGAGTGTTTTCTAAATGTGAGACACTGTTCTCTTTCCTAACTCACTTCAAGTGTAGCCATGTTTACAGGATCTTCATAAGTGATATCATATGATAAGTTTCTTTTTCTGTGTGACTTATTTCACTTAGAATCATCGTACCTGAATCCACCCATTTTGCTGCTACTGGTCTTATGACATTGATTTCATGGCTGAGGGATATTCCATCGTACGTAAGTACCACAATTTTTTGAACCATTTTTATATTTCCTGGGATATTTAAGGTGTACCCAAGTTGAGGTCCTTGTAAGCAGTGCAGCCCTAAATTTTGGGGTGGCTCTGTCTTATTGATCTTCAATTTTCCCAATGTTTATTCCCTAGACTGGAAGTGCCCTTGCCTCTGTAGCTCTGTTCTTTACTTGTTTTAGGGAACACAATGTACTCCTCCAGAGAGGCAGTTGGCAATTTACATCCCGCCCATCAGCATAACAAGGCTCCCTGTTCTCCAGGGCCTGTCTTGCCTTTCTGGTTTTTACACATTTTGTGGATGTCCCTTTTGACCGGTGGGAAGTGATACTTCTTTGTAGTGCAGACTTGCATTGCCCGCTTGCTTGCTTGGCCAAAAAGGGCGTATGCGTTTTCTCCTGAATATATTCAGGAGAAAATGCATACGCCCTTTTTGGCCAAGTGCATCATTGTCGAAGTTGTGCCTCTCTTCCTGTGCTTTAAAGGCGATTCCAACGTACCTCTTGAAATCTGTTTCCTGCTATTCTGCCTCGCTTTCAAGTCCGCCTCGTTGCCTTCCCTCAACAGATTTTTGGACGATAGTTGTCCTTTATTACTCGGCCAGTTTGTGAATTGCTGTGCCCCTGAGCTCCATTTTTCAACTCGTTTTTGGTGAGCTGACCGCAATCCAAAATTTTGGTTCAGGACCTATACTGGTTCCCGGTGGGGGGCTGAGACTTTGGTTAATTCTTCTTCCTGCCGGGAAATTACAGTGATATGTGCCCGTCCAAATGCCTAACAGCTACTCTCTCATTGGTTCTCCCTCTTCCTTTTCATCCTCTGCCAAATTGGCAACCTGTGCGAACCAGGAGGTTAAAGGGGCTGTCTCTCCAAGTTGGGAGGTTGATAGTAAAGCAGATGGAAAGTCAAACCGGAGCACCAGGAGAGGGACTATTCGTTGAGTTTTAGAAACCTTTCGTATTCACAGTGTGTCCGTTCTCTAGGATTCCCGTACATGTTATATCTGTAGTAATATTCCCTTCAACCTGGAGAGTTGGGACCCATGGAATGTGTGCCATGCATTATTGCTTTAAAGGGTCTGCATTTGCTCACCCAATCTCTCCAATCCTCTCAGTCCCAAGTGTCCAGCCTTATGCCACATCCAGCTGTCGTTGTAGATAGGGTCATTCCAGGTTTCATCAGAGACCCTGAAGGAATTGTAAAGAATTTCCCACTTTTTTTTTTTTTTTATTATTGAAATTCCTTTTAATAGTGGCTTTGAGCTGATTCTCGCTGCCATATTTATGCCAGTCTAGACACACTTGATTCCCTTACGGAGACATATCAATACATAGGTTTTAAGATTCTTACTAGTCAGATATATTCCTCTGCGGGAAATATGGGGTTTTGAGTCCCTTTCACTGAGGAAGGTGTAGGTCTTGTCTATTCCATAGTTGGTTTTTGGAATGGTACCTGTGCTTATATCAAACTCTGGTTTTATGCATCACCCCACCTCTCCTTCCCCTTTAAGCAGGCATAAGTGTGTTTTCTAAATGTGAGACACTGTTCTCTTTCCTAACTCAGTTCAAGTATAGCCATGTTTACAGGATCTTCATAAGTGATATCTTATGATAAGTTTCTTTTTCTGTGTGACTTATTTCACTTAGAATCATCGTACCTGAATCCACCCATTTTGCTGCTACTGGTCTTATGACATTGATTTCATGGCTGAGGGATATTCCACCGTACGTAAGTTCCACAATTTTTTGAACCATTTTTATATTTCCTGGGATATTTAAGGTGTACCCAAGTTGAGGTCCTTGTAAGCAGTGCAGCCCTAAATTTTGGGGTGGCTCTGTCTTATTGATTTTCAGTTTTCACAAGGTATATTTCCTAGACTGGAAGTACCCTTGGCTCTGTAGCTCTGTTGTTTACTTGTTTTAGGGAACACAATGCACTCCTCCAGAGAGGCAGTTGGCAATTTACATCCCGCCCATCAGCATAACAAGGCTCCCTGTTCTCCAGGGCCTGTCTTGCCTTTCTTGTTCTTACACATTTTTTGGATGTCCCTTTTGACCGGTGGGAAGTGATACTTCTTTGTAGTGCAGATTTGCATTGCCCGCTTGCTTGCTTGGCCAAAAAGGGCGTATGCGTTTTCTCCTGAATATATTCAGGAGAAAACGCATACGCACTTTTTGGCCAAGTGCATCATTGTCGAAGTTGTGCCCCTCTTCCTGTGCTTTAAAGGCGATTCCAACGTACCTCTTGAAATCTGTTTCCTGCTATTCTGCCTCGCTTTCAAGTCCGCCTCGTTGCCTTCCCTCAACAGATTTTTGGACGATAGTTGTCCTTTATTACTCGGTCAGTTTGTGAATTGCTGTGCCCCTGAGCTCCATTTTTCAACTCGTTTTTGGTGAGCTGACCGCAAGTCCAAAATTTTGGTTCAGGACCTATACTGGTTCCCGGTGGGTGGCTGAGAATTTGGTTAATTCTTCTTCCTGCCGGGAAATTACAGTGATATGTGCCCGTCCAAATGCCTAACAGCTACTCTCTCATTGGTTCTCCCTCTTCCCTTTCATCCTCTGCCAAATTGGCAACCTGTGCGAACCAAGAGGTTAAAGGGGCTGTCTCTCCAAGTTGGGAGGTTGATAGTAAAGCAGACGGAAAGTCAAACCGGAGCACCAGGAGAGGGACTATGCGTTGAGTTTTAGAAACCTTTCGTATTCACAGTGTGTCCGTTCTCTAGGTTTCCCGCACATGTTATAGCTGTAGTAATATTCCCTTCAACCTGGAGAGTTCGGACCCATGGAATGGGTGTCATGCATTATTGCTTTAAAGGGTCTGCATTTGCTCACCCAATCTCACCAATCGTCTCAGTCCCAAGTGTCCCTCATTATGCCACATCCAGCTTTCGTTGTAGATGGGGTCATTCCAGCCTTCATCAGAGACCCTGAAGGAATTGTAAAGAATTTCCCAGTTTTTTTGTTTTGTTTTTTTTAAATTCCTTTTTATAGTGGCTTTGAGCTGATTCTCACTGCCATGTTTATGCCAGTCTAGACACACTTGATTCCCTTACGGAGACATATCAATACATAGGTTTTAAGATTCTTACTAGTCAGATATTTTCCTCTGCGGGAAATATGGGGTTTTGAGTCCCTTTCGCTGAGGACGGTGTAGGTCTTGTCTATTCCATAGTTGGTTTTTGGAACGGTACCTGTGCTTATATCAAACTCTGGTTTTATGCATCACCCCACCTCTCCTTCCCCCTTAAGCAGGTATAAGAGTGTTTTCTAAATGTGAGACACTGTTCTCTTTCCTAACTCAGTTCAAGTGTAGCCATGTTTACAGGATCTTCATAAGTGATATCTTATGATAAGTTTCTTTTTCTGTGTGACTTATTTCACTTAGAATCATCGTACCTGAATCCACCCATTTTGCTGCTACTGGTCTTATGACATTGATTTCATGGCTGAGGGATATTCCATCGTACGTAAGTACCACAATTTTTTGAACCATGTTTATATTTTCTGGGATACTTAAGGTGTATCCAAGTTGAGGTCCTTGTATGCAGTGCAGCCCTAAATTTTGGGGTGGCTCTGTCTTATTGATTTTCAGTTTTCCCAAGGTATATTCCCTAGACTGGTAGTGCCCTTGGCTCTGTAGCTCTGTTCTTTACTTGTTTTAGGGAACAGAATGCACTCCTCCAGAGAGGCAGTTGGCAATTTACATCCCGCCCATCAGCATAACAAGGCTCCCTGTTCTCCAGGGCCTGTCTTGCCTTTCTTGTTCTTACACATTGTGTGGATGTCCCTTTTGACCGGTGGGAAGTGATACTTCTTTGTAGTGCAGATTTGCATTGCCCGCTTGCTTGCTTGGCCAAAAAGGGCGTATGCGTTTTCTCCTGAATATATTCAGGAGAAAACGAATACGCCCTTTTTGGCCAAGTGCATCATTGTCGAAGTTGTGCCCCTCTTCCTGTGCTTTAAAGGCGATTCCAACGTACCTCTTGAAATCTGTTTCCTGCTATTCTGCCTCGCTTTCAAGTCCACCTCGTTGCCTTCCCTCAACAGATTTTTGGACGATAGTTGTCCTTTATTACTCGGTCAGTTTGTGAATTGCTGTGCCCCTGAGCTCCATTTTTCAACTCGTTTTTGGTGAGCTGACCGCAAGTCCAAAATTTTGGTTCAGGACCTATACTGGTTCCCGGTGGGTGGCTGAGAATTTGGTTAATTCTTCTTCCTGCCGGGAAATTACAGTGATATGTGCCCGTCCAAATGCCTAACAGCTACTCTCTCATTGGTTCTCCCTCTTCCCTTTCATCCTCTGCCAAATTGGCAACCTGTGCGAACCAAGAGGTTAAAGGGGCTGTCTCTCCAAGTTGGGAGGTTGATAGTAAAGCAGACGGAAAGTCAAACCGGAGCACCAGGAGAGGGACTATGCGTTGAGTTTTAGAAACCTTTCGTATTCACAGTGTGTCCGTTCTCTAGGTTTCCCGCACATGTTATAGCTGTAGTAATATTCCCTTCAACCTGGAGAGTTCGGACCCATGGAATGGGTGCCATGCATTATTGCTTTAAAGGGTCTGCATTTGCTCACCCAATCTCACCAATCGTCTCAGTCCCAAGTGTCCCTCCTTATGCCACATCCAGCTGTCGTTGTAGATAGGGTCATTCCAGCTTTCATCAGAGACCCTGAAGGAATTGTAAAGAATTTCCCAGTTTTTTTGTTTTGTTTTTGAAATTCCTTTTTATAGTGGGTTTGAGCTGATTCTCGCTGCCATGTTTATGCCCGTCTAGACACACTTGATTCCCTTATGGAGACATATCAATACATAGGTTTTAAGATTCTTACTAGTCAGATATTTTCCTCTGTGGGAAATATGGGGTTTTGAGTCCCTTTCGCTGAGGACGGTGTAGGTCTTGTCTATTCCATAGTTGGTTTTTGGAACGGTACCTGTGCTTATATCAAACTCTGGTTTTATGCATCACCCCACCTCTCCTTCCCCCTTAAGCAGGTATAAGAGTGTTTTCTAAATGTGAGACACTGTTCTCTTTCCTAACTCAGTTCAAGTGTAGCCATGTTTACAGGATCTTCATAAGTGATATCTTATGATAAGTTTCTTTTTCTGTGTGACTTATTTCACTTAGAATCATCGTACCTGAATCCACCCATTTTGCTGCTACTGGTCTTATGACATTGATTTCATGGCTGAGGGATATTCCATCGTACGTAAGTACCACAATTTTTTGAATCATGTTTATATTTTCTGGGATACTTAAGGTGTATCCAAGTTGAGGTCCTTGTATGCAGTGCAGCCCTAAATTTTGGGGTGGTTCTGTCTTATTGATTTTCAGTTTTCCCAAGGTATATTCCCTAGACTGGTAGTGCCCTTGGCTCTGTAGCTCTGTTCTTTACTTGTTTTAGGGAACAGAATGCACTCCTCCAGAGAGGCAGTTGGCAATTTACATCCCGCCCATCAGCATAACAAGGCTCCCTGTTCTCCAGGGCCTGTCTTGCCTTTCTTGTTCTTACACATTTTTTGGATGTCCCTTTTGACCGGTGGGAAGTGATACTTCTTTGTAGTGCAGATTTGCATTGCCCGCTTGCTTGCTTGGCCAAAAAGGGCGTATGCGTTTTCTCCTGAATATATTCAGGAGAAAACGCATACGCCCTTTTTGGCCAAGTGCATCATTGTCGAAGTTGTGCCCCTCTTCCTGTGCTTTAAAGGCGATTCCAACGTACCTCTTGAAATCTGTTTCCTGCTATTCTGCCTCGCTTTCAATTCCGCCTCGTTGCCTTCCCTCAACAGATTTTTGGACGATAGTTGTCCTTTATTACTCGGCCAGTTTGTGAATTGCTGTGCCCCTGAGCTCCATTTTTCAACTCGTTTTTGGTGAGCTGACCGCAAGTCCAAAATTTTGGTTCAGGACCTATACTGGTTCCCGGTGGGTGGCTGAGAATTTGGTTAATTCTTCTTCCTGCCGGGAAATTACAGTGATATGTGCCCGTCCAAATGCCTAACAGCTACTCTCTCATTGGTTCTCCCTCTTCACTTTCATCCTCTGCCAAATTGGCAACCTGTGCGAACCAAGAGGTTAAAGGGGCTGTCTCTCCAAGTTGGGAGGTTGATAGTAAAGCAGACGGAAAGTCAAACCGGAGCACCAGGAGAGGGACTATGCGTTGAGTTTTAGAAACCTTTCGTATTCACAGTGTGTCCGTTCTCTAGGTTTCCCGCACATGTTATAGCTGTAGTAATATTCCCTTCAACCTGGAGAGTTCGGACCCATGGAATGGGTGCCATGCATTATTGCTTTAAAGGGTCTGCATTTGCTCACCCAATCTCACCAATCGTCTCAGTCCCAAGTGTCCCTCCTTATGCCACATCCAGCTGTCGTTGTAGATAGGGTCATTCCAGCTTTCATCAGAGACCCTGAAGGAATTGTAAAGAATTTCCCAGTTTTTTTGTTTTGTTTTTGAAATTCCTTTTTATAGTGGGTTTGAGCTGATTCTCGCTGCCATGTTTATGCCCGTCTAGACACACTTGATTCCCTTATGGAGACATATCAATACATAGGTTTTAAGATTCTTACTAGTCAGATATTTTCCTCTGTGGGAAATATGGGGTTTTGAGTCCCTTTCGCTGAGGACGGTGTAGGTCTTGTCTATTCCATAGTTGGTTTTTGGAACGGTACCTGTGCTTATATCAAACTCTGGTTTTATGCATCACCCCACCTCTCCTTCCCCCTTAAGCAGGTATAAGAGTGTTTTCTAAATGTGAGACACTGTTCTCTTTCCTAACTCAGTTCAAGTGTAGCCATGTTTACAGGATCTTCATAAGTGATATCTTATGATAAGTTTCTTTTTCTGTGTGACTTATTTCACTTAGAATCATCGTACCTGAATCCACCCATTTTGCTGCTACTGGTCTTATGACATTGATTTCATGGCTGAGGGATATTCCATCGTACGTAAGTACCACAATTTTTTGAATCATGTTTATATTTTCTGGGATACTTAAGGTGTATCCAAGTTGAGGTCCTTGTATGCAGTGCAGCCCTAAATTTTGGGGTGGTTCTGTCTTATTGATTTTCAGTTTTCCCAAGGTATATTCCCTAGACTGGTAGTGCCCTTGGCTCTGTAGCTCTGTTCTTTACTTGTTTTAGGGAACAGAATGCACTCCTCCAGAGAGGCAGTTGGCAATTTACATCCCGCCCATCAGCATAACAAGGCTCCCTGTTCTCCAGGGCCTGTCTTGCCTTTCTTGTTCTTACACATTTTTTGGATGTCCCTTTTGACCGGTGGGAAGTGATACTTCTTTGTAGTGCAGATTTGCATTGCCCGCTTGCTTGCTTGGCCAAAAAGGGCGTATGCGTTTTCTCCTGAATATATTCAGGAGAAAACGCATACGCCCTTTTTGGCCAAGTGCATCATTGTCGAAGTTGTGCCCCTCTTCCTGTGCTTTAAAGGCGATTCCAACGTACCTCTTGAAATCTGTTTCCTGCTATTCTGCCTCGCTTTCAATTCCGCCTCGTTGCCTTCCCTCAACAGATTTTTGGACGATAGTTGTCCTTTATTACTCGGCCAGTTTGTGAATTGCTGTGCCCCTGAGCTCCATTTTTCAACTCGTTTTTGGTGAGCTGACCGCAAGTCCAAAATTTTGGTTCAGGACCTATACTGGTTCCCGGTGGGTGGCTGAGAATTTGGTTAATTCTTCTTCCTGCCGGGAAATTACAGTGATATGTGCCCGTCCAAATGCCTAACAGCTACTCTCTCATTGGTTCTCCCTCTTCACTTTCATCCTCTGCCAAATTGGCAACCTGTGCGAACCAAGAGGTTAAAGGGGCTGTCTCTCCAAGTTGGGAGGTTGATAGTAAAGCAGACGGAAAGTCAAACCGGAGCACCAGGAGAGGGACTATGCGTTGAGTTTTAGAAACCTTTCGTATTCACAGTGTGTCCGTTCTCTAGGTTTCCCGCACATGTTATAGCTGTAGTAATATTCCCTTCAACCTGGAGAGTTCGGACCCATGGAATGGGTGCCATGCATTATTGCTTTAAAGGGTCTGCATTTGCTCACCCAATCTCACCAATCGTCTCAGTCCCAAGTGTCCCTCCTTATGCCACATCCAGCTGTCGTTGTAGATAGGGTCATTCCAGCTTTCATCAGAGACCCTGAAGGAATTGTAAAGAATTTCCCAGTTTTTTTGTTTTGTTTTTGAAATTCCTTTTTATAGTGGGTTTGAGCTGATTCTCGCTGCCATGTTTATGCCAGTCTAGACACACTTGATTCCCTTATGGAGACATATCAATACATAGGTTTTAAGATTCTTACTAGTCAGATATTTTCCTCTGTGGGAAATATGGGGTTTTGAGTCCCTTTCGCTGAGGACGGTGTAGGTCTTGTCTATTCCATAGTTGGTTTTTGGAACGGTACCTGTGCTTATATCAAACTCTGGTTTTATGCATCACCCCACCTCTCCTTCCCCCTTAAGCAGGTATAAGAGTGTTTTCTAAATGTGAGACACTGTTCTCTTTCCTAACTCAGTTCAAGTGTAGCCATGTTTACAGGATCTTCATAAGTGATATCTTATGATAAGTTTCTTTTTCTGTGTGACTTATTTCACTTAGAATCATCGTACCTGAATCCACCCATTTTGCTGCTACTGGTCTTATGACATTGATTTCATGGCTGAGGGATATTCCATCGTACGTAAGTACCACAATTTTTTGAACCATGTTTATATTTTCTGGGATACTTAAGGTGTATCCAAGTTGAGGTCCTTGTATGCAGTGCAGCCCTAAATTTTGGGGTGGCTCTGTCTTATTGATTTTCAGTTTTCCCAAGGTATATTCCCTAGACTGGTAGTGCCCTTGGCTCTGTAGCTCTGTTCTTTACTTGTTTTAGGGAACAGAATGCACTCCTCCAGAGAGGCAGTTGGCAATTTACATCCTGCCCATCAGCATAACAAGGCTCCCTGTTCTCCAGGGCCTGTCTTGCCTTTCTTGTTCTTACACATTTTTTGGATGTCCCATTTGACCGGTGGGAAGTGATACTTCTTTGTAGTGCAGATTTGCATTGCCCGCTTGCTTGCTTGGCCAAAAAGGGCGTATGCGTTTTCTCCTGAATATATTCAGGAGAAAACGCATACGCCCTTTTTGGCCAAGTGCATCATTGTCGAAGTTGTGCCCCTCTTCCTGTGCTTTAAAGGCGATTCCAACGTACCTCTTGAAATCTGTTTCCTGCTATTCTGCCTCGCTTTCAAGTCCGCCTCGTTGCCTTCCCTCAACAGATTTTTGGACGATAGTTGTCCTTTATTACTCGGTCAGTTTGTGAATTGCTGTGCCCCTGAGCTCCATTTTTCAACTCGTTTTTGGTGAGCTGACCGCAAGTCCAAAATTTTGGTTCAGGACCTATACTGGTTCCCGGTGGGTGGCTGAGAATTTGGTTAATTCTTCTTCCTGCCGGGAAATTACAGTGATATGTGCCCGTCCAAATGCCTAACAGCTACTCTCTCATTGGTTCTCCCTCTTCCCTTTCATCCTCTGCCAAATTGGCAACCTGTGCGAACCAAGAGGTTAAAGGGGCTGTCTCTCCAAGTTGGGAGGTTGATAGTAAAGCAGACGGAAAGTCAAACCGGAGCACCAGGAGAGGGACTATGCGTTGAGTTTTAGAAACCTTTCGTATTCACAGTGTGTCCGTTCTCTAGGTTTCCCGCACATGTTATAGCTGTAGTAATATTCCCTTCAACCTGGAGAGTTCGGACCCATGGAATGGGTGTCATGCATTATTGCTTTAAAGGGTCTGCATTTGCTCACCCAATCTCACCAATCGTCTCAGTCCCAAGTGTCCCTCATTATGCCACATCCAGCTTTCGTTGTAGATGGGGTCATTCCAGCCTTCATCAGAGACCCTGAAGGAATTGTAAAGAATTTCCCAGTTTTTTTGTTTTGTTTTTTTTAAATTCCTTTTTATAGTGGCTTTGAGCTGATTCTCACTGCCATGTTTATGCCAGTCTAGACACACTTGATTCCCTTACGGAGACATATCAATACATAGGTTTTAAGATTCTTACTAGTCAGATATTTTCCTCTGCGGGAAATATGGGGTTTTGAGTCCCTTTCGCTGAGGACGGTGTAGGTCTTGTCTATTCCATAGTTGGTTTTTGGAACGGTACCTGTGCTTATATCAAACTCTGGTTTTATGCATCACCCCACCTCTCCTTCCCCCTTAAGCAGGTATAAGAGTGTTTTCTAAATGTGAGACACTGTTCTCTTTCCTAACTCAGTTCAAGTGTAGCCATGTTTACAGGATCTTCATAAGTGATATCTTATCATAAGTTTCTTTTTCTGTGTGACTTATTTCACTTAGAATCATCGTACCTGAATCCACCCATTTTGCTGCTACTGGTCTTATGACATTGATTTCATGGCTGAGGGATATTCCATCGTACGTAAGTACCACAATTTTTTGAACCATGTTTATATTTTCTGGGATACTTAAGGTGTATCCAAGTTGAGGTCCTTGTATGCAGTGCAGCCCTAAATTTTGGGGTGGCTCTGTCTTATTGATTTTCAGTTTTCCCAAGGTATATTCCCTAGACTGGTAGTGCCCTTGGCTCTGTAGCTCTGTTCTTTACTTGTTTTAGGGAACAGAATGCACTCCTCCAGAGAGGCAGTTGGCAATTTACATCCCACCCATCAGCATAACAAGGCTCCCTGTTCTCCAGGGCCTGTCTTGCCTTTCTTGTTCTTACACATTGTGTGGATGTCCCTTTTGACCGGTGGGAAGTGATACTTCTTTGTAGTGCAGATTTGCATTGCCCGCTTGCTTGCTTGGCCAAAAAGGGCGTATGCGTTTTCTCCTGAATATATTCAGGAGAAAACGCATACGCCCTTTTTGGCCAAGTGCATCATTGTCGAAGTTGTGCCCCTCTTCCTGTGCTTTAAAGGCGATTCCAACGTACCTCTTGAAATCTGTTTCCTGCTATTCTGCCTCGCTTTCAAGTCCGCCTCGTTGCCTTCCCTCAACAGATTTTTGGACGATAGTTGTCCTTTATTACTCGGTCAGTTTGTGAATTGCTGTGCCCCTGAGCTCCATTTTTCAACTCGTTTTTGGTGAGCTGACCGCAAGTCCAAAATTTTGGTTCAGGACCTATACTGGTTCCCGGTGGGTGGCTGAGAATTTGGTTAATTCTTCTTCCTGCCGGGAAATTACAGTGATATGTGCCCGTCCAAATGCCTAACAGCTACTCTCTCATTGGTTCTCCCTCTTCCCTTTCATCCTCTGCCAAATTGGCAACCTGTGCGAACCAAGAGGTTAAAGGGGCTGTCTCTCCAAGTTGGGAGGTTGATAGTAAAGCAGACGGAAAGTCAAACCGGAGCACCAGGAGAGGGACTATGCGTTGAGTTTTAGAAACCTTTCGTATTCACAGTGTGTCCGTTCTCTAGGTTTCCCGCACATGTTATAGCTGTAGTAATATTCCCTTCAACCTGGAGAGTTCGGACCCATGGAATGGGTGTCATGCATTATTGCTTTAAAGGGTCTGCATTTGCTCACCCAATCTCACCAATCGTCTCAGTCCCAAGTGTCCCTCATTATGCCACATCCAGCTTTCGTTGTAGATGGGGTCATTCCAGCCTTCATCAGAGACCCTGAAGGAATTGTAAAGAATTTCCCAGTTTTTTTGTTTTGTTTTTTTAAAATTCCTTTTTATAGTGGGTTTGAGCTGATTCTCACTGCCATGTTTATGCCAGTCTAGACACACTTGATTCCCTTACGGAGACATATCAATACATAGGTTTTAAGATTCTTACTAGTCAGATATTTTCCTCTGCGGGAAATATGGGGTTTTGAGTCCCTTTCGCTGAGGACGGTGTAGGTCTTGTCTATTCCATAGTTGGTTTTTGGAACGGTACCTGTGCTTATATCAAACTCTGGTTTTATGCATCACCCCACCTCTCCTTCCCCCTTAAGCAGGTATAAGAGTGTTTTCTAAATGTGAGACACTGTTCTCTTTCCTAACTCAGTTCAAGTGTAGCCATGTTTACAGGATCTTCATAAGTGATATCTTATGATAAGTTTCTTTTTCTGTGTGACTTATTTCACTTAGAATCATCGTACCTGAATCCACCCATTTTGCTGCTACTGGTCTTATGACATTGATTTCATGGCTGAGGGATATTCCATCGTACGTAAGTACCACAATTTTTTGAACCATGTTTATATTTCTGGGATACTTAAGGTGTATCCAAGTTGAGGTCCTTGTATGCAGTGCAGCCCTAAATTTTGGGGTGGCTCTGTCTTATTGATTTTCAGTTTTCCCAAGGTATATTCCCTATACTGGTAGTGCCCTTGGCTCTGTAGCTCTGTTCTTTACTTGTTTTAGGGAACAGAATGCACTCCTCCAGAGAGGCAGTTGGCAATTTACATCCCGCCCATCAGCATAACAAGGCTCCCTGTTCTCCAGGGCCTGTCTTGCCTTTCTTGTTCTTACACATTTTGTGGATGTCCCTTTTGACCGGTGGGAAGTGATACTTCTTTGTAGTGCAGATTTGCATTGCCCGCTTGCTTGCTTGGCCAAAAAGGGCGTATGCGTTTTCTCCTGAATATATTCAGGAGAAAACGCATACGCCCTTTTTGGCCAAGTGCATCATAGTCGAAGTTGTGCCCCTCTTCCTGTGCTTTAAAGGCGATTCCAACGTACCTCTTGAAATCTGTTTCCTGCTATTCTGCCTCGCTTTCAAGTCCGCCTCGTTGCCTTCCCTCAACAGATTTTTGGACGATAGTTGTCCTTTATTACTCGGCCAGTTTGTGAATTGCTGTGCCCCTGAGCTCCATTTTTCAACTCGTTTTTGGTGAGCTGACCGCAAGTCCAAAATTTTGGTTCAGGACCTATACTGGTTCCCGGTGGGTGGCTGAGAATTTGGTTAATTCTTCTTCCTGCCGGGAAATTACAGTGATATGTGCCCGTCCAAATTCCTAACAGCTACTCTCTCATTGGTTCTCCCTCTTCCCTTTCATCCTCTGCCAAATTGGCAACCTGTGCGAAACAAGAGGTTAAAGGGGCTGTCTCTCCAAGTTGGGAGGTTGATAGTAAAGCAGACGGAAAGTCAAACCGGAGCACCAGGAGAGGGACTATGCGTTGAGTTTTAGAAACCTTTCGTATTCACAGTGTGTCCGTTCTCTAGGTTTACCGCACATGTTATAGCTGTAGTAATATTCCCTTCAACCTGGAGAGTTCGGGCCCATGGAATGGGTGCCATGCATTATTGCTTTAAAGGGTCTGCATTTGCTCACCCAATCTCACCAATCGTCTCAGTCACAAGTGTCCCTCCTTATGCCACATCCAGCTGTCATTGTAGATAGGGTCATTCCAGCCTTCATCAGAGACCCTGAAGGAATTGTAAAGAATTTCCCAGTTTTTTTGTTTTGTTTTTGAAATTCCTTTTTATAGTGGGTTTGAGCTGATTCTCGCTGCCATGTTTATGCCAGTCTAGACACACTTGATTCCCTTACGGAGACACATCAATACATAGGTTTTAAGATTCCTACTAGTCAGATATTTTCCTCTGCGGGAAATATGGGGTTTTGAGTCCCTTTCGCTGAGGACGGTGTAGGTCTTGTCTATTCCATAGTTGGTTTTTGGAACGGTACCTGTGCTTATATCAAACTCTGGTTTTATGCATCACCCCACCTCTCCTTCCCCCTTAAGCAGGTATAAGAGTGTTTTCTAAATGTGAGACACTGTTCTCTTTCCTAACTCAGTTCAAGTGTAGCCATGTTTACAGGATCTTCATAAGTGATATCTTATGATAAGTTTCTTTTTCGGTGTGACTTATTTCACTTAGAATCATCGTACCTGAATCCACCCATTTTGCTGCTACTGGTCTTATGACATTGATTTCATGGCTGAGGGATATTCCATCGTACGTAAGTACCACAATTTTGTGAACCATGTTTATATTTTCTGGGATACTTAAGGTGTATCCAAGTTGAGGTCCTTGTATGCAGTGCAGCCCTAAATTTTGGGGTGGCTCTGTCTTATTGATTTTCAGTTTTCCCAAGGTATATTCCCTAGACTGGTAGTGCCCTTTGATCTGTAGCTCTGTTCTTTACTTGTTTTAGGGAACAGAATGCACTCCTCCAGAGAGGCAGTTGGCAATTTACATCCCGCCCATCAGCATAACAAGGCTCCCTGTTCTCCAGGGCCTGTCTTGCCTTTCTTGTTCTTACACATTGTGTGGATGTCCCTTTTGACCGGTGGGAAGTGATACTTCTTTGTAGTGCAGATTTGCATTGCCCGCTTGCTTGCTTGGCCAAAATGGGCGTATGCGTTTTCTCCTGAATATATTCAGGAGAAAACGCATACGCCCTTTTTGGCCAAGTGCATCATTGTCGAAGTTGTGCCCCTCTTCCTGTGCTTTAAATGCGATTCCAACGTACCTCTTGAAATCTGTTTCCTGCTATTCTGCCTCGCTTTCAAGTCCGCCTCGTTGCCTTCCCTCAACAGATTTTTGGACGATAGTTGTCCTTTATTACTCGGCCAGTTTGTGAATTGCTGTGCCCCTGAGCTCCATTTTTCAACGCGTTTTTTGTGAGCTGACCGCAAGTCCAAAATTTTGGTTCAGGACCTATACTGGTTCCCGGTGGGTGGCTGAGAATTTGGTTAATTCTTCTTCCTGTCGGGAAATTACAGTGATATGTGCCCGTCCAAATGCCTAAGAGCTACTCTCTCATTGGTTCTCCCTCTTCCCTTTCATCCTCTGCCAAATTGGCAACATGTGCGAACCAAGAGGTTAAAGGGGCTGTCTCTCCAAGTTGGGAAGTTGATAGTAAAGCAGACGGAAAGTCAAACCGGAGCACCAGGAGAGGGACTATTCGTTGAGTTTTAGAAACCTTTCGTATTCACAGTGTGTCCGTTCTCTAGGTTTCCCGCACATGTTATAGCTGTAGTAATATTCCCTTCAACCTGGAGAGTTCGGGCCCATGGAATGTGTGCCATGCATTATTGCTTTAAAGGGTCTGCATTTGCTCACCCAATCTCACCAATCGTCTCAGTCCCAAGTGTCCATCCTTATGCCACAACCAGCTGTCGTTGTAGATAGGGTCATTCCAGCTTTCATCAGAGACCTTGAAGGAATTGTAAAGAATTTCCCAGTTTTTTTGTTTTGTTTTTGAAATTCCTTTTTATAGGTGGTTTGAGCTGATTCTCGCTGCCATGTTTATGCCAGTCTAGACACACTTGTTTCCCTTACGGAGACATATCAATACATAGGTTTTAAGATTCTTACTAGTCAGATATTTTCCTCTGCGGGAAATATGGGGTTTTGAGTCCCTTTCGCTGAGGAGGGTGTAGGTCTTGTCTATTCCATAGTTGGTTTTTGGAACGGTACCTGTGCTTATATCAAACTCTGGTTTTATGCATCACCCCACCTCTCCTTCCCCCTTAAGCAGGTATAAGAGTGTTTTCTAAATGTGAGACACTGTTCTCTTTCCTAACTCAGTTCAAGTGTAGCCATGTTTACAGGATCTTCATAAGTGATATCTTATGATAAGTTTCTTTTTCTGTGTGACTTATTTCACTTAGAATCATCGTACCTGAATCCACCCATTTTGCTGCTACTGGTCTTATGACATTGATTTCATGGCTGAGGGATATTCCATCGTACGTAAGTACCACAATTTTTTGAACCATGTTTATATTTTCTGGGATACTTAAGGTGTATCCAAGTTGAGGTCCTTGTATGCAGTGCAGCCCTAAATTTTGGGGTCGCTCTGTCTTATTGATTTTCAGTTTTCCCAAGGTATATTCCCTAGACTGGTAGTGCCCTTGACTCTGTAGCTCTGTTCTTTACTTGTTTTAGGGAACAGAATGCACTCCTCCAGAGAGGCAGTTGGCAATTTACATCCCGCCAATCAGCATAACAAGGCTCCCTGTTCTCCAGGTCCTGTCTTGCCTTGCTTGTTCTTACACATTTTGTGGATGTCCCTTTTGACCGGTGGGAAGTGATACTTCTTTGTAGTGCAGATTTGCATTGCCCGCTTGCTTGCTTGGCCAAAAAGGGCGTATGCGTTTTCTCCTGAATATATTCAGGAGAAAACACATACGCCCTTTTTGGCCAAGTGCATCATTGTCGAAATTGTGCCCCTTTTCCTGTGCTTTAAAGGCGATTCCAACGTACCTCTTGAAATCTGTTTCCTGCTATTCTGCCTCGCTTTCAAGTCCGCCTCGTTGCCTTCCCTCAACAGATTTTTGGACGATAGTTGTCCTTTATTACTCGGCCAGTTTGTGAATTGCTGTGCCCTGAGCTCCATTTTTCAACTCGTTTTTGGTGAGCTGACCGCAAGTCCAAAATTTTGGTTCAGGACCTATGCTGGTTCCCAGTGGGGGGCTGAGACTTTGGTTAATTCTTCTTCCTGCCGGGAAATTACAGTGATATGTGCCCGTCCAAATGCCTAACAGCTACTCTCTCATTGGTTCTCCCTCTTCCCTTTCATCCTCTGCCAAATTGGCAACCTGTGCGAACCAAGAGGTTAAAGGGGCTGTCTCTCCAAGTTGGGAGGTTGATAGTAAAGCAGACGGAAAGTCAAACCGGAGCACCAGGAGAGGGACTATGCGTTGAGTTTTAGAAACCTTTCGTATTCACAGTGTGTCCGTTCTCTAGGTTTCCCGCACATGTTATAGCTGTAGTAATATTCCCTTCAACCTGGAGAGTTCGGACCCATGGAATGGGTGCCATGCATTATTGCTTTAAAGGGTCTGCATTTGCTCACCCAATCTCACCAATCGTCTCAGTCCCAAGTGTCTCTCCTTATGCCACATCCAGCTGTCGTTGTAGATAGGGTCATTCTAGCCTTCATCAGAGACCGTGAAGGAATTGTAAAGAATTTCCCAGTTTTTTTGTTTTGTTTTTGAAATTCCTTTATATAGTGGGTTTGAGCTGATTCTCGCTGCCATGTTTATGCCAGTCCAGACACACTTGATTCCCTTACGGAGACATATCAATACATAGGTTTTAAGATTCTTACTAGTCAGATATTTTCCTCTGCGGGAAATATGGGGTTTTGAGTCCCTTTCGCTGAGGAAGGTGTAGGTCTTGTCTATTCCATAGTTGGTTTTTGGAACGGTACCTGTGCTTATATCAAACTCTGGTTTTATGCATCACCCCACCTCTCCTTCCCCCTTAAGCAGGTATAAGATTGTTTTCTAAATGTGAGACACTGTTCTCTTTCCTAACTCAGTTCAAGTGTAGCCATGTTTACAGGATCTTCATAAGTGATATCTTATCATAAGTTTCTTTTTCTGTGTGACTTATTTCACTTAGATTCATCGTACCTGAATCCACCCATTTTGCTGCTACTGGTCTTATGACATTGATTTCATGGCTGAGGGATATTCCATCGTACGTAAGTACCACAATTTTTTGAACCATGTTTATATTTTCTGGGATACTAAAGGTGTATCCAAGTTGAGGTCCTTGTATGCAGTGCAGCCCTAAATTTTGCGGTGGCTCTGTCTTATTGATTTTCAGTTTTCCCAAGGTATATTCCCTAGACTGGTAGTGCCCTTGGCTCTGTAGCTCTGTTCTTTACTTGTTTTAGGGAACAGAATGCACTCCTCCAGAGAGGCAGTTGGCAATTTACATCCCGCCCATCAGCATAACAAGGCTCCCTGTTCTCCAGGGCCTGTCTTGCCTTTCTTGTTCTTACACATTTTGTGGATGTCCCTTTTGACCGGTGGGAAGTGATACTTCTTTGTAGTGCAGATTTGCATTGCCCGCTTGCTTGCTTGGCCAAAAAGAGCGTATGCGTTTTCTCCTGAATATATTCAGGAGAAAACGCATACGCCCTTTTTGGCCAAGTGCATCATTGTCGAAGTTGTGCCCCTCTTCCTGTGCTTTAAAGGCGATTCCAACGTACCTCTTGAAATCTGTTTCCTGCTATTCTGCCTCGCTTTCAAGTCCGCCTCGTTGCCTTCCCTCAACAGATTTTTGGACGATAGTTGTCCTTTATTACTCGGCCAGTTTGTGAATTGCTGTGCCCCTGAGCTCCATTTTTCAACTCGTTTTTGGTGAGCTGACCGCAAGTCCAAAATTTTGGTTCAGGACCTATACTGGTTCCCGGTGGGTGGCTGAGAATTTGGTTAATTCTTCTTCCTGCCGGGAAATTACAGTGATATGTGCCCGTCCAAATGCCTAACAGCTACTCTCTCATTGGTTCTCCCTCTTCCCTTTCATCCTCTGCCAAATTGGCAACCTGTGCGAACCAAGAGGTTAAAGGGGCTGTCTCTCCAAGTTGGGAGGTTGATAGTAAAGCAGACGGAAAGTCAAACCGGAGCACCAGGAGAGGGACTATTCGTTGAGTTTTAGAAACCTTTCGTATTCACAGTGTGTCCGTTCTCTAGGTTTCCCGCACATGTTATAGCTGTAGTAATATTCCCTTCAACCTGGAGAGTTCGGACCCATGGAATGGGTGCCATGCATTATTGCTTTAAAGGGTCTGCATTTGCTCACCCAATCTCACCAATCGTCTCAGTCCCAAGTGTCCCTCCTTATGCCACATCCAGCTGTCGTTGTAGATAGGGTCATTCCAGGTTTCATCAGAGACCCTGAAGGAATTGTAAGGAATTTCCCAGTTTTTTTGTTTTGTTTTTGAAATTCCTTTTTATAGTGGGTTTGAGCGGATTCTCGCTGCCATGTTTATGCCAGTCTAGAATCACTTGATTCCCTTACGGAGACATATCAATACATAGGTTTTAAGATTCTTACTAGTCAGATATATTCCTCTGTGGGAAATATGGGGTTTTGAGTCCCTTTCACTGAGGAAGGTGTAGGTCTTGTCTATTCCATAGTTGGTTTTTGGAACGGTACCTCTGCTTATATCAAACTCTGGTTTTATGCATCACCCTCCTCTCCTTCCCCCTTAAGCAGCCATAAGAGTGTTTTCTAAATGTGAGACACTGTTCTCCTTCCTAACTCAGTTCAAGTGTAGCCATGTTTACAGGATCTTCATAAGTGATATCTTATGATAAGTTTCTTTTTCTGTGTGACTTATTTCACTTAGAATCATCGTACCTGAATCCACCCATTTTGCTGCTACTGGTCTTATGACATTGATTTCATGGATGAGGTATATTCCATCGTACGTAACTACCACAATTTTTTGAACCATTTTTATATTTCCTGGGATATTTAAGGTGTACCCAAGTTGAGGTCCTTGTAAGCAGTGCAGCCCTAAATTTTGGGGTGTCTCTGTCTTATTGATTTTCAGTTTTCCCAAGGTATATTCCCTAGACTGGAAGTGCCCTTGGCTTTGTAGCTCTGTTGTTTACTTGTTTTAAGGAACACAATGCACTCCTCCAGAGAGGCAGTTGGCAATTTACATCCCGCCCATCAGCATAACAAGGCTCCCTGTTCTCCAGGGCCTGTCTTGCCTTTCTGGTTTTTACACATTTTGTGGATGTCCCTTTTGACCGGTGGGAAGTGATACTTCTTTGTAGTGCAGATTTCCATTGCCCGCTTGCTTGCTTGGCCAAAAAGGGTGTATGCGTTCTCTCCTGAATATATTCAGGGGAAAACGCATACGCCCTTTTTGGCCAAGTGCATCATTGTCGAAGTTGTGCCCCTCTTCGTGTGCTTTAAAGGCGATTCCAACGTACCTCTTGAAATCTGTTTCCTGATATTCTGCCTCGCTTTCAAGTCCACCTCGTTGCCTTCCCTCAACAGATTTTTGGACGATAGTTGTCCTTTATTACTCGGCCAGTTTGTGAATTGCTGTGCCCCTGAGCTCCATTTTTCAACTCGTTTTCGGTGAGCTGAACGCAAGTCCAAAATTTTGGTTCAGGACCTATGCTGGTTCCCGGTGCGGGGCTGAGACTTTGGTTAATTCTTCTTCCTGCCGGGAAGTTAGAGTGATATGTGCCCGTCCAAATGCCTAACAGCTACTCTCTCATTGGTTCTCCCTCTTCCCTTTCATCCTCTGCCAAATTGGCAACTTGTGCGAACCAGGAGGTTAAAGGGGCTGTCTCTCCAAGTTGGGAGTTTGATAGTACAGCAGATGGAAAGTCAAACCGGAGCACCATGGGAGGGTCTATTCGTTGAGTTTTAGAAACCTTTCATATTCACAGTGTGTCCGTTCTCTAGGTTTCCCTTACATGTTATAACTGTAGTAATATTCCCTCTAACCTGGAGAGTTGGGAACCATGGAATGGGTGCCAGGCATTTGTGCTTTAAAGGGTCTGCATTTGCTCACCCAATCTCACCAATCGTCTCAGTGTCAAGTGTCCCTCCTTATGCCACATCCAGCTGTCATTGTAGATAGGGTCATTCCAGGTTTCATCAGAGACCCTGAAGGAATTTTAAAGAATTATGCAGTTTTTTCGTTTTGTTTTTGAAATTCCTTTTTATAATGGGTTTGAGCTGATTCTCGCTGCCATGTTTATGCCAGTCTAGACACACTTGATTCCCTTACGGAGACATATCAATACATAGGTTTTAAGATTCTTACTAGTCAGATATATTTCTCTGCAGGAAATATGGGGTTATGAGACCCTTTCACTGAGGAAGGTGTAGGTCTTGTCTATTCCATAGTTGGTTTTAGGAACGGTACCTGTGCTTATATCAAACTCTGGTTTTATGCATCACGCCACCTCTCCTTCCCCCTTAAGCAGGCATAAGAGTGTTTTCTAAATGTGAGACACTGTTCTCTTTCCTAACTCAGTTCAAGTGTAGCCATGTTTACAGAATCTTCATAAGTGATATCTTATGATAAGTTTCTTTTTCTGTGTGACTTATTTCACTTAGAATCATCGTACCTGAATCCACCCATTTTGCTGCTACTGGTCTTATGACATTGATTTCATGGCTGAGGGATATTCCATCGTACGTAAGTACCACAATTTTTTGATCCATTTTTATATTTCCTGGGATATTTAAGGTGTACCCAAGTTGAGGTCCTTGTAAGCAGTGCAGCCCTAAATTTTTTGGTGGCTCTGTGTTATTGATTTTCAGTTTTCCCAAGGTATATTCCCTAGACTGGAAGTGCCCTTGCCTCTGTAGCTCTGTTCTTTACTTGTTTTAGGGAACACAATGTACTCCTCCAGAGAGGCAGTTGGCAATTTACATCCCGCCCATCAGCATAACAAGGCTCCCTGTTCTCCATGGCCTGTCTTGCCTTTCTAGTTTTTACACATTTTGTGGATGTCCCTTTTGACCGGTGGGAAGTGATACATCTTTGTAGTGCAGATTTGCATTGTCCGCTTGCTTGCTTGGTCAAAAATGCCGTATGCGTTTTCTCCTGAATATATTCAGGAGAAAACGCATACACCCTTTTTGGCCAAGTGCATCATTGTCGAAGTTGTGCCCCTCTTCCTGTGCTTTAAAGGCGATTCCAACATACCTCTTGAAATCTGTTTCCTGCTATTCTGCCTCGCTTTCAAGTCTGCCTGGTTGCCTTCCCTCAACAGATTTTTGGACGATAGTTGTCCTTTATTACTCGGCCAATTTGTGAATTGCTGTGCCCCTGAGCTCCATTTTTCAACTCGTTTTCAGTGAGCTGATAGCAAGTCCAAAATTTTGGTTCAGGACCTATGCTGGTTCCCAGTGCGGGGCTGAGACTTTGGTTAATTCTTCTTCCTGCCGGGAAGTTAGAGTGATATGTGCCCGTCCAAATGCCTAACAGCTACTCTCTCATTGGTTCTCCCTCTTCCCTTTCATCCTCTGCCAAATTGGAAACCTGTGCGAACCAGGAGGTTAAAGGGGCTGTCTCTCCAAGTTGGGAGATTGATAGTAAAGCAGATGGAAAGTCAAACCGGAGCACCATGGGAGGGTCTATTCGTTGAGTTTTAGAAACCTTTCGTATTCACAGTGTGTCCGTTCTCTAGGTTTCCCGTATATGTTATAGCTGTAGTAATATTCCCTTCAACCTGGAGAGTTGGGACCCATGGAATGGGTGCCAGGCATTATTGCTTTAAAGGGACTGCATTTCCTCACCCAATCTCACAAATCCTCTCAGTCCCAAGTGTCCAGCCTTATGCCACATCCAGCTGTCGTTGTAGAAAGGGTCATTCCAGGTTTCATCAGAGGCCCTGAAGGAATTGTAAAGAATTTCCCAGTTTTTTTGTTTTGTTTTTGAAATTCCTTTTTATAGTGGGTTTGAGCTGATTCTTGCTGCCATGTTTATGCCAGTCTAGACACACTTGATTCCCTTACGGAGACATATCAATACATAGGTTTTAAGATTTTTACTAGTCAGATATATTCCTCTGCGGGAAATATGGGGTTTTGAGTCCCTTTCACTGAGGAAGGTGTAGGTCTAACTATTACATA
This sequence comes from Hyperoodon ampullatus, assembly GCF_949752795.1. Lineage (NCBI taxonomy): Eukaryota > Metazoa > Chordata > Mammalia > Artiodactyla > Ziphiidae > Hyperoodon > Hyperoodon ampullatus. Next base: position 580,366 of record NW_027640655.1, on the reverse strand, counting down.
GTTGGTTTTTGGAACGGTATCTGTGCTTATATCAAATTCTGGTTTTATGCATCACCTCACCTCTCCTTCCGCCTTAAGCAGGCATAAGAGTGTTTTCTAAATGTGAGACACTGTTCTCTTTCCTAACTCAGTTCAAGTGTAGCCATGTTTACAGGATCTTCATAAGTGATATCTTATGATAAGTTTCTTTTTCTGTTTGACTTATTTCACTTAGAATCATCGTACCTGAATCCAGCTATTTTGCTGCTACTGCTCTTATGCCATTGTTTTCATAGCTGAGGGATATTCCATCGTACGTAAGTACCACAATTTTTTGAACCATTTTTATATTTCCCGTGATATTTAAGGCGTACCCAGCTTGAGGTCCTTGTAAGCAGTGCAGCCCTAAATTTTGGGGTGGCTCTGTCTTATTGATTTTCAGTTTTCCCAAGGTATATTCCCTAGACTGGAAGTGGCCTTTGCTCTGTAGCTCTGTTGTTTACTTGTTTTAGGGAACACAATGCACTCCTCCAGAGAGGCAGTTGGCAATTTACATCCCGCCCATCAGCATAACAAGGCTCCCTGTTCTCCAGGGCCTGTCTTGCCTTTCTGGTTTTTACACATTTTGTGGATGTCCCTTTTGACCGGTGGGAAGTGATACTTCTTTGTAGTGCAGATTTGCATTGCCCGGTTGCTTGCTTGGCCAAAAAGGGCCTATGCGTTTTCTCCTGAATGTATTCAGGAGAAAACACATATGCCGTTTTTGGCCAAGTGCATCATTGTCGAAGTTGTGCCCCTCTTCCTGTGCTTTAAAGGCGATTCCAACGTACCTCTTGAAATCTGTTTCCTGCTATTCTGCATCGCTTTCAAGTCCGCCTCCTTGCCTTCCCTTAACAGATTTTTGGACGATAGTTGTCCTTTATTACTCGGCCAGTTTGTGAATTGCTCTGCCCTTGAGCACCATTTTTCAACTCGTTTTTTGTGAGCTGACCGCAAGTTCAAAATTATGGTTCAGGACTTATGCTGGTTCCCGGTGGGGGGCTGAGACTTTGTTTATTTCTTCTTCCTGCTGGGAAATTACAGTGATATGTGCCCGTCCAAATGCCTAACAGCTACTCTCTCATTGGTTCTCCCTCTTCCCTTTCATCCTCTGCCAAATTGGCAACCTGTGCGAACCAGGAGGTTAAAGGGTCTGTCTCTCCAAGTTGGGAGGTGGATAGTAAAGCAGATGGAAAGTCAAACCGGAGCACCAGGAGAGGGACTATTCGTTGAGTTTTAGAAACCTTTCGTATTCAAAGTGTGTCCGTTTTCTAAGTTTCCCGTACATGTTATAGCTGTAGTAATATTCCCTTCAACCTGGAGAGTTGCGACCCATGGAATGGGTGCCAGGCATTTGTGCTTTAAAGGGTCTGCATTTGCTCACCCTATCTCACCAATCCTCTCAGTCTCAAGTTTCCAGCCTTATGCCACATCCAGCTGTCATTGTAGATATGGTCATTCCAGCTTTCATCAGAGACCCTGAAGGAATTGTAAAGAATTTCCCAGTTTTTTGTTTTGTTTTAGAAATTCCTTTTTATAGTGGGTTTGAGGAGATTCTCGCCGCCATGATTATGCCAGTCTAGACACACTTGATTCCCTTATGGAGACATATCAATACATAGGTTTTAAGATTCTTACTAGTCAGATATATTCCTCTGCGGGAAATATGGTGTTTTGAGTCCCTTTCACTGAGGAAGGTGTAGGTCTTGTCTCTTCAATAGTTGGTTTTTGGAACGGTACCTGTGCTTATATCAAACTCTGGTTTTATGCATCACCCCACCTCTCCTTCCCCCTTAAGCAGGCATAAGAGAATTTTCTAAATTTGAGACTCTGTTCTCTTTCCTAACTCAGTTCAAGTGTAGCCATGTTTACAGGATCTTCATAAGTGATATCTTATGATAAGTTTCTTTTTCTGTGTGACTTATTTCACTTAGAATTATCGTACCTGAATCAACCCATTTTGCTGCTACTGGTCTTATGACATTGATTTCATGGCTGAGGGATATTCCATCGAACGAAAATACCACAATTTTTTGAACCATGTTTATATTTCGTGGGATATTTAAGGTGTACCCAAGTTGAGGTCCTTGTAAGCAGTACAGCCCTAAATTTTGGGGTGGCTCTGTGTTATTGATTTTCAGTTTTCCCAAGGTATATTCCCTAGACTGGAAGTGCCTTTGGCTCTGTAGCTCTGTTGTTTACTTGTTTTAGGGTACACAATGCACTCCTCCAGAGAGGCAGTTGGCAATTTACATCCCGCCCATCAGCATAACAAGGCTCCCTTTTCTCCAGGGCCTGTCTTGCCTTTCTGGTTTTTACGTATTTTGTGGATGTCCCTTTTGACCGGTGGGAAGTGATACTTCTTTGTAGTGCAGATTGGCATTGCCCCCTTCCTTGCTTGGACAAAATGGGTGTATGCGTTTTCTCATGAATATATTCAAGAGAAAACGCATACGCCCTTTTTGGCCAAGTGCATCATTGTCGAAGTTGTGCCCCTCTTCCTGTGCTTTAAAGACGATTCCAACGTACCTCTTGAAATCTGTTTCCTGCTATTGTGTCTCGCTTTCAACTCCGCCTCCTTGCCTTCCCTCAACAGATTTTTGGACGATAGTTGTCCTTTATTACTCGGCCAGTTTGTGAATTGCTGTGCCCCTGAGCTCAATTTTTCAACTCGTTTTTTGTGAGCTGACCGCATGTCCAAAATTTTGGTTCAGGAACTATGCTGTTTCCCGGTGGGTGGCGGAGACTTTGGTTAATTCTTCTTCCTGCCGGGACATTAGACTGATATGTGCCCGTCCAAATGCCTAACAGCTACTCTCTCATTGGTTCTCCCTCTTCCCTTTCATCCTCTGCCAAATTGGCAACCTGTGCGAACCAGGAGGTTAAAGGGTCTGTCTCTCCAAGTTGGGAGGTTGATAGTAAAGCAGATGGAAAGTAAAACGGGAGCACCAGGAGAGGGACTATTCGTTGAGTTTTAGAAACCTTTCTATTCACAGTGTGTCCGTTCTCTAGGTTTCCCGTACATGTTATAGCTGTAGTAATATTCCCTTCAACCTGGAGAGTTGGGACCCATGGAATGGGTGCCAGGCATTTGTGATTTAAAGGGTCTGCATTTGCTCACCCAATCTAACCAAACGACTCAGTCCCAAGTGTCCCTCCTTATGCCACATCCAGCTGTCATTGTAGATAGGGTCATTCCAGGTTTCATCATTGACCCTGAAGGAATTGTAAAGAATTTCCCAGTTTTTTTGTTTTGTTTTTGAAATTCCTTTTTATAGTGGGTTTGAGCTGATTCTCGCTGCCATGTTTATGCCAGTCTAGACACACTTGATTCCCTTACGGAGACATATCAATACATAGGTTTTAAGATTCTTACTAGTCAGATATATTCCTCTGCGGGAAATATGGGGTTTTGAGTCCCTTTCACTGAGGAAGGTGTAGGTCTTGTCTATTCCATAGTTGGTTTTTGGAACGGTACCTGTGCTTATATCAAACTCTGGTTTTATGCATCACCCCACCTCTCCTTCCCCCTTAAGCAGGTATAAGAGTGTTTTCTAAATGTGAGACACTGTTCTCTTTCCTAACTCAGTTCAAGTGTAGCCATGTTTACAGGATCTTCATAAGTGATATCTTATCATAAGTTTCTTTTTCTGTGTGACTTATTTCACTTAGATTCATCGTACCTGAATCCACCCATTTTGCTGCTACTGGTCTTATGACATTGATTTCATGGCTGAGGGATATTCCATCGTACGTAAGTACCACAATTTTTTGAACCATGTTTATATTTTCTGGGATACTAAAGGTGTATCCAAGTTGAGGTCCTTGTATGCAGTGCAGCCCTAAATTTTGGGGTGGCTCTGTCTTATTGATTTTCAGTTTTCCCAAGGTATATTCCCTAGACTGGTAGTGCCCTTGGCTCTGTAGCTCTGTTCTTTACTTGTTTTAGGGAACAGAATGCACTCCTCCAGAGAGGCAGTTGGCAATTTACATCCCGCCCATCAGCATAACAAGGCTCCCTGTTCTCCAGGGCCTGTCTTGCCTTTCTTGTTCTTACACATTTTGTGGATGTCCCTTTTGACCGGTGGGAAGTGATACTTCTTTGTAGTGCAGATTTGCATTGCCCGCTTGCTTGCTTGGCCAAAAAGGGCGTATGCGTTTTCTCCTGAATATATTCAGGAGAAAACGCATACGCCCTTTTTGGCCAAGTGCATCATTGTCGAAGTTGTGCCCCTCTTCCTGTGCTTTAAAGGCGATTCCAACGTACCTCTTGAAATCTGTTTCCTGCTATTCTGCCTCGCTTTCAAGTCCGCCTAGTTGCCTTCCCTCAACAGATTTTTGGACGATAGTTGTCCTTTATTACTCGGCCAGTTTGTGAATTGCTGTGCCCCTGAGCTCCATTTTTCAACTCGTTTTTGGTGAGCTGACCGCAAGTCCAAAATTTTGGTTCAGGACCTATACTGGTTCCCGGTGGGTGGCTGAGAATTTGGTTAATTCTTCTTCCTGCCGGGAAATTACAGTGATATGTGCCCGTCCAAATGCCTAACAGCTACTCTCTCATTGGTTCTCCCTCTTCCCTTTCATCCTCTGCCAAATTGGCAACCTGTGCGAACCAAGAGGTTAAAGGGGCTGTCTCTCCAAGTTGGGAGGTTGATAGTAAAGCAGACGGAAAGTCAAACCGGAGCACCAGGAGAGGGACTATTCGTTGAGTTTTAGAAACCTTTCGTATTCACAGTGTGTCCGTTCTCTAGGTTTCCCGCACATGTTATAGCTGTAGTAATATTCCCTTCAACCTGGAGAGTTCGGACCCATGGAATGGGTGCCATGCATTATTGCTTTAAAGGGTCTGCATTTGCTCACCCAATCTCACCAATCGTCTCAGTCCCAAGTGTCCCTCCTTATGCCACATCCAGCTGTCTTTGTAGATAGGGTCATTCCAGGTTTCATCAGAGACCCTGAAGGAATTGTAAGGAATTTCCCAGTTTTTTTGTTTTGTTTTTGAAATTCCTTTTTATAGTGGGTTTGAGCGGATTCTCGCTGCCATGTTTATGCCAGTCTAGACACACTTGATTCCCTTACGGAGACATATCAATACATAGGTTTTAAGATTCTTACTAGTCAGATATATTCCTCTGTGGGAAATATGGGGTTTTGAGTCCCTTTCACTGAGGAAGGTGTAGGTCTTGTCTATTCCATAGTTGGTTTTTGGAACGGTACCTCTGCTTATATCAAACTCTGGTTTTATGCATCACCCTCCTCTCCTTCCCCCTTAAGCAGCCATAAGAGTGTTTTCTAAATGTGAGACACTGTTCTCCTTCCTAACTCAGTTCAAGTGTAGCCATGTTTACAGGATCTTCATAAGTGATATCTTATGATAAGTTTCTTTTTCTGTGTGACTTATTTCACTTAGAATCATCGTACCTGAATCCACCCATTTTGCTGCTACTGGTCTTATGACATTGATTTCATGGATGAGGTATATTCCATCGTACGTAACTACCACAATTTTTTGAACCATTTTTATATTTCCTGGGATATTTAAGGTGTACCCAAGTTGAGGTCCTTGTAAGCAGTGCAGCCCTAAATTTTGGGGTGTCTCTGTCTTATTGATTTTCAGTTTTCCCAAGGTATATTCCCTAGACTGGAAGTGCCCTTGGCTTTGTAGCTCTGTTGTTTACTTGTTTTAAGGAACACAATGCACTCCTCCAGAGAGGCAGTTGGCAATTTACATCCCGCCCATCAGCATAACAAGGCTCCCTGTTCTCCAGGGCCTGTCTTGCCTTTCTGGTTTTTACACATTTTGTGGATGTCCCTTTTGACCGGTGGGAAGTGATACTTCTTTGTAGTGCAGATTTCCATTGCCCGCTTGCTTGCTTGGCCAAAAAGGGTGTATGCGTTCTCTCCTGAATATATTCAGGGGAAAACGCATACGCCCTTTTTGGCCAAGTGCATCATTGTCGAAGTTGTGCCCCTCTTCGTGTGCTTTAAAGGCGATTCCAACGTACCTCTTGAAATCTGTTTCCTGATATTCTGCCTCGCTTTCAAGTCCACCTCGTTGCCTTCCCTCAACAGATTTTTGGACGATAGTTGTCCTTTATTACTCGGCCAGTTTGTGAATTGCTGTGCCCCTGAGCTCCATTTTTCAACTCGTTTTCGGTGAGCTGAACGCAAGTCCAAAATTTTGGTTCAGGACCTATGCTGGTTCCCGGTGCGGGGCTGAGACTTTGGTTAATTCTTCTTCCTGCCGGGAAGTTAGAGTGATATGTGCCCGTCCAAATGCCTAACAGCTACTCTCTCATTGGTTCTCCCTCTTCCCTTTCATCCTCTGCCAAATTGGCAACTTGTGCGAACCAGGAGGTTAAAGGGGCTGTCTCTCCAAGTTGGGAGGTTGATAGTACAGCAGATGGAAAGTCAAACCGGAGCACCATGGGAGGGTCTATTCGTTGAGTTTTAGAAACCTTTCATATTCACAGTGTGTCCGTTCTCTAGGTTTCCCTTACATGTTATAACTGTAGTAATATTCCCTCTAACCTGGAGAGTTGGGAACCATGGAATGGGTGCCAGGCATTTGTGCTTTAAAGGGTCTGCATTTGCTCACCCAATCTCACCAATCGTCTCAGTGTCAAGTGTCCCTCCTTATGCCACATCCAGCTGTCATTGTAGATAGGGTCATTCCAGGTTTCATCAGAGACCCTGAAGGAATTTTAAAGAATTATGCAGTTTTTTCGTTTTGTTTTTGAAATTCCTTTTTATAATGGGTTTGAGCTGATTCTCGCTGCCATGTTTATGCCAGTCTAGACACACTTGATTCCCTTACGGAGACATATCAATACATAGGTTTTAAGATTCTTACTAGTCAGATATATTTCTCTGCAGGAAATATGGGGTTATGAGACCCTTTCACTGAGGAAGGTGTAGGTCTTGTCTATTCCATAGTTGGTTTTAGGAACGGTACCTGTGCTTATATCAAACTCTGGTTTTATGCATCACGCCACCTCTCCTTCCCCCTTAAGCAGGCATAAGAGTGTTTTCTAAATGTGAGACACTGTTCTCTTTCCTAACTCAGTTCAAGTGTAGCCATGTTTACAGAATCTTCATAAGTGATATCTTATGATAAGTTTCTTTTTCTGTGTGACTTATTTCACTTAGAATCATCGTACCTGAAACCACGCATTTTGCTGCTACTGGTCTTATGACATTGATTTCATGGCTGAGGGATATTCCATCGTACGTAAGTACCACAATTTTTTGATCCATTTTTATATTTCCTGGGATATTTAAGGTGTACCCAAGTTGAGGTCCTTGTAAGCAGTGCAGCCCTAAATTTTTTGGTGGCTCTGTGTTATTGATTTTCAGTTTTCCCAAGGTATATTCCCTAGACTGGAAGTGCCCTTGCCTCTGTAGCTCTGTTCTTTACTTGTTTTAGGGAACACAATGTACTCCTCCAGAGAGGCAGTTGGCAATTTACATCCCGCCCATCAGCATAACAAGGCTCCCTGTTCTCCATGGCCTGTCTTGCCTTTCTAGTTTTTACACATTTTGTGGATGTCCCTTTTGACCGGTGGGAAGTGATACATCTTTGTAGTGCAGATTTGCATTGTCCGCTTGCTTGCATGGTCAAAAATGCCGTATGCGTTTTCTCCTGAATATATTCAGGAGAAAACGCATACACCCTTTTTGGCCAAGTGCATCATTGTCGAAGTTGTGCCCCTCTTCCTGTGCTTTAAAGGCGATTCCAACATACCTCTTGAAATCTGTTTCCTGCTATTCTGCCTCGCTTTCAAGTCTGCCTCGTTGCCTTCCCTCAACAGATTTTTGGACGATAGTTGTCCTTTATTACTCGGCCAATTTGTGAATTGCTGTGCCCCTGAGCTCCATTTTTCAACTCGTTTTCGGTGAGCTGATAGCAAGTCCAAAATTTTGGTTCAGGACCTATGCTGGTTCCCAGTGCGGGGCTGAGACTTTGGTTAATTCTTCTTCCTGCCGGGAAGTTAGAGTGATATGTGCCCGTCCAAATGCCTAACAGCTACTCTCTCATTGGTTCTCCCTCTTCCGTTTCATCCTCTGCCAAATTGGAAACCTGTGCGAACCAGGAGGTTAAAGGGGCTGTCTCTCCAAGTTGGGAGATTGATAGTAAAGCAGATGGAAAGTCAAACCGGAGCACCATGGGAGGGTCTATTCGTTGAGTTTTAGAAACCTTTCGTATTCACAGTGTGTCCGTTCTCTAGGTTTCCCGTATATGTTATAGCTGTAGTAATATTCCCTTCAACCTGGAGAGTTGGGACCCATGGAATGGGTGCCAGGCATTATTGCTTTAAAGGGACTGCATTTCCTCACCCAATCTCACAAATCCTCTCAGTCCCAAGTGTCCAGCCTTATGCCACATCCAGCTGTCGTTGTAGAAAGGGTCATTCCAGGTTTCATCAGAGGCCCTGAAGGAATTGTAAAGAATTTCCCAGTTTTTTTGTTTTGTTTTTGAAATTCCTTTTTATAGTGGGTTTGATCTGATTCTTGCTGCCATGTTTATGCCAGTCTAGACACACTTGATTCCCTTACGGAGACATATCAATACATAGGTTTTAAGATTTTTACTAGTCAGATATATTCCTCTGCGGGAAATATGGGGTTTTGAGTCCCTTTCACTGAGGAAGGTGTAGGTCTAACTATTACATAGTTGGTTTTTGGAACGGTATCTGTGCTTATATCAAATTCTGGTTTTATGCATCACCTCACCTCTCCTTCCGCCTTAAGCAGGCATAAGAGTGTTTTCTAAATGTGAGACACTGTTCTCTTTCCTAACTCAGTTCAAGTGTAGCCATGTTTACAGGATCTTCATAAGTGATATCTTATGATAAGTTTCTTTTTCTGTTTGACTTATTTCACTTAGAATCATCGTACCTGAATCCAGCTATTTTGCTGCTACTGCTCTTATGCCATTGTTTTCATAGCTGAGGGATATTCCATCGTACGTAAGTACCACAATTTTTTGAACCATTTTTATATTTCCCGTGATATTTAAGGCGTACCCAGCTTGAGGTCCTTGTAAGCAGTGCAGCCCTAAATTTTGGGGTGGCTCTGTCTTATTGATTTTCAGTTTTCCCAAGGTATATTCCCTAGACTGGAAGTGGCCTTTGCTCTGTAGCTCTGTTGTTTACTTGTTTTAGGGAACACAATGCACTCCTCCAGAGAGGCAGTTGGCAATTTACATCCCGCCCATCAGCATAACAAGGCTCCCTGTTCTCCAGGGCCTGTCTTGCCTTTCTGGTTTTTACACATTTTGTGGATGTCCCTTTTGACCGGTGGGAAGTGATACTTCTTTGTAGTGCAGATTTGCATTGCCCGGTTGCTTGCTTGGCCAAAAAGGGCCTATGCGTTTTCTCCTGAATGTATTCAGGAGAAAACACATATGCCGTTTTTGGCCAAGTGCATCATTGTCGAAGTTGTGCTCCTCTTCCTGTGCTTTAAAGGCGATTCCAACGTACCTCTTGAAATCTGTTTCCTGCTATTCTGCATCGCTTTCAAGTCCGCCTCCTTGCCTTCCCTTAACAGATTTTTGGACGATAGTTGTCCTTTATTACTCGGCCAGTTTGTGAATTGCTCTGCCCTTGAGCACCATTTTTCAACTCGTTTTTTGTGAGCTGACCGCAAGTTCAAAATTATGGTTCAGGATTTATGCTGGTTCCCGGTGGGGGGCTGAGACTTTGTTTATTTCTTCTTCCTGCTGGGAAATTACAGTGATATGTGCCCGTCCAAATGCCTAACAGCTACTCTCTCATTGGTTCTCCCTCTTCCCTTTCATCCTCTGCCAAATTGGCAACCTGTGCGAACCAGGAGGTTAAAGGGGCTGTCTCTCCAAGTTGGGAGGTGGATAGTAAAGCAGATGGAAAGTCAAACCGGAGCACCAGGAGAGGGACTATTCGTTGAGTTTTAGAAACTTTTCGTATTCAAAGTGTGTCCGTTTTCTAGGTTTCCCGTACATGTTATAGCTGTAGTAATATTCCCTTCAACCTGGAGAGTTGGGACCCATGGAATGGGTGCCAGGCATTTGTGCTTTAAAGGGTCTGCATTTGCTCACCCTATCTCACCAATCCTCTCAGTCTCAAGTTTCCAGCCTTATGCCACATCCAGCTGTCATTGTAGATATGGTCATTCCAGCTTTCATCAGAGACCCTGAAGGAATTGTAAAGAATTTCCCAGTTTTTTGTTTTGTTTTAGAAATTCCTTTTTATAGTGGGTTTGAGGAGATTCTCGCCGCCATGATTATGCCAGTCTAGACACACTTGATTCCCTTATGGAGACATATCAATACATAGGTTTTAAGATTCTTACTAGTCAGATATATTCCTCTGCGGGAAATATGGTGTTTTGAGTCCCTTTCACTGAGGAAGGTGTAGGTCTTGTCTCTTCCATAGTTGGTTTTTGGAACGGTACCTGTGCTTATATCAAACTCTGGTTTTATGCATCACCCCACCTCTCCTTCCCCCTTAAGCAGGCATAAGAGAATTTTCTAAATTTGAGACTCTGTTCTCTTTCCTAACTCAGTTCAAGTGTAGCCATGTTTACAGGATCTTCATAAGTGATATCTTATGATAAGTTTCTTTTTCTGTGTGACTTATTTCACTTAGAATTATCGTACCTGAATCAACCCATTTTGCTGCTACTGGTCTTATGACATTGATTTCATGGCTGAGGGATATTCCATCGAACGAAAATACCACAATTTTTTGAACCATGTTTATATTTCGTGGGATATTTAAGGTGTACCCAAGTTGAGGTCCTTGTAAGCAGTACAGCCCTAAATTTTGGGGTGGCTCTGTGTTATTGATTTTCAGTTTTCCCAAGGTATATTCCCTAGACTGGAAGTGCCTTTGGCTCTGTAGCTCTGTTGTTTACTTGTTTTAGGGTACACAATGCACTCCTCCAGAGAGGCAGTTGGCAATTTACATCCCGCCCATCAGCATAACAAGGCTCCCTTTTCTCCAGGGCCTGTCTTGCCTTTCTGGTTTTTACGTATTTTGTGGATGTCCCTTTTGACCGGTGGGAAGTGATACTTCTTTGTAGTGCAGATTGGCATTGCCCCCTTCCTTGCTTGGACAAAATGGGTGTATGCGTTTTCTCATGAATATATTCAAGAGAAAACGCATACGCCCTTTTTGGCCAAGTGCATCATTGTCGAAATTGTGCCCCTCTTCCTGTGCTTTAAAGACGATTCCAACGTACCTCTTGAAATCTGTTTCCTGCTATTGTGTCTCGCTTTCAACTCCGCCTCCTTGCCTTCCCTCAACAGATTTTTGGACGATAGTTGTCCTTTATTACTCGGCCAGTTTGTGAATTGCTGTGCCCCTGAGCTCAATTTTTCAACTCGTTTTTTGTGAGCTGACCGCATGTCCAAAATTTTGGTTCAGGAACTATGCTGTTTCCCGGTGGGTGGCGGAGACTTTGGTTAATTCTTCTTCCTGCCGGGACATTAGACTGATATGTGCCCGTCCAAATGCCTAACAGCTACTCTCTCATTGGTTCTCCCTCTTCCCTTTCATCCTCTGCCAAATTGGCAACCTGTGCGAACCAGGAGGTTAAAGGGTCTGTCTCTCCAAGTTGGGAGGTTGATAGTAAAGCAGATGGAAAGTAAAACGGGAGCACCAGGAGAGGGACTATTCGTTGAGTTTTAGAAACCTTTCTATTCACAGTGTGTCCGTTCTCTAGGTTTCCCGTACATGTTATAGCTGTAGTAATATTCCCTTCAACCTGGAGAGTTGGGACCCATGGAATGGGTGCCAGGCATTTGTGATTTAAAGGGTCTGCATTTGCTCACCCAATCTCACCAAACGACTCAGTCCCAAGTGTCCCTCCTTATGCCACATCCAGCTGTCATTGTAGATAGGGTCATTCCAGGTTTCATCATTGACCCTGAAGGAATTGTAAAGAATTTCCCAGTTTTTTTGTTTTGTTTTTGAAATTCCTTTTTATAGTGGGTTTGAGCTGATTCTCGCTGCCATGTTTATGCCAGTCTAGACACACTTGATTCCCTTACGGAGACATATCAATACATAGGTTTTAAGATTCTTACTAGTCAGATATATTCCTCTGCGGGAAATATGGGGTTTTGAGTCCCTTTCACTGAGGAAGGTGTAGGTCTTGTCTATTCCATAGTTGGTTTTTGGAACGGTACCTGTGCTTATATCAAACTCTGGTTTTATGCATCACCCCACCTCTCCTTCCCCCTTAAGCAGGTATAAGAGTGTTTTCTAAATGTGAGACACTGTTCTCTTTCCTAACTCAGTTCAAGTGTAGCCATGTTTACAGGATCTTCATAAGTGATATCTTATCATAAGTTTCTTTTTCTGTGTGACTTATTTCACTTAGATTCATCGTACCTGAATCCACCCATTTTGCTGCTACTGGTCTTATGACATTGATTTCATGGCTGAGGGATATTCCATCGTACGTAAGTACCACAATTTTTTGAACCATGTTTATATTTTCTGGGATACTAAAGGTGTATCCAAGTTGAGGTCCTTGTATGCAGTGCAGCCCTAAATTTTGGGGTGGCTCTGTCTTATTGATTTTCAGTTTTCCCAAGGTATATTCCCTAGACTGGTAGTGCCCTTGGCTCTGTAGCTCTGTTCTTTACTTGTTTTAGGGAACAGAATGCACTCCTCCAGAGAGGCAGTTGGCAATTTACATCCCGCCCATCAGCATAACAAGGCTCCCTGTTCTCCAGGGCCTGTCTTGCCTTTCTTGTTCTTACACATTTTGTGGATGTCCCTTTTGACCGGTGGGAAGTGATACTTCTTTGTAGTGCAGATTTGCATTGCCCGCTTGCTTGCTTGGCCAAAAAGGGCGTATGCGTTTTCTCCTGAATATATTCAGGAGAAAACGCATACGCCCTTTTTGGCCAAGTGCATCATTGTCGAAGTTGTGCCCCTCTTCCTGTGCTTTAAAGGCGATTCCAACGTACCTCTTGAAATCTGTTTCCTGCTATTCTGCCTCGCTTTCAAGTCCGCCTAGTTGCCTTCCCTCAACAGATTTTTGGACGATAGTTGTCCTTTATTACTCGGCCAGTTTGTGAATTGCTGTGCCCCTGAGCTCCATTTTTCAACTCGTTTTTGGTGAGCTGACCGCAAGTCCAAAATTTTGGTTCAGGACCTATACTGGTTCCCGGTGGGTGGCTGAGAATTTGGTTAATTCTTCTTCCTGCCGGGAAATTACAGTGATATGTGCCCGTCCAAATGCCTAACAGCTACTCTCTCATTGGTTCTCCCTCTTCCCTTTCATCCTCTGCCAAATTGGCAACCTGTGCGAACCAAGAGGTTAAAGGGGCTGTCTCTCCAAGTTGGGAGGTTGATAGTAAAGCAGACGGAAAGTCAAACCGGAGCACCAGGAGAGGGACTATTCGTTGAGTTTTAGAAACCTTTCGTATTCACAGTGTGTCCGTTCTCTAGGTTTCCCGCACATGTTATAGCTGTAGTAATATTCCCTTCAACCTGGAGAGTTCGGACCCATGGAATGGGTGCCATGCATTATTGCTTTAAAGGGTCTGCATTTGCTCACCCAATCTCACCAATCGTCTCAGTCCCAAGTGTCCCTCCTTATGCCACATCCAGCTGTCTTTGTAGATAGGGTCATTCCAGGTTTCATCAGAGACCCTGAAGGAATTGTAAGGAATTTCCCAGTTTTTTTGTTTTGTTTTTGAAATTCCTTTTTATAGTGGGTTTGAGCGGATTCTCGCTGCCATGTTTATGCCAGTCTAGAATCACTTGATTCCCTTACGGAGACATATCAATACATAGGTTTTAAGATTCTTACTAGTCAGATATATTCCTCTGTGGGAAATATGGGGTTTTGAGTCCCTTTCACTGAGGAAGGTGTAGGTCTTGTCTATTCCATAGTTGGTTTTTGGAACGGTACCTCTGCTTATATCAAACTCTGGTTTTATGCATCACCCTCCTCTCCTTCCCCCTTAAGCAGCCATAAGAGTGTTTTCTAAATGTGAGACACTGTTCTCCTTCCTAACTCAGTTCAAGTGTAGCCATGTTTACAGGATCTTCATAAGTGATATCTTATGATAAGTTTCTTTTTCTGTGTGACTTATTTCACTTAGAATCATCGTACCTGAATCCACCCATTTTGCTGCTACTGGTCTTATGACATTGATTTCATGGATGAGGTATATTCCATCGTACGTAACTACCACAATTTTTTGAACCATTTTTATATTTCCTGGGATATTTAAGGTGTACCCAAGTTGAGGTCCTTGTAAGCAGTGCAGCCCTAAATTTTGGGGTGTCTCTGTCTTATTGATTTTCAGTTTTCCCAAGGTATATTCCCTAGACTGGAAGTGCCCTTGGCTTTGTAGCTCTGTTGTTTACTTGTTTTAAGGAACACAATGCACTCCTCCAGAGAGGCAGTTGGCAATTTACATCCCGCCCATCAGCATAACAAGGCTCCCTGTTCTCCAGGGCCTGTCTTGCCTTTCTGGTTTTTACACATTTTGTGGATGTCCCTTTTGACCGGTGGGAAGTGATACTTCTTTGTAGTGCAGATTTCCATTGCCCGCTTGCTTGCTTGGCCAAAAAGGGTGTATGCGTTCTCTCCTGAATATATTCAGGGGAAAACGCATACGCCCTTTTTGGCCAAGTGCATCATTGTCGAAGTTGTGCCCCTCTTCGTGTGCTTTAAAGGCGATTCCAACGTACCTCTTGAAATCTGTTTCCTGATATTCTGCCTCGCTTTCAAGTCCACCTCGTTGCCTTCCCTCAACAGATTTTTGGACGATAGTTGTCCTTTATTACTCGGCCAGTTTGTGAATTGCTGTGCCCCTGAGCTCCATTTTTCAACTCGTTTTCGGTGAGCTGAACGCAAGTCCAAAATTTTGGTTCAGGACCTATGCTGGTTCCCGGTGCGGGGCTGAGACTTTGGTTAATTCTTCTTCCTGCCGGGAAGTTAGAGTGATATGTGCCCGTCCAAATGCCTAACAGCTACTCTCTCATTGGTTCTCCCTCTTCCCTTTCATCCTCTGCCAAATTGGCAACTTGTGCGAACCAGGAGGTTAAAGGGGCTGTCTCTCCAAGTTGGGAGGTTGATAGTACAGCAGATGGAAAGTCAAACCGGAGCACCATGGGAGGGTCTATTCGTTGAGTTTTAGAAACCTTTCATATTCACAGTGTGTCCGTTCTCTAGGTTTCCCTTACATGTTATAACTGTAGTAATATTCCCTCTAACCTGGAGAGTTGGGAACCATGGAATGGGTGCCAGGCATTTGTGCTTTAAAGGGTCTGCATTTGCTCACCCAATCTCACCAATCGTCTCAGTGTCAAGTGTCCCTCCTTATGCCACATCCAGCTGTCATTGTAGATAGGGTCATTCCAGGTTTCATCAGAGACCCTGAAGGAATTTTAAAGAATTATGCAGTTTTTTCGTTTTGTTTTTGAAATTCCTTTTTATAATGGGTTTGAGCTGATTCTCGCTGCCATGTTTATGCCAGTCTAGACACACTTGATTCCCTTACGGAGACATATCAATACATAGGTTTTAAGATTCTTACTAGTCAGATATATTTCTCTGCAGGAAATATGGGGTTATGAGACCCTTTCACTGAGGAAGGTGTAGGTCTTGTCTATTCCATAGTTGGTTTTAGGAACGGTACCTGTGCTTATATCAAACTCTGGTTTTATGCATCACGCCACCTCTCCTTCCCCCTTAAGCAGGCATAAGAGTGTTTTCTAAATGTGAGACACTGTTCTCTTTCCTAACTCAGTTCAAGTGTAGCCATGTTTACAGAATCTTCATAAGTGATATCTTATGATAAGTTTCTTTTTCTGTGTGACTTATTTCACTTAGAATCATCGTACCTGAAACCACGCATTTTGCTGCTACTGGTCTTATGACATTGATTTCATGGCTGAGGGATATTCCATCGTACGTAAGTACCACAATTTTTTGATCCATTTTTATATTTCCTGGGATATTTAAGGTGTACCCAAGTTGAGGTCCTTGTAAGCAGTGCAGCCCTAAATTTTTTGGTGGCTCTGTGTTATTGATTTTCAGTTTTCCCAAGGTATATTCCCTAGACTGGAAGTGCCCTTGCCTCTGTAGCTCTGTTCTTTACTTGTTTTAGGGAACACAATGTACTCCTCCAGAGAGGCAGTTGGCAATTTACATCCCGCCCATCAGCATAACAAGGCTCCCTGTTCTCCATGGCCTGTCTTGCCTTTCTAGTTTTTACACATTTTGTGGATGTCCCTTTTGACCGGTGGGAAGTGATACATCTTTGTAGTGCAGATTTGCATTGTCCGCTTGCTTGCATGGTCAAAAATGCCGTATGCGTTTTCTCCTGAATATATTCAGGAGAAAACGCATACACCCTTTTTGGCCAAGTGCATCATTGTCGAAGTTGTGCCCCTCTTCCTGTGCTTTAAAGGCGATTCCAACATACCTCTTGAAATCTGTTTCCTGCTATTCTGCCTCGCTTTCAAGTCTGCCTCGTTGCCTTCCCTCAACAGATTTTTGGACGATAGTTGTCCTTTATTACTCGGCCAATTTGTGAATTGCTGTGCCCCTGAGCTCCATTTTTCAACTCGTTTTCGGTGAGCTGATAGCAAGTCCAAAATTTTGGTTCAGGACCTATGCTGGTTCCCAGTGCGGGGCTGAGACTTTGGTTAATTCTTCTTCCTGCCGGGAAGTTAGAGTGATATGTGCCCGTCCAAATGCCTAACAGCTACTCTCTCATTGGTTCTCCCTCTTCCGTTTCATCCTCTGCCAAATTGGAAACCTGTGCGAACCAGGAGGTTAAAGGGGCTGTCTCTCCAAGTTGGGAGATTGATAGTAAAGCAGATGGAAAGTCAAACCGGAGCACCATGGGAGGGTCTATTCGTTGAGTTTTAGAAACCTTTCGTATTCACAGTGTGTCCGTTCTCTAGGTTTCCCGTATATGTTATAGCTGTAGTAATATTCCCTTCAACCTGGAGAGTTGGGACCCATGGAATGGGTGCCAGGCATTATTGCTTTAAAGGGACTGCATTTCCTCACCCAATCTCACAAATCCTCTCAGTCCCAAGTGTCCAGCCTTATGCCACATCCAGCTGTCGTTGTAGAAAGGGTCATTCCAGGTTTCATCAGAGGCCCTGAAGGAATTGTAAAGAATTTCCCAGTTTTTTTGTTTTGTTTTTGAAATTCCTTTTTATAGTGGGTTTGAGCTGATTCTTGCTGCCATGTTTATGCCAGTCTAGACACACTTGATTCCCTTACGGAGACATATCAATACATAGGTTTTAAGATTTTTACTAGTCAGATATATTCCTCTGCGGGAAATATGGGGTTTTGAGTCCCTTTCACTGAGGAAGGTGTAGGTCTAACTATTACATAGTTGGTTTTTGGAACGGTATCTGTGCTTATATCAAATTCTGGTTTTATGCATCACCTCACCTCTCCTTCCGCCTTAAGCAGGCATAAGAGTGTTTTCTAAATGTGAGACACTGTTCTCTTTCCTAACTCAGTTCAAGTGTAGCCATGTTTACAGGATCTTCATAAGTGATATCTTATGATAAGTTTCTTTTTCTGTTTGACTTATTTCACTTAGAATCATCGTACCTGAATCCAGCTATTTTGCTGCTACTGCTCTTATGCCATTGTTTTCATAGCTGAGGGATATTCCATCGTACGTAAGTACCACAATTTTTTGAACCATTTTTATATTTCCCGTGATATTTAAGGCGTACCCAGCTTGAGGTCCTTGTAAGCAGTGCAGCCCTAAATTTTGGGGTGGCTCTGTCTTATTGATTTTCAGTTTTCCCAAGGTATATTCCCTAGACTGGAAGTGGCCTTTGCTCTGTAGCTCTGTTGTTTACTTGTTTTAGGGAACACAATGCACTCCTCCAGAGAGGCAGTTGGCAATTTACATCCCGCCCATCAGCATAACAAGGCTCCCTGTTCTCCAGGGCCTGTCTTGCCTTTCTGGTTTTTACACATTTTGTGGATGTCCCTTTTGACCGGTGGGAAGTGATACTTCTTTGTAGTGCAGATTTGCATTGCCCGGTTGCTTGCTTGGCCAAAAAGGGCCTATGCGTTTTCTCCTGAATGTATTCAGGAGAAAACACATATGCCGTTTTTGGCCAAGTGCATCATTGTCGAAGTTGTGCTCCTCTTCCTGTGCTTTAAAGGCGATTCCAACGTACCTCTTGAAATCTGTTTCCTGCTATTCTGCATCGCTTTCAAGTCCGCCTCCTTGCCTTCCCTTAACAGATTTTTGGACGATAGTTGTCCTTTATTACTCGGCCAGTTTGTGAATTGCTCTGCCCTTGAGCACCATTTTTCAACTCGTTTTTTGTGAGCTGACCGCAAGTTCAAAATTATGGTTCAGGATTTATGCTGGTTCCCGGTGGGGGGCTGAGACTTTGTTTATTTCTTCTTCCTGCTGGGAAATTACAGTGATATGTGCCCGTCCAAATGCCTAACAGCTACTCTCTCATTGGTTCTCCCTCTTCCCTTTCATCCTCTGCCAAATTGGCAACCTGTGCGAACCAGGAGGTTAAAGGGGCTGTCTCTCCAAGTTGGGAGGTGGATAGTAAAGCAGATGGAAAGTCAAACCGGAGCACCAGGAGAGGGACTATTCGTTGAGTTTTAGAAACTTTTCGTATTCAAAGTGTGTCCGTTTTCTAGGTTTCCCGTACATGTTATAGCTGTAGTAATATTCCCTTCAACCTGGAGAGTTGGGACCCATGGAATGGGTGCCAGGCATTTGTGCTTTAAAGGGTCTGCATTTGCTCACCCTATCTCACCAATCCTCTCAGTCTCAAGTTTCCAGCCTTATGCCACATCCAGCTGTCATTGTAGATATGGTCATTCCAGCTTTCATCAGAGACCCTGAAGGAATTGTAAAGAATTTCCCAGTTTTTTGTTTTGTTTTAGAAATTCCTTTTTATAGTGGGTTTGAGGAGATTCTCGCCGCCATGATTATGCCAGTCTAGACACACTTGATTCCCTTATGGAGACATATCAATACATAGGTTTTAAGATTCTTACTAGTCAGATATATTCCTCTGCGGGAAATATGGTGTTTTGAGTCCCTTTCACTGAGGAAGGTGTAGGTCTTGTCTCTTCCATAGTTGGTTTTTGGAACGGTACCTGTGCTTATATCAAACTCTGGTTTTATGCATCACCCCACCTCTCCTTCCCCCTTAAGCAGGCATAAGAGAATTTTCTAAATTTGAGACTCTGTTCTCTTTCCTAACTCAGTTCAAGTGTAGCCATGTTTACAGGATCTTCATAAGTGATATCTTATGATAAGTTTCTTTTTCTGTGTGACTTATTTCACTTAGAATTATCGTACCTGAATCAACCCATTTTGCTGCTACTGGTCTTATGACATTGATTTCATGGCTGAGGGATATTCCATCGAACGAAAATACCACAATTTTTTGAACCATGTTTATATTTCGTGGGATATTTAAGGTGTACCCAAGTTGAGGTCCTTGTAAGCAGTACAGCCCTAAATTTTGGGGTGGCTCTGTGTTATTGATTTTCAGTTTTCCCAAGGTATATTCCCTAGACTGGAAGTGCCTTTGGCTCTGTAGCTCTGTTGTTTACTTGTTTTAGGGTACACAATGCACTCCTCCAGAGAGGCAGTTGGCAATTTACATCCCGCCCATCAGCATAACAAGGCTCCCTTTTCTCCAGGGCCTGTCTTGCCTTTCTGGTTTTTACACATTTTGTGGATGTCCCTTTTGACCGGTGGGAAGTGATACTTCTTTGTAGTGCAGATTGGCATTGCCCCCTTCCTTGCTTGGACAAAATGGGTGTATGCGTTTTCTCATGAATATATTCAAGAGAAAACGCATACGCCCTTTTTGGCCAAGTGCATCATTGTCGAAATTGTGCCCCTCTTCCTGTGCTTTAAAGACGATTCCAACGTACCTCTTGAAATCTGTTTCCTGCTATTGTGTCTCGCTTTCAACTCCGCCTCCTTGCCTTCCCTCAACAGATTTTTGGACGATAGTTGTCCTTTATTACTCGGCCAGTTTGTGAATTGCTGTGCCCCTGAGCTCAATTTTTCAACTCGTTTTTTGTGAGCTGACCGCATGTCCAAAATTTTGGTTCAGGAACTATGCTGTTTCCCGGTGGGTGGCGGAGACTTTGGTTAATTCTTCTTCCTGCCGGGACATTAGACTGATATGTGCCCGTCCAAATGCCTAACAGCTACTCTCTCATTGGTTCTCCCTCTTCCCTTTCATCCTCTGCCAAATTGGCAACCTGTGCGAACCAGGAGGTTAAAGGGTCTGTCTCTCCAAGTTGGGAGGTTGATAGTAAAGCAGATGGAAAGTAAAACGGGAGCACCAGGAGAGGGACTATTCGTTGAGTTTTAGAAACCTTTCTATTCACAGTGTGTCCGTTCTCTAGGTTTCCCGTACATGTTATAGCTGTAGTAATATTCCCTTCAACCTGGAGAGTTGGGACCCATGGAATGGGTGCCAGGCATTTGTGATTTAAAGGGTCTGCATTTGCTCACCCAATCTCACCAAACGACTCAGTCCCAAGTGTCCCTCCTTATGCCACATCCAGCTGTCATTGTAGATAGGGTCATTCCAGGTTTCATCATTGACCCTGAAGGAATTGTAAAGAATTTCCCAGTTTTTTTGTTTTGTTTTTGAAATTCCTTTTTATAGTGGGTTTGAGCTGATTCTCGCTGCCATGTTTATGCCAGTCTAGACACACTTGATTCCCTTACGGAGACATATCAATACATAGGTTTTAAGATTCTTACTAGTCAGATATATTCCTCTGCGGGAAATATGGGGTTTTGAGTCCCTTTCACTGAGGAAGGTGTAGGTCTTGTCTATTCCATAGTTGGTTTTTGGAACGGTACCTGTGCTTATATCAAACTCTGGTTTTATGCATCACCCCACCTCTCCTTCCCCCTTAAGCAGGTATAAGAGTGTTTTCTAAATGTGAGACACTGTTCTCTTTCCTAACTCAGTTCAAGTGTAGCCATGTTTACAGGATCTTCATAAGTGATATCTTATCATAAGTTTCTTTTTCTGTGTGACTTATTTCACTTAGATTCATCGTACCTGAATCCACCCATTTTGCTGCTACTGGTCTTATGACATTGATTTCATGGCTGAGGGATATTCCATCGTACGTAAGTACCACAATTTTTTGAACCATGTTTATATTTTCTGGGATACTAAAGGTGTATCCAAGTTGAGGTCCTTGTATGCAGTGCAGCCCTAAATTTTGGGGTGGCT
This sequence comes from Hyperoodon ampullatus, assembly GCF_949752795.1. Classification (NCBI taxonomy): domain Eukaryota; kingdom Metazoa; phylum Chordata; class Mammalia; order Artiodactyla; family Ziphiidae; genus Hyperoodon; species Hyperoodon ampullatus. Next base: position 559,106 of record NW_027640655.1, on the reverse strand, counting down.
CTGTCTTATTGATTTTCAGTTTTCCCAAGGTATATTCCCTAGACTGGTAGTGCCCTTGGCTCTGTAGCTCTGTTCTTTACTTGTTTTAGGGAACAGAATGCACTCCTCCAGAGAGGCAGTTGGCAATTTACATCCCGCCCATCAGCATAACAAGGCTCCCTGTTCTCCAGGGCCTGTCTTGCCTTTCTTGTTCTTACACATTTTGTGGATGTCCCTTTTGACCGGTGGGAAGTGATACTTCTTTGTAGTGCAGATTTGCATTGCCCGCTTGCTTGCTTGGCCAAAAAGGGCGTATGCGTTTTCTCCTGAATATATTCAGGAGAAAACGCATACGCCCTTTTTGGCCAAGTGCATCATTGTCGAAGTTGTGCCCCTCTTCCTGTGCTTTAAAGGCGATTCCAACGTACCTCTTGAAATCTGTTTCCTGCTATTCTGCCTCGCTTTCAAGTCCGCCTCGTTGCCTTCCCTCAACAGATTTTTGGACGATAGTTGTCCTTTATTACTCGGCCAGTTTGTGAATTGCTGTGCCCCTGAGCTCCATTTTTCAACTCGTTTTTGGTGAGCTGACCGCAAGTCCAAAATTTTGGTTCAGGACCTATACTGGTTCCCGGTGGGTGGCTGAGAATTTGGTTAATTCTTCTTCCTGCCGGGAAATTACAGTGATATGTGCCCGTCCAAATGCCTAACAGCTACTCTCTCATTGGTTCTCCCTCTTCCCTTTCATCCTCTGCCAAATTGGCAACCTGTGCGAACCAAGAGGTTAAAGGGGCTGTCTCTCCAAGTTGGGAGGTTGATAGTAAAGCAGACGGAAAGTCAAACCGGAGCACCAGGAGAGGGACTATTCGTTGAGTTTTAGAAACCTTTCGTATTCACAGTGTGTCCGTTCTCTAGGTTTCCCGCACATGTTATAGCTGTAGTAATATTCCCTTCAACCTGGAGAGTTCGGACCCATGGAATGGGTGCCATGCATTATTGCTTTAAAGGGTCTGCATTTGCTCACCCAATCTCACCAATCGTCTCAGTCCCAAGTGTCCCTCCTTATGCCACATCCAGCTGTCATTGTAGATAGGGTCATTCCAGGTTTCATCAGAGACCCTGAAGGAATTGTAAGGAATTTCCCAGTTTTTTTGTTTTGTTTTTGAAATTCCTTTTTATAGTGGGTTTGAGCGGATTCTCGCTGCCATGTTTATGCCAGTCTAGAATCACTTGATTCCCTTACGGAGACATATCAATACATAGGTTTTAAGATTCTTACTAGTCAGATATATTCCTCTGTGGGAAATATGGGGTTTTGAGTCCCTTTCACTGAGGAAGGTGTAGGTCTTGTCTATTCCATAGTTGGTTTTTGGAACGGTACCTCTGCTTATATCAAACTCTGGTTTTATGCATCACCCTCCTCTCCTTCCCCCTTAAGCAGCCATAAGAGTGTTTTCTAAATGTGAGACACTGTTCTCCTTCCTAACTCAGTTCAAGTGTAGCCATGTTTACAGGATCTTCATAAGTGATATCTTATGATAAGTTTCTTTTTCTGTGTGACTTATTTCACTTAGAATCATCGTACCTGAATCCACCCATTTTGCTGCTACTGGTCTTAGGACATTGATTTCATGGATGAGGTATATTCCATCGTACGTAACTACCACAATTTTTTGAACCATTTTTATATTTCCTGGGATATTTAAGGTGTACCCAAGTTGAGGTCCTTGTAAGCAGTGCAGCCCTAAATTTTGGGGTGTCTCTGTCTTATTGATTTTCAGTTTTCCCAAGGTATATTCCCTAGACTGGAAGTGCCCTTGGCTTTGTAGCTCTGTTGTTTACTTGTTTTAAGGAACACAATGCACTCCTCCAGAGAGGCAGTTGGCAATTTACATCCCGCCCATCAGCATAACAAGGCTCCCTGTTCTCCAGGGCCTGTCTTGCCTTTCTGGTTTTTACACATTTTGTGGATGTCCCTTTTGACCGGTGGGAAGTGATACTTCTTTGTAGTGCAGATTTCCATTGCCCGCTTGCTTGCTTGGCCAAAAAGGGTGTATGCGTTCTCTCCTGAATATATTCAGGGGAAAACGCATACGCCCTTTTTGGCCAAGTGCATCATTGTCGAAGTTGTGCCCCTCTTCGTGTGCTTTAAAGGCGATTCCAACGTACCTCTTGAAATCTGTTTCCTGATATTCTGCCTCGCTTTCAAGTCCACCTCGTTGCCTTCCCTCAACAGATTTTTGGACGATAGTTGTCCTTTATTACTCGGCCAGTTTGTGAATTGCTGTGCCCCTGAGCTCCATTTTTCAACTCGTTTTCGGTGAGCTGAACGCAAGTCCAAAATTTTGGTTCAGGACCTATGCTGGTTCCCGGTGCGGGGCTGAGACTTTGGTTAATTCTTCTTCCTGCCGGGAAGTTAGAGTGATATGTGCCCGTCCAAATGCCTAACAGCTACTCTCTCATTGGTTCTCCCTCTTCCCTTTCATCCTCTGCCAAATTGGCAACTTGTGCGAACCAGGAGGTTAAAGGGGCTGTCTCTCCAAGTTGGGAGGTTGATAGTACAGCAGATGGAAAGTCAAACCGGAGCACCATGGGAGGGTCTATTCGTTGAGTTTTAGAAACCTTTCATATTCACAGTGTGTCCGTTCTCTAGGTTTCCCTTACATGTTATAACTGTAGTAATATTCCCTCTAACCTGGAGAGTTGGGAACCATGGAATGGGTGCCAGGCATTTGTGCTTTAAAGGGTCTGCATTTGCTCACCCAATCTCACCAATCGTCTCAGTGTCAAGTGTCCCTCCTTATGCCACATCCAGCTGTCATTGTAGATAGGGTCATTCCAGGTTTCATCAGAGACCCTGAAGGAATTTTAAAGAATTATGCAGTTTTTTCGTTTTGTTTTTGAAATTCCTTTTTATAATGGGTTTGAGCTGATTCTCGCTGCCATGTTTATGCCAGTCTAGACACACTTGATTCCCTTACGGAGACATATCAATACATAGGTTTTAAGATTCTTACTAGTCAGATATATTTCTCTGCAGGAAATATGGGGTTATGAGACCCTTTCACTGAGGAAGGTGTAGGTCTTGTCTATTCCATAGTTGGTTTTAGGAACGGTACCTGTGCTTATATCAAACTCTGGTTTTATGCATCACGCCACCTCTCCTTCCCCCTTAAGCAGGCATAAGAGTGTTTTCTAAATGTGAGACACTGTTCTCTTTCCTAACTCAGTTCAAGTGTAGCCATGTTTACAGAATCTTCATAAGTGATATCTTATGATAAGTTTCTTTTTCTGTGTGACTTATTTCACTTAGAATCATCGTACCTGAAACCACGCATTTTGCTGCTACTGGTCTTATGACATTGATTTCATGGCTGAGGGATATTCCATCGTACGTAAGTACCACAATTTTTTGATCCATTTTTATATTTCCTGGGATATTTAAGGTGTACCCAAGTTGAGGTCCTTGTAAGCAGTGCAGCCCTAAATTTTTTGGTGGCTCTGTGTTATTGATTTTCAGTTTTCCCAAGGTATATTCCCTAGACTGGAAGTGCCCTTGCCTCTGTAGCTCTGTTCTTTACTTGTTTTAGGGAACACAATGTACTCCTCCAGAGAGGCAGTTGGCAATTTACATCCCGCCCATCAGCATAACAAGGCTCCCTGTTCTCCATGGCCTGTCTTGCCTTTCTAGTTTTTACACATTTTGTGGATGTCCCTTTTGACCGGTGGGAAGTGATACATCTTTGTAGTGCAGATTTGCATTGTCCGCTTGCTTGCTTGGTCAAAAATGCCGTATGCGTTTTCTCCTGAATATATTCAGGAGAAAACGCATACACCCTTTTTGGCCAAGTGCATCATTGTCGAAGTTGTGCCCCTCTTCCTGTGCTTTAAAGGTGATTCCAACATACCTCTTGAAATCTGTTTCCTGCTATTCTGCCTCGCTTTCAAGTCTGCCTAGTTGCCTTCCCTCAACAGATTTTTGGACGATAGTTGTCCTTTATTACTCGGCCAATTTGTGAATTGCTGTGCCCCTGAGCTCCATTTTTCAACTCGTTTTCGGTGAGCTGATAGCAAGTCCAAAATTTTGGTTCAGGGCCTATGCTGGTTCCCAGTGCGGGGCTGAGACTTTGGTTAATTCTTCTTCCTGCCGGGAAGTTAGAGTGATATGTGCCCGTCCAAATGCCTAACAGCTACTCTCTCATTGGTTCTCCCTCTTCCGTTTCATCCTCTGCCAAATTGGAAACCTGTGCGAACCAGGAGGTTAAAGGGGCTGTCTCTCCAAGTTGGGAGATTGATAGTAAAGCAGATGGAAAGTCAAACCGGAGCACCATGGGAGGGTCTATTCGTTGAGTTTTAGAAACCTTTCGTATTCACAGTGTGTCCGTTCTCTAGGTTTCCCGTATATGTTATAGCTGTAGTAATATTCCCTTCAACCTGGAGAGTTGGGACCCATGGAATGGGTGCCAGGCATTATTGCTTTAAAGGGACGGCATTTCCTCACCCAATCTCACAAATCCTCTCAGTCCCAAGTGTCCAGCCTTATGCCACATCCAGCTGTCGTTGTAGAAAGGGTCATTCCAGGTTTCATCAGAGGCCCTGAAGGAATTGTAAAGAATTTCCCAGTTTTTTTGTTTTGTTTTTGAAATTCCTTTTTATAGTGGGTTTGAGCTGATTCTTGCTGCCATGTTTATGCCAGTCTAGACACACTTGATTCCCTTACGGAGACATATCAATACATAGGTTTTAAGATTTTTACTAGTCAGATATATTCCTCTGCGGGAAATATGGGGTTTTGAGTCCCTTTCACTGAGGAAGGTGTAGGTCTAACTATTACATAGTTGGTTTTTGGAACGGTATCTGTGCTTATATCAAATTCTGGTTTTATGCATCACCTCACCTCTCCTTCCGCCTTAAGCAGGCATAAGAGTGTTTTCTAAATGTGAGACACTGTTCTCTTTCCTAACTCAGTTCAAGTGTAGCCATGTTTACAGGATCTTCATAAGTGATATCTTATGATAAGTTTCTTTTTCTGTTTGACTTATTTCACTTAGAATCATCGTACCTGAATCCAGCTATTTTGCTGCTACTGCTCTTATGCCATTGTTTTCATAGCTGAGGGATATTCCATCGTACGTAAGTACCACAATTTTTTGAACCATTTTTATATTTCCCGTGATATTTAAGGCGTACCCAGCTTGAGGTCCTTGTAAGCAGTGCAGCCCTAAATTTTGGGGTGGCTCTGTCTTATTGATTTTCAGTTTTCCCAAGGTATATTCCCTAGACTGGAAGTGGCCTTTGCTCTGTAGCTCTGTTGTTTACTTGTTTTAGGGAACACAATGCACTCCTCCAGAGAGGCAGTTGGCAATTTACATCCCGCCCATCAGCATAACAAGGCTCCCTGTTCTCCAGGGCCTGTCTTGCCTTTCTGGTTTTTACACATTTTGTGGATGTCCCTTTTGACCGGTGGGAAGTGATACTTCTTTGTAGTGCAGATTTGCATTGCCCGGTTGCTTGCTTGGCCAAAAAGGGCCTATGCGTTTTCTCCTGAATGTATTCAGGAGAAAACACATATGCCGTTTTTGGCCAAGTGCATCATTGTCGAAGTTGTGCCCCTCTTCCTGTGCTTTAAAGGCGATTCCAACGTACCTCTTGAAATCTGTTTCCTGCTATTCTGCATCGCTTTCAAGTCCGCCTCCTTGCCTTCCCTTAACAGATTTTTGGACGATAGTTGTCCTTTATTACTCGGCCAGTTTGTGAATTGCTCTGCCCTTGAGCACCATTTTTCAACTCGTTTTTTGTGAGCTGACCGCAAGTTCAAAATTATGGTTCAGGACTTATGCTGGTTCCCGGTGGGGGGCTGAGACTTTGTTTATTTCTTCTTCCTGCTGGGAAATTACAGTGATATGTGCCCGTCCAAATGCCTAACAGCTACTCTCTCATTGGTTCTCCCTCTTCCCTTTCATCCTCTGCCAAATTGGCAACCTGTGCGAACCAGGAGGTTAAAGGGTCTGTCTCTCCAAGTTGGGAGGTGGATAGTAAAGCAGATGGAAAGTCAAACCGGAGCACCAGGAGAGGGACTATTCGTTGAGTTTTAGAAACCTTTCGTATTCAAAGTGTGTCCGTTTTCTAGGTTTCCCGTACATGTTATAGCTGTAGTAATATTCCCTTCAACCTGGAGAGTTGGGACCCATGGAATGGGTGCCAGGCATTTGTGCTTTAAAGGGTCTGCATTTGCTCACCCTATCTCATCAATCCTCTCAGTCTCAAGTTTCCAGCCTTATGCCACATCCAGCTGTCATTGTAGATATGGTCATTCCAGCTTTCATCAGAGACCCTGAAGGAATTGTAAAGAATTTCCCAGTTTTTTGTTTTGTTTTAGAAATTCCTTTTTATAGTGGGTTTGAGGAGATTCTCGCCGCCATGATTATGCCAGTCTAGACACACTTGATTCCCTTATGGAGACATATCAATACATAGGTTTTAAGATTCTTACTAGTCAGATATATTCCTCTGCGGGAAATATGGTGTTTTGAGTCCCTTTCACTGAGGAAGGTGTAGGTCTTCTCTCTTCCATAGTTGGTTTTTGGAACGGTACCTGTGCTTATATCAAACTCTGGTTTTATGCATCACCCCACCTCTCCTTCCCCCTTAAGCAGGCATAAGAGAATTTTCTAAATTTGAGACTCTGTTCTCTTTCCTAACTCAGTTCAAGTGTAGCCATGTTTACAGGATCTTCATAAGTGATATCTTATGATAAGTTTCTTTTTCTGTGTGACTTATTTCACTTAGAATTATCGTACCTGAATCAACCCATTTTGCTGCTACTGGTCTTATGACATTGATTTCATGGCTGAGGGATATTCCATCGAACGAAAATACCACAATTTTTTGAACCATGTTTATATTTCGTGGGATATTTAAGGTGTACCCAAGTTGAGGTCCTTGTAAGCAGTACAGCCCTAAATTTTGGGGTGGCTCTGTGTTATTGATTTTCAGTTTTCCCAAGGTATATTCCCTAGACTGGAAGTGCCTTTGGCTCTGTAGCTCTGTTGTTTACTTGTTTTAGGGTACACAATGCACTCCTCCAGAGAGGCAGTTGGCAATTTACATCCCGCCCATCAGCATAACAAGGCTCCCTTTTCTCCAGGGCCTGTCTTGCCTTTCTGGTTTTTACGTATTTTGTGGATGTCCCTTTTGACCGGTGGGAAGTGATACTTCTTTGTAGTGCAGATTGGCATTGCCCCCTTCCTTGCTTGGACAAAATGGGTGTATGCGTTTTCTCATGAATATATTCAAGAGAAAACGCATACGCCCTTTTTGGCCAAGTGCATCATTGTCGAAATTGTGCCCCTCTTCCTGTGCTTTAAAGACGATTCCAACGTACCTCTTGAAATCTGTTTCCTGCTATTGTGTCTCGCTTTCAACTCCGCCTCCTTGCCTTCCCTCAACAGATTTTTGGACGATAGTTGTCCTTTATTACTCGGCCAGTTTGTGAATTGCTGTGCCCCTGAGCTCAATTTTTCAACTCGTTTTTTGTGAGCTGACCGCATGTCCAAAATTTTGGTTCAGGAACTATGCTGTTTCCCGGTGGGTGGCGGAGACTTTGGTTAATTCTTCTTCCTGCCGGGACATTAGACTGATATGTGCCCGTCCAAATGCCTAACAGCTACTCTCTCATTGGTTCTCCCTCTTCCCTTTCATCCTCTGCCAAATTGGCAACCTGTGCGAACCAGGAGGTTAAAGGGTCTGTCTCTCCAAGTTGGGAGGTTGATAGTAAAGCAGATGGAAAGTAAAACGGGAGCACCAGGAGAGGGACTATTCGTTGAGTTTTAGAAACCTTTCTATTCACAGTGTGTCCGTTCTCTAGGTTTCCCGTACATGTTATAGCTGTAGTAATATTCCCTTCAACCTGGAGAGTTGGGACCCATGGAATGGGTGCCAGGCATTTGTGATTTAAAGGGTCTGCATTTGCTCACCCAATCTCACCAAACGACTCAGTCCCAAGTGTCCCTCCTTATGCCACATCCAGCTGTCATTGTAGATAGGGTCATTCCAGGTTTCATCATTGACCCTGAAGGAATTGTAAAGAATTTCCCAGTTTTTTTGTTTTGTTTTTGAAATTCCTTTTTATAGTGGGTTTGAGCTGATTCTCGCTGCCATGTTTATGCCAGTCTAGACACACTTGATTCCCTTACGGAGACATATCAATACATAGGTTTTAAGATTCTTACTAGTCAGATATATTCCTCTGCGGGAAATATGGGGTTTTGAGTCCCTTTCACTGAGGAAGGTGTAGGTCTTGTCTATTCCATAGTTGGTTTTTGGAACGGTACCTGTGCTTATATCAAACTCTGGTTTTATGCATCACCCCACCTCTCCTTCCCCCTTAAGCAGGCATAAGAGAATTTTCTAAATTTGAGACTCTGTTCTCTTTCCTAACTCAGTTCAAGTGTAGCCATGTTTACAGGATCTTCATAAGTGATATCTTATGATAAGTTTCTTTTTCTGTGTGACTTATTTCACTTAGAATCATCGTACCTGAATCCACCCATTTTGCTGCTACTGGTCTTATGACATTGATTTCATGGCTGAGGGATATTCCATCGTACGTAAGTACCACAATTTTTTGAACCATTTTTATATTTCCTGGGATATTTAAGGTGTACCCAAGTTGAGGTCCTTGTAAGCAGTGCAGCCCTGAATTTTGGGGTGGCTCTGTCTTATTGATTTTCAGTTTTCCCAAGGTATATTCCCTAGACTGGAAGTGCCCTTGGCTCTGTAGCTCTGTTCTTTACTTGTTTTAGGGAACACAATGCACTCTTCCAGAGAGGCAGTTGGCAATTTACATCCCGCCCATCAGCATAACAAGGCTCCCTGTTCTCCAGGGCCTGTCTTGCCTTTCTGGTTTTTACACATTTTGTGGATGTCCCTTTTGACAGGTGGGAAGTGATACTTCTTTGTAGTGCAGATTTGCATTGCCCGCTTGCTTGCTTGGCCGAAAAGGGCATATGCGTTTTCTCCTGAATATATTCAGGAGAAAACGCATACGCCCTTTTTGGCCAAGTGCATCATTGTCGAAGTTGTGCCCCTCTTCCTGTGCTTTAAAGGCGATTCCAACGTACCTCTTGAAATATGTTTCCTGCTATTCTGCCTCGCTTTCAAGTCCGCCTCGTTGCCTTCCCTCAACAGATTTTTGGACGATAGTTGTCCTTTATTACTCGGCCAGTTTGTGAATGGCTGTGCCCCTGAGCTCCATTTTACAACTCGTTTTTGGTGAGCTGACCGCAAGTCCAAAATTTTGGTTCAGGACCTATGCTGGTTCCCGGTGTGGGGCTGAGACTTTGGTTAATTCTTCTTCCTGCCGGGAAATTACAGTGACATGTGCCCGTCCAAATGCCAAACAGCTACTCTCTCATTGGTTCTCCCTCTTCCCTTTCATCCTGTGCCAAATTGGCAACGTGTGCCAACAAGGGGGTTAAATGTGCTGTCTCTAAGTTGGGAGATTGATAGTAAAGCAGTTGCAGTGTCAAACATGAGCACCAGGAGACGGAGTATTAGTTGAGTTTTAGAAACGTTTCTTGTTCACAGTCTGTCCATTCTCTAGGTTTCCGGTACATGTTATAGTTGTAGTAATATCCCCTTCAACTTGGAGAGTTGGGACGCATGTAATGTGTGCCATGCATTATTGCTTTGAAGGGTCTGCATTTGCTCACCCAATCTCACCAATCCTCTCAGTGCCACGTGTCCAGCCTTATGTAACATCCAGCTGTCATTGTAGATAGGGTCATTCCAGGTTTCATCAGAGACCCTGAAGGAATTGGAATGAATTTGCCTGTTTCTTTGTTTTGTTTTTGAAATTCCTTTTTATAGTGGGTTTGAGCTGATTCTCGCTGCTATTCTTATGCCAGTCTAGACACTCTTGATTCCCTTACAGAGACATATCAATACATAGGTTTTAAGATTCTTACTTGTCAGATATATTCTTCTGCGGGAAATATGGGGTTTTGAGTCCCTTTCACTGAGGAAGGTGTAGGTCTTGTCTATTCCATAGTTGGTTTTTGGAATGGTACCTGTGCTTATATCAAACTCTGGTTTTATGCATCACCCCACCTCTCCTTCCCCCTTAAGCAGGCATAAGAGTGTTTTCTAAATGTGAGACTATGTTCTCTTTCCTAGCTCAGTTCAAGTGTAGCCATGTTTACAGGATCTTCATAAGTGATATCTTATGATAAGTTGCTTTTTCTGTGTGACTTATTTCACTTAGAATCATCGAACCTGAATCCACTCATTTTGCTGCTACTGGTCTTATGACATTGATTTCATGGCTGAGGGATATTCCATCGTACGTAAGTACCACAATTTTTTGAACCATTTTTATATTTCCTGGGATATTTAAGGTGTACCCAAGTTGAGGTTCTTGTAAGCAGTGCAGCCCTAAATGTTGGGGTGGCTCTGTCTTATTGATTTTCAGTTTTCCCAAGGTATATTCCCTAGACTGGAAGTGCCCTTGGCTCTGTAGCTCTCTTCTTTACTTGTTTTAGGGAACACAGTTCACTCCACCAGAGAGGCAGTTGGCAATTTACATCCTGCCCTTCAGCATAACAATGCTCCCTGTTCTCCAGGGCCTGTCTTGCCTTTCTGGTTTTTACACATTTTGCGGATGTCCCTTTTGACTGGTGGGAAGTGATACTTCTTTGTAGTGCAGATTTGCATTGCCTGCTTGCTTGCTAGGCCAAAAAGGGCGTATGCGTTTTCTCCTGAATATATTCAGGAGAAAACGCAAACACCCTTTTTGGCCAAGTGCATCATTGTCGAAGTTGTGCCCCACTTCTGGTGCTTTAAAGGCGATTCCTACATACCTCTTGAAATCTGTTTCCTGCTATTCTGCCTCGATTTCAAGTCCACCTCGTTGCCTTCCCTCAACAGATTTTTGGATGATAGTTGTCCTTTATTACTCTTCCAGTTTGTGAATTGCTGTGCCCTGAGCCCCATTTTTCAACTCATTTTTTGTGAGCTGACCGCAAATGCAAAATTTTGGTTCAGAACCTCTACTTGTTCCCCGTGGGTGGCTGAGACTTTGGTTACTTCTTCTTCCACCCGTGAAATTAGAGTGACATGTGCCCGTCCAAATGCCTAACAGCTACTCTCTCATTGGTTCTCCCTCTTCCCTTTCATCCTCTGCCAAATTGGCAATGTGTGCGAACCAGGAGGTTAAAGGGGCTGTCTCTCCAAGTTGGGAGATTGATAGTAAATCAGTTGGAGAGTCACACCTGAGCACCAGGAGAGGGACTATAATTTGAGTTTTAGAAACCGTTCGTATTCACAGTGTGTCCATTCTCTAGGTTTCCCGTACATGTTATAGCTGTAGTAATATTCCCTTCAACCTGGAGAGTTGGGACCCAAGGAGTGGGTGCCATGCATTATTGCTTTAAAGGGTCTGCATTTGCTCACCCAATCTCACCAATCCTCTCAGTCCCAAGTGTCCAGCCTTATGCCACATCCAGCTGTCCTTGTAGATAGGGTTATTCCAGGTTTCATCAGAGACCCTGAAGGAATTGTAAAGAATTTCCCTGTTTTTTTGTTTTGTTTGTGAAATTCCTTTTGATAGTGGATTTCAGCTGATTCTCGCTGCCATGTTTATGCCAGTCTAGACACACTTGATTCCCTTACAGAGACATATCAATACATAGGTTTTAAGTTTCTTACTAGTCAGATATATTCTTCTGCCGGAAATATGGGGTTTTGAGTCCCTTTCACTGAGGAAGGTGTAGGTCTTGTCTATTCCATAGTTGGTTTTTGGAACGGTACCTGTGCTTATATCAAACTCTGGTTTTATGCATCACCCACCTCTCCTTCCCCCTTAAGCAGGCATAAGAGTGTTTTCCAAATGTGAGACTCTGTTCTCTTTCCTAGCTAAGTTCAAGTGTAGCCATGTTTACAGGATCTTCATAAGTGATATCTTATGATAAGTTGCTTTTTCTGTGTGACTTATTTCACTTAGAATCATCGAACCGGAATCCACTCATTTTGCTGCTACTGGTCTTATGACATTGATTTCATGGCTGAGGGATATTCCATCGTACGTAAGTACCACAATATTTTGAACCAATTTTATATTTCCTGGGATATTTAAGGTGTACCCAACTTGAGGTTCTTGTAAGCAGTGCACCAATAAATTTTGGTGTGGCTCTGTCTTATTGATTTTCAGTTTTCTCATGGTATATTCCCTAGACTGGAAATGCCCTTGGCTCTGTAGCTCTGTTGTTTACTTGTTTTAGGGAACACAATGCACTCCTCCAGAGAGGGAGTTGGCAATTTACATACCGTCCATCAGCATAACAAGGCTCCCTGTTCTCCAGAGCCTGTCTTGCCTTTCTGGTTTTTATACATTTTGTGGATGTCCCTTTTGACCGGTGGGAAGTGATACTTCTTTGTAGTGCAGATTTGCATTGTCCACTTGCTTGCTTGGCCAAAAAGGGCATATGCGTTATCTCCTAAATATAATCAGGAGAAAACGCATATGCCCTATTTGGCCAAGTGCATCATTGTCGAAGTTGTGCCCCTCTTCCTGTGCTTTAAAGGCGAATCCAACATACCTCTTGAAATCTCTTTCCTGCTATTCTGCCTCGCTTTCAAGCTGCCTCAATGCCTTCCGTCAACAGATTTTTGGATGATAGTTGTCCTTTATTACTGTGCCAGTTTGTGAATTGCTGTGCCCCTGAGCCCCATTTTTCAACTCGTTTTTGGTGAGCTGACCGCAAGTCCAAAATTTTGGTTCAGGACCCATACTGGTTCCCGGTGGGTGTCTGAGACTTTGGTTAATTCTTCTTCCTGCCGGGAAATTACAGTGATATGTGCCCGTCCAAATGCCTAACAGCTACTCTCTCATTGGTTCTCCCTCTTCCCTTTCATCCTCTGCCAAATTGGCAACCTGTGCGAACCAGGAGGTTAAAGGGGCTGTCTCTCCAAGTTGGGAGGTTGATAGTAAAGCAGATGGAAAGTCAAACCGGAGCACCAGGAGAGGGACTATTTATTGAGTTTTAGAAACCTTTCATATTCACAGTGTGTCCGTTCTCTAGGTTTCCTGTACATGTTATAACTGTAGTAATATTCCCTTCAACCTGGAGAGTTGGGACCCATGGAATGGGTGCCATGCATTATTGCTTTAAAGGGTCTGCATTTGCTCACCCAATCTCACCAATCCTCTCAGTCCCAAGTGTCCAGCCTTATGCCACATCCAGCTGTCGTTGTAGATAGGGTCATTCCAGGTTTCATCAGAGACCCTGAAGGAATTGTAAAGATTTTCCCAGTTTTTTGGTTTTGTTTTTGAAATTCCTTTTTATAGTGGGTTTGAGCTGATTCTCGCTGCCATGTTTATGCCAGTCTAGACACACTTGATTCCCTTACGGAGACATATCAATACATAGGTTTTAAGATTCTTACTAGTCAGATATATTCCTCTGCGGGAAATATGGGGTTTTGAGTCCCTTTCACTGAGGAAGGTGTAGGTCTTGTCTATTCCATAGTTGGTTTTTGGAACGGTACCTGTGCTTATATCAAACTCTGGTTTTATGCATCACCCCACCTCTCCTTCCCCCTTAAGTAGGCATAAGAGCGTTTTCTAAATGTGAGACACTGTTCTCTTTCCTAACTCAGTTCAAGTGTAGCCATGTTTACAGGATCTTCATAAGTGATATCTTATGATAAGTTTCTTTTTCTCTGTGACTTATTTCACTTAGAATCATCGTACCTTAATACACCCATTTTGCTGCTACTGGTCTTATGACATTGATTTCATGGCTGAGGGATATTCCATCGTACGTAAGTACCACAATTTTTTGAACCATTTTTATATTTCCTGGGATATTTAAGGTGTACCCAAGTTGAGGTCCTTGTAAGCAGTGCAGCCCTAAATTTTGGGGTGGCTCTGTCTTATTGATTTTCAGTTTTCCCAAGGTATATTCCCTAGACTGGAAGTGTCCTTGGCTCTGTAGCTCTGTGGTTTACTTGTTTTAGGGAACACAATGCACTCCTCCAGAGAAGCAGTTGGCAATTTACATCCCGCCCATCAGCATAACAAGGATCCCTGTTCGCCAGGGCCTGTCTTCCCTTTCTGGTTTTTACACATTTTGTGGATGTCCCTTTTGACCGGTGGGAAGTGATACTTCTTTGTAGTGCAGATTTGCATTGCCCGCTTGCTTGCTTGGCCAAAAAGGGCGTATGCGTTTTCTCCTGAATATATTCAGGAGAAAACGCATACGCCCTTTTTGTCCAAGTGCATCATTGTCGAAGTTGTGCCCCTCTTCCTGTGCTTTAAAGGCGATTCCAACGTACCTCTTGAAATCTGTTTCCTGCTATTCTGCCTCGCTTTCAAGTCCGCCTCGTTGCCTTCCCTCAACAGATTTTTGGACGATAGTTGTCCTTTATTACTCGGCCAGTTTGTGAATTGCTGTGCCCCTGAGATCCATTTTTCAACTCGTTTTTGGTGAGCTGACCGCAAGTCCAAAATTTTGGTTCAAGACCCATACTGGTTCCCGGTGGGTGTCTGAGACTTTGGTTAATTCTTCTTCCTGCCGGGAAATTACAGTGATATGTGCCCGTCCAAATGCCTAACAGCTACTCTCTCATTGGTTCTCCCTCTTCCCTTTCATCCTCTGCCAAATTGGCAACCTGTGCGAACCAGGAGGTTAAAGGGGCTGTCTCTCCAAGTTGGGAGGTTGATAGTAAAGCAGATGGAAAGTCAAACCGGAGCACAAGGAGAGGGACTATTAGTTGAGTTTTAGAAACCTTTCGTATTCACAGTGTGTCCGTTCTCTAGGTTTCCCGTACATGTTATAACTGTAGTAATATTCCCTTCAACCTGGAGAGTTCGGACCCATGGAATGGGTGCCATGCATTATTGCTTTAAAGGGTCTGCATTTGCTCACGCAATCTCACCAATCCTGTCAGTCCCAAGTGTCCAGCCTTATGCCACATCCAGCTGTCGTTGTAGATAGGGTCATTCCAGGTTTCATCAGAGACCCTGAAGGAATTGTAAAGAATTTCCCAGTTTTTTTGTTTTGTTTTTGAAATTCCTTTTTATAGTGGGTTTGAGCTGATTCTCGCTGCCATGTTTATGCCGGTCTAGACACACTTGATTCCCTTACAGAGACATATCAATACATAGGTTTTAAGATTCTTACTAGTCAGATATATTCCTCTGCGGGAAATATGGGGTTTTGAGTCCCTTTCACTGAGGAAGGTGTAGGTCTTGTCTATTCCATAGTTGGTTTTTGGAATGGTACCTGTGCTTATATCAAACTCTGGTTTTATGCATCACCCCACCTCTCCTTCCCCCTTAAGCAGGCATAAGAGTGTTTTCTAAATGTGAGACACTGTTCTCTTTCCTAACTCAGTTCAAGTGTAGCCATGTGTACAGGATCTTCATAAGTGATATCTTATGATAAGTTTCTTTTTCTGTGTGACTAATTTCACTTAGAATCATCGTACCTGAATCCACCCATTTTGCTGCTACTGGTCTTATGACATTGATTTCATGGCTGAGGGATATTCCCTCGTACGTAAGTACCACTATTTTTTGAACCATTTTTATATTTCCTGGGATATTTAAGGTGTATCCAAGTTGAGGTCCTTGTAAGCAGTGCAGCCCTAAATTTTTTGGTGGCTCTGTCTTATTGATTTTCAGTTTTCCAAAGGTATATTCCCTAGACTGGAAGTGCCCTTCTGCTCTGTAGCTCTGTTCTTTACTTGTTTTAGGGAACACAATGCACTCCTCCAGAGAGGCAGTTGGCAATTTACATGCCGCCAATCAGCATAACAAGGCTCCCTGTTCTCCAGGACCTGTCTTGCCTTTCTGGTTTTTACACATTTTGTGGATGTCCCTTTTGACCGGTGGGAAGTGATACTTCTTTGTAGTGCCGATTTGCATTGCCCGCCTGCTTGCTTGGCCAAAAAGGGCGTATGTGTTTTCTCCTGAATATATTCAGGAGAAAACGCATACGCCCTTTTTGGCCAAGTGCATCATTGTCGAAGTTGTGCCCCTCTTCCTGTGCTTTAAAGGCGATTCCAATGTACCTCTTGAAATCTCTTTCCTGCTATTCTGCCTCGCTTTCAAGTCCGCCTCGTTGCCTTCCCTCAACAGATTTTTGGACGATAGTTGTCCTTTATTACTCGGCCAGTTTGTGAATTGCTGTGCCCCTGAGCTCCATTTTTCAACTCGTTTTTGGTGAGCTGACCGCAAGTCCAAAATTTTGGTTCAGGACCCATACTGGTTCCCGGTGGGTGTCTGAGACTTTGGTTAATTCTTCTTCCTGCCAGGAAATTACAGTGATATGTGCCCGTCCAAATGCCTAACAGCTACTCTCTCATTGGTTCTCCCTCTTCCCTTTCATCCTCTGCCAAATTGGCAACCTGTGCGAACCAGGAGGTTAAAGGGGCTGTCTCTCCAAGTTAGGAGGTTGATAGTAAAGCAGATGGAATGTCAAACCGGAGCACAAGGAGAGGGACTATTAGTTGAGTTTTAGAAACCTTTCGTATTCACAGTGTGTCCGTTCTCTAGGTTTCCCGTACATGTTATAACTGTAGTAATATTCCCTTCAACCTGGAGAGTTGGGACCCATGGAATGGGTGCCATGCATTATTGCTTTAAAGGGTCTGCATTTGCTCACCCAATCTCACCAATCGTCTCAGTCCCAAGTGTCCAGCCTTATGCCACATCCAGCTGTCGTTGTAGATAGGGTCATTCCAGGTTTCATCAGAGACCCTGAAGGAATTGTAAAGAATTTCCCAGTTTTTTTGTTTTGTTTTTGAAATTCATTTTTATAGTGGGTTTCAGCTGATTCTCGCTGCCATGTTTATGCCAGTCTAGACACACTTGATTCCCTTACGGAGACATATCAATACATAGGTTTTAAGATTCTTACTAGTCAGATATATTCCTCTGCGGGAAATATGGGTTTTTGAGTCCCTTTCACTGAGGAAGGTGTAGGTCTTGTCTATTCCATAGTTAGTTTTTGGAATGGTACCTGTGCTTATATCAAACTCTGGTTTTATGCATCACCCCACCTCTCCTTCCCCCTGAAGCAGGCATAAGAGTGTTTTCTAAATGTGAGACACTGTTCTCTTTCCTAACTCAGTTCAAGTGTAGCCATGTGTACAGGATCTTCATAAGTGATATCTTATGATAAGTTTCTTTTTCTCTGTGACTTATTTCACTTAGAATCATCGTACCTGAATCCACCCATTTTGCTGCTACTGGTCTTATGACATTGATTTCATGGCTGAGGGATATTCCATCTTACGTAAGTACCACAATTTTTTGATCCATTTTTATATTTCCTGGGATATTTAAGGTGTACCCAAGTTGAGGTCCTTGTAAGAAGTGCAGCCCTAAATTTTGGGGTGGCTCTGTCTTATTGATTTTCAGTTTTCCCAAGGTATATTCCCTAGACTGGAATTGTCCTTGGCTCTGTAGCTCTGTGGTTTACTTGTTTTAGGGAACACAATGCACTCCTCCAGAGAAGCAGTTGGCAATTTACATCCCGCCCAACAGCATAACAAGGCTCCCTGTTCTCCAGGTCCTGTCTTGCCTTTCTGGTTTTTACACATTTTGTGGATGTGCCTTTTGACCGGTGGGAAGTGATACTTCTTTGCAGTGCAGATTTGCATTGCCCGCTTGCTTGCTTGGCCAAAAAGGGCATATGCGTTTTCTCCTGAATATATTCAGGAGAAAATGCATACGCCCTTTTTGGCCAAGTGCATCATTGTCGAAATTGTGCCCCTCTTCCTGTGCTTTAAAGGCGATTCCAACGTACCTCTTGAAATCTGTTTCCTGCTATTCTGCCTTGCTTTCAAGTCCGCCTCGTTGCCTTCCCTCAACAGATTGTTGGACGATAGTTGTCCCTTATTACTCGGCCAGTTTGTGAATTGCTGTGCCCCTGAGCTCCAGTTTTCAACTCGTTTTTGGTGAGCTGGCCCCATGTCCAAAATTTTGGTTCAGGACCTAAACTGGTTCCCGGTGGGTGGCTGAGACTTTGGTTAATTATTCTTCCTGCCGTGAAATTACAGTGATATGTGCCCGTCCAAACGCCTAACAGCTACTCTCTCATTGGTTCTCCCTCTTCCCTTTCATCCTCTGCCAAATTGGAAACATGTGCGAATCAGGAGGTTAAAGGGGCTGTCTCTCCAAGTTGGGAGGTTGATAGTAAAGCAGATGGAAAGTCAAACCGGAGCACCAGGAGAGGGACTATTTGTTGAGTTTTAGAAACCTTTCGTATTCACAGTGTGTCCATTCTCTAGGTTTCCCGTATATGTTATAACTGTAGTAATATTCCCTTCAACCTGGAGAGTTGGGACCCATGGAATGGGTGCCATGCATTATTGCTTTAAAGGGTCTGCATTTGCTCACCCAATCTCACCAATCCTCTCAGTCTCAAGTGTCCAGCCTTATGCCACATCCAGCTGTCGTTGTAGATAGGGTGATTCCAGGTTTCATCAGAGACCCTGAAGGAATTGTAAAGAATTTCCCTGTTTTTTTTGTTTTGTTTTTGAAATTCCTTTTTATCGTGGGTTTGAGCTGATTCTCGCTGCCATGTTTATGCCAGTCTAGACACTCTTGATTCCCTTACGGAGACATATCAATACATAGGTTTTAAGATTCTTACTAGTCAGATATATTCCTCTGCAGGAAATATGGGGTTTTGAGTCCCTTTCACTGAGGAAGGTGTAGGTCTTGTCTATTCCATAGTTGGTTTTTGGAACGGTACCTATGCTTATATCAAACTCTGGCTTTATGCATCACCCCACCTCTCCTTCCCCCTTAAGCAGGCATAAGAGTGTTTTCTAAATGTGAGACACTGTTCTCTTTCCTAACTCAGTTCAAGTGTAGCCATGTTTACAGGATCTTCATAAGTGATATCTTATGATAAGTTTCTTTTTCTCTGTGACTTATTTCACTTAGAATCATCGTGCCTGAATCCACCCATTTTGCTGCTACTGGTCTTATGACATTGATTTCATGGCTGAGGGATATTCCATCGTACGTAAGTACCACAATTTTTTGATCCATTTTTATATTTCCTGGGATATTTAAGGTGTACCCAAGTTGAGGTCCTTGTAAGCAGTGCAGCCCTATATATTGTGGTGGCTCTGTCTCATTGATTTTCAGTTTTCCCAAGGTATATTCCCTAGACAGGAAGTGCCCTTGGCTCTGCAGCTCTGTTCTTTACTTGTTTTAGGGAACACAATGTACTCCTCCAGAGAGGCAGTTGGCAATTTACATCCCGCCCATCAGCATAACAAGGCTCCCTGTTCTCCAGGGCCTGTCTTGCCTTTCTGGTTTTTACACATTTTGTGGATGTCCCTTTTGACCGGTGGGAAGTGATACTTCTTTGTATTGCAGATTTGCATTGCCTGCTTGCTTGCTTGGCCAAAAAGGGCGTATGCGTTTTCTCCTGAATATATTCAGGAGAAAACGCATACGCCCTTTTGGGCCAAGTGCATCATTGTCGAAGTTGTGCCCCTCTTCCTGTGCTTTAAAGGCGATTCCAACGTACCTCTTGAAATCTGTTTCCTGCTATTCTGGCTCGCTTTCAAGTCCGCCTCGTTGCCTTCCCTCAACAGATTTTTGGATGATAGTTGTCCTTTATTACTCAGCCAGTTTGTGAATTGCTATGCCCCTGAGCACCATTTTTCAACTCGTTTTTGGTGAGCTGACCTCAAGTCCAAA
This sequence comes from Hyperoodon ampullatus, assembly GCF_949752795.1. Classification (NCBI taxonomy): domain Eukaryota; kingdom Metazoa; phylum Chordata; class Mammalia; order Artiodactyla; family Ziphiidae; genus Hyperoodon; species Hyperoodon ampullatus. The sequence goes on along the minus strand of NW_027640655.1, from coordinate 539,404 downwards.
ATTTTGGTTCAGGACTTATACTGGTTCCCTGTGGGTGGCTGAGACTTTGGTTAATTCTTCTTCCTGCTGGGAAATTACAGTGATATGTGCCCGTCCAAATGCCTAACAGGTACTCTCTCATTGGTTCTCCATATTCCCTTTCATCCTCTGCCAAATTGGCAACCTGTGCGAACCAGGAGGTTAAAGGGGCTGTCTCTCCAAGTTGGGAGGTTGATAGTAAAGCTGATGGAAAGTCAAACCGGAGCACCAGGAGAGGGACTATTCATTGAGTTTTAGAAACCTTTCGTATTCACAGAGTGTCCGTTCTCTAGGTTTCCCATACATGTTATATCTGTAGTAATATTCCCTTCAACCTGGAGAGTTGGGACCCATGGAATGTGTGCCATGCATTATTGCTTTAAAGGCTCTGCATTTGCTCACCCAATCTCTCCAATCCTCTCAGTCCCAAGTGTCCAGCCTTATGCCACATCCAGCTGTCGTTGTAGATAGGGTCATTCCAGGTTTCATCAGGGACCCTGAAGGAATTGTAAAGAATTTGCCAGTTTTTTGGATTTGTTTTTGAAATTCCTTTTTATAGTGGGTTTGAGCTGATTCTCGCTGCCATGTTTATGCCAGTCTAGACACACTTGATTCCCTTATGGAGACATATCAATACATAGGTTTTAAGATTCTTACTAGTCAGATATATTCCTCTGCGGGAAATATGGGGTTTTGAGTCCCTTTCACTGAGGAAGGTGTAGGTCTTGTCTATTCCATAGTTGGTTTTTGGAACGGTACCTGTGCTTATATCAAACTCTGGTTTTATGCATCACCCCACCTCTCCTTCCCCCTTAAGTAGGCATAAGAGCGTTTTCTAAATGTGAGACACTGTTCTCTTTCCTAACTCAGTTCAAGTGTAGCCATGTTTACAGGATCTTCATAAGTGATATCTTATGATAAGTTTCTTTTTCTCTGTGACTTATTTCACTTAGAATCATCGTACCTGAATCCACCCATTTTGCTGCTACTGGTCTTATGACATTGATTTCATGGCTGAGGGATATTCCATCGTACGTAAGTACCACAATTTTTTGAACCATTTTTATATTTCCTGGGATATTTAAGGTGTACCCAAGTTGAGGTCCTTGTAAGCAGTGCAGCCCTAAATTTTGGGGTGGCTCTGTCTTATTGATTTTCAGTTTTCCCAAGGTATATTTCCTAGACTGGAAGTGCCCTTGGCTCTGTAGCTATGTTCTTTACTTGTTTTAGGGAACACATTGTACTCCTCCAGAGAGGCAGTTGGCAATTTACATCCCGCCCATCAGCATATCAAGGCTCCCTGTTCTCCAGGGCCTGTCTTGCCTTTCTGGTTTTTACACGTTTTGTGGATGTTCGTTTTGACCGGTGGGACGTGATACTTCTTTGTAGTGCAGATTTGCATTGCCCGCTTGCTTGCTTGGCCAAAAAGGGCGTATGCGTTTTCTCCTGAATATATTCAGGAGAGAACGCATATGACCTTTTTGGCCAAGTGCATCATTGTCGAAGTTGTGCCCCTCTTACTGTGCTTTAAAGGCGATTCCAGCGTACCTCTTGAAATCTGTTCCCTGCTATTCTGCCTCGCTTTCAAGTCCGCCTCGTTGCCTTCCCTCAACAGATTTTTGGACGATAGTTCTCCTTTATTACTCCGCCAGTTTGTGAATTGCTGTGCCCCTGAGCTCCATTATTCAACTCGTTTTTTGTGAGCTGACCGCAAGTCCAAAATTTTGGTTCAGGACCTATACTGGTTCCCGGTGGGTGGCTGAGACTTTGGTTAATTCTTCTTCCTGCCGGGAAATTAGAGTGATATGTGCCCGTCCAAATGCCTAACAGCTACTCTCTCATTGGTTCTCCCTCTTCCCTTTCATCCTCTGCTAAATTGGCAACCTGTGCGAACCAGGAGTTAAAGGGGCTGTCTCTCCAAGTTGGGAGGTTGATTGTAAAGCAGATGGAAAGTCAAACCGGAGCACCAGGAGAGGGACTATTCGTTGAGTTTTAGAAACCTTTCGTATTCACAGTGTGTCCGTTCTCTAGGTTTCCCGTACATGTTATTGCTGTAGTAATATTCCCTTCAGCCTGGAGAGTTGGGACCCTTGGAATGGGTGCCATGCATTATTGCTTTAAAGGGTCTGCATTTGCTCACCCAATCTCACCAATCGTCTCAGTCCCAAGTGTCCAGCCTTATGCCACATCCAGCTGTCACTGTAGATTGGGTCATTCCAGGTTTCATCAGAGACCCTGAAGGAATTGTAAAGAATTTCCCAGTTTTTTTGTTTTGTTTTTGAAATTCCTTTTTATAGTGGGTTTGAGCTGATTCTCGCTGCCATGTTTATGCCAGTCTAGACACACTTGATTCCCTTATGGAGACATATCAATACATAGGTTTTAAGATTCTTACTAGTCAGATATATTCCTCGGCGGGAAATATGGGGTTTTGAGTCCCTTTCACTGAGGAAGGTGTAGGTCTTTTCTATTCCATAGTTGGTTTTTGGAATGGTACCTGTGCTTATATCAAACTCTGGTTTTATGCATCACCCCACCTCTCCTTCCCCCTTAAGGAGGCAAAAGAGTATTTTCTAAATGTGAGACACTGTTCTCTTTCCTAACTCAGTTCAAGTGTAGCCATGTTTACAGGATCTTCATAAGTGATATCTTATGATAAGTTTCTTTTTCTCTGTGACTTATTTCACTTAGAATCATCGTACCTGAATCCACCCATTTTGCTGCTACTGGTCTTATGAAATTGATTTCATGGCTGAGGGATATTCCATCGTACGTAAGTACCACAATTTTTTGAACCATTTTTATATTTCCTAGGATATTTAAGGTGTACCCAAGTTGAGGTCCTTGTAAGCAGTGCAGCCCTAAATTTTGGGGTGGCTCTGTCTTATTGATTTTCAGTTTTCCAAAGGTATATTCCCTAGACTGGAAGTGCCCTTCTGCTCTGTAGCTCTGTTCTTTACTTGTTTTAGGGAACACAATGCACTCCTCCAGAGAGGCAGTTGGCAATTTACATGCCGCCCATCAGCATAACAAGGCTCCCTGTTCTCTAGGACCTGTCTTGCCTTTCTGGTTTTTACACATTTTGTGGATGTGTCTTTTGACCGGTGGGAAGTGATACTTCTTTGTAGTGCAGATTTGCATTGCCCGCTTGCTTTCTTGGGCAAAAAGCGCGTATGCGTTTTCTCCTGAATATATTCAGGAGAAAACGCATACGCGCTTTTTGGCCAAGTGCATCATTGTCGAAGTTGTGCCCCTCTTCCTGTGCTTTAAAGGCGATTCCAACGTACCTCTTGAAATCTGTTTCCTGCTATTCTGCCTCGCTTTCAAGTCCGCCTCGTTGCCTTCCCTCAACAGATTTTTGGACGACAGTTGTCCTTTATTACTCGGCCAGTTTGTGAATTGCTGTGCCCCTGAGCTCCATTTTTCAACTCGTTTTTGGTGAGGTGACCGCAAGTCCAAAATTTTGGTTCAGGACCTATGCTGGTTCCCGGTGGGGGGCTGAGACTTTGGTTAATTCTTCCTGCTGCCGGGGAATTACAGTGATATGTGCCCGTTCAAATGCCTAACAGCTACTCTCTCATTGTTCCTCCCTCTTCCCTTTCATCCTCTGCCAAATTGGCAACGTGTGCGAACCAGGAGGTTAAAGGGGCTGTCTCTCCAAGTTGGGAGGATGATAGTAAAGCAGGTGTAAAGTCAAACCGGAGCACCAGGAGAGGGACTATTCATTGAGTTTTAGAAACCTTTCATATTCACAGTGTGTCCGTTCTCTAGGTTTCCCGTACATGTTATAGCTGTAGTAATATTCCCTTCAACCTGGAGAGTTGGGACCCATGGAATGGGTGCCATGCATTATTGCTTTAAAGGGTCTGCATTTGCTCACCCAATCTCACCAATCCTGTCAGTCCCAAGTGTCCAGCCTTATGCCACATCCAGCTGTCGTTGTAGATAGGGTCATTCCAGGTTTCATCAGAGACCCTGAAGGAATTGTAAAGAATTTCCCAGTTTTTTTGTTTTGTTTTTGAAATTCATTTTTATAGTGGGTTTGAGCTGATTCTCGCTGCCAAGTTTATGCCAGTCTAGACACACTTGATTCCCTTACAGAGACATATCAATACATAGGTTTTAATATTATTACTAGTCAGATATATTCCTCTGCGGGAAATATGGGGTTTTGAGTCCCTTTCACTGAGGAAGGTGTAGGTCTTCTCTATTCCATAGTTGGTTTTGGAACGGTACCTGTGCTTATATCAAACTCTGGTTTTATGCATCACCCCACCTCTCCTTCCCCCTTAAGCAGGCATAAGAGTGTTTTCTAAATGTGAGACACTGTTCTCTTTCCTAACTCAGTTCAAGTGTAGCCATGTTTACAGGATCTTCATAAGTGATATCTTATGATAAGTTTCTTTTACTCTGTGACTTATTTCACTTAGAATCATCGTACCTGAATCCACCCATTTTGCTGCTACTGGTCTTATGACATTGATTTCATGGCTGAGGGATATTCCCTCGTACGTAAATACCACTATTTTTTGAACCATTTTTATATTTCCTGGGATATTTAAGGTGTACCCAAGTTGAGGTCCTTGTAAGCAGTGCAGCCCTAAATTTTTTGGTGGCTCTGTCTTATTGATTTTCAGTATTCCAAAGGTATATTCCCTAGACTGGAAGTGCCCTTCTGCTCTGTAGCTCTGTTCTTTACTTGTTTTAGGGAACACAATGCACTCCTCCAGAGAGGCAGTTGGCAATTTACATGCCGCCCATCAGCATAACAAGGCTCCCTGTTCTCCAGGACCTGTCTTGCCTTTCTGGTTTTTACACATTTTGTGGATGTCCCTTTTGACCGGTGGGAAGTGATACTTCTTTGTAGTGCCGATTTGCATTGCCCGCTTGCTTGCTTGGCCAAAAAGGGCGTATGCGTTTTCTCCTGAATATATTCAGGAGAAAACGCATACGCCCTTTTTGGCCAAGTGCATCATTGTCGAAGTTGTGCCCCTCTTCCTGTGCTTTAAAGGCGATTCCAATGTACCTCTTGATATCTCTTTCCTGCTATTCTGCCTCGCTTTCAAGTCCGCCTCGTTGCCTTTCCTCAACAGATTTTTGGATGATAGTTGTCGTTTATTACTCGGCCAGTTTGTGAATTGCTGTGCCCCTGAGCTCCAGTTTTCAACTAGTTTTTGGTGAGCTGACCCCAAGTCCAAAATTTTGGTTCAGGACCTATACTGGTTCCCGGTGGGTGGCTGAGACTTTGGTTAATTATTCTTCCTGCCGTGAAATTACAGTGATATGTGCCCGTCCAAACGCCTAACAGCTACTCTCTCATTGTTCCTCCCTCTTCCCTTTCATCCTCTGCCAAATTGGAAACATGTGCGAACCAGGAGGTTAAAGGGGCTGTCTCTCCAAGTTGGGAGGTTGATAGTAAGGCTGATGGAAAGTCAAACCGGAGCACCAGGAGAGGGACTATTCATTGAGTTTTAGAAACCTTTCGTATTCACAGAGTGTCCGTTCTCTAGGTTTCCCGTACATGTTATATCTGTAGTAATATTCCCTTCAACCTGGAGTGTTGGGACCCATGGAATGTGTGCCATGCATTATTGCTTTAAAGGCTCTGCATTTGCTCACCCAATCTCTCCAATCCTCTCAGTCCCAAGTGTCCAGCCTTATGCCACATCCAGCTGTCGTTGTAGATAGGGTCATTCCAGGTTTCATCAGGGACCCTGAAGGAATTGTAAAGAATTTGCCAGTTTTTTGGTTTTGTTTTTGAAATTCCTTTTTATAGTGGGTTTGAGCTGATTCTCGCTGCCATGTTTATGCCAGTCTAGACACACTTGATTCCCTTATGGAGACATATCAATACATAGGTTTTAAGATTCTTACTAGTCAGATATATTCCTCTGCGGGAAATATGGGGTTTTGAGTCCCTTTCACTGAGGAAGGTGTAGGTCTTGTCTATTCCATAGTTGGTTTTTGGAACGGTACCTGTGCTTATATCAAACTCTGGTTTTATGCATCACCCCACCTCTCCTTCCCCCTTAAGTAGGCATAAGAGCATTTTCTAAATGTGAGACACTGTTCTCTTTCCTAACTCAGTTCAAGTGTAGCCATGTTTACAGGATCTTCATAAGTGATATCTTATGATAAGTTTCTTTTTCTCTGTGACTTATTTCACTTAGAATCATCGTACCTGAATCCACCCATTTTGCTGCTACTTGTCTTATGACATTGATTTCATGGCTGAGGGATATTCCATCGTATGTAAGTACCACAATTTTTTGAACCATTTTTATATTTCCTGGGATATTTAAGGTGTACCCAAGTTGAGGTCCTTGTAAGCAGTGCAGCCCTAAATTTTGGGGTGGCTCTGTCTTATTGATTTTCAGTTTTCCCAAGGTATATTTCCTAGACTGGAAGTGCCCTTGGCTCTGTAGCTCTGTTCTTTACTTGTTTTAGGGAACACAATGCACTCCTCCAGAGAGGCAGTTGGCAATTTACATGCCGCCCATCAGCATAACAAGGCTCCCTGTTCTCCAGGACCTGTCTTGCCTTTCTGGTTTTTACACATTTTGTGGATGTCCCTTTTGACCGGTGGGAAGTGATACTTCTTTGTAGTGCCGATTTGCATTGCCCGCTTGCTTGCTTGGCCAAAAAGGGCGTATGCGTTTTCTCCTGAATATATTCAGGAGAAAACGCATACGCCCTTTTTGGCCAAGTGCATCATTGTCGAAGTTGTGCCCCTCTTACTGTGCTTTAAAGGCGATTCCAGCGTACCTCTTGAAATCTGTTCCCTGCTATTCTGCCTCGCTTTCAAGTCCGCCTCGTTGCCTTCCCTCAACAGATTTTTGGACGATAGTTCTCCTTTATTACTCCGCCAGTTTGTGAATTGCTGTGCCCCTGAGCTCCATTATTCAACTCGTTTTTTGTGAGCTGACCGCAAGTCCAAAATTTTGGTTCAGGACCTATACTGGTTCCCGGTGGGTGGCTGAGACTTTGGTTAATTCTTCTTCCTGCCGGGAAATTAGAGTGATATGTGCCCGTCCAAATGCCTAACAGCTACTCTCTCATTGGTTCTCCCTCTTCCCTTTCATCCTCTGCTAAATTGGCAACCTGTGCGAACCAGGAGTTAAAGGGGCTGTCTCTCCAAGTTGGGAGGTTGATTGTAAAGCAGATGTAAAGTCAAACCGGAGCACCAGGAGAGGGACTATTCGTTGAGTTTTAGAAACCTTTCGTATTCACAGTGTGTCCGTTCTCTAGGTTTCCCGTACATGTTATTGCTGTAGTAATATTCCCTTCAGCCTGGAGAGTTGGGACCCTTGGAATGGGTGCCATGCATTATTGCTTTAAAGGGTCTGCATTTGCTCACCCAATCTCACCAATCGTCTCAGTCCCAAGTGTCCAGCCTTATGCCACATCCAGCTGTCACTGTAGATTGGGTCATTCCAGGTTTCATCAGAGACCCTGAAGGAATTGTAAAGAATTTCCCAGTTTTTTTGTTTTGTTTTTGAAATTCCTTTTTATAGTGGGTTTGAGCTGATTCTCGCTGCCATGTTTATGCCAGTCTAGACACACTTGATTCCCTTATGGAGACATATCAATACATAGGTTTTAAGATTCTTACTAGTCAGATATATTCCTCGGCGGGAAATATGGGGTTTTGAGTCCCTTTCACTGAGGAAGGTGTAGGTCTTTTCTATTCCATAGTTGGTTTTTGGAATGGTACCTGTGCTTATATCAAACTCTGGTTTTATGCATCACCCCACCTCTCCTTCCCCCTTAAGGAGGCAAAAGAGTATTTTCTAAATGTGAGACACTGTTCTCTTTCCTAACTCAGTTCAAGTGTAGCCATGTTTACAGGATCTTCATAAGTGATATCTTATGATAAGTTTCTTTTTCTCTGTGACTTATTTCACTTAGAATCATCGTACCTGAATCCACCCATTTTGCTGCTACTGGTCTTATGAAATTGATTTCATGGCTGAGGGATATTCCATCGTACGTAAGTACCACAATTTTTTGAACCATTTTTATATTTCCTAGGATATTTAAGGTGTACCCAAGTTGAGGTCCTTGTAAGCAGTGCAGCCCTAAATTTTGGGGTGGCTCTGTCTTATTGATTTTCAGTTTTCCAAAGGTATATTCCCTAGACTGGAAGTGCCCTTCTGCTCTGTAGCTCTGTTCTTTACTTGTTTTAGGGAACACAATGCACTCCTCCAGAGAGGCAGTTGGCAATTTACATGCCTCCCATCAGCATAACAAGGCTCCCTGTTCTCTAGGACCTGTCTTGCCTTTCTGGTTTTTACACATTTTGTGGATGTGTCTTTTGACCGGTGGGAAGTGATACTTCTTTGTAGTGCAGATTTGCATTGCCCGCTTGCTTTCTTGGCCAAAAAGCGCGTATGCGTTTTCTCCTGAATATATTCAGGAGAAAACGCATACGCGCTTTTTGGCCAAGTGCATCATTGTCGAAGTTGTGCCCCTCTTCCTGTGCTTTAAAGGCGATTCCAACGTACCTCTTGAAATCTGTTTCCTGCTATTCTGCCTCGCTTTCAAGTCCGCCTCGTTGCCTTCCCTCAACAGATTTTTGGACGACAGTTGTCCTTTATTACTCGGCCAGTTTGTGAATTGCTGTGCCCCTGAGCTCCATTTTTCAACTCGTTTTTGGTGAGGTGACCGCAAGTCCAAAATTTTGGTTCAGGACCTATGCTGGTTCCCGGTGGGGGGCTGAGACTTTGGTTAATTCTTCTTGCTGCCGGGGAATTACAGTGATATGTGCCCGTTCAAATGCCTAACAGCTACTCTCTCATTGGTTCTCCCTCTTCCCTTTCATCCTCTGCCAAATTGGCAACCTGTGCGAACCAGGAGGTTAAACGGGCTGTCTCTCCAAGTTGGGAGGATGATAGTAAAGCAGGTGTAAAGTCAAACCGGAGCACCAGGAGAGGGACTATTCATTGAGTTTTAGAAACCTTTCGTATTCACAGTGTGTCCGTTCTCTAGGTTTCCCGTACATGTTATAGCTGTAGTAATATTCCCTTCAACCTGGAGAGTTGGGACCCATGGAATGGGTGCCATGCATTATTGCTTTAAAGGGTCTGCATTTGCTCACCCAATCTCACCAATCCTGTCAGTCCCAAGTGTCCAGCCTTATGCCACATCCAGCTGTCGTTGTAGATAGGGTCATTCCAGGTTTCATCAGAGACCCTGAAGGAATTGTAAAGAATTTCCCAGTTTTTTTGTTTTGTTTTTGAAATTCATTTTTATAGTGGGTTTGAGCTGATTCTCGCTGCCAAGTTTATGCCAGTCTAGACACACTTGATTCCCTTACAGAGACATATCAATACATAGGTTTTAATATTATTACTAGTCAGATATATTCCTCTGCGGGAAATATGGGGTTTTGAGTCCCTTTCACTGAGGAAGGTGTAGGTCTTCTCTATTCCATAGTTGGTTTTGGAACGGTACCTGTGCTTATATCAAACTCTGGTTTTATGCATCACCCCACCTCTCCTTCCCCCTTAAGCAGGCATAAGAGTGTTTTCTAAATGTGAGACACTGTTCTCTTTCCTAACTCAGTTCAAGTGTAGCCATGTTTACAGGATCTTCATAAGTGATATCTTATGATAAGTTTCTTTTACTCTGTGACTTATTTCCCTTAGAATCATCGTACCTGAATCCACCCATTTTGCTGCTACTGGTCTTATGACATTGATTTCATGGCTGAGGGATATTCCCTCGTACGTAAATACCACTATTTTTTGAACCATTTTTATATTTCCTGGGATATTTAAGGTGTACCCAAGTTGAGGTCCTTGTAAGCAGTGCAGCCCTAAATTTTTTGGTGGCTCTGTCTTATTGATTTTCAGTATTCCAAAGGTATATTCCCTAGACTGGAAGTGCCCTTCTGCTCTGTAGCTCTGTTCTTTACTTGTTTTAGGGAACACAATGCACTCCTCCAGAGAGGCAGTTGGCAATTTACATGCCGCCCATCAGCATAACAAGGCTCCCTGTTCTCCAGGACCTGTCTTGCCTTTCTGGTTTTTACACATTTTGTGGATGTCCCTTTTGACCGGTGGGAAGTGATACTTCTTTGTAGTGCCGATTTGCATTGCCCGCTTGCTTGCTTGGCCAAAAAGGGCGTATGCGTTTTCTCCTGAATATATTCAGGAGAAAACGCATACGCCCTTTTTGGCCAAGTGCATCATTGTCGAAGTTGTGCCCCTCTTCCTGTGCTTTAAAGGCGATTCCAATGTACCTCTTGATATCTCTTTCCTGCTATTCTGCCTCGCTTTCAAGTCCGCCTCGTTGCCTTTCCTCAACAGATTTTTGGATGATAGTTGTCGTTTATTACTCGGCCAGTTTGTGAATTGCTGTGCCCCTGAGCTCCAGTTTTCAACTCGTTTTTGGTGAGCTGACCCCAAGTCCAAAATTTTGGTTCAGGACCTATACTGGTTCCCGGTGGGTGGCTGAGACTTTGGTTAATTATTCTTCCTGCCGTGAAATTACAGTGATATGTGCCCGTCCAAACGCCTAACAGCTACTCTCTCATTGTTCCTCCCTCTTCCCTTTCATCCTCTGCCAAATTGGAAACATGTGCGAACCAGGAGGTTAAAGGGGCTGTCTCTCCAAGTTGGGAGGTTGATAGTAAAGCTGATGGAAAGTCAAACCGGAGCACCAGGAGAGGGACTATTCATTGAGTTTTAGAAACCTTTCGTATTCACAGAGTGTCCGTTCTCTAGGTTTCCCGTACATGTTATATCTGTAGTAATATTCCCTTCAACCTGGAGAGTTGGGACCCATGGAATGTGTGCCATGCATTATTGCTTTAAAGGCTCTGCATTTGCTCACCCAATCTCTCCAATCCTCTCAGTCCCAAGTGTCCAGCCTTATGCCACATCCAGCTGTCGTTGTAGATAGGGTCATTCCAGGTTTCATCAGGGACCCTGAAGGAATTGTAAAGAATTTGCCAGTTTTTTGGTTTTGTTTTTGAAATTCCTTTTTATAGTGGGTTTGAGCTGATTCTCGCTGCCATGTTTATGCCAGTCTAGACACACTTGATTCCCTTACGGAGACATATCAATACATAGGTTTTAAGATTCTTACTAGTCAGATATATTCCTCTGCGGGAAATATGGGGTTTTGAGTCCCTTTCACTGAGGAAGGTGTAGGTCTTGTCTATTCCATAGTTGGTTTTTGGAACGGTACCTGTGCTTATATCAAACTCTGGTTTTATGCATCACCCCACCTCTCCTTCCCCCTTAAGTAGGCATAAGAGCGTTTTCTAAATGTGAGACACTGTTCTCTTTCCTAACTCAGTTCAAGTGTAGCCATGTTTACAGGATCTTCATAAGTGATATCTTATGATAAGTTTGTTTTTCTCTGTGACTTATTTCACTTAGAATCATCGTACCTGAATCCACCCATTTTGCTGCTACTGGTCTTATGACATTGATTTCATGGCTGAGGGATATTCCATCGTACGTAAGTACCACAATTTTTTGAACCATTTTTATATTTCCTGGGATATTTAAGGTGTACCCAAGTTGAGGTCCTTGTAAGCAGTGCAGCCCTAAATTTTGGGGTGGCTCTGTCTTATTGATTTTCAGTTTTCCCAAGGTATATTTCCTAGACTGGAAGTGCCCTTGGCTCTGTAGCTATGTTCTTTACTTGTTTTAGGGAACACATTGTACTCCTCCAGAGAGGCAGTTGGCAATTTACATCCCGCCCATCAGCATATCAAGGCTCCCTGTTCTCCAGGGCCTGTCTTGCCTTTCTGGTTTTTACACGTTTTGTGGATGTTCGTTTTGACCGGTGGGACGTGATACTTCTTTGTAGTGCAGATTTGCATTGCCCGCTTGCTTGCTTGGCCAAAAAGGGCGTATGCGTTTTCTCCTGAATATATTCAGGAGAGAACGCATATGACCTTTTTGGCCAAGTGCATCATTGTCGAAGTTGTGCCCCTCTTACTGTGCTTTAAAGGCGATTCCAGCGTACCTCTTGAAATCTGTTCCCTGCTATTCTGCCTCGCTTTCAAGTCCGCCTCGTTGCCTTCCCTCAACAGATTTTTGGACGATAGTTCTCCTTTATTACTCCGCCAGTTTGTGAATTGCTGTGCCCCTGAGCTCCATTATTCAACTCGTTTTTTGTGAGCTGACCGCAAGTCCAAAATTTTGGTTCAGGACCTATACTGGTTCCCGGTGGGTGGCTGAGACTTTGGTTAATTCTTCTTCCTGCCGGGAAATTAGAGTGATATGTGCCCGTCCAAATGCCTAACAGCTACTCTCTCATTGGTTCTCCCTCTTCCCTTTCATCCTCTGCTAAATTGGCAACCTGTGCGAACCAGGAGTTAAAGGGGCTGTCTCTCCAAGTTGGGAGGTTGATTGTAAAGCAGATGTAAAGTCAAACCGGAGCACCAGGAGAGGGACTATTCGTTGAGTTTTAGAAACCTTTCGTATTCACAGTGTGTCCGTTCTCTAGGTTTCCCGTACATGTTATTGCTGTAGTAATATTCCCTTCAGCCTGGAGAGTTGGGACCCTTGGAATGGGTGCCATGCATTATTGCTTTAAAGGGTCTGCATTTGCTCACCCAATCTCACCAATCGTCTCAGTCCCAAGTGTCCAGCCTTATGCCACATCCAGCTGTCACTGTAGATTGGGTCATTCCAGGTTTCATCAGAGACCCTGAAGGAATTGTAAAGAATTTCCCAGTTTTTTTGTTTTGTTTTTGAAATTCCTTTTTATAGTGGGTTTGAGCTGATTCTCGCTGCCATGTTTATGCCAGTCTAGACACACTTGATTCCCTTATGGAGACATATCAATACATAGGTTTTAAGATTCTTACTAGTCAGATATATTCCTCGGCGGGAAATATGGGGTTTTGAGTCCCTTTCACTGAGGAAGGTGTAGGTCTTTTCTATTCCATAGTTGGTTTTTGGAATGGTACCTGTGCTTATATCAAACTCTGGTTTTATGCATCACCCCACCTCTCCTTCCCCCTTAAGGAGGCAAAAGAGTATTTTCTAAATGTGAGACACTGTTCTCTTTCCTAACTCAGTTCAAGTGTAGCCATGTTTACAGGATCTTCATAAGTGATATCTTATGATAAGTTTCTTTTTCTCTGTGACTTATTTCACTTAGAATCATCGTACCTGAATCCACCCATTTTGCTGCTACTGGTCTTATGAAATTGATTTCATGGCTGAGGGATATTCCATCGTACGTAAGTACCACAATTTTTTGAACCATTTTTATATTTCCTAGGATATTTAAGGTGTACCCAAGTTGAGGTCCTTGTAAGCAGTGCAGCCCTAAATTTTGGGGTGGCTCTGTCTTATTGATTTTCAGTTTTCCAAAGGTATATTCCCTAGACTGGAAGTGCCCTTCTGCTCTGTAGCTCTGTTCTTTACTTGTTTTAGGGAACACAATGCACTCCTCCAGAGAGGCAGTTGGCAATTTACATGCCTCCCATCAGCATAACAAGGCTCCCTGTTCTCTAGGACCTGTCTTGCCTTTCTGGTTTTTACACATTTTGTGGATGTGTCTTTTGACCGGTGGGAAGTGATACTTCTTTGTAGTGCAGATTTGCATTGCCCGCTTGCTTTCTTGGCCAAAAAGCGCGTATGCGTTTTCTCCTGAATATATTCAGGAGAAAACGCATACGCGCTTTTTGGCCAAGTGCATCATTGTCGAAGTTGTGCCCCTCTTCCTGTGCTTTAAAGGCGATTCCAACGTACCTCTTGAAATCTGTTTCCTGCTATTCTGCCTCGCTTTCAAGTCCGCCTCGTTGCCTTCCCTCAACAGATTTTTGGACGACAGTTGTCCTTTATTACTCAGCCAGTTTGTGAATTGCTGTGCCCCTGAGCTCCATTTTTCAACTCGTTTTTGGTGAGGTGACCGCAAGTCCAAAATTTTGGTTCAGGACCTATGCTGGTTCCCGGTGGGGGGCTGAGACTTTGGTTAATTCTTCTTGCTGCCGGGGAATTACAGTGATATGTGCCCGTTCAAATGCCTAACAGCTACTCTCTCATTGGTCCTCCCTCTTCCCTTTCATCCTCTGCCAAATTGGCAACCTGTGCGAACCAGGAGGTTAAAGGGGCTGTCTCTCCAAGTTGGGAGGATGATAGTAAAGCAGGTGTAAAGTCAAACCGGAGCACCAGGAGAGGGACTATTCATTGAGTTTTAGAAACCTTTCGTATACACAGTGTGTCCGTTCTCTAGGTTTCCCGTACATGTTATAGCTGTAGTAATATTCCCTTCAACCTGGAGAGTTGGGACCCATGGAATGGGTGCCATGCATTATTGCTTTAAAGGGTCTGCATTTGCTCACCCAATCTCACCAATCCTGTCAGTCCCAAGTGTCCAGCCTTATGCCACATCCAGCTGTCATTGTAGATAGGGTCATTCCAGGTTTCATCAGAGACCCTGAAGGAAATGTAAAGAATTTCCCAGTTTTTTTGTTTTGTTTTTGAAATTCATTTTTATAGTGGGTTTGAGCTGATTCTCGCTGCCAAGTTTATGCCAGTCTAGACACACTTGATTCCCTTACAGAGACATATCAATACATAGGTTTTAATATTATTACTAGTCAGATATATTCCTCTGCGGGAAATATGGGGTTTTGAGTCCCTTTCACTGAGGAAGGTGTAGGTCTTCTCTATTCCATAGTTGGTTTTGGAACGGTACCTGTGCTTATATCAAACTCTGGTTTTATGCATCACCCCACCTCTCCTTCCCCCTTAAGCAGGCATAAGAGTGTTTTCTAAATGTGAGACACTGTTCTCTTTCCTAACTCAGTTCAAGTGTAGCCATGTTTACAGGATCTTCATAAGTGATATCTTATGATAAGTTTCTTTTACTCTGTGACTTATTTCACTTAGAATCATCGTACCTGAATCCACCCATTTTGCTGCTACTGGTCTTATGACATTGATTTCATGGCTGAGGGATATTCCCTCGTACGTAAATACCACTATTTTTTGAACCATTTTTATATTTCCTGGGATATTTAAGGTGTACCCAAGTTGAGGTCCTTGTAAGCAGTGCAGCCCTAAATTTTTTGGTGGCTCTGTCTTATTGATTTTCAGTATTCCAAAGGTATATTCCCTAGACTGGAAGTGCCCTTCTGCTCTGTAGCTCTGTTCTTTACTTGTTTTAGGGAACACAATGCACTCCTCCAGAGAGGCAGTTGGCAATTTACATGCCGCCCATCAGCATAACAAGGCTCCCTGTTCTCCAGGACCTGTCTTGCCTTTCTGGTTTTTACACATTTTGTGGATGTCCCTTTTGACCGGTGGGAAGTGATACTTCTTTGTAGTGCCGATTTGCATTGCCCGCTTGCTTGCTTGGCCAAAAAGGGCGTATGCGTTTTCTCCTGAATATATTCAGGAGAAAACGCATACGCCCTTTTTGGCCAAGTGCATCATTGTCGAAGTTGTGCCCCTCTTCCTGTGCTTTAAAGGCGATTCCAATGTACCTCTTGATATCTCTTTCCTGCTATTCTGCCTCGCTTTCAAGTCCGCCTCGTTGCCTTTCCTCAACAGATTTTCGGATGATAGTTGTCGTTTATTACTCGGCCAGTTTGTGAATTGCTGTGCCCCTGAGCTCCAGTTTTCAACTCGTTTTTGGTGAGCTGACCCCAAGTCCAAAATTTTGGTTCAGGACCTATACTGGTTCCCGGTGGGTGGCTGAGACTTTGGTTAATTATTCTTCCTGCCGTGAAATTACAGTGATATGTGCCCGTCCAAACGCCTAACAGCTACTCTCTCATTGGTTCTCCCTCTTCCCTTTCATCCTCTGCCAAATTGGAAACATGTGCGAACCAGGAGGTTAAAGGGGCTGTCTCTCCCAGTTGGGAGGTTGATAGTAAAGCAGATGGAAAGTCAAACCGGAGCACCAGGAGAGGGACTATTTGTTGAGTTTTAGAAACCTTTCGTATTCACAGTGTGTCCATTCTCTAGGTTTCCCGTATATGTTATAACTGTAGTAATATTCCCTTCAACCTGGAGAGTTCGGACCCATGGAATGGGTGCCATGCATTATTGCTTTAAAGGGTCTGCATTTGCTCACCCAATCTCACCAATCCTCTCAGTCTCAAGTGTCCAGCCTTATGCCACATCCAGCTGTCGTTGTAGATAGAGTCATTCCAGGTTTCATCAGAGACCCTGAAGGAATTGTAAAGAATTTCCCAGTTTTTTTGTTTTGTTTTTGAAATTCCTTTTTATCGTGGGTTTGAGCTGATTCTCGCTGCCATGTTTATGCCAGTCTAGACACACTTGATTCCCTTACGGAGACATATCAATACATAGGTTTTAAGATTCTTACTAGTCAGATATATTCCTCTGCAGGAAATATGGGGTTTTGAGTCCCTTTCACTGAGGAAGGTGTAGGTCTTGTCTATTCCATAGTTGGTTTTTGGAACGGTACCTGTGCTTATATCAAACTCTGGTTTTATGCATCACCCCACCTCTCCTTCCCCCTTAAGTAGGCATAAGAGCGTTTTCTACATGTCAGACACTGTTCTCTTTCCTAACTCAGTTCAAGTGTAGCCATGTTTACAGGATCTTCATAAGTGATATCTTATGATAAGTTTCTTTTTCTCTGTGACTTATTTCACTTAGAATCATCGTACCTGAATCCACCCATTTTGCTGCTACTGGTCTTATGACATTGATTTCATGGCTGAGAGATATTCCATCGTACGTAAGTACCACAATTTTTTGATCCATTTTTATATTTCCTGGGATATTTTAGGTGTACCCAAGTTGAGGTCCTTGTAAGCAGTGCAGCCATAAATTTTGGGGTGTCTCTGTCTTATTGATTTTCAGTTTTCCCAAGGTATATTCCCTAGACTGGAAGTGTCCTTGGCTCTGTAGCTCTGTGGTTTACTTGTTTTAGGGAACACAATGCACTCCTCCAGAGAGGCAGTTGGCAATTTACATGCCGCCCATCAGCATAACAAGGATCCCTGTTCTCCAGGGCCTGTCTTGCCTTTCTGGTTTTTACACATTTTGTGGATGTCCCTTTTGACCGGTGGGAAGTGATACTTCTTTGTAGTGCAGATTTGCATTGCCCGCTTGCTTTCTTGGCCAAAAAGGGCGTATGCGTTTTCTCCTGAATATATTCAGGAGAAAACGCATACACCCTTTTTGGCCAAGTGCATCATTGTCGAAGTTGTGCCCCTCTTCCTGTGCTTTAAAGGCGATTCCAACGTACCTCTTGAAATCTGTTTCCTGCTATTCTGCCTCGCTTTCAAGTCCGCCTCGTTGCCTTCCCTCAACAGATTTTTGGACGATAGTTGTCCCTTATTACTTGGCCAGTTTGTGAATTGCTGTGCCCCTGAGCTCCAGTTTTCAACTCGTTTTTGGTGAGCTGACCCCAAGTCCAAAATTTTGGTTCAGGACCTATACTGGTTCCCGGTGGGTGGCTGAGACTTTGGTTAATTATTCTTCCTGCCGTGAAATTACAGTGATATGTGCCCGTCCAAACGCCTAACAGCTACTCTCTCATTGGTTCTCCCTCTTCCCTTTCATCCTCTGCCAAATTGGAAACACGTGCGAACCAGGAGGTTAAAGGGGCTGTCTCTCCAAGTTGGGAGGTTGATAGTAAAGCAGATGGAAAGTCAAACCGGAGCACCAGGAGAGGGACTATTTGTTGAGTTTTAGAAACCTTTCGTATTCACAGTGTGTCCATTCTCTAGGTTTCCCGTATATGTTATAACTGTAGTAATATTCCCTTCAACCTGGAGAGTTCGGACCCATGGAATGGGTGCCATGCATTATTGCTTTAAAGGGTCTGCATTTGCTCACCCAATCTCACCAATCCTCTCAGTCTCAAGTGTCCAGCCTTATGCCACATCCAGCTGTCGTTGTAGATAGGGTCATTCCAGGTTTCATCAGAGACCCTGAAGGAATTTTAAAGAATTTCCCAGTTTTTTTTGTTTTGTTTTTGAAATTCCTTTTTATCGTGGGTTTGAGCTGTTTCTCGCTGCCATGTTTATGCCAGTCTAGACACACTTGATTCCCTTACGGAGACATATCAATACATAGGTTTTAAGATTCTTACTAGTCAGATATATTCCTCTGCAGGAAATATGGGGTTTTGAGTCCCTTTCACTGAGGAAGGTGTAGGTCTTGTCTATTCCATAGTTGGTTTTTGGAACGGTACCTATGCTTATATCAAACTCTGGCTTTATGCATCACCCCACCTCTCCTTCCCCCTTAAGCAGGCATAAGACTGTTTTCTACATGTGAGACACTGTTCTCTTTCCTAACTCAGTTCAAGTGTAGCCATGTTTACAGGATCTTCATAAGTGATATCTTATGATAAGTTTCTATTTCTCTGTGACTTATTTCACTTAGAATCATCGTACCTGAATCCACCCATTTTGCTGCTACTGGTCTTATGACATTGATTTCATGGCTGAGGGATATTCCATCGTACGTAAGTACCAAAAGTTTTTGATCCATTTTTATATTTCCTGGGATATTTAAGGTGTACCCAAGTTGAGGTCCTTGTAAGCAGTGCAGCCCTATATATTGTGGTGGCTCTGTCTCATTGATTTTCTGTTTTCCCAAGGTATATTCCCTAGACTGGAAGTGCCCTTGGCTCTGCAGCTCTGTTCTTTACTTGTTTTATGGAACACAATGTACTCCTCCAGAGAGGCAGTTGGCAATTTACATCCCGCCCATCAGCATAACAAGGCTCCCTGTTCTCCAGGGCCTGTCTTGCCTTTCTGGTTTTTACACGTTTTGTGGATGTTCGTTTTCACCGGTGGGAAGTGATACTTCTTTGTAGTGCAGATTTGCATTGCCCGCTTGCTTGCTTGGCCAAAAAGGGCGTATGCGTTTTCTTCTGAATATATTCAGGAGAGAACGCATATGACCTTTTTGGCCAAGTGCATCATTGTCGAAGTTGTGCCCCTCTTCCTGTGCTTTAAAGGCGATTCCAGCGTACCTCTTGAAATCTGTTCCCTGCTATTCTGCCTCGCTTTCAAGTCCGCCTCGTTGCCTTCCCTCAACAGATTTTTGGACGATAGTTCTCCTTTATTACTCCGCCAGTTTGTGAATTGCTGTGCCCCTGAGCTCCATTATTCAACTCGTTTTTTGTGAGCTGACCGCAAGTCCAAAATTTTGGTTCAGGACCTATGCTGGTTCCCGGTGGGTGGCTGAGACTTTGGTTAATTCTTCTTCCTGCCTGGAAATTACAGTGATATATGCCCGTCCAAATGCCTAACAGCTACTCTCTCATTGGTTCTCCCTCTTCCCTTTCATCCTCTGCCAAATTGGAAACATGTGCGAACCAGGAGGTTAAAGGGGCTGTCTCTCCAAGTTGGGAGGTTGATAGTAAAGCAGATGGAAAGTCAAACCGGAGCACCAGGAGAGGGACTATTTGTTGAGTTTTAGAAACCTTTCGTATTCACAGTGTGTCCATTCTCTAGGTTTCCCATATATGTTATAACTGTAGTAATATTCCCTTCAACCTGGAGAGTTGGGACCCATGGAATGGGTGCCATGCATTATTGCTTTAAAGGGTCTGCATTTGCTCACCCAATCTCACCAATCCTCTCAGTCTCAAGTGTCCAGCATTATGCCACATCCAGCTGTCGTTGTAGATAGGGTCATTCCATGTTTCATCAGAGACTCTGAAGGAATTGTAAAGAATTTCCCAGTTTTTTTGTTTTGTTTTTGAAATTCCTTTTTATCGTGGGTTTGAGCTGATTCTCGCTGCCATGTTTATGCCAGTCTAGACACACTTGATTCCCTTACGGAGACATATCAATACATAGGTTTTAAGATTCTTACTAGTCAGATATATTCCTCGGCGGGAAATATGGGGTTTTGAGTCCCTTTCACTGAGGAAGGTGTAGGTCTTTTCTATTCCATAGTTGGTTTTTGGAATGGTACCTGTGCTTATATCAAACTCTGGTTTTATGCATCACCCCACCTCTCTTTCCCCCTTAAGCAGGCAAAAGAGTATTTTCTAAATGTGAGACACTGTTCTCTTTCCTAACTCAGTTCAAGTGTAGCCATGTTTACAGGATCTTCATAAGTGATATCTTATGATAAGTTTCTTTTTCTCTGTGACTTATTTCACTTAGAATCATCGTACCTGAATCCACCCATTTTGCTGCTACTGGTCTTATGACATTGATTTCATGGCTGAGGGATATTCCATCGTACGTAAGTACCACAATTTTTTGAACCATTTTTATATTTCCTAGGATATTTAAGGTGTACCCAAGTTGAGGTCCTTGTAAGCAGTGCAGCCCTAAATTTTGGGGTGGCTCTGTCTTCTTGATTTTCAGTTTTCCAAAGGTATATTCCCTAGACTGGAAGTGCCCTTCTGCTCTGTAGCTCTGTTCTTTACTTGTTTTAGGGAACACAATGCACTCCTCCAGAGAGGCAGTTGGCAATTTACATGCCGCCCATCAGCATAACAAGGCTCCCTGTTCTCTAGGACCTGTCTTGACTTTCTGGTTTTTACACATTTTGTGGATGTGTCTTTTGACCGGTGGGAAGTGATACTTCTTTGTAGTGCAGATTTGCATTGCCCGCTTGCTTTCTTGGCCAAAAAGGGCGTATGTGTTTTCTCCTGAATATATTCAGGGGAAAACGCATACGCCCTTTTTGGCCAAGTGCATCATTGTCGAAGTTGTGCCCCTCTTCCTGTGCTTTAAAGGCGATTCCAACGTACCTCTTGAAATCTGTTTCCTGCTATTCTGCCTCGCTTTCAAGTCCGCCTCGTTGCCTTCCCTCAACAGATTTTTGGACGAAAGTTGTCCTTTATTACTCGGCCAGTTTGTGAATTGCTGTGCCCCTGAGCTCCATTTTTCAACTCGTTTTTGGTGAGCTGACCGCAAGTCCAAAATTTTGGTTCAGGACCTATGCTGGTTCCCGGTTCGGGGCTGAGACTTTGGTTAATTCTTCTTGCTGCCGGGGAATTACAGTGATATGTGCCCGTTCAAATGCCTAACAGCTACTCTCTCATTGGTCCTCCCTCTTCCCTTTCATCCTCTGCCAAATTGGCAACCTGTGCGAACCAGGAGGTTAAAGGGGCTGTCTCTCCAAGTTGGGAGGATGATAGTAAAGCAGGTGTAAAGTCAAACCGGAGCACCAGGAGAGGGACTATTCATTGAGTTTTAGAAACCTTTCGTATTCACAGTGTGTCCGTTCTCTAGGTTTCCTGTACATGTTATATCTGTAGTAATATTCCCTTCAACCTGGAGAGTTGGGACCCATGGAATGGGTGCCAGGGCTTTGTGCTTTAAAGGGTCTGCATTTGCTCACCCAATCTCACCAATCGTCTCAGTCCCAAGTGTCCCTCCTTATGCCACATCCAGCTGTCATTGTAGATAGGGTCATTCCAGGTTTCATCAGAGACCCTGAAGGAATTGTAAAGAATTTCCCAGTTTTTTTTTTGTTTGTTTTTGAAATTCCTTTTTATAGTGGGTTTGAGCTGATTCTCGCTGCCATGTTTATGCCAGTCTAGACACACTTGATTCCCTTACGGAGACATATCAATACATAGGTTTTAAGATTCTTACTAGTCAGATATATTCCTCTCCTGGAAATATGGGGTTTTGAGTCCCTTTCACTGAGGAAGCTGTATGTCTTGTCTATTCCATAGTTGGTTTTTGGAACGGTACCTGTGCTTATATCAAACTCTGGTTTTATGCATCACCCCACCTCTCCTTCCCCCTTAAGCAGGCATAGGAGTGTTTTCTAAATGTGAGACACTGTTCTCTTTCCTAACTCAGTTCAAGTGTAGCCATGTTTACAGGATCTTCATAAGTGATATCTTATGATAAGTTTCTTTTTCTCTGTGACTTATTTCACTTAGAATCATCGTACCTGAATCCACCCATTTTGCTGCTACTGGTCTTATGACATTGACGTCATGGCTGAGGGATATTCCATCGTACGTGAGTACCACAATTTTTTGAACCATTTTTATATTTCCTGGGATATTTAAGCTGTACCCAAGTTGAGGTCCTTGTAAGCAGTGCAGCCGTAAATTTTGGGGTTGCTCTGTCTTATTGATTTTCAGTTTTCCCAAGGTATATTCCCTAGACTGGAAGTGCCCTTGGCTCTGTAGCTCTGTTCTTTACTTGTTTTAGGGAACACAATGCACTCCTCCGGAGAGGCAGTTGGCAATTTACATCCCGCCCATCAGCATAACAAGGCTCCCTGTTCTCCAGGGCCTGTCTTGCCTTTCTGGTTTTTACATATTTTGTGGTTGTCCCTTTTGACCGGTAGGAAGTGATACTTCTTTGTAGTGCAGATTTGCATTGCCCTCTTGCTTGCTTGGCCAAAAAGGGCGTATGCGTTTTCTCCTGAATATATTCAGGAGAAAACGCATACGCCCTTTTTGGCCAAGTGCATCATTGTCGAAGTTGTGCCCCTCTTCCTGTGCTTTAAAGGCTATTCCAAAGTACGTCTTGAAATCTGTTTCCTGCTATTCTGCCTCGCTTTCAATTCCTCCTCGGTGCCTTCCCTCAACAGATTTTTGGAAGATAGTTGTCCTTTATTACTCGGCCAGTTTTTGAATTGCTGTGCCCCTGAGCTCCATTTTTCAACTCGTTTTTGGTGAGCTGACCGCAAGTCCAAAATTTTGGTTCAGGACCTATACTGGTTCCCGGTGGGTGGCTGAGACTTTGGTTAATTCTTCTTCCTGCCGGGAAATTACAGTGATATGTTGCCGTCCAAATGCCTTACAGCTACTCTCTCATTGGTTCTCCCTCTTCCCTTTCATCCTCTGCCAAATTGGCAACCTGTGCGAACCAGGAGGTTAAAGGGGCTGTCTCTCCAAGTTGGGAGGTTGATAGTAAAGCAGATGGAAAGTCAAACCGGAGCACCAGGAGAGGGACTATTCGTTGAGTTTTAGAAACCTTTCGTATTCACAGAGTGTCCGTTCTCTAGGTTTCCCGTACATGTTATAACTGTAGTAATATTCCCTTCAACCTGGAGAGTTGGGACCCATGGAATCGGTGCCATGCATTATTGCTTTAAAGTGTCTGCATTTGCTCACCCAATCTCACCAATCCTCTCAGTCCCAAGTGTCCAGCCTTATGCCACATCAAGCTGTCGTTGTAGATAGGGTCATTCCAGGTTTGATCAGAGACCCTGAAGGAATTGTAAAGAATTTCCCAGTTTTTTTGTTTTGTTTTTGAAATTCCTTTTTATAGTGGGTTTGAGCTGATTCTCGCTGCCATGTTTATGCCTGTCTAGACACACTTGATTCCCTTACGGAGACATATCAATACATAGGTTTTAAGATTCTTACTAGTCAGATATATTCCTCTGCGGGAAATATGGGGTTTTGAGTCCCTTTCACTGAGGAAGGTGTAGGTCTTGTCTATTGCATAGTTGGTTTTTGGAACGGTACCTGTGCTTATATCAAACTCTGGTTTTATGCATCACCCCACCTCTCCTTCCCCCTTAAGCAGGCATAAGAGTGTTTTCTAAATGTGAGACACTGTTCTCTTTCCTAACTCAGTTCAAGTGTAGCCATGTTTACAGGATCTTCATAAGTGATATCTTATGATAAGTTTCTTTTCTGTGTGACTTATTTCACTTAGAATCATCGTACCTGAATCAACCCATTTTGCTGCTACTGGTCTTATGACATTGACTTCATGGCTGAGGGATATTCCATCGTACGTAAGTACCACAATTTTTTGAACCATTTTTATATTTCCTGGGATATTTAAGGTGTACCCAAGTTGAGGTCCTTGTAAGCAGTGCAGCCCTAAATTTTGGGGTTGCTCTGTCTTATTGATTTTCAGTTTTCCCAAGGTATATTCCCTAGACTGGAAGTGCCCTTGGCTCTGTAGCTCTGTTCTTTACTTGTTTTAGGGAACACAGTGCACTCCTCCACAGAGGCAGTTGGCAATTTACATCCCGCCCATCAGCATAACAAGGCTCCCTGTTCTCCAGGGCCTGTCTTGCCTTTCTGATTTTTACACATTTTGTGGATGTCCCTTTTGACCGGTGGGAAGTGATACTTCTTTGTAGTGCAGATTTGCATTGCCCGCTTGCTTGCTTGGCCAAAAAGGCCGTATGCTTTTTCTCCTGAATATATTCAGGAGAAAACGCATATGGCCTTTTTGGCCAAGTGCATCATTGTCGAAGTTGTGCCCCTCTTCCTGTGCTTTAAAGGCGATTCCAATGTACCTCTTGAAAACTGTTTCCTGCTATTCTGCCTTGCTTTCAAGTCCGCCTCGTTGCCTTCCATCAACAGATTTTTGGACGATGGTTGTCCTTTATTACTCGGCCAGTTTGTGAATTGCTGTGCCCCTGAGCTCCATTTTTCAACTCGTTTTTGGTGAGCTGACCGCAAGTCCAACATTTTGGTTCAGGACCTATGCTATTCCCGGTGGGGTGCTGAGACTTTGGTTAATTCTTCTTCCTGCCGGGAAGTTAGGGTGATATGTGCCCGTCCAAATGCCTAACAGCTACTCTCTCATTGGTTCTCCCTATTTCCTTTCATCCTCTGCCAAATTGGAAACCTGTGCAAACCAGGAGGTTAAAGGGGCTGTCTCTCCAAGTTGGTTGGTTGATAGTAAAGGAGATGGAAAATCAAACCGGATCACCAGGAGAGGGACTATTCGTTGAGTTTTAGAAACCTTTCGTATTCACAGTGTGTCCGTTCTCTAGGTTTCCCGTACATGTTATAGCTGTAGGAATATTCCCTTTAACCTGCAGAGTTGCGACCCATGGAATGGGTGCCAGGCATTTGTGATTTAATGGTTCTGCATTTGCTCACCCAATCTCACCAATCCTCTCAGTCCCAAGTGTCCAGCCTTATGCCAAATCCAGCTGTCATTGTACATAGGGTCATTGCAGGTTTCATCAGAGACCCTGAAGGAATTGTAAAGAATTTCCCAGTTTTTTTGTTTTGTTTTTGAAATTCCTTTTTATAGTGGGTTTGAGCTGATTCTCGCTGCCATGTTTATGCCAGTCTAGACACACTTGATTCCCTTAAGGAGACATATCAGTACATAGGTTTTAAGATTCTTACTAGTCAGATATATTCCTCTGCGGGAAATATGGGGTTTTGAGTCCCTTTCACTGAGGAAGGTGTAGGTCTTGTCTATTCCATAGTTGGTTTTTGGAAAGCTACCTGTGCTTATATCAAACTCTGGTTTTATGCATCACCCCACCTCTCCTTCCCCCTTAAGCAGGCATAAGAGTGTTTTCTAAATGTGAGACACTGTTCTCTTTCCTAACTCAGTTCAAGTGTAGCCATGTTTACAGGATCTTCATAAGTGATATCTTATGATAAGTTTCTTTTTCTGTGTGACTTATTTCACTTAGAATCATCGTACCTGAATCCACCCATTTTGCTGCTACTGGTTTTATGACATTGATTTCATGGCTGAGGGATATTCCATCGTACGTAAGTACCACAATTTTTTGAACCATTTTTATATTTCCTGGGATATTTAAGGTGTACCCAAGTTGAGGTCCTTGTAAGCAGTGCAGCCCTAAATTTTGGTGTGGCTCTCTATTAATGATTTCAGTTTTCCCAAGGTATATTCCCTAGACTGGAAGTGCCCTTGGCTCTGTAGCTCTGTTCTTTACTTGTTTTAGGGAACACAATGCACTCCTCCAGAGAGGCAGTTGGCAAGTTACATCCCCCCCATCAGCATAACAAGGCTCCCTGTTCTCCAGGGCCTGTCTTGCCTTTCTGGTTTTTAAACATCTTGTGGATGTCCCTTTTGAACGGTGGGAAGTGATACTTCTTTGTAGTGCAGATTTGCATTGCCCGCTTGCTTGCTTGGCCAAAAAGGGCGTATGTGTTTTCTGCTGAATGTATTCAGGAGAAAACGCATACGCCCTTTTTGGCCAAGTGCATCATTGTCGAAGTTGTGCCTCTCTTCCAGTGCTTAAAAGGCGATTCCAACGTACCTCTTGAAATCTGTTTCATGCTATTCTGCCTCGCTTTCAAGTCCGCCTCGTTGCCTTCCCTCAACAGATTTTTGGACGATAGTTGTCCTTTATTACTCGGCCAGTTTGTGAATTGCTGTGCCCCTGAGCTCCATTTTTCAACTCGTTTTTTGTGAGCTGACCGCATTCCAAAATTTTGGTTCAGGAGTTATACTGATTCCCGGTGAGTGGCTGAGACTTTGTTTAATTCTTCTTCCTGCCAGGAAATTAGAGTGATATGTGCCCGTCCAAATGCCTAACACCTATTCCCTCATTGGTTCTCCCTCTTCCCTTTCATCCTCTGCCAAATTGGCAACCTGTGCGAACAAGGAGGTTAAAGGGGATGTCTCTCCAAGTTGTGAGTTTGATAGTAAAGCAGATGGAAAGTCAAAACGGAGCACCAGGATAGGGACTATTCGTTGAGTTTTAGAAACCTTTCGTATTCACAGTGTGTCCGTTCCCTAGGTTTCCTGTACATGTTATAGCTGTAGTAATATTCCCTTTAACCTGGAGATTTGGGACCCATGGAATGGGTGCCAGGCATTTGTGCTGTAAAGGGTCTGCATTTGCTCACCCAATCTCACCAATCCTCTAAGTCCCAAGTGTCCAGGCTTATGCCACATCCAGCTGTCGTTGTACATAGGGTCATTCCAGGTTTCATCAGAGACCGTGAAGGAATTGTAAAGAATTTCCCAGATTTTTGTTTTGTTTTTGAAATTCCTTTTTATACTGGTTTGAGCTGATTCTCGCTGCCATGTTTATGCCAGTCTAGACACACTTGATTCCCTTACGGAGACATATCAATACATAGGTTTTAAGATTCTTACTAGTCAGATATATTCCTCGGCGGGAAATATGGGGTTTTGAGTCCCTTTCACTGAGGAAGGTGTAGGTCTTGTCTATTCCATAGTTGGTTTTTGGAACGGTACCTGTGCTTATATCAAACTCTGGTTTTATGCATCACTCCACCTCTCCTTCCCCCTTAAGCAGGCATAAGAGTGTTTTCTAAATGTGAGACACTGTTCTCTTTCCTCACTCAGTTCAAGTGTTGCCATGTGTACAGGATCTTCATAAGTGATATCTTATGATAAGTTTCTTTTTCTGTGTGACTTATTTCACTTAGAATCATCGTACCTGAATCCACCCATTTTGCTGCTACTGGTCTTATGACATTGATTTCATGGCTGAGGGATATTCCATCGTATGAAAGTACCACAATTTTTTGAAGCATTTTTATATTTCCTGGGATACTTAAGGTGTATCCAAGTTGAGGTCCTTGTAAGCAGTGCAGCCCTAAATTTTGGGGTGGCTCTGTCTCATTGATTTTCAGTTTTCCCATGGTATATTCCCTAGACTCGAAGTGCCCTTGGCTCTGTAGCTGTGTTCTTTACTTGTTTTAGGGAACACAATGCACTCCTCCAGAGAGGCAGTTGGCAATTTACATCCCGCCCATCAGCATAACAAGGCTCCCTGTTCTCCAGGGCCTGTCTTGCCTTTCTGGTTTTTACACATTTTGTGGATGTCCCTTTTGACCGGTGGGAAGTGATACTTCTTTGTAGTGCAGATTTGCATTGCCCGTTTGCTTGCTTGGCCAAAAAGGGCGTATGCGTTTTCTCCTGAATATATTCAGGAGAAAACGCATACAACCTTTTTGGCCAAGTGCATCATTTTCTAAGTTGTGCCCCTCTTCCTGTGCTTTAAAGGAGATTTTAACGTACCTCTTGAAATATGTTTCCTGCTATTCTGCCTCGCTTTCAAGTCCGCCTCGTTGCCTTCCCTCAACAGATTTTTGGACGATAGATGTCCTTTATTACTCGGCCAGTTTGTGAATTGCTGTGCCCCTGAGCTCCGTTTTTTAACTCGTTTTTGGTGAGCTGACCGCAAGTCCGAAATTTTGGTTCAGGACCTATACTGGTTCCCGGTGGGTGGCTGAGACTTTGGTTAATTCTTCTTCCTGCCGGGAAATTACAGTGATATGTGCCCGTCCAAATGCCTAACAGCTACTCTCTCATTGGTTCTCCCTCTTCCCTTTCATCCTCTGCCAAATTGGCAACCTGTGTAAACCAGGAGGTTAAAGGGGCTGTCTCTCCAAGATGGGAGGTTGATAGTAAAGCAGATGAAAAGTCAAACCGGAGCACCAGGAGAAGGATTATTCGTTGAGTTTTAGAAACCTTTCGTATTCACAGTGTGTCCGTTCCCTAGGTTTCCCGTACATGTTATATCTGTAGTAATATTCCCTTCAACCTGGAGAGTTGGGACCCATGGAATGGGTGCCAGGCATTTGTGCTTTAAAGGGTCTGCATTTCCTCACCCAATCTCACCAATCGTCTCAGTCCCAAGTGTCCCTCCTTATGCCACATCCAGCTGTCGTTGTAGATACGGTCATTCCAGGTTTCATCAGAGACCCTGAAGGAATTGTAAAGAATTTCCCAGTTTTTTTGTTTTGTTTTTGAAATTCCTTTTTATAGTGGGTTTGAGCTGATTCTCGCTGCCATGTTTATGCCAGTCTAGACACACTTGATTCCCTTACAGAGACATATCAATACATAGGTTTTAAGATTCTTACTAGTCAGATATATTCCTCTATGGGAAATATGGGGTTTTGAGTCCCTTTCACTGAGGAAGGTGTAAGTCTTGTCTATTCCATAGTTGGTTTTTGGAACGGTACCTGTGCTTTTATCAAACTCTGGTTTTATGCATCACCCCACCTCTCCTTCCCCCTTAAGCTGGCATAAGCGTGTTTTCTAAATGTGAGACACTGTTCTCTTTCCTAACTCAGTTCAAATGTAGCCATGTTTACAGGATCTTCATAAGTGATATCTTATGATAAGTTTCTTTTTCTCTGTGACTTATTTCACTTAGAATCATCGTACCTGAATCCACCCATTTTGCTGCTACTGGTCTTATGACATTGATTTCATGGCTGAGGGATATTCCGTCGTACGTAAGTACCACAAATTTTTGAACCATTTTTATATTTCCTGGGATATTTAAGGTGTACACATGTTGAGGTCCTTGTAAGCAGTGCAGCCCTAAATTTTGGGGTGGCTCTGTCTTATCGATTTTCAGTTTTCCCAAGGTATATTCCCTACACTTGAAGTGCCCTTGGCTCTGTAGCTCTGTTGTTTATTTGTTTTAGGGAACACAATGCACTCCTCCATAGAGGCAGTTGGCAGTTTACATCCCACCCATCAGCATAACAAGGCTCCATGTTCTCCAGGGCCTCTATTGCATTTCTGGATTTTACATATTTTGTGGATTTCCCTTTTGACCGGTGGGAAGTGATACTTCTTTGTAGTGCAGATTTGCATTGCCCGCTTGCTTGCTTGGCCAAAAAGGGCGTATGCGTTTTCTCCTGAATATATTCAGGAGAAAACGCATACGCCCTTTTTGGCCAAGTGCATCATTGTCGAAGTTGTGCCCCTCTCCCTGTGCTTTAAAGGCAATTCCAACGTACCTCTAAAAATCTGTTTCCTGCTATTCTGCCTCGCTTTCAAGTCCGCCTCGTTGCCTTCCCTCAACAGATTTTTGGACGATAGTTGTCCTTTATTACTCGGCCAGTTTTTGAATTGCTGTGCCCCTGAGCTCCATTTTTCAACTCGTTTTTTGTGAGCTGACCGCATTCCAAAATTTTGGTTCAGTATCTATACTTGTTCCCGGTGGATGGCTGAGACTTTGGTTAATTCTTCTTCCTGCCGGGAAATTAGAGTGATATGTGCCCGTCCAAATGCGTAACAGCTATTCTCTCATTGGTTCTCCCTCTTCCCTTTCATCCTCTGCCAAATTGGAAACCTGTGCGAACCAGGAGGTTAAAGGGGCTGTCTCTCCAAGTTGGGAGGTTGATAGTAAAGCAGATGGAAAGTCAAACTCGAGCACGAGGAGAGGGACTATTCGTTGAGTTTCAGAAAACTTTTGTATTCACAGTGTGTCCGTTCTCTAGGTTTCCCTTACATGTTATAGCTGTAGTAATATTCCCTTTAATCTGGAGAGTTGGGACCCATGGAATGGGTGCCATACATTATTGCTTTAAAGGGTCTGCATTTGCTCACACAATCTCACCAATCCTCTAAGTCCCAAGTGTCCAGGCTTATGCCACATCCAGCTGTCGTTGTACATAGGGTCATTCCAGGTTTCATCACAGACCCTGAAGGAATTGTAAAGAATTTCCCAGATTTTTGTTTTGTTTTTGAAATATC
This sequence comes from Hyperoodon ampullatus, assembly GCF_949752795.1. Lineage (NCBI taxonomy): Eukaryota > Metazoa > Chordata > Mammalia > Artiodactyla > Ziphiidae > Hyperoodon > Hyperoodon ampullatus. The sequence goes on along the minus strand of NW_027640655.1, from coordinate 509,277 downwards.
TTTTTATACTGGTTTGAGCTGATTCTCGTTGCCATGATTATGCCAGTCTGGACACACTTGATTCCCTTACGGAGACATATCAATACATAGGTTTTAAGATTCTTACTATTCAGATATATTCCTCTTCGGGAAATATGGGGTTTTGAGTCCCTTTCACTGAGGAAGGTGTAGGTCTTGTCTATTCCATAGTTGGTTTTTGGAACGGTACCTGTGCTTATATCAAACTCTGGTTTTATGCATCACCCCACCTCTCCTTCCCCCTTAAGCAGGCATAAGAGTGTTTTCTAAATGTGAGACACTGTTCTCTTTCCTAACTCAGTTCAAATGTAGCCATGTTTACAGGATCTTCATAAGTGATATCTTATGATAAGTTTCTTTTTCTGTGTGACTTATTTCACTTAGAATCATCGTACCTGAATCCACCCATTTTGCTGCTACTGGTCTTATGACATTGATTTCATGGCTGAGGGATATTCCATCGTACGTAAGTACCACAATTTTTTGAACCATTTTTATATTTCCTGGGATATTTAAGGTGTACCCAAGTTGAGGTCCTTGTAAGCAGTGCAGCCCTAAATTTTGGGGTGGCTCTGTCTTATTGATTTTCAATTTTCCCAAGGTATATTCCCTAGACTGGAAGTGCCCTTGGCTCTGTAGGTCTGTTGTTTACTTGTTTTAGGGAACACAATGCACTCCTCCAGAGAGGCAGTTGGCAATTTACATCCCGCCCATCAGCATAACAAGGCTCCCTGTTCTCCAGGGCCTGTCTTGCCTTTCTGGTTTTTACACATTTTGTGGATGTCCCTTTTGACCGGTGGGAAGTGATACTTCTTTGTATTGCAGATTTGCATTGCCTGCTTGCTTGCTTGGCCAAAAAGGGCGTATGCGTTTTCTCCTGAATATATTCAGGAGAAAACGCATACAACCTTTTTGGCCAAGTGCATCATTGTCGAAGTTGTGCCCCTCTTCCTGTGCTTTAAAGGCGATTCCAACGTACCTCTTGAAATCTGTTTCCTGCTATTCTGCCTCGCTTTCAAGTCCGGCTCGTTGCCTTCCCTCAACAGATTTTTGGACGATAGTTGTCCTTTATTACTCGGCCAGTTTGTGAATTGCTGTGCCCCTGAGCTCCATTTTTCAACTCGTTTTTGGTGAGCTGACCGCAAGTCCAAAATTTTGGTTCAGGACCTATACTGGTTCCCAGTGGGTGGCTGAGAATTTGGTTAATTCTTTTTCCTGCCGGGAAATTACAGTGATATGTGCCCATCCAAATGCCTAACAGCTACTCTCTCATTGGTTCTCCCTCTTCCCTTTCATCCTCTGCCAAATTGGCAACCTGTGTGAACCAGGAGGTTAAAGGGGCTGTCTCTCAAGGATGGGCGGTTGATAGTAAAGCAGATGAAAAGTCAAACTGGAGCACCAGGAGAGGGATTATTCGTTGAGTTTTAGAAACCTCTTGTATTCACAGTGTGTCCGTTCCCTATGTTTCCCGTACATGTTATATCTGTAGTAATATTCCCTTCAACCTGGAGAGTTGGGACCCAAGGAATGGGTGCCAGGCGTTTGTGCTTTAAAGGGTCTGCATTTCCTCACGCAATCTCACCAATCGTCTCAGTCCCAAGTGTCCTTCCTTATGCCACATCCAGCTGTCGTTGTAGATACGGTCATTCCAGGTTTCATCAGAGACCCTGAAGGAATTGTAAAGAATTTCCCAGTTTTTTTGTTTTGCTTTTGAAATTCCTTTTTATAGTGGGTTTGAGCTGATTCTCGCTGCCATGTTTATGCCAGTCTAGACACACTTGTTTCCCTTTTGGAGACATATCAATACATAGGTTTTAATATTCTTAATAGTCAGATATATTCTTCTGCGGGAAATATGGGGTTTTGAGTCCCTTTCACTGAGGAAGGTGTAGGTCTTGTCTATTCCATAGTTGGTTTTTGCAACGGTACGTGTGCTTATATCAAACTCTGGTTGTATGCATCACCCCACCTCTCCTTCCCCCTTAAACAGGCATAAGAGTGTTTTCTAAATGAGAGACACTGTTCTCTTTCCTAACTCAGTTCAATTGTAGCCATGTTTACAGGATCTTCATAAGTGATATCTTATGATAAGTTTTTTTTCTGTGTGACTTATTTCACTTAGAAGCACCGAACCTGAATCCACCCATTTTTCTGCTACTGGTCTTATGACATTGATTTCATGGCTGAGGGATATTCCATCGTACGTAAGTACCACAATTTTTTGAACCATTTTTATATTTCCTGGGATATTTAAGGTGTACCCAAGTTGAGGTCCTTGTAACCAGTGGAGCCCTAAATTTTGGGGTGGCTCTGTATTATTGATTTTCAGTTTTCCCAAGGTATATTCCCTAGACTGGAAGTGCCTTTGGCTCTGTAGCTCTGTTCTTTACTTGTTTTAGGGAACACAATGCACTCCTCCAGAGAGGCAGTTGGCAATTTACATCCCGCCCATCAGCATAACAAGGCTCCCTGTTCTCCAGGGCCTGTCTTGCCTTTCTGGTTTTTACACATTTTGTGGATGTCCCTTTTGACCGGTGGGAAGTGATACTTCTTTGTAGTGCAGATTTGCATTGCCCGCTTGCTTGCTTGGCCAAAAAGGGCGTATGCGTTTTCTCCTCAATATATTCAGGAGAAAACGCATACGCCCTTTTTGGCCAAGTGCATCATTGTCGAAGTTGTGCCCCTCTTCCTGTGCTTTAAAGGCGATTCCAATGTACCTCTTGAAATCTGTTTCCTGCTATTCTGCCTCGCTTTCAAGTCCGCCTCGTTGCCTTCCATCAACAGATTTTTGGACGATAGTTGTCCTTTATTACTCGGCCAGTTTGTGAATTGCTGTGCCCCTGAGCTCCATTTTTCAACTCGTTTTTGGTGAGCTGACCGCAAGTCCAACATTTTGGTTCAGGACCTATACTGGTCCCCGGTGGGTGGCTGAGACTTTGGTTAATTCTTCTTCCTGCCGGGAAATTACAGTGATATGTGCCCGTCCAAATTCTTAACAGCTACTCTCTCATTGGTTCCCCCTCTTCCCTTTCATGCTCTGCCAAATTGGCAACCTGTGCGAACCAGGAAGTTAAAGGGGCAGTCTCTCCAAGTTGGGAGGTTGATAGTAAAGCAGATGGAAAGTCAAACTGGAGCACCAGGAGAGGGACTATTCGTTGAGTTTTAGAAACCTTTCATATTCACAGTGTGTCCGTTCTCTAGGTTTCCCGTACATGTTATAGCTGTAGTAATATTCCCTTCAACCTGGAGAGTTGGGACCCATGGAATGGGTGCCAGGCATTTGTGCTTTAAAGGGTCTGCATTTGCTCACCCAATCTCACCAATCTTCTCAGTCCCAAGTGTCCCTCTTTATGCCACATCCATCTGTCGTTGTAGATAGGGTCATTCCAGGTTTCATCAGAGACCCTGAAGGAATTGTAAAGAATTTCCCAGTTTTTTTGTTTTGTTTTTGAAATTCCTTTTTATAGTGGGTTTGAGCTGATTCTCGCTGCCATGTTTATGCCAGTCTAGACACACTTGATTCACTTACGGAGACATATCAATACATAGGTTTTAAGATTCTTACTAGTCAGATATATTCCTCTGCGGGAAATATGGGGTTTTGAGTCCCTTTCACTGAGGAAGGTGTAGGTCTTGTCTATTCCATAGTTGGTTTTTGGAACGGTACCTGTGCTTATATCAAACTCTGGTTTTATGCATCACGCCACCTCTCCTTCCCCCTTAAGCAGGCATAAGAGTGTTTTCTAAATATGAGACACTGTTCTCTTTCCTAACTCAGTTCAAGTGTAGCCATGTTTATAGGATCTTCATAAGTGATATCTTATGATAAGTTTCTTTTTCTGTGTGACTTATTTCACTTAGAATCATCGTACCTGAATCCACCCATTTTGCTGCTACTGGTCTTATGACATTGATTTCATGGCTGAGGGATATTCCATCCTACATAAGTACCACAATTTTTTGAACCATTTTTATATTTCCTGGGATACTTAAGGTGTATCCAAGTTGAGGTCCTTGTAAGCAGTGGAGCCCTAAATTTTGGGGTGGCTCTTTCTTATTGATTTTCAGTTTTTCCAAGGTATATTCCCTAGACTGGAAGTGCCCTTGGCTCTGTAGCTCTGTTCTTTACTTGTTTTAGGGAACACAATGCACTCCTCCAGAGAGGCAGTTGGCAATTTACATCCCGCCCATCAGCATAACAAGGCTCCCTGTTCTCCAGGGCCTGTCTTGCCTTTCCGGTTTTTACACATTTTGTGGATGTCCCTTTTGACCGGTGGGAAGTGATACTTCTTTGTAGTGCAGATTTGCATTGCCCGCTTGCTTGCTTGGCCAAAAAGGGCGTATGCATTTTCTCCTGAATATATTCAGGAGAAAACGCATATGCCCTTTTTGGCCAAGTGCATCATTGTCGAAGTTGTGCCCCTCTTCCTGTGCTTTAAAGGCGATTCCAACGTACCTCTTGAAATCTGTTTCCTGCTATTCTGCCTCACTTTCAAGTCCGCCTCGTTGCCTTCCCTCAACAGATTTTTGGACGATAGTTGTCCTTTATTTCTCGGCCAGTTTGTGAATTGTTGTGCCCCTAAGCTCCTTTTTTCAACTCGTTTTTGGTGAGCTGACCGCAAGTCCAAAATTTTGGTTCAGGACCTATACTGGTTCCCGGTGGGTGGCTGAGACTTTGGTTAATTCTTCTTCCTGCCGGGAAATTACAGTGATATGTGCCCGTCCAAATGCCTAACAGCTACTGTCTCATTGGTTCTCCCTTTTCCGTTTCATCCTCTGCCAAATTGGCATCCTGTGTGATCCAGGAGGTTAAAGGGGCTGTCTCTCCAAGTTGGTTGGTTGATAGTAAAGCAGATGGAAAGTCAAACCGGAGCACCAGGAGAGGGACTATTCGTTGAGTTTTAGAAACCTTTCGTATTCACAGTGTGTCCGTTCTCTAGGTTTCCCTTACATGTTATAGCTGGAGTAATATTCCCTTCAACCTGGAGAGTTGGGGCCCATGGAATGGGTGCCAAACATTTGTGCTTTAAAGGGTCTGCATTTGCTCACCCAATCTCACCAATCCTCTCAGTCCCAAGTGTCCCTCCTTATGCCACATCCAGCTGTCGTTGTAGATAGGGTCATTCCATGTTTCATCAGGGACCCTGAAGGAATTGTAAAGAATTTCCCAGTTTTTTTGTTTTGTTTTTGAAATTCCTTTTTATAGTGGGCTTGAGCTGATTCTCGCTGCCATGTTTATGCCAGTCTAGACACACTTGATTCCCTTACGGTGACATATCAATACATAAGTTTTAAGATTATTACTAGTCAGATATATTCCTCTGCGGGAAATATGGTGTTTTTAGTCCCTTTCACTGAGGAAGGTGTAGGTCTTGTCTATTCCATAGTTGGTTTTTGGAACGGTACCTGTGCTTATATCAAACTCTGGTTTTATGCATCACCCGACCTCTCCTTCCCCCTTAAGCAGGCATAAGAGTGTTTACTAAATATGAGACACTGTTCTCTTTCCTAACTCAGTTCAAGTGTAGCCATGTTTATAGGATCTTCATAAGTGATATCTTATGATAAGTTTCTTTTTCTGTCTGACTTATTTCACTTAGAATCATCGTAACTGAATCCACCCATTTTGCTGCTACTGGTCTTATGACATTGATTTCATGGCTGAGGGATATTAAATCGTACATAAGTACCACATTTTTTTGAACCATTTTTATATTTCCTGGGATACTTAAGGTGTATCCAAGTTGAGGTCTTTGTATAGAGTGCAGCCCTAATTTTGGGGTGGCTCTGTGTTATTGATTTTCAGCTTTCCCAAGGTATATTCCCTAGACTGGAAGTGCCCTTGGCTCTGTAGGTCTGTTGTTTACTTGTTTTAGGGAACACAATGCACTCCTCCAGAGAGGCAGTTGGCAATTTACATCCCGCCCATCAGCATAACAAGGCTCCCTGTTCTCCAGGGCCTGTCTTGCCTTTCTGGTTTTTACACATTTTGTGGATGTCCCTTTTGACCGGTGGGAAGTGATACTTCTTTGTAGTGCAGATTTGCATTGCCCGCTTGCTTGCTTGGCCAAAAAGGGCGTATGCGTTTTCTCCTGAATATATTCAGGAGAAAACGCATACGCCCTTTTTGGCCAAGTGCATCATTGTCGAAGTTGTGCCCCTCTTCCTGTGCTTTAAAGGTAATTCCAACGTACCTCTTGAAATCTGTTTCCTGCTATTCTGCCTCGCTTTCAAGTCCGCCTCGTTGCCTTCCCTCAACAGATTTTTGGAAGATAGTTGTCCTTTATTGCTCGGCCAGTTTGTGAATTGCTGTGCCCCTGAGCTCCATTTTTCAACTCGTTTTTGGTGAGCTGACCGCAAGTCTAAAATTTTGGTTCAGGACCTATACTGGTTCCCGGTGGGTGGCTGAGACTTTGGTTAATTCTTCTTCCTGCCGGGAAATTACAGTGATATGTGCTTGTCCAAATGCGTAACAGCTACTCTCTCATTGGTTCTCCCTCTTCCCTTTCATCCTCTGCCAAATTGGCAACCTGAGCGAACCAGGAGGTTAAATGGGCTGTCTCTCCAAATAGGGAGGTTGATAGTAAAGCAGATGGAAAGTCAAAACGTAGCACCAGGAGACGGACTATTCGTTGAGTTTTAGAAACCTTTCGTATTCACAGTGTGTCCGTTCTCTATGTTTCCCGTACGTGTTATAACTGTAGTAATATTCCCTTCAACCTGGAGAGTTGGGACCCATGGAATGGGTGCCATGCATTATTGCTTTAAAGGGTCGGCATTTGCTCACCCACTCTCACGAATCCTCTCAGTCCCAAGTGTCCAGCCTTATGCCACATCCAGCTGTCGTTGTAGATAGGGTCATTCCAGGTTTCATCAGAGACCCTGAAGGAATTGTAAAGAATTTCCCAGTTTTTTTGTTTTGTTTTTTGAAATTCCTTTTTATACTGGGTTTGAGCTGATTCTCGCTGCCATGTTTATGCCAGTCTAGACACTTGATTCCCTTACGGAGACATATCAATACATAGGTTTTAAGATTCTTACTAGTCAGATATATTCCTCTGTGGGAAATATGGGGTTTTCAGTCCCTTTCACTGAGGAAGGTGTAGGTCTTGTCTATTTCATAGTTGGTTTTTGGAACGGTACCTGTGCTTATATCAAACTCTGGTTTTATTCATCACCCCACCTCTCCTTCCCCCTTAAGCAGGCATAAGAGTGTTTTCTAAATGTGAGAAACTGTTCTCTTTCCTAACTCAGTTAAAGTGTAGCCATGTTTACAGGATCTTCATAAGTGATATCTTATGATAAGTTTCTTTTTCTCTGTGACTTATTTCACTTAGAATCATCGTACCTGAATCCACCCATTTTGCTGCTACTGGTCTTATGACATTGATTTCATGGCTGAGGGATATTCCATCGTACATAAGTACCACAATTTTTTAAACCATTTTTATATTTCCTGGGATATTTAAGGTGTACTCAAGTTGAGGTCCTTGTAAGCAGTGCAGCCCTAAATTTTGGGCTGGCTCTGTCTTATTGATTTTCAGTTTTCCCAAGGTATATTCCCTTGACTGGAAGTGCCCTTGGCTCTGTAGCTCTGTTGTTTATTTGTTTTAGGGAACACAATGAACTCCTCCAGAGAGGCAGTTGGCAATTTACATCCCGCCCATCAGCATAACAAGGCTCCCTGTTCTCCAGGGCCTGTCTTGCCTTTCTGGTTTTTACACATTTTGTGGATGTGTCTTTTGACCGGTGGGAAGTGATACTTCTTTGTAGTGCAGATTTGCATTGCCCGCTTGCTTGCTTGGCCAAAAAGGGCGTATGCGTTTTCTCCTGAATATATTCAGGAGAAAACGCATACGCCCTTTTTGGCCAAGTGCATCATTGTCGAAGTTGTGCCCTTCTTCCTGTGCTTTAAAGGTGATTCCAACGTACCTCTTGAAATCTGTTTCCTGCTATTCTGCCTCGCATTCAAGTCCGCCTCGTTGTCTTCCCTCAACAGATTTTTGGACGATAGTTGTCCTTTATTACTCGGCCAGTTTGTGAATTGCTGTGCCCCTGAGCTCCATTTTTCAACTCGTTTTTGGTGAGCTGACCGCAAGTCCAAAATTTTGGTTCAGGACCTTTGCTGGTTCCCGGTCTGGGGCTGAGACTTTGGTTAATTATTCTTCCTGCCGGGAAATTACAGTGATATGTGCCCGTCCAAATGCCTAACAGCTACTCTCTCATTGGTTCTCCCTCTTCCCTTTCATCCTCTGCCAAATTGGAAACCTGTGCGAACCAGGAGGTTAAAGGGGCTGTCTCTCCAAGTTGGGAGGTTGATAGTAAAGCAGATGGAAAGTCAAACCGGAGCACCAGGAGAGGGACTATTTGTTGAGTTTTAGAAACCTTTCGTATTCACAGTGTGTCCGTTCTCTAGGTTTCCCGTACATGTTATAGCTGTAGTAATATTCCCTTCAACCTGGAGAGTTGGGACCCATGGAATGGGTGCCATGCATCATTGCTTTAAAGGGTCTGCATTTGCTCACCCAATCTCACCAATCGTCTCAGTCCCAAGTGTCCCTCCTTATGCCACATCCAGCTGTCATTTTAGATAGGGTCATTCCAGGTTTCATCAGAGACCCTGAAGGAATTGTAAAGAATTTCCCAGTTTTTTTGTTTTGTTTTTGAAATTCCTTTTTATAGTGGGTTTGAGCTGATTCTCGCTGCCATGTTTATGCCAGTCTAGACACACTTGATTCACTTACGGAGACATATCAATACATAGGTTTTAAGATTCTTACTAGTCAGATATATTCGTCTGCGGGAAATATGGGGTTTTGAGTCCCTTTCACTGAGGAAGGTGTAGGTCTTGTCTATTCCATAGTTGGTTTTTGGAACGGTACCTGTGCTTATATCAAACTCTGGTTTTATGCATCACCCCACCTCTCCTTCCCCCTTAAGCAGGCATAAGAGTGTTTTCTAAATGTGAGACACTGTTCTCTTTCCTAACTCAGTTCAAGTGTAGCCATGTTTACAGGATCTTCATAAGTGATATCTTATGATAAGTTTCTTTTTCTGTGTGACTTATTTCACTTAGAATCATCGTACCTGAATCCACCCATTTTGCTGCTACTGGTCTTATGACATTGATTTCATGGCTGAGGGATATTCCATCGTACGTAAGTACCACAATTTTTTGAACCATTTTTATATTTCCTGGGATATTTAATGTGTACCCAAGTTGAGGTCCTTGTAAGGAGTGCAGACCTAAATTTTGGGGTGGCTCTGTCTTATTGATTTTCAGTTTTCCCAAGGTATATTCCCTAGACTGGAAGTGCCCTTGGCTCTGTAGCTCTGTTCTTTACTTGTTTTAGGGAACACAATGTACTCCTCCAGAGAGGCAGTTTGCAATTTACATCCCGCCCATCCACATAACAAGGCTCCCTGTTCTCCAGGGCCTGTCTTGCCTTTCTGGTTTTTACACATTTTGTGGATGTCCCTTTTGACTGGTGGGAAGTGATAATTATTTGTAGTGCAGATTTGCATTGCCCGCTTGCTTGCTTGGCCAAAAAGGGCGTATGCGTTTTCTCCTGAATATATTCAGGAGAAAACGCATACGCGCTTTTTGGCCAAGTGCATCATTGTCGAAGTTGTGCCCCTCTTCCTGTGCTTTAAAGGCGATTCCAACGTACCTCTTGAAATCTGTTTCCTGCTATTATGCCTGCCTTTCAAGTCCGCCTCGTTGCCTTCCCTCAACAGATTTTTGGACGATAGTTGTCCTTTATTACTCTGCCAGTTTGTGAATTGCTGTGCCCCTGAGCTCCATTTTTCAACTCGTTTTTTGTGAGCTGAACGCAAGTCCAAAATTTTGGTTCAGGACCTATACTGGTTCCCGGTGGGTGGCTGAGACTTTGCTTAATTCTTCATCCTACCGGGAAATTAGAGTGACATGTGCCGATCCAAATACCTAACAGCTACTCTCTCATTGGTTCTCCCTCTTCCCTTTCATCCTCTGCAAAATTGGTAACCTGTGCGAACCAGCAGGTTAAAGTGGCTGTCTCTTCAAGTTTGGAGACTGATAATAAAGCAGTTGAAAAGTCAAACCGGAGCACCAGGAGAGGGACTATTCTTTGAGTTTTAGAAACCTTTCGTATTCACAGTGTGTCCGTTCTCTAGGTTTTCCGTACACCTTATAGCTGTAGTAATAGTTCCTTCAACCTGGAGAGTTGAGACCCATGGAATGGGTGCCACATATTATTGTTTTAAAGGGTCTGCATTTGCTCACCCACTCTCATCAACCCTCTCAGTCCCAAGTGTCCAGCCTTATGCCACATCCAGCTGTCGTTGTAGATAGGGTCATTCCAGGTTTCATCAGAGACCCTGAAGGAATTGTAAAGAATTTCCCTGTTTTTTGTTTTGTTTTTGAATTTTCTTTTCTAGTGGGTTTGAGCTGATTCTCGCTGCCATGTTTATGCCAGTCTAGACACACTTGATTCCCTTACAGAGACATATCAATACATAGGTTTTAAGATTCTTACTAGTAAGATATATTCCTCTGCGGGAAATATGGGGTTTTGTGTCCCGTTCACAGAGGAAGTAGTAGGTCTTGTCTATTCTGTATTTGGATTATGGAACCGTACCTGTGCTAATATCAAACTCTGGTTTTATTCATCACCCCACCTCTGCTTTCCCCTTAAGCATGCATAAGTGTGTTTTCTAAATATGAGACTCTGTTCCCTTTCCTAATTCCTTCCATGTGTAGCCATGTTTATATACCCTTCATAAGTGATATCTTATGATAAGTTTATTTTTCTGTGTGATTTTTTCAGTTAGAATCATCGTACATGAATCCCTTCATTATGCTCCTACTGGCCTTATGACATTGACTTCATGGCTGAGGGATATTCCATCATACGTATGTACCACAATTTCTTTACCATTTTTGTCTTTCCTGATATTTATAAGGTGTCCCGAAGTCGAGGTTCTTGTAAGGAGTGCTGCCATAAATTTTGGGGTGGCTGTGTCTTATTGATTTTCAATTTTCCCAAGGTATATTCCCGTGACTGGAAGTGCCTTAGGTTGTGAAGCACTGTTGTTTACTTCTTTTTGGGAACACAATGCATTCCTCCAGAGTGGCTGTTGGCAATTTACATCCCACCCATCCGCATAACAAGGCTCCCTGTTCTCCAGATCCTGTCTTGCCTTTCTTGTTTTTACACATTTTACGGATGTCCCTTTTGACCGGTTGGAAGTGATACTTCTTTGTAGTGCAGATTTGCATTGTGCGGTTGCTTGGTTGGCCAAAATGTGTGTATGCGTTTTCTCCTGAATATATTCAGGAGAAAACACATGCACCCTTTATGGACAATTCCATAATTGTCGAAGTTGTGATGCTTTTCCTGTGTTTAAAGGCGATTCCAATGTACTTCTGGAAATCTGTTTCGTGCACTTCTGCCTCATTTTCAAGTCCGCCTCATGGCTTTCTCTCAACAGATTTTTGGAAGAGAGTAGTCCTTTATAACTCTGCAAGTTAGTGAATTGCTGTGCCCCTGAGCTCCATTTTTCAACTCGCGTTTTTTTGAGCTGACTGCCATTCCACAATTTTGCTTCAGGACCTATACTGGTTCCATTGGGGGGGCTGGCTCAGAGTTTGTTAATTCTTCTTCGTGACGGGAATTTAGAGTGACATGTGGCCATCCAAATGCCTATAGCTACTCTCTAATTGTTTCTCCCTCTTCCCTTATATCCTCTACACAACGTGCCAACTGTGCAAACCAGGAGTTTATAGGTGCTGACTCTCCAATTTGGGAGATTGATACTAAAGCAGTCGGAATGTCAAACTGGTGCACAAGGAGAGAAAAAAATTAGTAGAGTTTTAGAAACCTTTCACCATCAGATGGTGTCCATTCTCTAGGTTTCCCATACATGTTATAACTGTAGTGATATGCCCTTCTACCTGGAGAGTTGGGACCCATGGAATGGGTGCCAGGTATTATTGCTTTAAACGGTCTGCATTTTCTCACCCAATCTCACCAAACCTCTCAGTCCCAAGTGACCAGCCTTATGCCACATCCAGCTGTCGTTGTAGATAGGGTCATTGTAAGTTTCATCAGAACCCCTGAAGGTATTGTGTAAGAATTTCACTGTTTATTTGTTTTGTTTTGAAATTCATTTTTATAGTGGGTTTGAGCTGATTCTCTCTGCCGTGTTTATGTCATTCTAGACACACTTGATTACCTTATGGAGACATATCAATACATAGGTTTTAAGATTCTTACTAGTCAGATATACTACTCTGCGGGGAATAGGGGTGTTGAGCCCCGTTCAGTGAGGAAAGAGTAGGTCTTGTCTATTTTGTATTTGGATTATGCAACCGTACCTGTGCTAATATCAAACTCTGGTTTTATGCATCACCCCACCTCTCCTTTCCTCTTGAGCAAGCATAAGAGTGTTTTCTAAATGTGAGACTCTTCTCTTTCCTAATTCAGTTCATGTGTAGCCATGTTTACAAGACCTTCATAAGTGATATCTTATGATAAGTTTCTTTTTCTGTGTGACTTATTTCAGTTAGAATCATCGTACATGAATCCACTCACTATGCTTCTACTGGCCTTATGACATTGATTTCATGGCTGCGGGATATTCCATCATACGTATGTACCGCAATTTCTTTACTATTTTTTTTTCTTTACTGGGATATTTAAGGTGTCCCGAAGTCTAGGTTCTTGTAAGCAGTGCTGCCCTATATTTTGGGTTGGCTGTGTCTTATTGATTTTCAATTTCCCCAAGGTATATTCCCATGACTGGAAGTGCCTTAGGTTGTGAAGCTCTGTTGTTTAATTCTTTTAGGGAACACAATGCACTCCACCAGAGTGGCTGTTGGCAATCTGCATCCCACCGATCAGCATAACAAGGCTCCCTGTTCTCTAGAGCCCCTCTTGCCTTTCTGGTTTTTACACATTTTACGGATATCCCTTTTGACTGGTGGGAAGTGATACTTCTTTGTAGTGCAGGTTTGCATTGTGCGGTTGCTTGGTTGGCCAAAATGGGTGTATGCGTTTTCTCCTGAATATATTCAGGAGAAAACGCATGCGCCCTTTATGGATAATTCCATAATTGTCGAAGTTGTGATGCTTTTCCTGTGTTTAAAGGCGATTCCAATGTACTTCTGGAAATCTGTTTCGTGCAAATCTCCCTCATTTTCAAGTCCGCCTCATGGCTTTTTCTCAACAGATTTTTGGAAGAGAGTAGTCCTGTATAACTCTGCAAGTTAGTGAATTGCTGTGCCCCTGAGCTCCATTTTTCAACTTGTGTTTTTGTGAGCTGACCGCAAACCCACAATTTTGCTTCAGGACCTATACTAGTTATGGGGGTGGGGCAGGCTGAGAGTTTGGTTAATTCTTCTTCGTGACGGGAAATTAGAGTGACATGTGGCCTTCCAAATGCCTATAGCTACTCTCTCATTGGTTCTCCCTCTTCCCTTATATCCTCTGCACAATGTGCCAACTGTGCGAACCAGGAGGTTATAGGGGCTGACTCTCCAAGTTGGGAGATTGATATTAAAGCAGTTGGAATGTCAAGCTGCAGCACATGGAGAGAAAAAAATTAGTAGAGTTTTAGAAACCTTTCACCATCAGAGGGTGTCCATTCTCTAGGTTTCCCATACATGTTATAACCTTAGTGATATTCCCTTCTACCTGGAGAGTTGGGAACCATGGAATCAGTGGCAGGCATTATTGCTTTAAAGCGTCTGCATTTTCTCACCCAATCTCACCAATCCTCTCAGTCCCAGGTGAACAGCCTTATGCCACATCCAGCTGTTGTTGTAGATAGGGTCATTCCAAGTTTCATCAGAACCCCTGAAGGTGTTGTGTAAGAATTTCACTGTTTCTTTGTTTTGTTTTGAAATTCCTTTTTATAGTGGGTTTGAGCTGATTCTCACTGCCGTGTTTATGTCATTCTAGACACACTTGGTTCCCTTATGGAGACATATCAATACATAGGTTTTAAGATCCTTACTAGTCAGATATATTTCTCTGTGGGGAATAGGGGTGTTGAGTCCCATTCACTGAGGAAGGAGTCGGGCTTGTCTCTTCTGTATTTGGATTATGGAACCGTACCTGTGTTAATATCAAACTCTGGTTTTGTGTGTCTCCCCACCTCTCCTTCCCCCTTAAGCAAGCATAAGTGTGTTTTCTAAATCTGAGACTCTGTTCTCTTTCCTAATTCAGTTCATATGTAGCCAGGTTTACATTCCCTTCATAAGTGATATCTTATATCAGAATGCACCATGGCCCTTGTCATAATAATGCTCCATGACCCCTGTCATCACAATGCTCCATTCCCTGGTTATCACAATGCTCCATGTCCCTTGTCATAACAATTCTCCACGTACTTGTCATCACAATGCTACATGACACTTCTCATCACAAAGTTACATGCTCGTTTCATCACAATTCTCCATGCACTTGTCATTGCAATGTTCCATGACCCCTGTCATAGCAAGCTCCAAGTGTTTGTCATCACAATGCTTCACGACTTTATCATCTAAATTCTCAATGGCACTTTTCATCACAATGTTCCGTACCCTTGTCATCACAATGCTCCATGCCCTTGTCATCACAATGCTCCATGACCCCTGTCATCACAATGCTCCCTGACACCTGTCATCACAATGCTTCATGCCCCTTGTCATTACAGTGCTCCATGATGCTCGTCATCACAATTACCCATGGTCTTCTCATCACAATGCTCCACGGTTTTGCCATCACAATGCTCCATGCCCTGGTCATCTCAAAGCTCAATGTCCCTTGTCCTCACAATTCTCCACGTCCTTGTCATCACAATGCTCCATGGCACTTCTCATCACAATGTTATATGCTCTTGTCATAACAATACTCCATGCACTTGTCATCACAATGCTCCATGACCCCTGTCATAGGAAGCTCCATGCGCTTGTCATCACAATGTTTCACGACATGGACATTAAAATTATCAATGGCCCTTGTCATCTCAATGCTCCATGCACTTATCATCACAATGCTCTTTTACCTTTGTCACAACAATCCTCCATGACACTTGGCATCACAATGCTCCGTGCTATTGTCATCACAATGGAACATGACATATGTCATCACAATGCTCCCTGACACCTGTCTTCACAATACTGCATGACCTTGTCATCACAATGCTCCATGCCCTTGTCATCACAATGTGCCATGCCCACTGTCATCAAAATAATCCATGAAACTTGTCAGACCAAAGCTCCATGCCACCTTTCATCACAATGCTCCATGAACCCTGTCATCACAATGCACCATGCCCATCATCATAATGCTTCAGGCTATTGTCATCACAATGAAATCAAAATGCTCTATGACCTCTGTCATCACAATGCTCCAAACCCTTGTGATCACAATGTTCCATAACACTTGTCATCACAATACCCCATGACGCTAGTCATCACAATTATCCATGGACTTCTCATCACAATGCCCCATGACATTTGTCATCACAATGCGCAATACACATGTCATCACAATGCTCCCTGACTCTTGCCATCAGTATGCCCCCTGAACCCTTTCATGACAAGGCTCCATGGCTTTTTCATCACAATGATCCATGCCATTTTCATCACAATGCTCCAAGACCCCTGTAATCACAATGCTCCATGCCCTTGTCATCACAAAGCTCCATGATGCATGTCATCAGAATGCTCCATGGCCTTCTCATCACAATGCTCCATGCCCTTGTCATCACAATGCTCCAAGACCCCTGTAATCACAATGGTCCATGGCCCTTTTCATCAGAATGCTCCATGAGACTTGGCATCACAAGGCTCCATGGTCTTCTCATCACAATGCTCCAGGACATTGTCATCAAAATGCTCCATTCCCTTATCATCACAATGCTCCATGACCCCTGTCATCACAATACTCCATGAACATTTTCAGCCCAATGCTCCATGACCTTCTCATCACAATGCTCCATGACCAATATCATCACAATGCTCCATGACCACAGTCATCACAACGTTCAATATCACCTGACAACACAATGATCCGGGACTCTTGTCATCACAATGCTCCATTCCCTAGTCATCACAATGCTCCATGACCCCTGTCATCACAATACTCCATGAACATTTTCAGCCCAATGCTCCATGACACTTGTCATCACAATGATGCATGCCCTTGTCATCCCAATGCTCCATGACCCCTGTAATCACAATGCTCCGTGACGCTTGTCATCACAGTGCTCCATGACACCTGTCATCACAATGCTCCATGCCTTTGTCAGCAAAATGCTACATGACCTTGTCATTACAATGTTCTATGCACTTGTCATCACAATACTCCATTACCATTGCCATCACAATCCTCCATGAACCTTGGGATCACATTGCTCCATGCCCTTGTCATCACAATGCTCCATGCTCCTTGAAATCAAAATGATCCATGACCTCTGTCATCACAATGCTCCAAACCCTTGTGATCACAATGTTCCATAACACTTGTCATCACAATGCTCCATGATGCCTGTCATCACAATACTCCATGCCCTTTTCATCACAATGCTCCATGACCTTTGTCATCACAATTCTCGATACACTTGTCATCACAATGCTCCCTGACACTTGTCATCAGAATGCTCCTTGAACCCTGTCACAAAAAGGCTCCATGCCTTTTTCATCTAAATGCACCATGCCGTTTTCATCCCAATGCTCCATCCCATTGTCATCAAAATACTCCACAAGCTTGTCATCAGAATGCTCCATGTCCCTTGTCATCACAATTTTCCATGCACTTGTCAGCACAATGCTCCCTGACCCTTGTCATCACAATGCTCCAAGCCATTGTCATCTCAATGCTCCATTACCTTTGTCATCAGAATCCTCCATGACACTTGGCATCACAATGGGCCATTACATATGTCATCACAATGCTCCCTGACACCTGTCTTCACAATAATGAATGACCTGGTCATCACAATGCTCCATGCCCTTGTCATCACAATGCGCCATTCCAACTGTCATCGCAATAAGCCATGAAACTTATTAGACCAATGCTCAATGCCCTTGTCATCACAATGCCCCATGCCCTTGTTATCACAATGCTCCATGACCCCTGTCATCACAATGCTCCGTGACTCCAGTCATCACAAGGCTTCATGACCTTTGTCATCACAATGGTCCATGCCCTTGTCATCAACAGTCTCTGTGACCATTTTAACCACAATGCTTCATGAACTTTTCATCACAATGCTCTTTGACCCTTGTCATCACAATGCTCTATGCCTTTCTCAGCACAATGCTCCATGACCCTTGTCATCACAATGCTCCATGTGCTTGTCAGCACAATGCTCCATGACCCATGTCATCACAATGCACCATGCGCTTGTCGTCACAGTGCTCCACAATCTTGTCATCACAATGCTCCATAAACCTTGTCATCACAATGCTCCATGCACTTCAAATCAAAATGCTCTCTCACCACTGATATCACAATGTTACATCACTATTCATCACAATACTCCCTCAACCCTGTCATCACAATGTTCCATGACTCCTGTCATCACAATGCTACATGCACTTATCATCACAATGTTCGATGATCCCTGCCATCACAATGTTCCATAACCCCTGTCATCAAAATGCTCCATGACCCTTTTCATCAAAATGCTCCATGACCCCTGAAATCACAATATTACATAACGCCTCTCATCAAAATGTTCCATGACCCTTTTCATCAAATTGGTCCATGACAATGTCATCACAATGCTCCCTGCCCTTCTCATCACAATGCACCACGCCCTTGTCATCAAAATGCTCCATGACCTTTGTCATCACAAAGCTCCATGACCCTTGGCATCACAATGCTCCATGCCATTGTCATCACAATACTCCATGAAACCTCTCATCACATTGTTCCATGTAATTGTCATCAAAAAGCTCCATGGTGCTTGTCATCACACTGATCGATGCCCTTCTCATCACAATGCTCCATGCCCTTGTCATTACAATCCTCCATGACCCATGTATCACTGTGTTCCGTGTCCTTGTCATCAAAATGCTCCATGCCCACTCTCATCACAATAATCCATGAAACATTTCAGACAAATGTTCCATGCCCTTGTCATCACAATGCTCCATTACCCCTGCCATCACAACGTTCCACGGCCTTGTCATCACAATGCTCCATGACGCCTGTCATCACAATACTCCATGAACATTTTCAGCCCAATGCTTCATGACCTTCTCATCACAATGCTCCATGACCCATATCATCACAGTCCTCCATGACCACTGTCATCACAACACTCCATGACCCCTGACAACACAATGATCCGGGACTCTTGTCATCACAATGCTCCATTCCCTTGTCATCACAATGCTCCATGAACATTTTCAGCCCAATGCTCCATGACACTTGTCATCACAATGATCCATGCCCTTGTCATCCCAATGCTCCATGACCCCTGTAATCACAATGCTCCGTGACGCTTATCATCACAGTGCTCCATGACCCTTATCATCACAATTCTCCATGCCTGTGTCATCAAAATCCTACATGACCTTGTCATCACAATGCTCCATGAGCTTGTCATCACAATACTCCATTACCATTTTCATCACAATCCTCCATGAACCTTGGGATCACATTGCTCCATGCCCTTGTCATCACAATGCTCCATGCTCCTTGAAATCAAAATGGTCCATGACCTCTGACATCACAATGATCCAACCCCTTGTGATCACAATGTTCCATAACACTTGTCATCACAACACTCCATGATGACTGTCATGACAATACTCCATGCACTTGTCGTCACAATGCTCCATGACCTTTGTCATCACAATTCTCAATACACTTGTCATCACAATGCTCCCTGACACTTGTCGTCAGAATACTCCTTGAACACTGTCATGAAAAGGCTCCATGCCTTTTTCATCAGAATGCTCCATGCCCTTGTCATCACAACGCTCCAGGTCATTGTCATCACAATACTCCACAAACTTGTCATCAGAATGCTCCATGATCATTGTCTTCAGAATGCTCCATGACCCCTGTCATCACAATGCTCCATACCCCTTGTCATTACAGTGTTCCATGACGCTCGTCATCACAATTATCCATGGTCTTCTCATCACAATGCTCCACGGTCTTGCCATCACAATGCTCCATGCCTTGGTCATCACGATGCTCCATGTCCCCAGTCATCACAATTCTCCATGACACCTGTCATCACAATGCCCCATACCCCTTGTCATTACAGTTCTCCATGACGCTCGTCATCACAATTATCCATGGTCTTCTCATCACAATGCTCCACGGTCTTGCCATCACAATGCTCCATGCCCTGGTCATCAAAATGTTCCATGTCCCCTGTCATCACAGTTCTCCACGTTCTTGGCATCACTATGCTCCATGATACTTCTCATCACAGTGTTACATGTCTTGTCATCACAATTCTCTATGCACTTGTCATCGCAATGCTCCATGACCCCTGTCATAGCAAGCTCCATGTGATTGTCATCACAATGCTTCATGAACATGTCATCAAAATTCTCAATGGCCCTTGTTATCACAATGCGCCATGACCCTTGTCATCACAATGCTCCAAGCCCTTGTCATCAAAATGCTCCATTACCTTTGTCATCACAATCCTCCATGACACTTGGCATCACAATGCTACATTCCATTGTCATTGCAATAGACCATGACATATGTCATCACAATGCTCCCTGACACCGTTCTTCACAATACTCCATGACCTTCTCATCACAATGCTCCATGCCCTTGTCATCACAATGCGCCATGCCCACTGTCATCACAATAATCCATGAAACTTGTCAGAAAAATGCTCCATGACCCTGTCATCCCAATGCTCCATGCCCTTTCATCGCAGTGCTCTATGACCCCTGTCATCACAATGCTCCGTGACTCCAGTTATCACAATGCTTCATGACTTTTTTCATCACAATGGTCCATGACCTCGTCATCACAAGGCTCTGTGACCTTTGTGACCACAACACTCCATGAACATTTCATCACAATGCTCGGTGACCCTTGTCATCACAATGTTCCATGCCTTTGTCAGCACATTACTCCATGACACATGGCATCAAATGTGCCATGCGCTTGTCATCACAATGCTCCACATCGTTGTCATCACAATGCTCCACAAACCTTGTCATCACAATGCTCCATGCGTTTGTCAGCACAATGATCCATGACCCATGTCATCACAATGTGCCCTGCGTTTCTCATCACAATGCTCCACAGCCTTGCATCACAATGCTCCATGCACCTCTCATCAAAATGCTCTCTCACCACTGATATCACAATGTTCCATCACTAGTCAACACAATATTCCCTCCACACTGTCATCCCAATGTTCCATGACCCTTGTCACAACAATGCTACATGCTCTTATCATCACAATGCTCCATGACCCTTGACATCACAATGTTCCATAACCCCTGTCATCACAATGCTCCATGACCCTTTTCATCACAATGCTCCATGACCCCTAACATCACAATGTTCCATAAACACTGTCATCAAAATGTTCCATGACCCTTTTCATCCAATTGCTCCATGACCCTGTCATCACAATGCTCCCTGCCCTTCTCATCACAATGCACCACGCTCTTGTCATCAAAATGCTCCATGGCCTATGTCATCACAAAGCTCCATGACCCTTGGAATCACAATGCTCCATGCCATTGTCATCACAAAGCTCCATGAAACCTCTCATCACATTGCTCCATGCCGTTGTCATCACAAAGCTCCATGACGCTTGTCATCACAATGCTCCATGCCCTTGTCATTGCAATCTCCATAACATATGTATCACTGTGTTCCATGCCCTTGCCATCACCATGCTCCATGCTCACTCTCATCACAATAATCCATGAAACTTTTCAGACCAATGCTCCATGCCCTTGTCATCACAATGCTCCATTACACTTGTCATAACAAAGCTCCATGACCCCTGCCATCACAATGTTCTACGGCCTTGTCATCACAAGACTCCATGGCCCTTGTCATCACAATGCTCCAAGACCCCTGTAATCACAATGCTCCATGCCCATGTCATCACAAAGCTCCCTGACGCATGTCATCAGAATGCTCCATGGCCTTCTCATCACAATACTCCATGCCCTTGTCATCACAATGCTCCAAGACCCTTGTTATTACAATGATCCATGCCTCTTTTCATCTCAATGCTCCATGAACCCTGTCATCACAATGCACCATGCCCATCATCATAATGCTTCATGCTATTGTCATCACAATGAAATCAAAATTCTCCATGACCTCTCTCATCACAATGCTCCAAACCCTTGTGATCACAATGTTCCATAACACTTGTCATCACAACGCCCCATGACGCTGGTCATCACAATTATCCATGGACTTCTCATCACAATGCTCCATGACCTTTGTCATCACAATTCTCAATACACTTGTCATCACAATGCTCCCTGATACTTGTCATCAGTATGCTCATTGAACCCTGTCATGACAAGTCTCCATGCCTTTTTCATCACAATGATCCATGCCCTTTCCATCACAATGCTCCATGCCATTGTCATCACAATACTCCACAAGCTTGTCATCAGCATGCTCCGTGACACTTTTCATCTCAATGATCCATGACCCCTGTCATCACAATGCTCCATGACACCTGTCATCACAATGCTCCATACCCCTTGTCATTACAGTGCTCCATGATGTTCGTCATCACAATTATCCATGGTCTTCTCATCACAGTGCTCCACGGTCTTGCCATCACAATGCTCCATGCCCTGGTCATCACAATGCTCCATGTCCCCAGTCATCACAATGCTCCATGACCCCTGTCATCACAATGCTCCATACCGCTTGTCATTACAGTGCTCCATGACACTCGTAATCACAATTGTCAATGGTCTTCTCATCACAATGCTCCACGACCTTGTCATCAAAATGCTCCATGAACATTGTCATCACAGTGCTCCATGACCACTGTCATAACAATGCTCCATGACCCCTGTCATCACAAGGCTCCATACCACTTGTCATTACAGTGCTCCATGACGCTCCTCATCACAATTATCCATGGTCTTCTCATCACAATGCTCCACGGTCTTGCCATCACAGTGCTCCATGCCTTGGGCATCACAATGCTCCATGTCCCCGGTCATCACAATGCTCCATGACCACTGTCATCACAATGCTCTATACCCCTTGTCATTACAGTGCTCCATGACACTCGTCATCACAATTATCCATGATCTTCTCATCACAGTGTTCCACGACCTTGCCATCACAAGGCTCCATGCCCTGGTCATCACAATGCTGCATGTCCCCAGTCATCAAAATGCTCCATGTCATTGTCATCAAAATACTCCACAAGCTTGTCATCAGAATGCTCCATGAAACTTGTCATCACAATGCTCCATGACCCCTGTTATCACAATGCTCCATACCACTTGTCATTACAGTGCTCCATGACGCTCATCATCACAATTTTCCATGGTCTTCTCATCACAATGCTCCACGGTCTTGCCATCACAATGCTCCATGCCTTGGTCATCACGATGCTCCATGTCCCCAGTCATCACAATGCTCCATGACCCCTGTCATCACAATGCTCCATACCCCTTGTCATTACAGTGCTCTATGACGCTCGTCATCACAATTATCCATGGTCTTCTCATCACAATGCTCCACGGTCTTGCCATCACAATGCTCCATGCCCTGGTCATCACAATGCTCCATGTCCCCTGTCATCACAATTCTCCACGTTCTTGGCATCACTATGCTCCATGATACTTCTCATCACAGTGTTACATGTTTTGTCATCACAATTCTCTATGCACTTGTCATCGCAATGCTCCATGATCCCTGTCATAGCAAGCTCCATGTGATTGTCATCA
Organism: Hyperoodon ampullatus; assembly: GCF_949752795.1. Classification (NCBI taxonomy): domain Eukaryota; kingdom Metazoa; phylum Chordata; class Mammalia; order Artiodactyla; family Ziphiidae; genus Hyperoodon; species Hyperoodon ampullatus. The sequence goes on along the minus strand of NW_027640655.1, from coordinate 486,353 downwards.
CAATGCTTCATGAACATGTCATCAAAATTCTCAATGGCCCTTGTTATCACAATGCTCCATGACCCTTGTCATCACAATGCTCCAAGCCCTTGTCATCAAAATGCTCCATTACCTTTGTCATCACAATCCTCCATGACACTTGGCATCACAATGCTACATTCCATTGTCATTGCAATAGACCATGACATATGTCATCACAATGCTCCCTGACACCGTTCTTCACAATACTCCATGACCTTCTCATCACAATGCTCCATGCCCTTGTCATCACAATGCGCCATGCCCACTGTCATCACAATAATCCATGAAACTTTTCAGAAAAATGCTCCATGACCCTGTCATCACAAGGCTCCATGCCCTTTCATCACAATGCTCTATGACCCCTGTCATCACAATGCTCCGTGACTCCAGTTATCACAATGCTTCATGACCTTTGTCATCACAATGGTCCATGCCCTCGTCATCACAAGGCTCTGTGACCTTTGTGACCACAACACTCCATGAACATTTCATCACAATGCTCGGTGACCCTTGTCATCACAATGCTCCATGCCTTTGTCAGCACATTACTCCATGACACATGGCATCAAATGTGCCATGCGCTTGTCATCACAATGCTCCACATCGTTGTCATCACAATGCTCCACAAACCTTGTCATCACAATGCTCCATGCGTTTGTCAGCACAATGATCCATGACCCATGTCATCACAATGTGCCCTGTGTTTCTCATCACAATGCTCCACAGCCTTGTCATCACAATGCTCCATGCACCTCTCATCAAAATGCTCTCTCACCACTGATATCACAATGTTCCATCACTAGTCAACACAATACTCCCTCCACCCTGTCATCCCAATGTTCCATGACCCTTGTCACAACAATGCTACATGCTCTTATCATCACAATGCTCCATGACCCCTGACATCACAATGTTCCATAACCCCTGTCATCACAATGCTCCATGACCCTTTTCATCACAATGCTCCATGACCCCTAACATCACAATGTTCCATAAACACTGTCATCAAAATGTTCCATGACCCTTTTCATCCAATTGCTCCATGACCCTGTCATCACAATGCTCCCTGCCCTTCTCATCACAATGCACCATGCTCTTGTCATCAAAATGCTCCATGGCGTATGTCATCACAAAGCTCCATGACCCTTGGAATCACAATGCTCCATGCCATTGTCATCACAAAGCTCCATGAAACCTCTCATCACATTGCGCCATGCCGTTGTCATCACAAAGCTCCATGACGCTTCTCATCACAATGCTCCATGCCCTTGTCATTGCAATCCTCCATGACACATGTATCACTGTGTTCCGTGCCCTTGTCATCGCAATGCTCCATGCTCACTCTCATCACAATAATCCATGAAACTTTTCAGACCAATGCTCCATGCCCTTGTCATCACAATGCTCCATTACACCTGTCATAACAATGCTCCATGACCCCTGCCATCACAATGTTCTACGGCCTTGTCATCACAAGACTCCATGGCCCTTGTCATCACAATGCTCCAAGACCCATGTAATCACAATGCTCAATGCCCATGTCATCACAAAGCTCCCTGACGCATGTCATCAGAATGTTCCATGGCCTTCTCATCACAATACTCCATGCCCTTGTCATCACAATGCTCCAAGACCCTTGTTATTACAATGATCCATGCCTCTTTGCATCTCAATGCTCCATGAACCCTGTCATCACAATGCACCATGCCCATCATCATAATGCTTCATGCTATTGTCATCACAATGAAACCAAAATGCTCCATGACCTCTCTCATTACAATGCTCCAAACACTTGTGATCACAATGTTCCATAACACTTGTCATCACAACGCCCCATGACGCTGGTCATCACAATTATCCATGGACTTCTCATCACAATGCTCCATGACCTTTGTCATCACAATTCTCAATACATTTGTCATCACAATGCTCCCTGACACTTGTCATCAGTATGCTCATTGAACCCTGTCATGACAAGTCTCCATGCCTTTTTCATCACAATGATCCATGCCCTTTTCATCACAATGCTTCATGCCATTGTCATCACAATACTCCACAAGCTTGTCATCAGAATGCTCCGTGACCCTTGTCATCTCAATGATCCATGACCCCTGTCATCACAATGCTCCATGACACCTGTCATCACAATGCTCGATGCCCCTTGTCATTACAGTGCTCCATGATGTTCGTCATCACAATTATCCATGGTCTTCTCATCACAGTGCTCCACGGTCTTGCCATCACAATGCTCCATGCCCTGGTCATCACAATGCTCCATTTCCCCAGTCATCACAATGCTCCATGACCCCTGTCATCACAATGCTCCATACTGCTTGTCATTACAGTGCTCCATGACACTCGTAATCACAATTGTCCATGGTCTTCTCGTCACAATGCTCCACGCCCTTGTCATCAAAATGCTCCATGACCCTTGTCATCACAATGCTCCATGACCACTGTCATAACAATGCTCCATGACCCCTGTCATCACAAGGCTCCATACCACTTGTCATTACAGTGTTCCATGATGCTCCTCATCACAATTATCCATGGTCTTCTCATCACAATGCTCCACGGTCTTGCCATCACAGTGCTCCATGCCTTGGGCATCACAATGCTCCATGTCCCCGGTCATCACAATGCTCCATGACCACTGTCATCACAATGCTCTATACCCCTTGTCATTACAGTGCTCCATGACCCTCGTCATCACAATTATCCATGGTCTTCTCATCACAATGCTCCACGATCTTGCCATCGCAATGCTCCATGCCCTGGTCATCACAATGCTCCATGTCCCCTGTCATCACAATTGTCCACGATCTTGGCATCACTATGCTCCATGACACTTCTCATCACAGTGTTACATGCTTTGTCATCACAATTCTCTATGCACTTGTCATCGCAATGCTCCATGACCCCGTCATAGCAAGCTCCATGTGCTTGTCATCACAATACTCCATGCCCTTGTCGTCACAATTCTCCATGACCTTTGTCATCACAATGCTCCCTGACACTTGTCGTCAGAATGCTCCCTGAAAACTGTCTTGAAAAGGCTCCATGTCTTTTTCATCACAATGCCCCATGCCATTTTCATCAAAATGCTCCATGTCATTGTCATCAAAATACTCCACAAGCTTGTCATCACAATGCTCCATGAAACTTGTCATCACAATGCTCCATGACCCCTGTTATCACAATGCTCCATACCACTTGTCATTACAGTGCTCCATGACGCTCATCATCACAATTATCCATGGTCTTCTCATCACAATGCTCCACGGTCTTGCCATCACAGTACTCCATGCCCTGGTCATTACAATGCTCCATGTCCCCTGTCATCACAATTCTCCACGTTCTTGGCATCACTGTGTTCCATGATGCTTTTCATCACAGTGTTACATGCTTTGTCATCACAATTCTCTATGCACTTGTCATCGCAATGCTCCATGATCCCTGTCACAGCAAGCTCCATGTGATTGTCATCACAATGCTTCATGAACATGTCATCAAAATTCTCAATGGCCCTTGTTATCACAATGCTCCATGACCCTTGTCATCACAATGCTCCAAGCGCTTGTCATCAAAATGCTCCATTACCTTTGTCATCACAATCCTCCATGACACTTGGCATCACAATGCTCCATTCCATTGTCATCGCAATGGACCATGACATATGTCATCACAATGCTCCCTGACACCCTTCTTCACAATACTCCATGACCTTCTCATCACAATGCTCCATGCCCTTGTCATCACAATGCGCCATGCCCACTGTCATCACAATAATCCCTGAAACTTGTCAAACCAATGCAACATGCCCCTGTCATCACAATGCTCCATGCCCTTTCATCACAATGCTCTATGACCCCTGTCATCACAATGCTCCGTGACTCCAGTCATCACAATGCTTCATGACCTTTGTCATCACAATGGTCCATGCCCTCATCATCACAAGGCTCTGTGACCTTTGTCACCACAGCGCTCCATGAACATTTCATCACAATGCTCGGTGACCCTTGTCATCCCAATGCTCAATGCCTTTGTTAGCACAATACTCCATGACCGATGGCATCACAATGTGCCATGCGCTTGTCATCACAATGCTCCACATCTTTGTCATCACAATGCTCCATAAACCTTGTCATCACACTGCTCCATGCACTTCTCATCAAAATGCTCTCTCACCACTGATATCACAATGTTCCATCACTAGTCAACACAATACTCCCTCACCCCTGTCATCACAATATTCCATGACCCTTGTCACAACAATGCTACATGCCTTTATCATCACAATGCTCCATTCCCCTGACATCACAATGTTCCATAACCCCTGTCATCACAATGCTCCCTGCCCTTCACCACAGAATGCACCACACCCTTGTCATCAAAATGCTCCATGACCTTTGTCATCACAAAGCTCAATGACCCTTGTCATCACAATGCTGCATGCCATTGTCATCACAATGCTCCATGAACCCTCTCATCACATTGTTCCATGCCCTTGTCATCACAGGCTCCATGATGCTTTTCATCACAATGCTCGATGCCATTCTTATCACAATGCTCCATGCGCTTGTCATTACAATCCTCCATGACCCATGTATCACAGTGTTCCATGCCCTTGTCATCACAATGCTCCTTGCCCCCTCTCATCACAATAATCCATGAAACTTTTCAGACCAATGCTCCATGCCTTTGTCATCACAATGCTCCATTACCCCTGTCATAACAATGCTCCATGACCCCTGCCATCACAATGTTCCACAGCCTTGTCATCACAAGGCTCCATGACCCTTGTCATCACAATGCTCCAAGACCCCTGTAATCACAATGCTCCATGCCCTTGTCATCACAAAGCTCCATGACGCATATCAACAGAATGCTCCATGGCCTTCTCATTCACGATGTTCCATGCCTTTGTCATCACAATGCTACAAGACTCCTGTAATCGCAATGCTCCATGCCCCTTTTCATCTCAATGCCCCATGAACCCTGTCATCACAATGCACCATGCCCATCATCATAATGCTTCAGGCTATTGTCATCACAATGAAACCAAAATGCTCCATGACCTCTGTCATCACAATGCTCCAAATCCTTGAGATCAATATGTTCCATAACACTTATCATCACAATGCCCCATGACGCTCGTCATCACAATTATCCATGGTCTTCTCATCACAATGCTCCATGACCTTTGTCATCACAATACTCAATACCCTTGTCATCACAATGCTCCCTGACACTTGTTGTCAGTTTTCTCCTAAACCCTGTCATGACAAGGCTCCATGTCTTTTTCATCACAATGATCCATGCCCTTTTCATCACAGTGCTCCAAGACCGCTGTAATCACAATGCTCCATTCCCTTGTCATCACAAAGTTCCATGATGCATGTCATCAGAACGCTCCATGGCCTTCTCATCCCAATGCTCCATGCCCTTGTCATCACAATGCTCCAAGACCCCTGTAATCACAATGCTCCATGGCACTTTTCATCAGAATGCTCCATGAGACTTGTCATCACAAGGCTCCATGGTCTTCTCATCACAGTGCTCCAGTACCTTGTCATCACAATGCTCCATGACCCCTGTCATCACAGTACTCCATGGACATTTTCAGCCCAATGCTCCATGACCTTCTCATCACAATGCACCATGACCCCTGTCATCACAATGCTCCATGACCACTGTCATCACAACGCTTCATGAACCCTGACAACACAATGATCCGGGACTCTTATCATTAAAATGCTCCATGACCATTGTCATCACAATGATCCATGCGATTGTCATCCCAATGCTCCATGACCCCTGTAATCACAATGCTCCGTGATGCTTGTCATCACAGTGCTCCATGAACCTTGTCATCATAATGCTCCTTGCCTTTGTTAACAAAATGGTACATAATCTTGTCATCACAATTCTCCATGCGCTTGTCATCACAATCCTCCATGACCATTGGGATCACATTGCTTCATGCCCTTGCCATCTCTCTCTTGCCTTTCTGGTTTTTACAGATATTCGGATGTCCCTTTTGACCGGTGGTAAGTGACAATTCTTTGTAGTGTGGATTTGTATTGCGCGCTTGCTTGATTGGCCAAAAAGGGCGTATGCGTTTTCTTCTGAATATATTCAGGAGAAAAGGCATACGCCCTTTTTGGCCAAGTGCATCTCTGTCCAAGTTGGGATGCTTTTCTTGTGCTTTAAAGGCGATTCCAATTTACCTTTTGAAATATGTTTTGTGCAATTCTGCCTCATTTTCAAGTCCGCTTCATTGCCTTCCCTCAACAGATTTTTGGAAGAGAGTAGTCCTTTATAAGTCTGCAGGTTTGTGAATTGCTGTGCCCCTGAGCTCCAATTTTCAAATCCCATCTTTGTGAGCTGGCCACAAATCCACAATTTTGCTTCAGGACCTATACTGGTTCCAGGGGTCCCTATATTGGTTCCCTGTGGGTGGTTGAGGCTTTGGTTAATTCTTCTTCCTGCCGGGAACTTAGAGTGACATGTGCCCGTCCAAATGCCTACATCTACTCTCTGATTGGTTCTCCCTCTTCCCTTTCATCCTCTGCACAATTAGCAAACTGTGCGAACCAGGAGGTTATAGGGGCTGACTCTCCTAAGTTGGGAGATTGATAGTAAAGCAGTTGGAATGCCAAAGTGGAGCACAAGGAGAGGAAAAATTAGGAGAGTTTTAGAAACCTTTCGCCATCACAGGGTGTCCATTTTCTAGGTTTCCCATACATGTTATAATTGTAGTGATATACCCTTCTACCTGGAGATTTGGGACACATGGAATGGTGGCATGCATTACTACTTTAAAAGGTCTGCATTTTCTCTCCCAATCTCACCAGTCCTCTCAGTCCCAAGTGTCCAGCCTTATGTCTCATCCAGCTGTCTTTGCAGATAGGGTCATTCCAGGTTTCATCAGAACCCCTGAAGGAATTGTGTAAGAATTTCGCTGTTTTGGGGGGTTTTTTTGAAATTCATTTTTATAATGGGGTTGAGCTGATTTTCACTGACGTGTTTATGCCAGTCTAGACACAATTGATTCCCTTACGGAGACATATCAATACATAGGTTTTAAGATTCTTAGTAGTCAGATATATTCCTCTGTGGGGCATAGGGGTGTTGAGTCCCGTTCACTGAGGAAGGTGTAGGTCTTGTCTATTCTGTATTTGGTTTATGGAATGGTACCTGTGCTAATATCAAACTCTGGTTTTATGCATCACCCCACCTCTCCTTTCCCCTGAAGCAGGCATAAGAGATTTTTGCTAAATGTGAGACTCTGTTCTCTTTCCTAATTCAGTTCATGTGTTGTGATATTGACATTCCCTCTATAAGTGATATCTTATGATAAGATTCTTTTTCTGTGTGACTAATTTCCCTTAAAATCATCATACCTAAATCCACTCTTTATGCTGCTACTGGCCTTATATACATTGATATCACGTCTGAGTGATATTCCGTTGTACAAAATTACCACAAGTTCTTTATGCATTTCTCTTTTTCCTGGGATATTTTAGGTGTACCAAAGTTGAGTTTCTTGTATGCAGAGCAGCCCTAAACTTTGGGGTGCCTGTGTCTTATTGACATTTAGTCTTCCCAAGTTATATGTCCATGAGTTGAACTCCCCTTGCTCCAGGGCTTTGTATTTTAGATGTTTTAAAAACAGCATACACTTCTTCAAGTGGCTCTTGGATATTTATACCCCACCCATCAGCGTGACTAGGCTCCCTGTTTTCCATGGCCTCTCCTGCATTTCTGGTTTGTACACATTTTTTGGATGGCCTTTCTGAGCAGTGGAAATTGAGACTTCTTTGTTGTGCGGATTTGCATTTTCCTCTTGCTTGGTTGGGCAAAAACTCTGCATGTGTTTTTTTCCTGAAGATATTCACGAAAAAAACGCATACACCCTTTTGCCCAACCGCATCATTTTAGAAATTCTGCTGCTTTTCATATGCTTTAAATGTGAGTACAATCTACCTTTTGAAATCTGTTTCCTGCAATTCTACCTCTCATTCAGATCCTCTTCGTTACCTTACCTGAATATATTTTTGGACGTTGGTTATCATTTATATCTTTGCAGGTCTTGGAATTGTCTGCTCCTGAGCTCCATTTTGCAACTCGCTTTTTCTGTGAGCTGGCCGCCAAACCATTGGATTACTTCTGGGCCTATTCTGGTTCTGGGGAGGCAGGCTGAGCCTTTGGTTAATTCTTCTTCCTAATGGGAAATTAGAGTGACATGTGCCTGTCAAAAGTCCTACAGCTAATCTCTCATTGGTTCCCCCTCTTCCCATTTATCCTCTGCACTAATTGCAAACTGTGTGAAACAGGAGGTTAAAGGTGCTGATTCTCCAAGTGGGGAGATTGTTAGTAATGTGGCTGGAATGGCGAACCCCAGCACCAGGAGATCAAAAATGAGGTGCATTTTAGACACCTTTCCTGAGCACACGGTGTACATTCATCTCGGTTTCCCAGGCATGTTTTCACTGTCAGAAGATTCCCTTGAACCTGCAGATTTGGGACCCATGGAATGGGTACCAGGCAGTATTACTTTAAAAGGTCTGCATTTCCTCACCCAGCCTCTCTAACATCTCTTAGCGTGCATAGCTTCCAGCCTTATATAATCATCCTGCTGTGGGTCTACATGTGTTCAATCCATGTTACATCGTAGCCCTTCAACAAAAGTTGTAAGAATTTTTGTCTGTCTCACTGTTTTTATAAATAGTTTTAAATTTATTTTTATATTGGTTACAGCTGATTTTCAAAGCTCTGTTTTTTGCTGCTGTACATCCACTTGATTCATGTACTGTGAGACAACAATAAATTCTTTTTCAGATGCTTACCAGTCATATGTATTATTTTCCAGTTACTTGAGTGGGCTGAGTGCAGTTCTTTGAGGTACCGTGTAGGCCTTGTCAGTTATTCAATTTGGTACTTGGAATGGTATCTTTGCTAATTTCAACCTCCTGGATAATACCTCACCATTCCCCACCTTTCCCATTTAGCAGCCTTATGTCTATTTTCTACATATTTGACTATGTTTCTGTTTTATAATTTATTTTGTGTGTAGCCATTTTTGATTCCACCTTTAAGTGACATCTTATGATATGTGTCTTTTTCTTTCTGACATATGTCACTTAGAATGATCGTATGTAACTCCTCCAGAGTTGTTACAACTGGCCTTATTTCATTGATTTCTGGATGAGTAATATTCCACTCTACATAAGTACCCCATCTCTTTTATCCATTTTATCCTTCCAGGGACATTTAGGTTATATCCAAGTTGAGGCCCTTTTTAACAGAGAGGTGGTAAACGTTCGGGTGCCTGTTTTCTGTCGATTTTTGTTTTTCCCAAGGTACACGCCCATGAGTGCAAGTGCCCTATGCTCTGTAGCTCATTTTTTAGATGTTTTAGCAAACACAATACACTTCTCCAGAGTGGCCGTTGGCAAATTACATTTCCACTATCAGCCTCACAGGGCTCCCTTTTCTCCTCGCCCTGTCCTGCATTTCTGGTGTTTACACTTTATGTGGATGGCCCTTCTGACTGATGTGAAGTGATACATTTTGTGATATTGATTTCCAGTGCCCACCTGTTTGGTTGGATAAAAAGTGTGTATGGCCTTTACATGAATATATTCAGAAAAAATGCATACACCCTTTTTGGCCAACTGCATCATTGGCGATGTTCAGCCCCTTTTCTTGTGCTTTAATGGGGAGTCCTTTCTACCTCTTCAAATCTGTTTCCTGCCACTCTCCCTTGCTTACAAGTCCTTTTCTGTGACTTACTTCAAGACATTTTTCGACCATAGATATTTTCAACTCTGCAGTTTCATGAATTTTAGTGCCCCTGAGTTCCATTTTTCAACTTGTGTTTTTGGAAACTGGACACAAAACAGCGGGATTTCCTCTAGCCCTATTCTGTTTCCATGGGCAATTCTAGCCTTTGATGAATTTGTCTTCTGGATTGGAAATTAGAGGGGCATGTGCCTGTCCGAACACCTAAGACTTGTCTCTAAATTTTTCTCATCCTTCCGCTTCATCCTCTGGACAAATTCCAAACTGTGTGCAACAGGATGTTGACGGTGCTGATATCCCCAATTGAGGAGATTGTTAGGAAAGATGCTGGAGGGTTGAACCCGAGCACCAGGCGATGAGGAGATGAGGTGCCTTTTCCAAACTCTTTCCGATCAAACGGTGTACCATCCTCTAGGTGTGACAGGCATGTTTTAGCTGTAGGAAGGGTCCCGTGCATGTAAGGAGAACACCAGGGATTTTTCCAAATCAGTGCCTCCCCGAACCCCAAACTGGGGAATTTTTAAGCTACGGCTACACGTATGTCCTTTAAGGGCCTTGGGAAATAGGCAGAGCCCAAACTTTAGATGACTGAAATCTTCAGGGTCAGAAGCGCTCACCATCGGCCTTGTTTAGGTTACATTTTATCTGTCATTGATAGATGATGTCAATAAAAATATCTATTCTTTTTCAGATTATTTCCCCTTATAGGTTATTGCAAAATATTCAGTGTAGTTCCCTGTGCTATACAGTAGTTCCTTGTTGATGATCTATTTTATACATAGCAGTGTGTATGTGTTAATCCCAAACTGTTAATTTATCCCTTCTCCTACCTTTCCCCTTTGGTAATAATAAATTATAAGATTTTATACTTCTCAGAAATGGGGGAGCTGAAAGAGAGGTATCATTTTCAATGGAAAAGCATTCAAAACAAGATTGAAGCTTCAGCCAAGAGTATTCGATGTACATCCATGGAAATAAATCACTTCATTTCTCTAATGTTGACCTGACAAATAAGACAGACATCTTCACTGAACTTGCTTATAGGAAAGTGATGGAAATATCAAATGTAAGTCTTAGAAACATCTTATTTTACCCGAGCATTATACACTGCTCTATGTTAACTACAGTTTGGCTCACACATCTGTTCATTGAAGTTACAATGTTCTCAATTTCTGTTCCTGATCCTCCAGAGTGGACCCCAACAGGAGTCCCCGTGCCCAGTGTCATTGGAGCCAACAGATCAAGACTGAGTTTGGTTCAGAAGCAAAGGAAACATTATTTTGAAAACAGAATGGAGACGTGAGAGCGTGCACTCCCCCATGGGCTGTGGGCTGGGCTGCTGTGTAGGGACCCCGGCAGCATCAGTGGGAGGGAGGGGATGGAGCTCTCGAGGGCTGGGTTGGCTGCAGCTCAGGCTCTATGCCGCGGAGTCTGCATGGGACCCCGCTAGCTGAGGTGTCTACCCAGCCATTCTGCACTAGGAAATCGGGTCTGAAGTGCCGGGTGTGGGACCTCTGCATGCGGAACCCTAGGAGCACGTGAAATTAGACAAAGCACAAAGGAAAAACAGGTTAGACTTTATTTTATTGCCCAGATTCTCTTTTTATCTCCCAGGAATTTTTAATGAACGTTGCCGGAGACGAACACCTCCTCTGCTTTTTGTTCCGTTCCTTATTCTTGGGGTGTTGAGGGTGCACACCCCTCTTTTGTAACTGCTTCATGCTGTGGTGGGAGCCCTGATACATGGGGGGAGGGGCAAAACGTCTCCCCACTAGCCTCCCGGTGAGGTTGATTGTCCCAAGGCCTCCTGCCTCACTTCTCGTCCACCTGAGCACCAGCATTGGAAGTGTTACATATTCTAATGACCTTTAAGGGTCCAGGAAAGAGAGGCACAGAGATGCTGCTGTGGCAGTTTTCACCCCACCCAACATATATTCGGCGACCTTAGGCAGACAGTTTTGGCCAGACTAGATGCTCTGACCAGTAGTCTGTGCTTTCTTTAATTAGGTCCCTGAATTAATGTACAAACAGCACCATGTGTCAGAGCCCTGCCCGCGCAACTCCCAGACAGTCCAGGGTCAGTGGTGATTCAGGACCATGACGTCCACTGAGTCAACGGCCTTTAGAAGTAGCCAGCAGTCCAGCCGGTCATATTGGCCACCATCACCGCGGTGTCTGTAGGGTTTTCTATGGTGAAAGCGTGATATACGTTTCCCCCGCCAAGCTTATTAGCTCCCCTCTGGGTGCAGTAATTCCTGCAAGCAGTAGTCTGCTCTTTCGGGGCACAGTCTTGTCGTTTTCTGAGAGAAACTCCAGGTCAAGTGATGGTCACACGAGTCATCTTGGGGGCCCGTTGCCCCCGTTAGTCTCTCTGGAGGTTGGAGTTGGAGGGCCTCCTCACTCGAGGTCAGTGTGTCCACAGAGCGACCCCTGCAACTTCAGGGCATGATGGGTGGTTAGGATCACCACGTGGGGTCCTTTTCCCTTAGGAGGGAGCTGGCCTTGCGGGCTGCTGATTTCCAGCTTTTTAGATACCCCAGTATCCTGGCCTGATGAATCGGTGGGCAAAGCCCTTGGTGACCATAGTTTATCATACCTGAAGGGCATTCTTGTGTTGCTCCATTTCAAGTGGTCCCAGTTTTTGCACTAAGGCTCCAAGGGCGATTAACCTTTGACCGGGTATGTAAAGGTCAAAGGGTTTAGCTAAATTAGGGAGTTCCTGGGCAAGGGTCTGTATTCACTGCTCTTTCCATTCTTGAAAGGCTGCTTCTGGATTCTATTCAAAAGGATCATCATCTTTTCGTGTCAGTGTTTCATGTAGAGGCCCAGCTATTACACTGTAGTTAGGGATCCAGATGCAGAAAACCTTGGCCTCCCCAGGAACCCCTAAGCTATCTTCTAGTTTTAGAAGAGGAAGGCTGCAAATGGCTTCTTCCCTATCCTGGGATGCATTTCTCTGGATATCTGTGAGAATGAAGACCAGGCATGTCACCTTAGCCTGGGATATTTGAGCGTTTTTCTTGGACACCTTCTATCCTTTCTTGGCTAGGTAGTTCAGAGGCGTCTTTAGTAAGCCTGGCGATCAGAATGTCATCTGCATATTGAAGGAGGGTTCCCTTTTACAGAGGTTGAACTTTTAGTTCTTTAGAGGACATTTCCCCAATGATGGTGTGGGGATTTTTGAACCATTGGGGCAGGACGGCCCAGCATTATTGCTTTTGTTGCATGTTGTGTCCTGCCACTCACAAGCCAAAAATTCTTGTGACTCTGAGATGAATGGAATACAGAAGAAGGCATCATTGAAGTCTAATACAGAATGCCATGGCCTGGTGGAAGGTAGAATGACCAGCAGGGAGTAGGAAATAGGAGCTACTGGATGTATATCCTCGGTGGCTTCACTGACTGTCCTGATATCCTTTACCAGGTCTCCAGCAGCCCATGGGGCTCTCGTGGTCAGGCCAATCCCAGGATATGGAGCTCACCTGGGCTGCACCCCTAACCCACAGCCCACGGGGCTCTCGTGGTCAAGTCCCTCCCAGGGTATGGAGCTCACCTCTGCAGCTACCCAGGAGCCCATGGGGCTCTCCTACTCAGGCCCTTCCCAGGATACGGAGCTCCCCTGTGGAGATACCCCAGCAGGGCTGGACACACAGGAACTGTGCACATAGCCCACCTTGCAGAGAACCCCCAGCTCACCTGTCGCTCACAGCTGACACAGAACACCTCAGAGCAGGACTTGAACTAACAAACAGCAGCTCTGACAGGTCTGTGACCATGGCTATCACTCTCTGCAGGCTCTTTCTGCCTGGTCTTCCAGACACTTCCACTGCAGCCAGGGCACCAGGCCTCTGTCTCCACCCACCATCACTCCTCTCCCTGACTCCTGGTTTCCTCTCATTAGGATAGGGTCTTCTTGAAGTTGTTTTCCACTCATGGACCAGATAAAATGATAAGAAAAGAAGCCGCAGCTGCAGCCCCTTGTCTATTCTGACTCTCAAGAGCCCACAGCTGTTCCTAGGGCCTGGCCCGTTTAGCAAGTTTCATTTTCTGCAACTGTGAGCCCCTGAGGGGTGAGGATAGGCTGATTTTGACAGCCTGAAACTGCCTGCCAACCCTCCACAGGTGTGCCTGGGATGAGGGCAATATAAACAGCACTCCAGTGAGCGAGAGCCCTTGTAGCTGTGACTGACGCCATATTATCTGCCCCGCAGGCAGTGCCGGGGCTGTGCTGGTGGGAGGGAGTGAGGGGCCGTGGTTTGTGGGTGGCCCAGTGTGAGTGGGGCTCTGCTGGACTTTCTTCAGGAGTTGCCAGGCTGCCACCTGCTAAAGAAGAGGATGTGTCACCCATACCTGCCGCTGGAATTTCACCCCAGGCAGAGGTGAGGAAGTAAAAAAGCAGGGGGGGCCGTGGAAGGAGGGGTATCTCAGGCAGGGAAATGGAAAGCTTCCAGAAGAGCATCTGGGGCCAGGACCATCCTGGCTGGCCTGCAGGCACCAAGTTGGCCTGCGTGCTGTCGCTGGTGTGGCTCCACGGCCCTTCTTCTGGGCTTTCAAGCCCTTGTACATATTCAGGTGTTTTACCTGGGAAGGGTGGGAAAAGTTCAACAGCAGCTGGCCAGGGGCTCAGCTCACGGTTACTCACAGATGCCTCGGCATGGCCCCCAGCTTTGCAATGAGGACGCTCCTTTCGAAGGAGTCGGCTGCTGGCTCGATGGGAGATGATTCCCCAACTCTGACCAATTTCAGAATTGTTTACTGCTGGAGCAAGTGCCCTGATAGGGTTTTCCTCTGTATAACTGGTGGGTTCAGGTTTTTTTTTACTTTTTTGGTTCAAGTTAGATTTTATTCCTCTTTTATGTTTTTATAGATATAAGCATGGAAATAATTCATTCATATAAATACATCTGTGTGAAGGGAAGAACTTTTTTCTGTTTTATTTTTAAATTTTTGAAATTTAATTTTATTTATTATTTTATACAGCAGGGTATTATTAGTTATGTATTTTATGCATATACATGTATACAGGTCAATCCCAATTTCCCAACTCATCCCACCACAACCACGCCCTGGATTCCCACACTTGGTGTCCATAAATGTGTTCTCGACCTCTGTGTCTCTATTTCTTCCCTGCAAACCAGTTCATCTGTACCATTTTTCTAGCTTCCACATATATGCATTAATATACAATATTTCTTTTTCTCTTTCTGACTTACTTCATTCTGTATGACAGTCTCTAGATCCATCGACGTCTCTAAAAATGACCCAGTTTCATTCCTTCTTATGGCTGAGTAATATTCCATTTTATATATGTACCACATCTTTATCCATTCGTCTGTCTGTGGGTACATAGGTTGCTTGCATTACCTGGTTATCGTAAATAGTGCTGAAATGAGAATTGTGGTGAATGTGCCTATTTGATTTATGGTTTTCTCTGGGTATATGCCCAGAAGTGGGATTGCTGGATCATATGGTAATTCTATTTCTAGTTTTTTTAAGGAAACTCCATACTGTTCTCCATCGTGACTGTATCAATTTACATTTCCACCACTAGTGGAAGAGGGATCCTTATGTCCACACCCTCCCCAGAATTTGTTGTTTGTAGATTTTCTGATGATGCCGATTCTAACAGGTGTGAGGTGATACCTCATTGTAGTTTTGATTTGCATTTCTCTAATAATTAGTGATGTTGAGCAGCTTTTCATGTGTGTCTTGGCCATCTCTGTGTCTTCTTTGAAGAAACGTCTCTTTAGATCTTCTGCCCATTTTTGTATTGGGTTGTTTGTTTTTTTAATACTAACCTGCACGAGCTCTTTATATATATTGGAGATTAAACCTTTGTCCATTGATTCGTTTGCAAATATTTTCGCCCATTCTGAGGGAAGCTTTTTGCCATTCCCGTTTTTTTAACAAAAAAAGAAAGAAAGAAAAAGAAGCAGAACACTAATGTGTGTAAAATATGCCTTTTGAAACTGTCGTTTTGAAATATGGACCTCCTTTGAATTTTTTGGTCCATACATGACCCCAGGATTTGTGTTCAGGGCAGGTGTCATTTACAGGCCTGCAATGATTTTGAATATCAACTGACCATTAGCGCTGGGATTAAAGCTGCTATTGTGTGAAACGGCCTCTAGGTGGCAGCAGTTCTCCCTTACCAAATCTGGTTACTGGGGCAACAGAGCCTCAATGGAAGTCGTGTTCTAGATTGGAATTTAGAATGGAATGTGCCAGGAGAAAGCCCCTCAAGTTTGTCTCACTACTTCTTGTTCGTGTTTTTAATTTAATTTTTTATTTTTTATTACAGCAAATTTGATTACAATGTTTGGCTTGTTGTAGGTGTGGAAGATGTGGTTCTTTTACACATATACATATGTCTGTTCTTCCTGGGATCCTTTTCCCATGTACCTTATGACAGAATGTTGAGTAGTCTTCTCTTGGTATTCTGTAGGTCTTTGGTGATTATATATGTCACCTGTGTTTGTATATGTCTGTTAACCCCAATATCTTAATGAAACCAATCCTCACACCTTTCCATTGGTGAACCATAAGTTTGTAGAATGAATCTGTGATTGCCCTTCTCCGTGGAAATATCTGCCCTGGTATCCTTTTTTCGGTCACACCTATAACAGATATGATATGATATGTGTCTTTCACTTTCGGACTTACTACAAGTCACGTGATTACCTCTAGACACACCTACGGTGCTGCAAATGCCATTGTGTCCTTTTATTCCTTGGCTTCTATTCTGCCTTAGCGAGGTCCATTTTCAACAATGTGATTCCCTGAGGGCTGAGGATTAGCTGACCTGGGTAGCCTGACCCTGCCGGCCGGCCCTCCCCAGGTCTGCCTGGGTTGAGGTCAATATAAACAGCGCTGCAGGCAGCAATAGCCCCTGAAGCTGTGCCTGACTCCATATTCTCTGCCCCGTCAGCAGTCTCGGGGCTGTGCTGGTGGGAGGGAGTGAGGGGCCACGGCTTTGTGGGTGGCCCGGTGTGAGTGGGAATCTGCTGGACTTTCTGCAGGATTTGCCAGGCTGCCACCTGTAAAGAAGAGGATGTGTCACCCATACCTTCCGCTGGAATTTCTCTCCGGACAGAGGTGAGGAAGGAAAAAAGCAGTGGGGGCCGGGACAGGAGGGGTATCTCAGGCAGGGCAATGGAAAGCTTCCAGAAGAGCGCCCAGGGCCAGGACCTTCCTGGCTGGCCTGCAGGCACCAAGTTGGCCTGTGTGCTGTCGCTGGTGTGGCTCCACGGCCCCTCCTCTAGGCTTTCAAGCCCTTGTACATATTCAGGTGTTTTACCTGGGAAGGGTGGGAAAAGTTCAACAGCAGCTGGCCTGGGGCTCAGCTCACGGTTACTCACAGATGCCTCGGCATGGCCCCCAGCTTTGCAATGAGGACGCTCCTTGCATAGCAGTGGGCTGCTGGCTGTATGGGAGATAATTCCCCACCTCTGACCAGTATCAGAATTGTTTACCACAGGAGCAAGTGCCCTGATATGGTTTTCCTCTGTATAACTGGTGGGTTCAGGGTTTTTTTTCTTTTGTGGTTCAAGTTACATTTTATTCCTCTTTAATGTATTTATAGATATAAGCATGGAAATAATTCATTCATATAAATACATCTGTGTGAAGGGAAGAACTTTTTTCTGTTTTATTTTTAAATTTTATTTTTTAAAATTTTGAAATTTAATTTTATTTATTTTTTATACAGCAGGTTATTATTAGTTATGTATTTTATGCATATACATGTATACAGGTCAATCCCAATCTCCCAACTCATCCCACCACCACCACCCCATGGCTTCCCACACTTGGTGTCCATACGTGTGTTCTCTACCTCTGTGTCTCTATTTCTTCCCTGAAAACCAGTTCATCTGTACCATTTTTTTAGGTTCCACATATATGCATTAATATACAATATTTGTTTTTCTCTTTCTGACTTACTTCCTTCTGTATGACAGTCTCTAGAACAATCGACGTCTCTACAAATGACCCAGTTTCATTCCTTCTTATGGTGAGTAATATTCCATTTTATATATGTACCACATCTTTATCCATTCGTCTGTCTGTGGGTATTTAGGTTGCTTCCATTACCTGGCTATTGTAAGTAGTGCTGAAATGAGCATTGTGGAGAATGTGCCTTTTTGATTTATGGTTTTCTCTGGGTATATGCCCAGAAGTGGGATTGCTGGATCATATGGTAATTCTATTTCTAGTTATTTTAAGGAAACTCCATACTGTTCTCCATCGTGACTGTATCAATTTACACTTCCACCAATAGTGGAAGAGGGATCCTTTTGTCCACACCCTCCCCAGATTTTGTTGTTTGTAGATTTTCTGATGATGCCGATTCTAACAGGTGTGAGGTGATACCTCATTGTAGTTTTGATTTGCATTTCTCTAATAATTATTGATGTTGAGCAGCTTTTCATGTGCGTCTTGGCCATCTCTGTGTCTTCTTTGAAGAGACGTCTCTTTAGATCTTCTGCCCATTTTTGTATTGGGTTGTTTGTTTTTTTTTAATATTAAGCTGCATGGGCTCTTTATATATTTTGGAGATTAAACCTTTGTCAATTGATTCGTTTGCAAATATTTTCGCCCAATCTAAGGGATGCTTTTTGCCATTCCCGTTTTTTTAACAAAAAAAGAAAGAAAGAAAAAGAAGCAGAAGACTAATGTGTGTAAAATATGCCTTTTGAAACTGTCGTTTTGAAATATGGACGTCCTTTGAATTTTTTGGTCGATACATGACCCCAGGATTTGTGTTCACGCCAGGTGTCATTTACAGGCCTGCAATGATTTTGAATATCAACTGACCATTAGCGCTGGGATTAAAGCTGCTGTTTTGTGAAACGGCCACAAGGTGGCAGCAGTTCTCCCTTACCAAATCTGGTTACTGGGGCAACAGAGCCTCAATGGAAGTCGTGTCCTAGATTGGAATTTAGAATGGAATGTGCCAGGAGAAATCCCCTCAAGTTTGTCTCACTACTTCTTGTTCGTGTTTTTAATTTAATTTTTTATTTTTTATTACAACAAATTTGATTACAATGTTTGGCTTGTTGTAGGTGTGGAAGATGTGGTTCTTTTACACATATACATATGTCTGTTCTTCCTGGGATCCTTTTCCCATGTACCTTATGACAGAATGTTGAGTAGTCTTCTCTTGGTATTCTGTAGGTCTTTGGTGATTATATATGTCACCTGTGTTTGTATATGTCTGTGAACACCAATATCATAATGAAACCAATCCTCACACCTTTCCATTGGTGAACCATAAGTTTGTTTAATGAATCTGTGATTGCCCTTCTGCGTGGAAATATCTGCCCTGGTATCCATTTTTCGTTCACACCTATAAGAGATATGATATGATATGTGTCTTTCTCTTTCTGACTTACTACAAGTCACGTGATTACCTCTAGACACACCTACGGTGCTGCAAATGGCATTGTGTCCTTTTATTCCTTGGCTTCTATTCTGCCTTAGCGAGGTCCATTTTCAACAATGTGATTCCCTGAGGGCTGAGGATTAGCTGACCTGGGCAGCCTGACCCTGCCGGTCGTCCCTCCCCAGGTGTGCCAGGGTTGAGGTCAATATAAACAGCGCTGCAGGCAGCAATAGCCCCTGAAGCTGTGCCTGACTCCATATTATCTGCCCCGTCAGCAGTCTCGGGGCTGTGCTGGTGGGAGGCAGTGAGGGGCCACGGCTTTGTGGGTGGCCCGGTGTGAGTGGGTCTCTGCTGGACTTTCTGCAGGAGTTGCCAGGCTGCCACCTCTAAAGAAGATGATGTGTCACCCTTACCTTCCGCTGGAATTTCTCTCCGGACGGAGGTGAGGACGGAAAAAAGCAGTGGGGGCCGGGACAGGAGGGGTATCTCAGGCAGGGCAATGGAAAGCTTCCAGAAGAGCGCCCAGGGCCAGGACCATCCTGGCTGGCCTGCAGGCACCAAGTTGGCCTGCGTACTGTCACTGGTGTGGCTCCACGGCCCTTCCTCTAGGCTTTCAAGCCCTTGTACATATTCAGGTGTTTTACCTGGGAAGGGTGGGAAAAGTTCAACAGCAGCTGGCCTGGGGCTCAGCTCACGGTTACTCACAGATGCCTCGGCATGACACCCAGCTTTGCAATGAGGACGATCCTTGCATAAGAGTGGCCTGCTGGCTGTATGGGAGATAATTCCCCACCTCTGACCAGTTTCAGAATTGTTTACCTCTGGAGCAAGTGCCCTGATAGTGTTTTCCTCTGTATAACTGGTGGGTTCAGGGTTTTTTTTCTTTTCTGGTTCAAGTTAGATTTTATTCCTCTTTTATGTATTTATAGATATAAGCATGGAAATAATTCATTCATATAAATACATCTGTGTGAAGGGAAGAACTTTTTTCTGTTTTATTTTTAAATTTTATTTGTTTAAATTTTGAAATTTAATTTTATTTATTTTTTATACAGCAGTTTATTATTACTTATGTATTTTATGCATATACATGTATACAGGTCAGTCCCAATCTCCCAACTCATCCCACCACCACCACCCCATGGATTCCCACACTTGGTGTCCATACGTGTGTTCTCTACCTCTGTGTCTCTATTTCTTCCCTGCAAACCAGTTCATCTGTACCATTTTTCTAGGTTCCACATATATGCATTAATATACAATATTTGTTTTTCTCTTTCTGACTAACTTTATTCTGTATGACAGTCTCTAGATCCATCGACGTCTCTACAAATGACCCAGTTTCATTCCTTCTTATGGCTGAGTAATATTCCATTTTATATATGTACCACATCTTTATCCATTCTTCTGTCTGTGGGTACTTAGGTTGCTTCCATTACCTGGCTATTGTAAATAGTGCTGAAATGAGCATTGTGGTGAATGTGCCTTTTTGATTTATGGTTTTCTCTGGGTATATGCCCAGAAGTGGGATTGCTGGATCATATTGTAATTCTATTTCTAGTTTTTTTAAGGAAACTCCATACTGTTCTCCATCGTGCCTGTATGAATTTACATTTCCACCACTAGTGGAAGAGGGATCCTTTTGTCCACACCCTCCCTAGAATTTGTTGTTTGAAGATTTTCTGATGATGCCGATTCTAACAAGTGTGAGGTGATACCTCATTGTAGTTTTGATTTGCATTTCTCTAATAATTAGTGATGTTGAACAGCTTTTAATGTGCGTCTTGGCCATCTCTGTGTCTTCTTTGAAGAAACGTCTCTTAGATCTTCTGCCCATTTTTTTATTGGGTTGTTTGGTTTTTTTTAATATTAAGCTGCATGAGCTCTTTATATATATTGGAGATTAAACCTTTGTCCATTGATTCGTTTGCAAATATTTTCGCCCATTCTGAGGGATACTTTTTGCCATTCCTGTTTTTTTAACAAAAAAGGAAAGAAAGAAAAAGAAGCAGAACACTAATGTGTGTAAAATATGCTTTTTGAAACTGTCGTTTTGAAATATGGACGTCCTTTGAATTTTTTGGTCGATACATGACCCCAGGATTTGTGTTCACGCCAGGTGTCATTTACAGGCCTGCAATGATTTTGAATATCAACTGACCATTAGCGCTGGGATTAAAGCTGCTGTTTTGTGAAACGGCCACAAGGTGGCAGCAGTTCTCCCTTACCAAATCTGGTTACTGGGGCAACAGAGCCTCAATGGAAGTCGTGTTCTAGATTGGAATTTAGAATGGAATGTGCCAGGAGAAAGCCCCTCAAGTTTGTCTCACTACTTCTTGTTCGTGTTTTTAATTTAATTTTTTATTTTTTATTACAACAAATTTGATTACAATGTTTGGCTTGTTGTAGGTGTGGAAGATATGGGTCTTTTACACATATACATATGTCTGTTCTTCCTGGGATCCTTTTCCCATGTACCTTATGACAGAATGTTGAGTAGTCTTCTCTTGGTATTCTGTAGGTCTTTGGTGATTATATATGTCACCTGTGTTTGTATATGTCTGTTAACCCCAATATCATAATGAAACCAATCCTCACACCTTTCCATTGGTGAACCATAAGTTTGTTGAAGGAATCTGTGATTGCCCTTCTGAGTGGAAATATCTGCCCTGGTATCCATTTTTCGTTCACACCTATAAGAGATATGATATGATATGTATCTTTCACTTTCTGACTTACTACAAGTCACGTGATTACCTCTAGACACACCTACGGTGCTGCAAATGGCATTGTGTCCTTTTATTCCTTGGCTTCTATTCTGCCTTAGCGAGGTCCATTTTCAACAATGTGATTCCCTGAGGGCTGAGGATTAGCTGACCTGGGCAGCCTGACCCTGCCGTTCGTCCCTCCCCAGGTGTGCCAGGGTTGAGGTCAATATAAAGAGCGCTGCAGGCAGCAATAGCCCCTGAAGCTGTGCCTGACTCCATATTCTCTGCCCCATCAGCAGTCTCGGGGCTGTGCTGGTGGGAGGCAGTGAGGGGCCACGGCTTTGTGGGTGGCCCGGTGTGAGTGGGTCTCTGCTGGACTTTCTGCAGGAGTTGCCAGGCTGCCACCTCTAAAGAAGATGATGTGTCACCCTTACCTTCCGCTGGAATTTCTCTCCGGACGGAGGTGAGGACGGAAAAAAGCAGTGGGTGCCGGGACAGGAGGGGTATCTCAGGCAGGGCAATGGAAAGCTTCCAGAAGAGCGCCCAGGGCCAGGACCATCCTGGCTGGCCTGCAGGCACCAAGTTGGCCTGCGTACTGTCACTGGTGTGGCTCCACGGCCCTTCCTCTAGGCTTTCAAGCCCTTGTACATATTCAGGTGTTTTACCTGGGAAGGGTGGGAAAAGTTCAACAGCAGCTGGCCTGGGGCTCAGCTCACGGTTACTCACAGATGCCTCGGCATGACACCCAGCTTTGCAATGAGGACGATCCTTGCATAAGAGTGGGCTGCTGGCTGTATGGGAGATAATTCCCCACCTCTGACCAGTTTCAGAATTGTTTACCTCTGGAGCAAGTGCCCTGATAGTGTTTTCCTCTGTATAACTGGTGGGTTCAGGGTTTTTTTTCTTTTCTGGTTCAAGTTAGATTTTATTCCTCTTTTATGTATTTATAGATATAAGCATGGAAATAATTCATTCATATAAATACATCTGTGTGAAGGGAAGAACTTTTTTCTGTTTTATTTTTAAATTTTATTTTTTAAAATTTTGAAATTTAATTTTATTTATTTTTTATACAGCAGTTTATTATTACTTATGTATTTTATGCATATACATGTATACAGGTCAGTCCCAATCTCCCAACTCATCCCACCACCACCACCCCATGGATTCCCACACTTGGTGTCCATACGTGTGTTCTCTACCTCTGTGTCTCTATTTCTTCCCTGCAAACCAGTTCATCTGTACCATTTTTCTAGGTTCCACATATATGCATTAATATACAATATTTGTTTTTCTCTTTCTGACTAACTTTATTCTGTATGACAGTCTCTAGATCCATCGACGTCTCTACAAATGACCCAGTTTCATTCCTTCTTATGGCTGAGTAATATTCCATTTTATATATGTACCACATCTTTATCCATTCGTCTGTCTGTGGGTACTTAGGTTGCTTCCATTACCTGGCTATTGTAAATAGTGCTGAAATGAGCATTGTGGTGAATGTGCCTTTTTGATTTATGGTTTTCTCTGGGTATATGCCCAGAAGTGGGATTGCTGGATCATATTGTAATTCTATTTCTAGTTTTTTTAAGGAAACTCCATACTGTTCTCCATCGTGCCTGTATGAATTTACATTTCCACCACTAGTGGAAGAGGGATCCTTTTGTCCACACCCTCCCTAGAATTTGTTGTTTGAAGATTTTCTGATGATGCCGATTCTAACTAGTGTGAGGTGATACCTCATTGTAGTTTTGATTTGCATTTCTCTAATAATTAGTGATGTTGAACAGCTTTTAATGTGCGTCTTTGCCATCTCTGTGTCTTCTTTGAAGAAACGTCTCTTAGATGTTCTGCCCATTTTTTTATTGGGTTGTTTGGTTTTTTTTAATATTAAGCTGCATGAGCTCTTTATATATATTGGAGATTAAACCTTTGTCCATTGATTCGTTTGCAAATATTTTCGCCCATTCTGAGGGATACTTTTTGCCGTTCCTGTTTTTTTAACAAAAAAGGAAAGAAAGAAAAAGAAGCAGAACACTAATGTGTGTAAAATATGCCTTTTGAAACTGTCGTTTTGAAATATGGACGTCCTTTGAATTTTTTGGTCGATACATGACCCCAGGATTTGTGTTCACGCCAGGTGTCATTTACAGGCCTGCAATGATTTTGAATATCAACTGACCATTAGCGCTGGGATTAAAGCTGCTGTTTTGTGAAACGGCCACAAGGTGGCAGCAGTTCTCCCTTACCAAATCTGGTTACTGGGGCAACAGAGCCTCAATGGAAGTCGTGTTCTAGATTGGAATTTAGAATGGAATGTGCCAGGAGAAAGCCCCTCAAGTTTGTCTCACTACTTCTTGTTCGTGTTTTTAATTTAATTTTTTATTTTTTATTACAACAAATTTGATTACAATGTTTGGCTTGTTGTAGGTGTGGAAGATGTGGGTCTTTTACACATATACATATGTCTGTTCTTCCTGGGATCCTTTTCCCATGTACCTTATGACAGAATGTTGAGTAGTCTTCTCTTGGTATTCTGTAAGTGTTTGGTGATTATATATGTCACCTGTGTTTGTATATGTCTGTGAACACCAATATCATAATGAAACCAATCCTCACACCTTTCCATTGGTGAACCATAAGTTTGTTGAAGGAATCTGTGATTGCCCTTCTGAGTGGAAATATCTGCCCTGGTATCCATTTTTCGTTCACACCTATAAGAGATATGATATGATATGTATCTTTCACTTTCTGACTTACTACAAGTCACGTGATTACCTCTAGACACACCTACGGTGCTGCAAATGGCATTGTGTCCTTTTATTCCTTGGCTTCTATTCTGCCTTAGCGAGGTCCATTTTCAACAATGTGATTCCCTGAGGGCTGAGGATTAGCTGACCTGGGCAGCCTGACCCTGCCGGTCGTCCCTCCCCAGGTGTGCCAGGGTTGAGGTCAATATAAACAGCGCTGCAGGCAGCAATAGCCCCTGAAGCTGTGCCTGACTCCATATTCTCTGCCCCGTCAGCAGTCTCGGGGCTGTGCTGGTGGGAGGCAGTGAGGGGCCACGGCTTTGTGGGTGGCCCGGTGTGAGTGGGTCTCTGCTGGACTTTCTGCAGGAGTTGCCAGGCTGCCACCTCTAAAGAAGATGATGTGTCACCCTTACCTTCCGCTGGAATTTCTCTCCGGACGGAGGTGAGGACGGAAAAAAGCAGTGGGGGCCGGGACAGGAGGGGTATCTCAGGCAGGGCAATGGAAAGCTTCCAGAAGAGCGCCCAGGGCCAGGACCATCCTGGCTGGCCTGCAGGCACCAAGTTGGCCTGCGTACTGTCACTGGTGTGGCTCCACGGCCCTTCCTCTAGGCTTTCAAGCCCTTGTACATATTCAGGTGTTTTACCTGGGAAGGGTGGGAAAAGTTCAACAGCAGCTGGCCTGGGGCTCAGCTCACGGTTACTCACAGATGCCTCGGCATGACACCCAGCTTTGCAATGAGGACGATCCTTGCATAAGAGTGGGCTGCTGGCTGTATGGGAGATAATTCCCCACCTCTGACCAGTTTCAGAATTGTTTACCTCTGGAGCAAGTGCCCTGATAGTGTTTTCCTCTGTATAACTGGTGGGTTCAGGGTTTTTTTTCTTTTCTGGTTCAAGTTAGATTTTATTCCTCTTTTATGTATTTATAGATATAAGCATGGAAATAATTCATTCATATAAATACATCTGTGTGAAGGGAAGAACTTTTTTCTGTTTTATTTTTAAATTTTATTTTTTAAAATTTTGAAATTTAATTTTATTTATTTTTTATACAGCAGTTTATTATTACTTATGTATTTTATGCATATACATGTATACAGGTCAGTCCCAATCTCCCAACTCATCCCACCACCACCACCCCATGGATTCCCACACTTGGTGTCCATACGTGTGTTCTCTACCTCTGTGTCTCTATTTCTTCCCTGCAAACCAGTTCATCTGTACCATTTTTCTAGGTTCCACATATATGCATTAATATACAATATTTGTTTTTCTCTTTCTGACTAACTTTATTCTGTATGACAGTCTCTAGATCCATCGACGTCTCTACAAATGACCCAGTTTCATTCCTTCTTATGGCTGAGTAATATTCCATTTTATATATGTACCACATCTTTATCCATTCGTCTGTCTGTGTGTACTTAGGTTGCTTCCATTACCTGGCTATTGTAAATAGTGCTGAAATGAGCATTGTGGTGAATGTGCCTTTTTGATTTATGGTTTTCTCTGGGTATATGCCCAGAAGTGGGATTGCTGGATCATATTGTAATTCTATTTCTAGTTTTTTTAAGGAAACTCCATACTGTTCTCCATCGTGCCTGTATGAATTTACATTTCCACCACTAGTGGAAGAGGGATCCTTTTGTCCACACCCTCCCTAGAATTTGTTGTTTGAAGATTTTCTGATGATGCCGATTCTAACAAGTGTGAGGTGATACCTCATTGTAGTTTTGATTTGCATTTCTCTAATAATTAGTGATGTTGAACAGCTTTTAATGTGCGTCTTGGCCATCTCTGTGTCTTCTTTGAAGAAACGTCTCTTAGATCTTCTGCCCATTTTATTATTGGGTTCTTTGGTTTTTTTTAATATTAAGCTGCATGAGCTCTTTATATATATTGGAGATTAAACCTTTGTCCATTGATTCGTTTGCAAATATTTTCGCCCATTCTGAGGGATACTTTTTGCCATTCCTGTTTTTTTAACAAAAAAGGAAAGAAAGAAAAAGAAGCAGAACACTAATGTGTGTAAAATATGCTTTTTGAAACTGTCGTTTTGAAATATGGACGTCCTTTGAATTTTTTGGTCGATACATGACCCCAGGATTTGTGTTCACGCCAGGTGTCATTTACAGGCCTGCAATGATTTTGAATATCAACTGACCATTAGCGCTGGGATTAAAGCTGCTGTTTTGTGAAACGGCCACAAGGTGGCAGCAGTTCTCCCTTACCAAATCTGGTTACTGGGGCAACAGAGCCTCAATGGAAGTCGTGTTCTAGATTGGAATTTAGAATGGAATGTGCCAGGAGAAAGCCCCTCAAGTTTGTCTCACTACTTCTTGTTCGTGTTTTTAATTTAATTTTTTATTTTTTATTACAACAAATTTGATTACAATGTTTGGCTTGTTGTAGGTGTGGAAGATGTGGGTCTTTTACACATATACATATGTCTGTTCTTCCTGGGATCCTTTTCCCATGTACCTTATGACAGAATGTTGAGTAGTCTTCTCTTGGTATTCTGTAAGTCTTTGGTGATTATATATGTCACCTGTGTTTGTATATGTCTGTTAACCCCAATATCATAATGAAACCAATCCTCACACCTTTCCATTGGTGAACCATAAGTTTGTTGAAGGAATCTGTGATTGCCCTTCTGAGTGGAAATATCTGCCCTGGTATCCATTTTTCGTTCACACCTATAAGAGATATGATATGATATGTATCTTTCACTTTCTGACTTACTACAAGTCACGTGATTACCTCTAGACACACCTACGGTGCTGCAAATGGCATTGTGTCCTTTTATTCCTTGGCTTCTATTCTGCCTTAGCGAGGTCCATTTTCAACAATGTGATTCCCTGAGGGCTGAGGATTAGCTGACCTGGGCAGCCTGACCCTGCCGGTCGTCCCTCCCCAGGTGTGCCAGGGTTGAGGTCAATATAAACAGCGCTGCAGGCAGCAATAGCCCCTGAAGCTGTGCCTGACTCCATATTCTCTGCCCCGTCAGCAGTCTCGGGGCTGTGCTGGTGGGAGGCAGTGAGGGGCCACGGCTTTGTGGGTGGCCCGGTGTGAGTGGGTCTCTGCTGGACTTTCTGCAGGAGTTGCCAGGCTGCCACCTCTAAAGAAGATGATGTGTCACCCTTACCTTCCGCTGGAATTTCTCTCCGGACGGAGGTGAGGACGGAAAAAAGCAGTGGGGGCCGGGACAGGAGGGGTATCTCAGGCAGGGCAATGGAAAGCTTCCAGAAGAGCGCCCAGGGCCAGGACCATCCTGGCTGGCCTGCAGGCACCAAGTTGGCCTGCGTACTGTCACTGGTGTGGCTCCACGGCCCTTCCTCTAGGCTTTCAAGCCCTTGTACATATTCAGGTGTTTTACCTGGGAAGGGTGGGAAAAGTTCAACAGCAGCTGGCCTGGGGCTCAGCTCACGGTTACTCACAGATGCCTCGGCATGACACCCAGCTTTGCAATGAGGACGATCCTTGCATAAGAGTGGGCTGCTGGCTGTATGGGAGATAATTCCCCACCTCTGACCAGTTTCAGAATTGTTTACCGCTGGAGCAAGTGCCCTGATAGTGTTTTCCTCTGTATAACTGGTGGGTTCAAGTTTTTTTTTTTTTTTTTCTTTTTTGGTTCACGTTAGATTTTATTCCTCTTTTATGTATTTATAGATATAAGCATGGAAATAATTCATTTATATAAATACATCTCTGTGAAGGGAAGACCCTTTTTCTGTTTTATTTTTAAATTTTATTTTTTAAAATTTTGAAATATTATTTATTTATTTATACAGCAGGTTATTATTAGTTATGTATTTTATGCATATACATGTATACAGGTCAATCCCAATCTCCCAACTCATCCCACCACCACCACCCCATGGCTTCCCACACTTGGTGTCCATACGTATGTACTCTACCTCTGTGTCTCTATTTCTTCCCTGCAAACCAGTTCATCTGTACCATTTTTCTAGCTTCCATATATATGCATTAGTATACAATATTTGTTTTTCCCTTTCTGACTTACTTCATTCTGTATGACAGTCTCTAGATCCATCGACGTCTCTACAAATGACCCAGTTTCATTCCTTCTTAAGGCTGAGTAATATTCCATTTTATATATGTACCACATCTTTATCCATTCGTCTGTCTGTGGGTATTTAGGTTGCTTCCATTACCTGGCTATTGTAAATAGTGCTGAAATGAGCATTGTGGTGAATGTGCCTTTTTGATTTATTGTTTTCTCTGGGTATATGCCCAGAAGTGGGATTGCTGGATCATATGGTAATTCTATTTCTAGGTTTTTTAAGGAAACTCCATACTGTTCTCCATAGTTACTGTATCAATTTACATTTCCACCACTAGTGGAAGAGGGATCCTTTTGTCCACACCCTCCCCAGAATTTGTTGTTTGTAGATTTTCTGATGATGCCGATTCTAACAGGTGTGAGGTGATACCTCATTGTAGTTTTGATTTGCATTTCTCTAATAATTAGTGATGTTGAGCACCTTTTCATGTGCGTCTTGGCCATCTCTGTTTCTTCTTTGATGAAACGTCTCTTTAGCATCACCCCTCCTCCTCTCCCCCCTTAAGCACGCATAAGCGTGTTTTCTAAATGTGAGACTCTGTTCTCTTTCCCAACTCAGTTCATGTCGAGCCATGTTTCCAGGACCTTCATAAGTGATATCTTATGATAAGTTTCTTTTTCTGTGTGACTTATTTCACTTAGAATCATCGTACCTGAATCCACTCATTTTGCTGCTACTGGTCTTATGACATTGATTTCATGGCTGAGGTATATTTCATTGTAAGTAAGTACCACCATTTCTTGAACCATTTTTGTCTTTCCTGGGATATTTCAGGTGTAACCAAGTTGAGGTTCTTGTAAGCAGTGAAGCCCTCAATTTTTGGGTGGCTCTGTCTTATTGATTTTCAGTTTTCCCAAGGTATATTCCCTAGACTGGAAGTGCCCTTGGCTCTGTAGCTCTGTTGTTTTCTTCTTTTATGGAACACAGTGCACTCCTCCGGTGAGGCAGTTGGCAATTTACATCCAGTCCATCATCATAACAAGGCTCTCTGTTCTCCAGGGCCAGTCTTGCCTTTCTGGTTTTACACATTTTGTGGATATGCCTTTTGACCTGTGGGAAGTGATACTTCCTTGTAGTGCAGATTTGCATTGCCCGGTTGCTTGCTTGGCCAACAAGGGCGTATGCGTTCTCTCCTGAATATATTCAGGAGAAAACACATATGCCCTTTTTGGCCAAGTGCATCATTGTCGAAGTTGTGCCCCTCTTCCTGTGCTTTAAAGGCGATTCCAATGTACCTCTTGAAATCTGTTTCCTGCTATTCTGCCTCGCTTTCAAGTCCGCCTCGTTCCCTTCCCTCAACAGATTTTTGGACGATAGTTGTCCTTTATTACTCTGCCAGTTTGTGAATTGCTGTGCCCCTGAGCTCCATTTTTCAACTCGTTTTTGGTGAGCTGAACACAAGTCCAAAATTTTGGTTTAATGCCTATACTGGATCCCCGTGGGAGGCTGAGACTTTGGTTAATTCTTCTTTCTGCCGGGAAATTACAGTGACATGTTCCAGTCCAAATGCCTAACAGCTACTCTCTCATTGGTTCTCCCTCTTCCCTTTCATCCTCTGCCAAATTGGCAACCTGTTCGAACCAGGAGGTTAAAGGTGTTGTCTCTCCAAGTTGGGAGATTGATAGTAAAGCAGTTAGAAAGTCAAAACTGAGCACCAGGAGAGGGACTATTCGTTGAGTTTTAGAATCCTTTCGTATTCACAGTGTGTCCATTCTCTAGGTTTCCCGTACATGTTATAGCTGTAGTAATATTCCCTTCAACCTGGAGAGTTGGGACCCATGCAATGGGTGCTATGCATTATTGCTTTAAAGGGTCTGCAGTTGCTCACCCAATCTAACGAATTCTCTCAGGCCCAAGTGTCCAGCCTTATGCCACATCCACCTGTCATTGTAGTTAGGAAATTCCAAGTTTCATCAGAGATGCTGAAGGCATTGAAAAATATATCCCTGTGTTTTTCTTTTGTTTTTGAAATTCCTTTTTATAGTGGGTTTGAGCTGATTCTCGCTGCCATGCTTATGCCAGTCTAGGCACACTTGATTCCCTTAGAGAGACTTATCAATGCATTAGTTTTAAGGTTCTTACTAGTCAGATATATTCCTCTGCGGGAAATATGGGGTTTTGAGTCCCTTTCACTGAGGAAGGTGTAGGTCTTTTCTATTCCATAGTTGGTTTTTGGAACGATACATGTGCTTATATCAAACTCTGGTTTATGCATCACCCCACCTCTCCTTCACCCTTAAGCAGGCATAAGAGTGTTTCCTAAATGTGAGACTCTGTTCTCTTTCCTAACTCAGTTCAAGTGTAGCCATGTTTACAGGATCTTCATAAGTGATATCTTATGATAAGTTTCTTTTTCTCTGTGACTTATTTCAATTAGAATCATCGTACCTGAATCCACTCATTTTGCTGCTACTGGTCTTATGACATTGATTTCATGGCTGAGGGATATTCCATCGTACGTAAGTACCACATTTTTTTGAACCATTTTTATATTTCCTGGGATATTTAAGGTGTACCCAAGTTGAAGTTCATGTAAGCAGTGCAGCCCTAAACTTTGCGGTGGCTCTGTTTTATTGATTTTCAGTTTTCCCAAGGTATATTCCCTAGACTGGAAGTGCCCTTGGCTCTGTAGCTCTGTTGTTTACTTGTTTTAGGGAACACAATGCACTCCACCAGAGAGGCAGTTGGCAATTTACATCCCGCCCATCAGCATAACAATGCTCCCTGTTCTCTAAGGCCTGTCTTGCCTTTCTGGTTTTTACACATTTGTGGATGTCCCTTTTGACCGGTGGGAAGTGATACTTCCTTGTAGTGCAGATTTGCATTGCCCGCTTGCTTGCTTGGCCAACAAGGCCGTATGCGTTTTCTCCTGAATATATTCAGGAGAAAACGCATACGCCCTTTTTTGCCAAGTGCATCATTGTCGAAGTTGTGCCCCTCTTCCTGTGCTTTAAAGGCGATTAAAATGTACCTCTTGAAATCTGTTTCCTGCTCTTCTGCCTCGCTTTCAAGTCCTCCTCGTTGCCTTCTCTCAACAGATTTATGGACGATAGTTGTCCTTTATTACTCTGCCAGTTTGTGAATTGCTGTGCCCCTGAGCTCCATTTTTCAACTTGTTTTTTGTGAGCTGAACGCAAGTCTAAAATTTTGGTTCAGGACCTATACTGGTTCCCCGTGGGTGGCTGAAACTTTGGTTAATTCTTCTTCCTGCCAGGAAATTAGAGTGACATGTGCCCGTCTAAATGCCTAATAGCTACTCTGTCATTGGTTCTCCCCCATTCCTTTCATCCTCTGCCAAATTGGCAACCTGTGGGAAACAGGAGGTTAAAGGGGCTGTCTCTCCAAGTGGGGAGATTGATAGTAAAGCAGTTGGAAAGTCAAACCAGAGCCCCAGGAGAGGGACTGTTCGTTGAGTTTTAGAAACCTTTCGTATTCTCAGTGTGTCCATTTTCTAGGTTTCCCGTACATGTTCTTGCTGTAGTAATATTCCCTTCAACCTGGAGAGTTGGGACCCATGGAATGGGTGTCATGGATTATTGTTTTAAAGGGTCTGCATTTGCTCACCCAATCTCACCAATCCTCTCAGTCCCAAGTGGCCAGCCTTATGCCACATCCAGCTGTCGTTGTAGATAGGGTCATTCCAGGTTTCATCAGAGACCCTGAAGGAATTGTAAAGAATTTCCCAGTTTTTTGTTTTGTTTTTGAAATTCCTTTTTATAGTGGGTTTGAGCTGATTCTCGCTGCCATGTTTATGCCAGTCTAGACACACTTGATTCCCTTACAGAGACATATCAATCCATAGGTTTTAACATTCTTACTAGTCAGATATATTCCTCTGCGGGAAATATGGGGTTTTGAGTCCCTTTCCCTGAGGAAGGTGTAGGTCTTGTCTATTCCATAGTTGGTTTTTGGAACGGTACCTGTGCTTATATCAAACTCTGGTTTTATGCATAACCCCACCTCTCCTTCCCCCTTAAGCAGGCATAAGAGTGTTTTCTAAATTTGAGACACTGTTCTCTTTCCTAACTCAGTTCAAGTGTAGCCATGTTTACAGGATCTTCATAAGTGATATCTTATGATAAGTTTCTTTTTCTCTGTGACTTATTTCACTTAGAATCATCGTACCTGAATCCACCCATGTTGTTGCTACTGGTCTTATGACATTGATTTCATGGCTGAGGGATCTTACATCGTACGTAAGAAGCACAATTTTTTGAACCATTTTTATATTTCCTGGGATATTTAAGGTGTACCCAAGTTGAGGTCCTTGTAAGCAGTGCAGCCCTAAATTAAGGGGTGGCACTGTCTTATCGATTTTCAGTTTTCCCAAGGTATATTCCCTAGACTGGAAGTGCCCTTGGCTCTGTAGCTCTGTTGTTTACTTGTTTTAGGGAACACAATGCACTCCTCCAGAGAGGCAGTTGGCAATTTACATCACGCCCATCAGCATAACAAGGCTCCCTGTTCTCCAGGGCCTGTCTTGCCTTTCTGGATTTTACACATTTTGTGGATGTCCCTTTTGACCGGTGGGAAGTGATACTTCTTTGTAGTGCAGATTTGCATTGCCCACTTGCTTGCTTGGCCAAAATGGGCGTATGCGTTTTCTCCTGAATATGTTCGGGAGAAAACGCATACGCCCTTTTTGGCCAAGTGCATCATTGTCGAAGTTGTGCCCCTCTTCCTGTGCTTTAAAGTCGATTCCAACGTACCTCTTGAAATCTGTTTCCTGCTATTCTGCATCGCTTTCAAGTCCGCCTCGTTGGCTTCCCTCAACAGATTTTTGGACGATAGTTGTCCTTTATTACTCGGCCAGTTTGTGAATTGCTGTGCCCCTGAGCTCCATTTTTCAACTCGTTTTTGGTGAGCTGACCGAAAGTCCAAAATTTTGGTTCAGGACCTATGCTGGTTCCCAGTGGGTGGCTGAGACTTTGGTTAATACTTCTTCCTGCTGGGAAGTTAGAGTGATATATGCCCGTTCAAATACCTAACAACTACTCTCTCATTGGTTCTCCCTCTTCCCTTTCATCCTCTGCCAAATTGGAAACGTGTGCGAACCAGGAGGTTAAAGCGGCTGTCTCTCCAAGTTGGGAGATTGATAGTAAAGCAGGTGGAAAGTCAAACCGGAGCACAAGGAGAGGGACTATTCGTTGAGTTTTAGAAACCTTTCGTATTCACAGTGTGTCCGT
Organism: Hyperoodon ampullatus; assembly: GCF_949752795.1. Lineage (NCBI taxonomy): Eukaryota > Metazoa > Chordata > Mammalia > Artiodactyla > Ziphiidae > Hyperoodon > Hyperoodon ampullatus. Next base: position 452,417 of record NW_027640655.1, on the reverse strand, counting down.
TCTCTAGGTTTCTCGTACATGTTATAACTGTAGTAATATTCCCGTCAACCTTGAGAGTTGGGACCCATGGAATGGGTGCCATGCATTATTGCTTTAAAGGGTCTGCATTTGCTCACCCAATCTCACCAATCCTCTCAGTCCCAAGTGTCCAGCCTTATGCCACATCCAGCTGTCATTGTAGATAGGGTCATTCCAGGTTTCATCAGAGACCCTGAAGGAATTGTAAAGAATTTCCCAGTTTTTTTGTTTTGGTTTTGAAATTCCTTTTTATAGTGGGTTTGAGCTGATTCACGCTGCCATGTTTATGCCAGTGTAGACACACTTGATTCCCTTACGGAGACATATCAATACATAGGTTTTAAGATTCTTACTAGTCCGATATATTCCTCTGCGGGAAATAGGGGGTTTTGAGTCCCTTTCACTGAGGAAGGTGTAGGTCTTGTCTATTCCATAGTTGGTTTTTGGAACGGTACCTGTGCTTATATCAAACTCTGGTTTTATGCATCACCCCACCTCTCCTTCCCCTTAAGCAGGCAAAAGAGTGTTTTCTAAATGTCAGACATTCTTCTCTTTCCTAACTCAGTTCAAGTGTAGCCATGTTTACAGGATCTTCATAAGTGATGTCTTATGATAAGTTTCTTTTACTCTGTGACTTATTTCACTTAGAATCATCGTACCTGAATCCACCCATTTTGCTGCTACTGGTCTTATGACATTGATTTCATGGCTGAGGGATATTCCATCGTACGTAAGTACCACAATTTTTTGAACCATTTTTATATTTCCTGGGATATTTAAGGTGTACCCAAGTTGAGGTCCTTGTAAGCAGTGCAGCCCTAAATTTTGGGGTGGATCCGTCTTATTGATTTTCAGTTTTCCCAAGGTATATTCCCTAGACGGGAAGAGCCCTTGGCTCTGTAGCTCTGTTCTTTACTTGTTTTAGGGAACACAATGCACTCCTCCAGAGAGGCAGTTGGCAATTTACATCCCGCCCATCAGCATAACAAGGCTCCCTGTTCTCCAGGGCCTGTCTTGCCTTTCTGGTTTTTACACATTTTGTGGATGTCCCTTTTGACCGGTGGGAAGTGATACTTCTTTGTAGTGCAGATTTGCATTGCCCGCTTGCTTGCTTGGCCAAAAAGGGCGTATGCGTTTTCTCCTGAATATATTCAGGAGAAAACGCATACGCCCTTTTTGGCCAAGTGCATCATTGTCGAAGTTGTGCCACTCTTCCTGTGCTTTAAAGGCGATTCCAACATACCTCTTGAAATCTGCTTCCTGCTATTCTGCCTCGCATTCATGTCCGCCTCGTTGCCTTCCCTCAACAGATTTTTGGACGATAGTTGTCCTTTATTACTCGGCCAGTTTGTGAACTGCTGTGCCCCTGAGCTCCATTTTTCAACTCGTTTTTGGTGAGCTGACCGCAAGTCCAAAATTTTGGTTCAGGACCTATGCTGGTTCCCGGTGGGTGGCTGAGACTTTGGTTAATTCATCTTCCTACCGGGAAATTAGAGTGATATGTGCCCGTCCAAATGCCTAACAGCTACTCTCTCATTGGTTCTCCCTCTTCCCTTTCATCCTCTGCCAAATTGGCAACCTGTGCGAAACAGGAGGTTAAAGGGGCTGTCTCTCCAAGTTGGGATGATGATAGTAAAGCAGATAGACAGTCAAACTTCAGCACCAGGAGAGGGACTATTCGTTGAATTTTAGAAGCCTTTCGTATTCACAGTGTGTCTGTTCTCTAGGTTTCTCGTACATGTTTTAACTGTAGTAACATTCCCTTCAACCTGGAGAGTTGGGATCCATGGAATGGGTGCCATGCATTATTGCTTTAAAGGGTTTGCATTTGCTCACCCATTCTCACCAATCCTCTCAGTCCCAAGTGTCCAGCCTTATGCCACATCCAGCTGTCATTGTAGATAGGGTCATTCCAGGTTTCATCAGAGACCCTGAAGGAATTGTAAAGAATTTCCCAGTTTTTTTGTTTTGTTTTTGAAATTCCTTTTTATAGTGGGTTTGAGCTGATTCTCGCTGCCATGTTTATGCCAGTCTAGACACACTTGATTCCCTTACGGAGACATATCAATACATAGGTTTTAAGATTCTTACAAGTCAGATATATTCCTCGGCGGGAAATATGGGGTTTTGAGTCCCTTTCACTGAGGAAGGTGTAGGTCTTGTCTATTCCATAGTTGGTTTTTGGAACGGTACCTGTGCTTATATCAAAGTCTGGTTTTATGCATCACCCCTCCCCTCCTTCCCCTTAAGCAGGCATAAGAGTGTTTTCTAAATGTGAGACACTGTTCTCTTTCCTAACTCAGTTCAAGTGTAGCCATGTTTACAGGATCTTCATAAGTGATATCTTATGATAAGTTTCTTTTTCTGTGTGACTTATTTCACTTAGAATCATCGTACCTGAATCCACCCATGTTGCTGCTACTGGTCTTATGACATTGATTTCATGGCTGAGGGATCTTCCATCGTACGTAAGAACCACAATTTTTTGAACCATTTTTATATTTCCTGGGATATTAAGGTTTACCCAAGTTGAGGTCCTTGTAAGCAGTGCAGCCCTAAATTAAGGGGTGGCACTGTCTTATTGATTTTCAGTTTTCCCAAGGTATATTCCCTAGACTGGAAGTGCCCTTGGCTCTGTAGCTCTGTTGTTTACTTGTTTTAGGGAACACAATGCACACCTCCAGAGAGGCAGTTGGAAATTTACATCCCGCCCATCAGCATAACAAGGCTCCCTGTTCTCCAGGGCCTGTCTTGCCTTTCTGGATTTTACACATTTTGTGGATGTCCCTTTTGACCGGTGGGAAGTGATACTTCTTTGTAGTGCAGATTTGCATTGCCCGCTTGCTTGCTTGGCCAAAGAGGGCGTATGCGTTTTCTCCTGAATATGTTCAGGAGAAAACGCATACGCCCTCTTTGGCCAAGTGCATCATTGTCGAAGTTGGGCCCCTCTTCCTGTGCTTTAAAGTCGATTCCAACGTACCTCTTGAAATCTGTTTCCTGCTATTCTGCATCGCTTTCAAGTCCGCCTCATTGGCTTTCCTCAACATATTTTTGGACGATAGTTGTCCTTTATTACTCGGCCAGTTTGTGAATTGCTGTGCCCCTGAGCTCCATTTTTCAACTCGTTTTTGGTGAGCTGACCGAAAGTCCAAAATTTTGGTTCAGGACCTATGCTGGTTCCCAGTGGGTGGCTGAGACTTTGGTTAATTCTTCTTCCTGCTGGGAAATTACAGTGATATGTGCCCGTCCAAATGCCTAACAGCTACTCTCTCATTGGTTCTCCCTCTTCCCTTTCATCCTCTGCCAAATTGGCAAACTGTGCGAACCAGGAGGTTAAAGGGGCTGTCTCTCCAAGTTGGGAGGTTGATAGTAATGCAGATGGAAAGTCAAACTGGAGCACCAGGAGAGGGACTATTCGTTGAGTTTTAGAAACCTTTCGTATACACAGTGTGTCCGTTCTCTAGGTTTCCCGTACATGTTATAGCTGTAGTAATATTCCCTTCAACCTGGAGAGTTGTGACCCATGGAATGGGTGCCATGCATTATTGCTTTAATGGGTCTGCATTTGCTCACCCAATCTCACCAATCCTCTCAGTCCCAAGTGTCCAGCCTTATGCCACATCCAGCTGTCGTTGTATATAGGGTTATTCCAGGTTTCATCAGAGACCCTGAAGGAATTGTAAAGAATTTCCCAGTTTTTTTGTTTTGTTTTTGAAATTCCTTTTTATAGTGGGTTTGAGCTGATTCTCGCTGCCATGATTATGCCAGTCTAGACACACTTGATTCCCGTATGGAGACATATCAATACATAGGTTTTAAGATTCTTACTAGTCAGATATATTCCTCTGCGGGAAATATGGGGTTTTGAGTCCCTTTCACTGTGGAAGGTGTAGGTCTTGTCTATTACATAGTTGGTTTTTGGAACGGTACCTGTGTTTATATCAAACTCTGGTTTTATGCATCACCCCACCTCTGCTTCCCACTTAAGCAGGCAAAAGAGTGTTTTCTAAATGTCAGACATTCTTCTCTTTCCTAACTCAGTTCAAGTGTAGCCATGTTTACAGGATCTTCATAAGTGATATCTTATGATAAGTTTCTTTTTCTGTGTGACTTATTTCACTTAGAATCAACGTACCTGAATCCACCCATTTTGCTGCTACTGGTCTTATGACATTGATTTCATGGCTGAGGGATATTCCATCCTACGTAAGTACCACAATTTTTTGAACCATTTTTATATTTCCTGGGATATTTAAGGTGTACGCAAGTTGAGGTCCTTGTAAGCAGTGCAGCCCTAAATTTTGGGGTGGTTCTGTCTTATTGATTTTCAGTTTTCCCAAGGTATATTCCCTAGACTGGAAGTGCCCTTGGCACTGTAGCTCTGTTGTTTACTTGTTTTAGGGAACACAATGCACTCCTCCAGAGAGACAGTTGGCAATTTACATCCCGCCCATCAGCATAACAAGGCTCCCTGTTCTCCAGGACCTGTCTTGCCTTTCTGGTTTTTACACATTTTGTGGATGTCCCTTTTGACCGGTGGGAAGTGATACTTCTTTGTAGTGCAGATTTGCATTGCCCGCTTGCTTGCTTGGCCAAAAAGGGCGTATGCGTTTTCTCCTGAATATATTCAGGAGAAAACGCATACGCCCTTTTTGGCCAAGTGCATCATTGTCGAAGTTGTGCCCCTCTTCCTGTGCTTTAAAGGCAATTCCAACGTACCTCTTGAAATCTGTTTCCTGCTATTCTGCATCGCTTTCAAGTCTGCCTCGTTGCCTTCACTCAACAGATTTTTGGACGATAGTTGTCCTTTATTACTCGGCCAGTCTGTGAATTGCTGTGCCCCTGAGCTCCATTTTTCAACTCGTTTTTGGTGAGCGGACCGCAAGTCCAAAATTTTGGTTCAGGACCTATGCTGGTTCCTGGTGGGGGGCTGAGACTTTGGTTAATTCTTCTTCCTGCCGGGAAATTACAGTGATATGTGCCCGTCCAAATGCCTAACAGCTACTCTCTCATTGGTTCTCCCTCTTCCCTTTCATCCTCTGCCAAATTGGCAAACTGTGAGAAACAGGAGGTTAAAGGGGCTTTTTCTCCAAGTTGGGAGGTTGATAGTAATGCAGATGGAAAGTCAAACCGGAGCACCAGGAGAGGGACTATTCGTTGAGTTTTAGAAACCTTTCGTATTCACAGTGTGTCCGTTCTCTAGGTTTCCCGTACATGTTATAGCTGTAGTAATATTCCCTTCAACCTGGAGAGTTGTGACCCATGGAATGGGTGCCATGCATTATTGCTTTAATGGGTCTGCATTTGCTCACCCAATCTCACCAATCCTCTCAGTCCCAAGTGTCCCTCCTTATGCCACATCCAGCTGTCATTGTAGATAGGGTCATTCCAGGTTTCATCAGAGACCCTGAAGGAATTGTAAAGAATTTCCCAGTTTTTTTGTTTTGTTTTTGAAATTCCTTTTTATAGTGGGTTTGAGCTGATTCTCACTGCCATGTTTATGCCAGTCTAGACACACTTGATTCCCTTATGGAGATATATCAATGCATAGGTTTTAAGATTCTTACTAGTCAGATATATTCTTCTGCGGGAAATATGGGGTTTTGAGTCCCTTTCACTGAGGAAGGTGTAGGTCTTGTCTATTCCATAGTTGGTTTTTGGAACGGTACCTGTGCTTATATCAGACTCTGGATTTATGCATCACCCCTCCTCTCCTTCCCCCTTAAGCAGGCATAAGAGTGTTTTCTAAATGTGAGACACTGTTCTCTTTCCTAACTCAGTTCAAGTGTAGCCATGTTTACAGGATCTTCATAAGTGATATCTTATGATAAGTTTCTTTTTCTGTGTGACTTATTTCACTTAGAATCATCGTACCTGAATCCGCCCATTTTGATGCTCCTTGTCTTATGACATTGATTTCATGGTGGAGGGATATTCCATCGTACATAAGTACCACAATTTTTTGAACCATTTTTATATTTCCTGGGATATTTAAGGTGTACCCAAGTTGAGGTCCTTGTAAGCAGTGTAGCCCTAAATTTTGGGGTGGCTCTGTCTTATTGATTTTCAGTTTTCCCAAGGTATATTCCCTAGACTGGAAGTGCCCTTGGCTCTGTAGCTCTGTTCTGTACTTGTTTTAGGGAACACAATGTACTCCTCCAGAGAGGCAGTTGGCAATTTACATCCCGCCCATCAGCATAACAAGGCTCCCTGTTCTCCAGGGCCTGTCTTGCCTTTCTGGTTTTTACACATTTTGTGGATGTCCCTTTTGACCGGTGGGAAGTGATACTTCTTTGTAGTGCAGATTTGCATTGCCCGCTTGCTTGCTTGGCCAAAAAGGGCGTAAGCGTTTTCTCCTGAATATATTCAGGAGAAAACGCATACGCCCTTTTTGGCCAAGTGCATCATTGTCGAAGTTGTGCCCCTCTTGCTGTGCTTTAAAGGCGTTTCCAATGTACCTCTTGAAATCTGTTTCCTGCTATTCTGCCTCGCTTTCAAGTCCGCCTCGTTGCCTTCCCTCAACAGATTTTTGGACGATAGTTGTCCTTTATTACTCGGCCAGTTTTTGAATTGCTTTGCCCATGAGCTCCATTTTTCAACTCGTTTTTGGTGAGCTGACCGCAAGTCAAAAATTTTGGTTCAGGACCTATACTGGTTCCCGGTAGATGGCTGAGACTTTAGTTAATTCTTCTTCCTGCCGGGAAATTACAGTGATATGTGCCCGTCGAAATGCCTAACAGCTACTCTCTCATTGGTTCTCCCTCTTCCCTTTCATCCTCTGCCAAATTGGAAACCTGAGCGAACCAGGAGGTTAAAGGGGCTGTCTCTCCACGTTGGGAGGTTGATAGTAAAGCAGATGGAAAATCAAAACAGAGAACCAGGAGAGGGACTATTCGTTGAGTTTTAGAAACCTTTTGCATTCACAGTGTGTCCGTTCTCTAGGTTTCCCGTACATGTTATAACTGTAGTAGTATTCCCTTCAACCTGGAGAGCTGGGACCCATGGAATGGGTGCCATGCATTATTGCTTTAAAGGGTCTGCATTTGCTCACCCAATCTCACCAATCCTCAGTCCCAAGTGTCCAGCCTTATGCCACATCCAGCTGTCGTTGTAGATAGGGTCATTCCAGGTTTCATCAGAGACCCTGAAGGAATTGTAAAGAATTTCCCAGTTTTTTTGTTTTGTTTTTGAAATTCCTTTTTATAGTGGGTTTGAGCTGATTCTCGCTGCCATGTTTATGCCAGTCTAGACACACTTGATTCCCTTACGGAGACATATCAATATATAGGTTTTAAGATTCTTACTAGTCAGATATATTCCTCTGCGGGAAATATGGGGTTTTGAGTCCCTTTCACTGAGGATGGTGTAGGTCTTGTCTATTCCATAGTGGGTTTTTGGAACGGTACCTGTGCTTATATCAAACTCTTGTTTTATGCATCACCCCACCTCACCTTCCCCGTTAAACAGGCATAACAGTGTTTTCTAAATGTGAGTCACTGTTCTCTTTCCTAACTCAGTTCAAGTGTAGCCATGTTTACAGGATCTTCATAAGTGATATCTTATGATAAGTTTCTTTTTCTGTGTGACTAATTTCACTTAGAATAATCGTACCTGTATCCACCCATTTTGCTGCTACTGGTCTTATGACATTGATTTCATGGCTGAGGGATATTCCATCGTATGTAAGTACCACAATTTTTTGAACCATTTTTATATTTCCTGGGATATTTAAGGTGTACCCAAGTTGAGGTCCTTGTAAGCAGTGCAGCCCTAAATTTTGGGGTGGCTCTGTCTTATTGATTTTCAGTTTTCCCAAGGTATATTCCCTAGACTGGAAGTGCCCTTGGCTCTGTAGCTCTGTTGTTTACTTGTTTTAGGGAACACAATGCACTCCTCCAGAGAGGCAGTTGGCAATTTACATCCCGCCCATCAGCATAACAAGGCTCCCTGTTCTCCAGGACCTGTCTTGCCTTTCTGGTTTTTACACATTTTGTGGATGTCCCTTTTGACCGGTGGGAAGTGATACTTCTTTGTAGTGCAGATTTGCATTGCCCGCTTGCTTGCTTGGCCAAAAAGGGCGTATGCGTTTTCTCCTGAATATATTCAGGAGAAAACGCATACGCCCTTTTTGGCCAAGTGCATCACTGTCGAAGTTGTGCCCCTCTTCCTGTGCTTTAAAGGCGATTCCAACGTACCTCTTGAAATCTGTTTCCTGCTATTCTGCCTCGCTTTCAAGTCCGCCTCGTTGCCTTCCCTCAACAGATTTTTGGACGATAGTTGTCCTTTATTACTCGGCCAGTTTGTGAATTGATGTGCCCCTGAGCTCCATTTTTCAACTCGTTTTTTGTGAGCTGACCGCAAGTCCAAAATTTTTGTTCAGGACCTATACTGTTTCCCGGTGGGGGGCTGAGACTTTGGTTAATTCTTCTTCCTGCTGGGAAGTTAGAGTGATAGGTGCCCGTCCAAATGCCTAACAGCTATTCTCTCATTGGTTCTCCCTCTTCCCTTTCATCCTCTGCCAAATTGGAAACCTGTGCGAACCAGGAGGTTAAAGGGGCTGTCTCTCCAAGTTGGGAGATTGATAGTAAAGCAGATGGAATGTCAAACCGGAGCACCAGGAGAGGGACTATTCGTTGAGTTTTAGAAACCTTTCGTATTCACAGGGTGTCTGTACTCTAGGTTTCCTGTACATGTTATAACTGTAGTAATATTCCCTTCAACCTGGAGAGTTGGGACCCATGGAATGGGTGCCATGCATTATTGCTTTAAAGGGTCTGCATTTGCTCACCCAATCTCACCAATCCTCTCTGTCCCAAGTGTCCAGCCTTATGCCACATCCAGCTGTCGTTGTAGATAGGGTCATTCCAGGTTTCATCAGAGACCCTGAAGGAATTGTAAAGAATTTCCCAGTTTTTTTGTTTTTTTATGAAATTCCTTTTTATAGTGGGTTTGAGCTGATTCTCGCTGCCATGTTTATGCCAGTCTAGACACACTTGATTCCCTTACGGAGACATATCAATACATAGGTTTTAAGATTCTTAGTACTCAGAAATATTCCTCTGCGGGAAATATGGGGTTTTGAGTCCCTTTCACTGAGGAAGGTGTAGGTCTGGTCTATTCCATAGTTGGTTTTTGGAATGGTACCTGTGCTTATATCTAACTCTGGTTTTATGCATCACCCCACCTCTCCTTCCCCCTTAAGCAGGAATAAGAGTGTTTTCTAAATGTGAGACACTGTTCTCTTTCCTAACTCAGTTCAAGTGTAGCCATGTTTACATTATCTTCATAAGTGATATCTTATGATGTTTCTTTTTCTCTGTGACTTATTTCACTTAGAATCATCGTACCTGAATCCACCCATTTTGCTGCTACTGGTCTTATGACATTGATTTCATGGCTGAGGGATATTCCATCGTACGTAAGTACCTCAATTTTTTGAACCATTTTTATATTTCCTGGGATATTTAAGGTGTACCCAAGTTGAGGTCCTTGTAAGCAGTGCAGCCCTAAATTTTGGGGTGGCTCTGTCTTATTGATTTTCAGTTTTCCCAAGGTATATTCCCTAGACTGGAAGTGCCCTTGGCTCTGTAGCTCTGTTCTTTATTTGTTTTAGGGAACACAATGTACTCCTCCAGAGAGGCAGTTGGCAATTTACATCCCACCCATCAGCATAACAAGGCTCCCTGTTCTCCAGGGCCTGTCTTGCCTTTCTGGTTTTTACACATTTTGTGGATGACCCTTTTGACCGGTGGGAAGTGATACTTCTTTGTAGTGCAGATTTGCATTGCCCACTTGCTTGCTTGGCCAAAAAGTGTGTATGCGTTTTCTCCAGAATATATTCAGGAGCAAATGCATACGCCCTTTTTGGCCAAGTGCATCATTGTCGAAGTTGTGCCCCTCTTCCTGTGCTTTAAAGGCGATTCCAACGTACCTCTTGAAATCTGTTTCCTGCTATTCTGCCTCGCTTTCAAGTCCACCTCGTTGCCTTCCCTCAACAGATTTTTGGACGATAGTTGTCCTTTATTACTCGGCCAGCTTGTGAATTACTGTGCCCCTGAGCTCCATTTTTCAACTCGTTTTTGGTGAGCTGACCGCAAGTCCAAAATTTTGGTTCAGGACCTATGCTGGTTCCCGGTGGGCGGCTGAGACTTTGGTTAATTCTTCTTCCTGCCGGGAAGTTAGAGTGATATGTGCCCGTGCAAATGCCTAACAGCTACTCTCTCATTGGTTCTCCCTCTTCCCTTTCATCCTCTGCCAAATTGGAAACGTGTGCGAACCAGGAGGTTAAAGCGGCTGTCTCTCCAAGTTGGGAGATTGATAGTAAAGCAGATGGAAAGTCAAACCGGAGCACCAGGAGAGGGACTATTCGTTGAGTTTTAGAAAACTTTCATATTCAGTGTGTCCGTTCTCTAGATTTCCCGTACATGTTATAACTGTAGTAATATTCCCTTCAACCTGGAGAGTTGGGACCCATGGAATGGGTGCCATGCATTATTGCTTTAAAGGGTCTGCATTTGCTCACCCAACCTCACCAATCCTCTCAGTCCCAAGAGTCCAGCCTTATGCCACATCCAGCTGTCGCTGTAGATAGGGTCATTCCAGGTTTCAACAGAGACCCTGAAGGAATTGTAAAGAATTTCCCAGGTTTTTTGTTTTGTTTTTGAAATTCCTTTTTATAGTGGGTTTGAGCTGATTGTCGCTGCCAAGTATATGCCAGTCTAGACACACTTGATTCCCTTACGGAGACATATCAATACATAGGTTTTAAGATTCTTACTAGTCAGATATATTCCCCTGCGGGAAATATGGTGTTTTGAGTCCGTTTCACTGAGGAAGGTGTAGGTCTTGTCTATTCCATAGTTGGTTTTTGGAACGGTACGTGTGCTTATATCAAACTCTGGTTTTATGCATCACCCCACCTCTCCTTCCCCCTTAAGCAGGCATAAGAGTGTTTTCTAAATGTGAGACACTGTTCTCTTTCCTAACTCAGTTCAAGTGTAGCCATGTTTACAGGATTTTCATAAGTGATATCTTATGATAAGTTTCTTTTTCTGTGTGACTTATTTCACTTAGAAACATCGTACCTGAATCCACCCATTTTGCTGCTACTGGTCTTATGACATTAATTTCATGGCTGAGGGATATTCCATCGTACGTAAGTACCACAATTTTTTGAACCATTTTTATATTTCCTGGCATATTACGGTGTACCCATGTTGAGGTCCTTGTAAGCAGTGCAGCCCTAAATTTTGGGGTGGCTCTGTCTTATTGATTTTCAGTTTTCCCAAGGTATATTCCCTAGACTGGAAGTGCCCTTGGCTCTATAGCTCTGTTGTTTACTTGTTTTAGGGAACACAATGCACTCCTCCAGAGAGGCAGTTGGCAATTTACATCCCGCCCATCAGCATAACAAGGCTCCCTGTTCTCCAGGGCCTGTCTTGCCTTTCTGGTTTTTACAAATTTTGTGGATGTCGCTTTTGACCGTTGGGAAGTGATACTTCTTTGTAGTGCAGATTTGCATTGCCCGCTTGCTTGCTTGGCAAAATGGCGTATGTGTTTTCTCCTGAATATATTCAGGAGAAAACACATACACCCTTTTTGGCCAAGTGCATCATTGTCGAAGTTGTGCCCCTCTTCCTGTGCTTTAAAGGCGATTCCAACGTACCTCTTGAAATCTGTTTCCTGCTATTCTGCCTCACTTTCAAGTCCGCCTCGTTGCCTTCCCACAACACATTTTTGGACGATAGTTGTCCTTTATTATTCGGCCAGTTTGTGAATTGCTGTGCCCCTGAGTTCCATTTTTCAACTCGTTTTTTGTGAGCTGACCGGAAGTCCAAAATTTTTGTTCAGGACTTATGCTGGTTCCCGGTGGTGGGCTGAGACTTTGGATAATTTTTCTTCCTGGGGGAACTTAGAGTTATATGTGCCCGTCCAAATGCCTAACAGCTACTGTCTCATTAGTTCTCCCTCTTCCGTTTCATCCTCTGCCAAATTGGCAACCTGTGCGAACCAGGAGGTTATAGGGTCTGTCTCTCCAAGTTGGGAGGTTGATAGTAAAGAAGATGGAAAGTCAAACCGGAGCACCGGGAGTGGGACTATTCGCTGAGTTTTAGAAACCTTTCGTATTCACAGTGTGTCCGTTCTCTAGGTTTCCCGTACATGTTATAACTGTAGTAATAGTCCCTTCAACCTGGAGAGTTGGGACCCATGGAATGGGTGCCAGGCATTTTTGCTTTAAAGGGTCTGCATTTGCTCACCCAATCTCACCATTCGTCTCAGTCCCAAGTGTCCCTCCTTATGCCACATCCAGCTGTCATTGTAGATAGGGTCATTCCAGGTTTCATCAGAGACCCTGAAGGAATTGTAAAGAATTTCCCAGTTTTTTTGTTTTGTTTTTGAAATTCCTTTTTATAGTGGGTTTGAGCTGATTCTCGCTGCCATGTTTATGCCAGTCTAGACACACTTGATTCCCTTACAGAGACATATCAATACATAGGTTTTAAGATTCTTACTAGTCAGATATATTCCTCTGCGGGAAATGTGGGGTTTTGAGCCACTTTCACTGAGGAAGGTGTAGGTCTTGTCTATTCCATACTTGGTTTTTGGAACGGTACCTGTGCTTATATCAAACTCTGGTTTTATGCATCACCCCACCTCTCCTTCCCCCTTAATCAGGCATAAGGGTGTTTTCTAAATGTGAGACACTGTTCTCTTTCCTAACTCAGTTCAAGTGTAGCCATGTTTACAGGATCTTCATAAGTGATATCTTATGATAAGTTTATTTTTCTGTGTGACTTATTTCACTTAGAATCATCGTACCTGAATCCACCCATTTTGCTGCTACTGGTCTTATGACATTGATTTCATGGCTGAGGGATATTCCATCGTACGTAAGTACCACAATTTTTTGAACCATTTTTATATTTCCTGGGATATTTAAGGTGTACCCAAGTTGAGGTCCTTGTAAGCAGTGCAGCCCTAAATTTTGGGGTGGCTCTGTCTTATTGATTTTCAGTTTTCCCAAGGTATATTCCCTAGACTGGAAGTGCCCTTGGCTCTGTAGCTCTATTCTTTACTTGTTTTAGGGATCACAATGTACTCCTCCAGGGAGGCAGTTGGCAATTTACATCCCGCCCATCAGCATAACAAGGCTCCCTGTTCTCCATGCCTGTCTTGCCTTTCTAGTTATTACACATTTTGTGGATGTCCCTTTTGACCGGTGGGAAGTGATACTTCTTTGTAGTGCAGATTTGCATTGCACGCTTGTTTGCTTGGCAAAAGGGTGTATTCGTTTTCTCCTGAATATATTCAGGAGAAAACGCATACGCCCTTTTTGGCCAAGTGCATCATTGTCGAAGTTGTGCCCCTCTTCCTGTGCTTTAAAGGCAATTCGAACGTACCTCTTGAAATCTGTTTCCTGCTATTCTGCCTCGCTTTCAAGTCCGCCTCGTTGCCTTCCCTCAACAGATTTTTGGACGATAGTTGTCCTTTATTACTCGGCCATTTTGTGAATTGCTGTGCCCCTGAGCTCCATTTTTCAACTCGTTTTTGGTGAGCTGACCGCAAGTCCAACATTTTGTTTCAGGACCTATGCTGGTTCCCGCTGGTGGGCTGAGACTTTGGTTAATTCTTCTGCCTGCTGGGAAGTTAGAGTGATATGTGCCCGTCCAAATGCCTAACAGCTACTCTCTCATTGGTTCTCCCTCTTCCCTTTCATCCTCTGCCAAATTGGCAACGTGTATGAAACAGGAGGTTAAAGGGTCTGTCTCTCAAAGTTGGGAGGTTGATAGTAAAGCAGATGGAAAGTCAAACTGGAGCACCAGGAGAGGGACTATTCGTTGAGTTTTAGAAACCTTTCGTATTCACAGTGTGTCCGTTCTCTAGGTTTCCCGTACATGTTATAGCTGTAGTAATATTCCCTTCAACCTGGAGAGTTGGGACCCATGGAGTGGGTCCCAGGCATTTGTGCTTTAAAGAGTCTGCATTTGCTAACCCAATCTCACCCATCGTCTCAGTCCCAACTGTCCGTCCTTATGCCACATCCAGCTGTCGTTGTAGATAGGGTCATTCCAGGTTTCATCAGAGACCCTGAAGGAATTGTAAAGAATTTCCCAGTTTTTTTGTTTTGTTTTAGAAATTCCTTTTTATAGTGGGTTTGAGCTGATTCTCGCTGCCATGTTTATTCCAGTCTAGACACACTTGATTCCCTTTCGGAGACATATCAATACATAGGTTTTAAGATTCTTACTAGTCAGATATATTCCTCTGCGGGAAATATGGGGTTTTGAGTCCCTTTCACTGAGGAAGGTGTACGTCTTGTCTATTCCATAGTTGGTTTTTGGAACGGTACCTGTGCTTATATCAAACTCTGGTTTTATGCATCACCCCACCTCTCCTTCCCCCTTAAGCAGGCATAAGAGTGTTTTCTAAATGTGAGACACTGTTCTATTTCCTAACTCAGTTCAAGTGTAGCAATGTTTACAGGATTTTCATAAGTGATATCTTATGATAAGTTTCTTTTTTCTGTGTGACTTATTTCTCTTAGAATCAACATACCTAAATCCACCCATTTTGCTGCTACTGGTCTTATAACATTGATTTCGTGGCTGAGGGATATTCCATCGTACATAAGTACCACAATTTCTTGAACCATTTTTATAATTCCTAGGATATTTAAGGTGTACCCAAGTTGAGGTCCTTGTAAGCAGTGCAGCCCTAAATTTTGGGGTGGCTCTGTCTTATTGATTTTCAGTTTTCCCAAGGTATATTCCCTAGACTGGATGTGCCCTTGGCTCTGTAGCTCTGTTCTTTACTTGTTTTAGGGAACACAATGTACTCCTCCAGAGAGGCAGTTGGCAATTTACATGCCGCCCATCAGCATAACAAGGCTCCTTGTTCTCCAGGGCCTGTCTTGCCTTTCTGGTTTTTACACATTTTGTGGATGTCCCTTTTGACCGGTGGGAAGAGATACTTCTTTGTAGTGCAGATTTGCATTGCCCGCTTGCTTGCTTGGCCAAAAAGGGCGTATGCGTTTTCTCCTGAATATATTCAGGAGAAAACGCATACGCCCTTTTTAGCCAAGTGCATCATTGTCGAAGTTGTGCCCCTCTTCCTGTGCTTTAAAGGCGATTCCAACGTACCTCTTGAAATGTGTTTCCTGCTATTCTGCCTCGCTTTCAAGTCCGCATCATTGCCTTCCCTCAACAGATTTTTGGACGATACTTGTCCTTCATTACTTGGCCAGTTTGTGAATTGCTGTGCCCCTGAGCTCCATTATTCAACTCGTTTTTTTGTGAGCTGACCGCAAGTCCAAAATTTTGGTTCAGGACTTATGCTGTTTCCCGGTGGGGGGCTGAGACTTTGGTTAATTCTTCTTCCTGCCGGGAAGTTAGAGTGATATGTGCCCGTCGAAACGCATAACAGCTACTCTCTCATTGGTTCTCCCTCTTCCCTTTTATCCTTTGCCAAATTGGAAACCTGTGCGAACCAGGAGGTTAAAGGGGCTGTTTCTCCAAGTTGGGAGGTTGATAGTAAAGCAGATGGAAAGTCAAACCGGAGCACCAGGAGAGGGACTATTCGTTGAGTTTTAGAAACCTTTCGTATTCACAGTGTGTCCGTTCTCTATGTTTCCCGTACATATTATAACTGTAGTAATATTCCCTTCAACCTAGAGAGTTCGGATCCATGGAATGAGTGCCATGCATTATTGCTTTAAAGGGTCTGCATTTGCTCACCCAATCTCACCAATCCTCTCAGACCCAAGTGTCCAGCCTTATGCCACATCCAGCTGTCGTTGTAGATAGGGTCATTCCAGGTTTCATCAGAGACCCTGAAGGAATTGTAAAGAATTTCCCAGTTTTTTTGTTTTGTTTTTGAAATTCCTTTTTATAGTGGGTTTGAGCTGATTGTCGCTGCCATGTTTATGCCAGTGTAGACACACTTGATTCCCTTATGGAGACATATCAATACATAGGTTTTAAGATTCTTACTAGTCAGATATATTCCTCTGCGGGAAATATGGGGTTTTGAGTCCCTTTCACTGAGAAAGGTGTAGGTCTTGTCTATTCCATAGTTGGTTTTTGGAACGGTACCTGTGCTTATATCAAACTCTACCAAACGTAAGGTAGATAGCTAGTGGGAAGCAGCCGCATAGCACAGGGAGATCAGCTCGGTGCTTTGTGACCGCCTGGAGGGGTGGGATAGGGAGGGTGGGAGGGAGACGCAAAAGGGAGGGGATATGGGAACATATGTATACATATAACTGATTAAATTTGTGATAAAGCAAAAAATAAAAATAAAAAAATAAAAAAATAAAAAAAAAATAAAATGTGAAAAAAAAAAAACAAAAAACAAAAAACAAAAAACAAACTCTGGTTTTATGCATCACACCACCTCTCCTTCCCCCTTAAGCAGGCATAAGAGTGTTTTCTAAATGTGAGACACTGTTCTCTTTCCTAACTCAGTTCAAGTGTAGCCATGTTTACAGGATCTTCATAATTGATATCTTATGATAAGTTTCTTTTTCTCTGTGACTTATTTCACTTAGAATCATCGTACCTGAATCCACCCATTTTGCTGCTACTGGTCTTATGACATTGATTTCATGGCTGAGGGATATTCCATCGTACGTAAGTACCACAATTTTTTGAACAATTTTTATATTTCCTGGGATATTTAAGGTGTACCCAAGTTGAGGTCCTTGTAAGCAGTGTAGCCCTAAATTTTGGGGTGGCTCTGTCTTATTGATTTTCAGTTTTCTCAAGGTATATTCCCTAGACTGGAAGTGCCCTTGGCTCTGTAGCTCTGTTCTTTACTTGTTTTAGGGAACACAATGTACTCCTCCAGAGAGGCAATTGGCAATTTACATCCCGCCCATCAGCATAACAAGGCTCCCTGTTCTCCAGGGCCTGTCTTGCCTTTCTGGTTTTTACACATTTTGTGGATGTCCCTTTTGACCGGGGGGAAGTGATACTTCTTTGTAGTGCAGATTTGCATTGCCCGCTTGCTTGCTTGGCCAAAAAGGGCGTATGCGTTTTCTCCTGAATATATTCAGGAGAAAAGGCATACGCCCTTTTTGGACAAGTGCCTCATTGTCAAAGTTGTGCCCTCTTCCTGTTCTTTAAAGGCGATTCCAACGTACCTCTTGAAATCTGTTTCCTGCTATTCTGCCTCGCTTTCAAGTCCGCCTCGTTGCCTTCCCTCAACAGATTTTTGGACGATAGTTGTCCTTTATTACTCGGCCAGTTTGTGAATTGCTGTGCCCCTGAGCTCCATTATTCAACTCGTTTTTGGTGAGCACACCGCAAGTCCAAAATTTTGGTTCAGGACCTATTCTGGTTCCCGGTGGGGGGCTGAGACTTTGGTTAATTCTTCTTCCTTCCGGGAAATTACAATGATATGTGCCCTTGCAAATGCCTAACAGCTACTCTCTCATTGGTTCTCCCTCTTCCCTTTCATCCTCTGCCAAATTGGCAACCTGTGCGAATCAGGAGGTTAAAGGGGCTGTCTCTCCAAGTTGGGAGGTTGATAGTAAAGCAGGTGGAAAGTCAAACCGGAGCACCAGGAGAGGGACTATTCGTTGAGTTTTAGAAACCTTTCGTATTCACAGTGTGTCCGTTCCCTAGGTTTCCCGTACATGTTATAACTGTAGTAATATTCCCTTCAACCTGGAGAGTTGGGACCCATGGAATGGGTGCCATGCATTATTGCTTTAAAGGGTCTGCATTTGCTCACCCAATCTCACCAATCCTCTCAGTCCCAAGTGTCCAGCCTTATGCCATATCCAGCTGTCGCTGTAGATAGGGTCATTCCAGGTTTCATCAGAGACCCTGAAGGAATTGTAAAGAATTTCCTAGTTTTTTTGGTTTGTTTTTGAAATTCCTTTTTATAGTGGGTTTGAGCTGATTCTCACTGCCATGTTTATGCCAGTCTAGACACACTTGATTCCCTTACGGAGACATATCAATACATAGGTATTAAGATTCTTACTAGTCAGATATATTCCTCTATGGGAAATATGGTGTTTTGAGTCCCTTTCCCTGAGGAATGTGTAGGTCTTGTCTATTCCATAGTTGGCTTTTGGAACGGTACCTGTGCTTATATCAAACTCTGGTTTTATGCATCACCCCACCTCTCCTTCCCCCTTAAGCAGGCATAAGTGTGTTTTCTAAATGTGAGACACTGTTCTCTTTCCTAACTCAGTTCAAGTGTAGCCATGTTTACAGGATCTTCATAAGTGATATCTTATGATAAGTTTATTTTTCTGTGTGACTTATTTCACTTAGAATCATCGTACCTGAATCCACCCATTTGGCTGTTACTGGTCTTATGACATTGATTTCATGGCTGAGGGATATTCCATCGTACGTAAGTACCACAATTTTTTGAACCATTTTTATATTTCCTGGGATATTTAAGGTGTACCCAAGTTGAGGTCCTTGTAAGCAGTGCAGCCCTAAATTTTGGGGTGGCTCTGTCTTATTGATTTTCAGTTTTCCCAAGGTATATTCCCTAGACTGGAAGTGCCCTTGGCTCTGTAGCTCTGTTGTTTACTTGTTTTAGGGAACACAATGCACTCCTCCAGAGAGGCAGTTGGCAATTTACATTCTGCCCATCAGCATAACAAGGCTCCCTGTTCTCCAGGGCCTGTCTTGCCTTTCTGGTTTTTACACATTTTGTGGATGTCCCTTTTGACCGGTGGGAAGTGATACTTCTTTGTAGTGCAGATTTGCATTGCCCACTTGTTTGCTTGGCCAAAAAGGGTGTATGCGTTTTCTCCTGAATATATTCAGGAGAAAACGCATACGCCCTTTTTGGCCAAGTGCATCATTGTCGAAGTTGTGCCCCTCTTCCTGTGCTTTAAAGGCGATTCCAACGTACCTCTTGAAATCTGTTTCCTGCTATTCTGCCTCGCTTTCAAGTCCGCCTCGTTGCCTTCCCTCAACAGATTTTTGGACGATAGTTGTCCTTTATTACTCGGCCAGTTTGTGAATTGCTGTGTCCCTGAGCTCCATTTTTCAACTCGTTTTTTGTGAGCTGACCGCAAGTCCAAAATTTTGGTTCAGGACCTATACTGGTTCCCGGTGGGTGGCTGAGACTTTGGTTAATTCTTCTTCCTGCCGGGAAATTACAGTAATATGTGCCCGTCCAAATGCCTAACAGCTACTCTCTCATTGGTTCTCCCTCTTCCCTTTCATCCTCTGCCAAATTGGCAACCTGTGCGAACCAGGACGTTAAAAGGGCTGTCCCTCCAAGTTGGGAGGTTGATAGTAAAGCAGGTGGAAAGTCAAACCGGAACACCAGGAGAGGGACTATTCGTTGAGTTTTAGAAACCTTTCGTATTCACAGTGTGTCCGTTCTCTAGGTTTCCCGTACATGTTATAACTGTAGTAATATTCCCTTCAACCTGGAGACCTGGGACCCATGGAATGGGTGCCATGCATTATTGCTTTAAAGGGTCTGCATTTGCTCACCCAATCTCACCAATCCTCTCAGTACCAAGTGTCCAGCCTTATGCCACATCCAGCTGTCGTTGTAGATAGGGTCATTCCAGGATTCATCAGAGACCCTGAAGGAATTGTAAAGAATTTCCAAGTTTTTTTGTTTTGTTTTTGAAATTCCTTTTTATAGTGGGTTTGAGCTGATTCTCGCTGCTATGTTTATGCCAGTCTAGACACACTTGATTCCCTTACGGAGACATATCAATACATAGGTTTTAAGAGTCTTACTAGTCAGATATATTCCTCTGCGGGAAATATGGGGTTTTGAGTCCCTTTCACTGAGGTAGGTGTAGGTCTTTTCTATTCCATAGTTGCTTTTTGGAACGGTACCAGTGCTTATATCAAACTCTGGTTTTATGCATCACCCCACCTCTCTTTCCCCCTTAAGCAGGCATAAGAGTGTTTTCTAAATGTGAGACACTGTTCTCTTTCCTAACTCAGTTCAAGTGTAGCCATGTTTACAGGATCTTCATAAGTGATATCTTATGATAAGTTTCTTTTTCTGTGCGACTTATGTCACTTAGAATCATCGTACCTGAATCCACCCATTTTGCTGCTACTGGTCTTATGTCATTGATTTCATGGCTGAGGGATATTCCATCGTACGGAAGTACCATAATTTTTTGAACCATTTTTATATTTCCTGGGATATTTAAGGTGTACCCAAGTTGAGGTCCTTGTAAGCAGTGCAGCCCTAAATTTTGGGGTGGCTCTGTCTTATTGATTTTCAGTTTTCCCAAGGTATATTCCCTAGACTGGAAGTGCCCTTGGCTCTGTAGCTCTGTTCTTTACTTGTATTAGGGAACACAATGTACTCCTCCAGAGAGGCAGTTGGCAATTTACATCCCGCCCTTCAGCATAACAAGTCTCCCTGTTCTCCAGGGCCTGTCTTGCCTTTCTGGTTTTTACATATTTTGTGGATGTCCCTTTTGACCGGTGGGAAATGATACTTCTTTGTAGTGCAGATTTGCATTGCCCGCTTGCTTGCTTGGCCAAAAAGGGCGTATGCGTTTTCTCCTGAATATATTCAGGAGAAAACGCATACGCCCTTTTTGGCCAAGTGCATCATTGTCGAAGTTGTGGCCCTCTTCCTGTGCTTTAAAGGCGATTCCAACGTACCTCTTGAAATCTGTTTCCTGCTATTCTGGCTCGCTTTCAAGTCCGCTTCGTTGCCTTCCCTCAACAGATTTTTGGACGATAGTTGTCATTTATTACTCGGCCAGTTTGTGAATTGCTGTGCCCCTGAGCTCCATTTTTCAACTCGTTTTTGGTGAGCTGACCGCAAGTCCAAAATTTTGGTTCAGGACCTATACTGGTTCCCTGTGGGTGGCTGAGACTTTGGTTAATTCTTCTTCCTGCCGGGAAATTACAGTGATATGTGCCCGTCCAAATGCCTAACAGCTACTCTCTCATTGGTTCTCCCTCTTCCCTTTCATCCTCTGCCAAATTGGCAACCTGTGCGAACCAGGAGGTTAAAGGGGCTGTCTCTCCAAGTTGGGAGGTTGATAGTAAAGCAGATGGAAAGTCAAACCGGAGCACCAGGAGAGGGACTATTCGTTGAGTTTTAGAAACCTTTCGTATTCACAGTGTGTCCGTTCTCTAGGTTTCCCGTACATGTTATAACTGTAGTAATATTCCCTTCAACCTGGAGAGTTGGGACCCATGGAATGGGTGCCATGCATTATTGCTTTAAAGGGTCTGCATTTGCTCACCCAATCTCACCAATCCTGTCAGTCCCAAGTGTCCAGCCTTATGCCACATCCAGCTGTCGTTGTAGATAGGGTTATTCCAGGTTTCATCAGAGACCCTGAAGGAATTGTAAAGAATTTCCCAGTTTTTTTGTTTTGTTTTTGAAATTCCTTTTTATAGTGGGTTTGAGCTGATTCTCGCTGCCATGTTTATGCCAGTCTAGACACACTTGATTCCCGTATGGAGACATATCAATACATAGGTTTTAAGATTCTTACTAGTCAGATATATTCCTCTGCGGGAAATATGGGGTTTTGAGTCCCTTTCACTGTGGAAGGTGTAGGTCTTGTCTATTACATAGTTGGTTTTTGGAACGGTACCTGTGCTTATATCAAACTCTGGTTTTATGCATCACCCCACCTCTGCTTCCCACTTAAGCAGGCAAAAGAGTGTTTTCTAAATGTCAGACATTCTTCTCTTTCCTAACTCAGTTCAAGTGTAGCC
This sequence comes from Hyperoodon ampullatus, assembly GCF_949752795.1. NCBI lineage: Eukaryota > Metazoa > Chordata > Mammalia > Artiodactyla > Ziphiidae > Hyperoodon > Hyperoodon ampullatus. The sequence goes on along the minus strand of NW_027640655.1, from coordinate 430,707 downwards.
ATGTTTACAGGATCTTCATAAGTGATATCTTATGATAAGTTTCTTTTTCTGTGTGACTTATTTCACTTAGAATCAACGTACCTGAATCCACCCATTTTGCTGCTACTGGTCTTATGACATTGATTTCATGGCTGAGGGATATTCCATCCTACGTAAGTACCACAATTTTTTGAACCATTTTTATATTTCCTGGGATATTTAAGGTGTACGCAAGTTGAGGTCCTTGTAAGCAGTGCAGCCCTAAATTTTGGGGTGGTTCTATCTTATTGATTTTCAGTTTTCCCAAGGTATATTCCCTAGACTGGAAGTGCCCTTGGCTCTGTAGCTCTGTTGTTTACTTGTTTTAGGGAACACAATGCACTCCTCCAGAGAGGCAGTTGGCAATTTACATCCCGCCCATCAGCATAACAAGGCTCCCTGTTCTCCAGGGCCTGTCTTGCCTTTCTGGTTTTTACACATTTTGTGGATGTCCCTTTTGACCGGTGGGAAGTGATACTTCTTTGTAGTGCAGATTTGCATTGCCCGCTTGCTTGCTTGGCCAAAAAGGGCGTATGCGTTTTCTCCTGAATATATTCAGGAGAAAACGCATACGCCCTTTTTGGCCAAGTGCATCATTGTCGAAGTTGTGCCCCTCTTCCTGTGCTTTAAAGGCAATTCCAACGTACCTCTTGAAATCTGTTTCCTGCTATTCTGCATCGCTTTCAAGTCTGCCTCGTTGCCTTCACTCAACAGATTTTTGGACGATAGTTGTCCTTTATTACTCGGCCAGTCTGTGAATTGCTGTGCCCCTGAGCTCCATTTTTCAACTCGTTTTTGGTGAGCTGACCGCAAGTCCAAAATTTTGGTTCAGGACCTATGCTGGTTCCTGGTGGGGGGCTGAGACTTTGGTTAATTCTTCTTCCTGCCGGGAAATTACAGTGATATGTGCCCGTCCAAATGCCTAACAGCTACTCTCTCATTGGTTCTCCCTCTTCCCTTTCATCCTCTGCCAAATTGGCAAACTGTGAGAAACAGGAGGTTAAAGGGGCTTTTTCTCCAAGTTGGGAGGTTGATAGTAATGCAGATGGAAAGTCAAACCGGAGCACCAGGAGAGGGACTATTCGTTGAGTTTTAGAAACCTTTCGTATTCACAGTGTGTCCGTTCTCTAGGTTTCCCGTACATGTTATAGCTGTAGTAATATTCCCTTCAACCTGGAGAGTTGTGACCCATGGAATGGGTGCCATGCATTATTGCTTTAATGGGTCTGCATTTGCTCACCCAATCTCACCAATCCTCTCAGTCCCAAGTGTCCCTCCTTATGCCACATCCAGCTGTCATTGTAGATAGGGTCATTCCAGGTTTCATCAGAGACCCTGAAGGAATTGTAAAGAATTTCCCAGTTTTTTTGTTTTGTTTTTGAAATTCCTTTTTATAGTGGGTTTGAGCTGATTCTCACTGCCATGTTTATGCCAGTCTAGACACACTTGATTCCCTTATGGAGATATATCAATGCATAGGTTTTAAGATTCTTACTAGTCAGATATATTCTTCTGCGGGAAATATGGGGTTTTGAGTCCCTTTCACTGAGGAAGGTGTAGGTCTTGTCTATTCCATAGTTGGTTTTTGGAACGGTACCTGTGCTTATATCAGACTCTGGATTTATGCATCACCCCTCCTCTCCTTCCCCCTTAAGCAGGCATAAGAGTGTTTTCTAAATGTGAGACACTGTTCTCTTTCCTAACTCAGTTCAAGTGTAGCCATGTTTACAGGATCTTCATAAGTGATATCTTATGATAAGTTTCTTTTTCTGTGTGACTTATTTCACTTAGAATCATCGTACCTGAATCCGCCCATTTTGATGCTCCTTGTCTTATGACATTGATTTCATGGTGGAGGGATATTCCATCGTACGTAAGTACCACAATTTTTTGAACCATTTTTATATTTCCTGGGATATTTAAGGTGTACCCAAGTTGAGGTCCTTGTAAGCAGTGTAGCCCTAAATTTTGGGGTGGCTCTGTCTTATTGATTTTCAGTTTTCCCAAGGTATATTCCCTAGACTGGAAGTGCCCTTGGCTCTGTAGCTCTGTTCTGTACTTGTTTTAGGGAACACAATGTACTCCTCCAGAGAGGCAGTTGGCAATTTACATCCCGCCCATCAGCATAACAAGGCTCCCTGTTCTCCAGGGCCTGTCTTGCCTTTCTGGTTTTTACACATTTTGTGGATGTCCCTTTTGACCGGTGGGAAGTGATACTTCTTTGTAGTGCAGATTTGCATTGCCGGCTTGCTTGCTTGGCCAAAAAGGGCGTAAGCGTTTTCTCCTGAATATATTCAGGAGAAAACGCATACGCCCTTTTTGGCCAAGTGCATCATTGTCGAAGTTGTGCCCCTCTTGCTGTGCTTTAAAGGCGTTTCCAACGTACCTCTTGAAATCTGTTTCCTGCTATTCTGCCTCGCTTTCAAGTCCGCCTCGTTGCCTTCCCTCAACAGATTTTTGGACGATAGTTGTCCTTTATTACTCGGCCAGTTTTTGAATTGCTTTGCCCATGAGCTCCATTTTTCAACTCGTTTTTGGTGAGCTGACCGCAAGTCAAAAATTTTGGTTCAGGACCTATACTGGTTCCCGGTAGATGGCTGAGACTTTAGTTAATTCTTCTTCCTGCCGGGAAATTACAGTGATATGTGCCCGTCGAAATGCCTAACAGCTACTCTCTCATTGGTTCTCCCTCTTCCCTTTCATCCTCTGCCAAATTGGAAACCTGAGCGAACCAGGAGGTTAAAGGGGCTGTCTCTCCAAGTTGGGAGGTTGATAGTAAAGCAGATGGAAAATCAAAACAGAGAACCAGGAGAGGGACTATTCGTTGAGTTTTAGAAACCTTTTGTATTCACAGTGTGTCCGTTCTCTAGGTTTCCCGTACATGTTATAACTGTAGTAGTATTCCCTTCAACCTGGAGAGCTGGGACCCATGGAATGGGTGCCATGCATTATTGCTTTAAAGGGTCTGCATTTGCTCACCCAATCTCACCAATCCTCAGTCCCAAGTGTCCAGCCTTATGCCACATCCAGCTGTCGTTGTAGATAGGGTCATTCCAGGTTTCATCAGAGACCCTGAAGGAATTGTAAAGAATTTCCCAGTTTTTTTGTTTTGTTTTTGAAATTCCTTTTTATAGTGGGTTTGAGCTGATTCTCGCTGCCATGTTTATGCCAGTCTAGGCACACTTGATTCCCTTACGGAGACATATCAATATATAGGTTTTAAGATTCTTACTAGTCAGATATATTCCTCTGCGGGAAATATGGGGTTTTGAGTCCCTTTCACTGAGGATGGTGTAGGTCTTGTCTATTCCATAGTGGGTTTTTGGAACGGTACCTGTGCTTATATCAAACTCTTGTTTTATGCATCACCCCACCTCACCTTCCCCGTTAAACAGGCATAACAGTGTTTTCTAAATGTGAGTCACTGTTCTCTTTCCTAACTCAGTTCAAGTGTAGCCATGTTTACAGGATCTTCATAAGTGATATCTTATGATAAGTTTCTTTTTCTGTGTGACTAATTTCACTTAGAATAATCGTACCTGTATCCACCCATTTTGCTGCTACTGGTCTTATGACATTGATTTCATGGCTGAGGGATATTCCATCGTATGTAAGTACCACAATTTTTTGAACCATTTTTATATTTCCTGGGATATTTAAGGTGTACCCAAGTTGAGGTCCTTGTAAGCAGTGCAGCCCTAAATTTTGGGGTAGCTCTGTCTTACTGATTTTCAGTTTTCCCAAGGTATATTCCCTAGACTGGAAGTGCCCTTGGCTCTGTAGCTCTGTTGTTTACTTGTTTTAGGGAACACAATGCACTCCTCCAGAGAGGCAGTTGGCAATTTACATCCCGCCCATCAGCATAACAAGGCTCCCTGTTCTCCAGGACCTGTCTTGCCTTTCTGGTTTTTACACATTTTGTGGATGTCCCTTTTGACCGGTGGGAAGTGATACTTCTTTGTAGTGCAGATTTGCATTGCCCGCTTGCTTGCTTGGCCAAAAAGGGCGTATGCGTTTTCTCCTGAATATATTCAGGAGAAAACGCATACGCCCTTTTTGGCCAAGTGCATCACTGTCGAAGTTGTGCCCCTCTTCCTGTGCTTTAAAGGCGATTCCAACGTACCTCTTGAAATCTGTTTCCTGCTATTCTGCCTCGCTTTCAAGTCCGCCTCGTTGCCTTCCCTCAACAGATTTTTGGACGATAGTTGTCCTTTATTACTCGGCCAGTTTGTGAATTGATGTGCCCCTGAGCTCCATTTTTCAACTCGTTTTTTGTGAGCTGACCGCAAGTCCAAAATTTTTGTTCAGGACCTATACTGTTTCCCGGTGGGGGGCTGAGACTTTGGTTAATTCTTCTTCCTGCTGGGAAGTTAGAGTGATAGGTGCCCGTCCAAATGCCTAACAGCTATTCTCTCATTGGTTCTCCCTCTTCCCTTTCATCCTCTGCCAAATTGGAAACCTGTGCGAACCAGGAGGTTAAAGGGGCTGTCTCTCCAAGTTGGGAGATTGATAGTAAAGCAGATGGAATGTCAAACCGGAGCACCAGGAGAGGGACTATTCGTTGAGTTTTAGAAACCTTTCGTATTCACAGGGTGTCTGTACTCTAGGTTTCCTGTACATGTTATAACTGTAGTAATATTCCCTTCAACCTGGAGAGTTGGGACCCATGGAATGGGTGCCATGCATTATTGCTTTAAAGGGTCTGCATTTGCTCACCCAATCTCACCAATCCTCTCTGTCCCAAGTGTCCAGCCTTATGCCACATCCAGCTGTCGTTGTAGATAGGGTCATTCCAGGTTTCATCAGAGACCCTGAAGGAATTGTAAAGAATTTCCCAGTTTTTTTGTTTTTTTATGAAATTCCTTTTTATAGTGGGTTTGAGCTGATTCTCGCTGCCATGTTTATGCCAGTCTAGACACACTTGATTCCCTTACGGAGACATATCAATACATAGGTTTTAAGATTCTTAGTACTCAGAAATATTCCTCTGCGGGAAATATGGGATTTTGAGTCCCTTTCACTGAGGAAGGTGTAGGTCTGGTCTATTCCATAGTTGGTTTTTGGAATGGTACCTGTGCTTATATCTAACTCTGGTTTTATGCATCACCCCACCTCTCCTTCCCCCTTAAGCAGGCATAAGAGTGTTTTCTAAATGTGAGACACTGTTCTCTTTCCTAACTCAGTTCAAGTGTAGCCATGTTTACATTATCTTCATAAGTGATATCTTATGATGTTTCTTTTTCTCTGTGACTTATTTCACTTAGAATCATCGTACCTGAATCCACCCATTTTGCTGCTACTGGTCTTATGACATTGATTTCATGGCTGAGGGATATTCCATCGTACGTAAGTACCTCAATTTTTTGAACCATTTTTATATTTCCTGGGATATTTAAGGTGTACCCAAGTTGAGGTCCTTGTAAGCAGTGCAGCCCTAAATTTTGGGGTGGCTCTGTCTTATTGATTTTCAGTTTTCCCAAGGTATATTCCCTAGACTGGAAGTGCCCTTGGCTCTGTAGCTCTGTTCTTTATTTGTTTTAGGGAACACAATGTACTCCTCCAGAGAGGCAGTTGGCAATTTACATCCCGCCCATCAGCATAACAAGGCTCCCTGTTCTCCAGGGCCTGTCTTGCCTTTCTGGTTTTTACACATTTTGTGGATGACCCTTTTGACCGGTGGGAAGTGATACTTCTTTGTAGTGCAGATTTGCATTGCCCACTTGCTTGCTTGGCCAAAAAGTGCGTATGCGTTTTCTCCAGAATATATTCAGGAGCAAATGCATACGCCCTTTTTGGCCAAGTGCATCATTGTCAAAGTTGTGCCCCTCTTCCTGTGCTTTAAAGGTGATTCCAACGTACCTCTTGAAATCTGTTTCCTGCTATTCTGCCTCGCTTTCAAGTCCGCCTCGTTGCCTTCCCTCAACAGATTTTTGGACGATAGTTGTCCTTTATTACTCGGCCAGCTTGTGAATTACTGTGCCCCTGAGCTCCATTTTTCAACTCGTTTTTGGTGAGCTGACCGCAAGTCCAAAATTTTGGTTCAGGACCTATGCTGGTTCCCGGTGGGCGGCTGAGACTTTGGTTAATTCTTCTTCCTGCCGGGAAGTTAGAGTGATATGTGCCCGTGCAAATGCCTAACAGCTACTCTCTCATTGGTTCTCCCTCTTCCCTTTCATCCTCTGCCAAATTGGAAACGTGTGCGAACCAGGAGGTTAAAGCGGCTGTCTCTCCAAGTTGGGAGATTGATAGTAAAGCAGATGGAAAGTCAAACCGTAGCACCAGGAGAGGGACTATTCGTTGAGTTTTAGAAAACTTTCATATTCAGTGTGTCCGTTCTCTAGATTTCCCGTACATGTTATAACTGTAGTAATATTCCCTTCAACCTGGAGAGTTGGGACCCATGGAATGGGTGCCATGCATTATTGCTTTAAAGGGTCTGCATTTGCTCACCCAACCTCACCAATCCTCTCAGTCCCAAGAGTCCAGCCTTATGCCACATCCAGCTGTCGCTGTAGATAGGGTCATTCCAGGTTTCAACAGAGACCCTGAAGGAATTGTAAAGAATTTCCCAGGTTTTTTGTTTTGTTTTTGAAATTCCTTTTTATAGTGGGTTTGAGCTGATTGTCGCTGCCAAGTATATGCCAGTCTAGACACACTTGATTCCCTTACGGAGACATATCAATACATAGGTTTTAAGATTCTTACTAGTCAGATATATTCCCCTGCGGGAAATATGGTGTTTTGAGTCCGTTTCACTGAGGAAGGTGTAGGTCTTGTCTATTCCATAGTTGGTTTTTGGAACGGTACGTGTGCTTATATCAAACTCTGGTTTTATGCATCACCCCACCTCTCCTTCCCCCTTAAGCAGGCATAAGAGTGTTTTCTAAATGTGAGACACTGTTCTCTTTCCTAACTCAGTTCAAGTGTAGCCATGTTTACAGGATTTTCATAAGTGATATCTTATGATAAGTTTCTTTTTCTGTGTGACTTATTTCACTTAGAAACATCGTACCTGAATCCACCCATTTTGCTGCTACTGGTCTTATGACATTAATTTCATGGCTGAGGGATATTCCATCGTACGTAAGTACCACAATTTTTTGAACCATTTTTATATTTCCTGGCATATTACGGTGTACCCATGTTGAGGTCCTTGTAAGCAGTGCAGCCCTAAATTTTGGGGTGGCTCTGTCTTATTGATTTTCAGTTTTCCCAAGGTATATTCCCTAGACTGGAAGTGCCCTTGGCTCTATAGCTCTGTTGTTTACTTGTTTTAGGGAACACAATGCACTCCTCCAGAGAGGCAGTTGGCAATTTACATCCCGCCCATCAGCATAACAAGGCTCCCTGTTCTCCAGGGCCTGTCTTGCCTTTCTGGTTTTTACAAATTTTGTGGATGTCGCTTTTGACCGTTGGGAAGTGATACTTCTTTGTAGTGCAGATTTGCATTGCCCGCTTGCTTGCTTGGCAAAATGGCGTATGTGTTTTCTCCTGAATATATTCAGGAGAAAACGCATACACCCTTTTTGGCCAAGTGCATCATTGTCGAAGTTGTGCCCCTCTTCCTGTGCTTTAAAGGCGATTCCAACGTACCTCTTGAAATCTGTTTCCTGCTATTCTGCCTCACTTTCAAGTCCGCCTCGTTGCCTTCCCACAACACATTTTTGGACGATAGTTGTCCTTTATTATTCGGCCAGTTTGTGAATTGCTGTGCCCCTGAGTTCCATTTTTCAACTCGTTTTTTGTGAGCTGACCGGAAGTCCAAAATTTTTGTTCAGGACTTATGCTGGTTCCCGGTGGTGGGCTGAGACTTTGGATAATTTTTCTTCCTGGGGGAACTTAGAGTTATATGTGCCCGTCCAAATGCCTAACAGCTACTGTCTCATTAGTTCTCCCTCTTCCGTTTCATCCTCTGCCAAATTGGCAACCTGTGCGAACCAGGAGGTTATAGGGTCTGTCTCTCCAAGTTGGGAGGTTGATAGTAAAGAAGATGGAAAGTCAAACCGGAGCACCGGGAGTGGGACTATTCGCTGAGTTTTAGAAACCTTTCGTATTCACAGTGTGTCCGTTCTCTAGGTTTCCCGTACATGTTATAACTGTAGTAATAGTCCCTTCAACCTGGAGAGTTGGGACCCATGGAATGGGTGCCAGGCATTTTTGCTTTAAAGGGTCTGCATTTGCTCACCCAATCTCACCATTCGTCTCAGTCCCAAGTGTCCCTCCTTATGCCACATCCAGCTGTCATTGTAGATAGGGTCATTCCAGGTTTCATCAGAGACCCTGAAGGAATTGTAAAGAATTTCCCAGTTTTTTTGTTTTGTTTTTGAAATTCCTTTTTATAGTGGGTTTGAGCTGATTCTCGCTGCCATGTTTATGCCAGTCTAGACACACTTGATTCCCTTACGGAGACATATCAATACATAGGTTTTAAGATTCTTACTAGTCAGATATATTCCTCTGCGGGAAATATGGGGTTTTGAGCCACTTTCACTGAGGAAGGTGTAGGTCTTGTCTATTCCATACTTGGTTTTTGGAACGGTACCTGTGCTTATATCAAACTCTGGTTTTATGCATCACCCCACCTCTCCTTCCCCCTTAATCAGGCATAAGGGTGTTTTCTAAATGTGAGACACTGTTCTCTTTCCTAACTCAGTTCAAGTGTAGCCATGTTTACAGGATCTTCATAAGTGATATCTTATGATAAGTTTATTTTTCTGTGTGACTTATTTCACTTAGAATCATCGTACCTGAATCCACCCATTTTGCTGCTACTGGTCTTATGACATTGATTTCATGGCTGAGGGATATTCCATCGTACGTAAGTACCACAATTTTTTGAACCATTTTTATATTTCCTGGGATATTTAAGGTGTACCCAAGTTGAGGTCCTTGTAAGCAGTGCAGCCCTAAATTTTGGGGTGGCTCTGTCTTATTGATTTTCAGTTTTCCCAAGGTATATTCCCTAGACTGGAAGTGCCCTTGGCTCTGTAGCTCTATTCTTTACTTGTTTTAGGGATCACAATGTACTCCTCCAGGGAGGCAGTTGGCAATTTACATCCCGCCCATCAGCATAACAAGGCTCCCTGTTCTCCATGCCTGTCTTGCCTTTCTAGTTATTACACATTTTGTGGATGTCCCTTTTGACCGGTGGGAAGTGATACTTCTTTGTAGTGCAGATTTGCATTGCACGCTTGTTTGCTTGGCAAAAGGGTGTATTCGTTTTCTCCTGAATATATTCAGGAGAAAACGCATACGCCCTTTTTGGCCAAGTGCATCATTGTCGAAGTTGTGCCCCTCTTCCTGTGCTTTAAAGGTGATTCCAACGTACCTCTTGAAATCTGTTTCCTGCTATTCTGCCTCGCTTTCAAGTCCGCCTCGTTGCCTTCCCTCAACAGATTTTTGGACGATAGTTGTCCTTTATTACTCGGCCATTTTGTGAATTGCTGTGCCCCTGAGCTCCATTTTTCAACTCGTTTTTGGTGAGCTGACCGCAAGTCCAACATTTTGTTTCAGGACCTATGCTGGTTCCCGCTGGTGGGCTGAGACTTTGGTTAATTCTTCTGCCTGCTGGGAAGTTAGAGTGATATGTGCCCGTCCAAATGCCTAACAGCTACTCTCTCATTGGTTCTCCCTCTTCCCTTTCATCCTCTGCCAAATTGGCAACGTGTATGAAACAGGAGGTTAAAGGGTCTGTCTCTCAAAGTTGGGAGGTTGATAGTAAAGCAGATGGAAAGTCAAACTGGAGCACCAGGAGAGGGACTATTCGTTGAGTTTTAGAAACCTTTCGTATTCACAGTGTGTCCGTTCTCTAGGTTTCCCGTACATGTTATAGCTGTAGTAATATTCCCTTCAACCTGGAGAGTTGGGACCCATGGAGTGGGTCCCAGGCATTTGTGCTTTAAAGAGTCTGCATTTGCTAACCCAATCTCACCCATCGTCTCAGTCCCAACTGTCCGTCCTTATGCCACATCCAGCTGTCGTTGTAGATAGGGTCATTCCAGGTTTCATCAGAGACCCTGAAGGAATTGTAAAGAATTTCCCAGTTTTTTTGTTTTGTTTTAGAAATTCCTTTTTATAGTGGGTTTGAGCTGATTCTCGCTGCCATGTTTATTCCAGTCTAGACACACTTGATTCCCTTTCGGAGACATATCAATACATAGGTTTTAAGATTCTTACTAGTCAGATATATTCCTCTGCGGGAAATATGGGGTTTTGAGTCCCTTTCACTGAGGAAGGTGTACGTCTTGTCTATTCCATAGTTGGTTTTTGGAACGGTACCTGTGCTTATATCAAACTCTGGTTTTATGCATCACCCCACCTCTCCTTCCCCCTTAAGCAGGCATAAGAGTGTTTTCTAAATGTGAGACACTGTTCTATTTCCTAACTCAGTTCAAGTGTAGCAATGTTTACAGGATTTTCATAAGTGATATCTTATGATAAGTTTCTTTTTTCTGTGTGACTTATTTCTCTTAGAATCAACATACCTAAATCCACCCATTTTGCTGCTACTGGTCTTATAACATTGATTTCGTGGCTGAGGGATATTCCATCGTACATAAGTACCACAATTTCTTGAACCATTTTTATAATTCCTAGGATATTTAAGGTGTACCCAAGTTGAGGTCCTTGTAAGCAGTGCAGCCCTAAATTTTGGGGTGGCTCTGTCTTATTGATTTTCAGTTTTCCCAAGGTATATTCCCTAGACTGGATGTGCCCTTGGCTCTGTAGCTCTGTTCTTTACTTGTTTTAGGGAACACAATGTACTCCTCCAGAGAGGCAGTTGGCAATTTACATGCCGCCCATCAGCATAACAAGGCTCCCTGTTCTCCAGGGCCTGTCTTGCCTTTCTGGTTTTTACACATTTTGTGGATGTCCCTTTTGACCGGTGGGAAGAGATACTTCTTTGTAGTGCAGATTTGCATTGCCCGCTTGCTTGCTTGGCCAAAAAGGGCGTATGCGTTTTCTCCTGAATATATTCAGGAGAAAACGCATACGCCCTTTTTAGCCAAGTGCATCATTGTCGAAGTTGTGCCCCTCTTCCTGTGCTTTAAAGGCGATTCCAACGTACCTCTTGAAATGTGTTTCCTGCTATTCTGCCTCGCTTTCAAGTCCGCATCATTGCCTTCCCTCAACAGATTTTTGGACGATACTTGTCCTTCATTACTTGGCCAGTTTGTGAATTGCTGTGCCCCTGAGCTCCATTATTCAACTCGTTTTTTTGTGAGCTGACCGCAAGTCCAAAATTTTGGTTCAGGACTTTTGCTGTTTCCCGGTGGGGGGCTGAGACTTTGGTTAATTCTTCTTCCTGCCGGGAAGTTAGAGTGATATGTACCCGTCGAAACGCATAACAGCTACTCTCTCATTGGTTCTCCCTCTTCCCTTTTATCCTTTGCCAAATTGGAAACCTGTGCGGACCAGGAGGTTAAAGGGGCTGTCTCTCCAAGTGGGGAGGTTGATAGTAAAGCAGGTGGAAAGTCAAACCGGAGCACCAGGAGAGGGACTATTCGTTGAGTTTTAGAAACCTTTCGTATTCACAGTGTGTCCGTTTCCTAGGTTTCCCGTACATGTTATAACTGTAGTAATATTCCCTTCAACCTGGAGAGTTGGGACCCATGGAATGGGTGCCATGCATTATTGCTTTAAAGGGTCTGCATTTGCTCACCCAATCTCACCAATCCTCTCAGTCCCAAGTGTCCAGCCTTATGCCATATCCAGCTGTCGCTGTAGATAGGGTCATTCCAGGTTTCATCAGAGACCCTGAAGGAATTGTAAAGAATTTCCCAGTTTTTTTGTTTTGTTTTTGAAATTCCTTTTTATAGTGGGTTTGAGCTGATTCTCACTGCCATGTTTATGCCAGTCTAGACACACTTGATTCCCTTACGGAGACATATCAATACATAGGTATTAAGATTCTTACTAGTCAGATATATTCCTCTATGGGAAATATGGTGTTTTGAGTCCCTTTCCCTGAGGAATGTGTAGGTCTTGTCTATTCCATAGTTGGCTTTTGGAACGGTACCTGTGCTTATATCAAACTCTGGTTTTATGCATCACCCCACCTCTCCTTCCCCCTTAAGCAGGCATAAGTGTGTTTTCTAAATGTGAGACACTGTTCTCTTTCCTAACTCAGTTCAAGTGTAGCCATGTTTACAGGATCTTCATAAGTGATATCTTATGATAAGTTTATTTTTCTGTGTGACTTATTTCACTTAGAATCATCGTACCTGAATCCACCCATTTGGCTGTTACTGGTCTTATGACATTGATTTCATGGCTGAGGGATATTCCATCGTACGTAAGTACCACAATTTTTTGAACCATTTTTATATTTCCTGGGATATTTAAGGTGTACCCAAGTTGAGGTCCTTGTAAGCAGTGCAGCCCTAAATTTTGGGGTGGCTCTGTCTTATTGATTTTCAGTTTTCCCAAGGTATATTCCCTAGACTGGAAGTGCCCTTGGCTCTGTAGCTCTGTTGTTTACTTGTTTTAGGGAACACAATGCACTCCTCCAGAGAGGCAGTTGGCAATTTACATTCCGCCCATCAGCATAACAAGGCTCCCTGTTCTCCAGGGCCTGTCTTGCCTTTCTGGTTTTTACACATTTTGTGGATGTCCCTTTTGACCGGTGGGAAGTGATACTTCTTTGTAGTGCAGATTTGCATTGCCCACTTGTTTGCTTGGCCAAAAAGGGCGTATGCGTTTTCTCCTGAATATATTCAGGAGAAAACGCATACGCCCTTTTTGGCCAAGTGCATCATTGTCGAAGTGGTGCCCGTCTTCCTGTGCTTTAAAGGTGATTCCAACGTACCTCTTGAAATCTGTTTCCTGCTATTCTGCCTCGCTTTCCAGTCCGCCTCGTTGCCTTCCCTCAACAGATTTTTGGACGATAGTTGTCCTTTATTAATCGGCCAGTTTGTGAATTGCTGTTCCCCTGAGCTCCATTTTTCATCTCGTTTTTGGTGAGCTGACCGCAAGTCCAAAATTTTGGTTGAGGACCTATACTGGTTCCCGGTGGGTGGCTGAGACTTTGGTTAATTCTTCTTCCTGCCGGGAAATTACAGTGATATGTGCCCGTCCAAATGCCTAACAGCTACTCTCTCATTGGTTCTCCCTCTTCCCTTTCATCCTCTGCCAAATTGGCAACCTGTGCGAACCAGGAGGTTAAAGGGGCTGTCTCTCCAAGTTGGGAGGTTGATAGTAAAGCAGATGGAAAGTCAAACCGGAGCACCAGGAGAGGGACTATTCATTGAGTTTTAGAAACCTTCTGTATTCACAGTGTGTCCGTTCTCTAGGTTTCCCGTACATGTTATAGCTGTAGTAATATTCCCTTCAACCTGGAGAGTTGGGACCCATGGAATGGGTGCCGTGCATTATTGCTTTAAAGGGTCTGCATTTGCTCACCCAATCTCAACAATCCTCTCAGTCCCAAGTGTCCAGCCTTATGCCACATGAAGCTGTCATTGTAGATAGGGTCATTCCAGGTTTCATCAGAGACCCTGAAGGAATTGTAAAGAATTTCCCAGTTTTTATGTTTTGTTTTTGAAATTCCATTTTATAGTGGGTTTGAGCTGATTCTCGCTGCCATGTTTATGCCAGTCTAGACACACTTGATTCCCTTACGGATACATATCAATCCATAGGTTTTAAGATTCTTACTAGTCAGATATATTCCTCTGCCGGAAATATGGGATTTTGAGTCCCTTTCACTGAGGAAGGTGTAGGTCTTGTCTATTCCATAGTTGGTTTTTGGAACGGTACCTGTGCTTATAGCAAACTCTGGTTTTATGCATCAGCCCACCTCTCCTTCCCCCTTAAGCAGGCATAAGAGTGTTTTCTAAATGTGAGACACTGTTCTCTTTCCTAACTCAGTTCAAGTGTAGCCATGTTTACAGGATCTTCATAAGTGATATCTTATGATAAGTTTCTTTTTCTGTGTGACTTATTTCACGTAGAATCATCGTACCTGAATCCACCCATTTTGCTGCTACTGGTCTTATGACATTGATTTCATGGATGAGGGATATTCCATCATACGTAAGTACCACAATTTTTTGGACCATTTTTATATTTCCTGGGATATTTAAGGTGTACCCAAGTTGAGGTCCTTGTAAGCAGTGCAGCCCTAAATTTTGGGGTGGCTCTGTCTTATTTATTTTCAGTTTTCCCAAGGTATATTCCCTAGACTGGAAGTGCCCTTGGCTCTGTAGCTCTGTTGTTTACTTGTTTTAGGGAACACAATGCACTCCTCCAGAGAGGCAGTTGGCAATTTACATCCCGCCCATCAGCATAACAAGGCTCCCTGTTCTCCAGGGCCTGTCTTGCCTTTCTGGTTTTTACACATTTTGTGGATGTCCCTTTTGACCGGTGGGAAGTGATACTTCTTTGTAGTGCAGATTTGCATTGCCTGCTTGCTTGCTTGGCCAAAAAGGGCGTATGCGTTTTCTCCTGAATATATTCAGGAGAAAACGCATACGCCCTTTTTGGCCAAGTGCATCATTGTCGAAGTTGTGCCCCTCTTCCTGTGCTTTAAAGGCGATTCCAACGTACCTCTTGAAATCTGTTTCCTGCTATTCTGCCTCGCTTTAAAGTCCACCTCGTTGCCTTCCCTCAACAGATTTTTGGACGATAGTTTTCCTTTATTACTCGGCCAGTTTGTGAATTGCTGTGCCCCTGAGCTCCATTTTTCAACTCGTTTTTGGTGAGCTGACCGCAAGTCCAAAATTTTGGTTCAGGATCTATACTGATTCCCGGTGGGTGGCTGAGACTTTGGTTAATTCTTCTTCCTGCCCGGAAATTACAGTGATATGTGCCCGTCCAAATGCCTAACAGCTACTCTCTCATTGGTTCTCCCTCTTCCCTTTCATCCTCTGCCCAATTGGCAACCTGTGCGGACCAGGAGGTTAAAGGGGCTGTCTCTCCAAGTTGGGAGGTTGATAATAAAGCAGATGGAAAGTCAAACCGGAGCACCAGGAGAGGGACTATTCGTTGAGTTTTAGAAACCTTTCGTATTCACAGTGTGTCCGTTCTCTAGGTTTCCTGTACATGTTATAACTGTAGCAATATTCCCTTCAACCTGGAGAGTTGGGACCCTTGGAATGGGTGTCATGCATTATTGCTTTAAAGGGTCTGAATTTGCTCACCCAATCTCACCAATCCTCTCAGTCCCAAGTGTCCAGCCTTATGCAACATCCAGCTGTCGTTGTACATACGGTCATTCCATGTTTCATCAGAGACCCTGAAGGAATTGTAAATAATTTCCCAGTTTTTTTGTTTTGTTTTTGAAATTCCTTTTTATAGTGGGTTTGAGCTGATTCTCGCTGCCATGTGTATGCCAGTCTACACACACTTGATTCCCTTACGGAGACATATCAATACATATGTTTTAAGATTCTTACTAGTCAGATATATACCTCTGCGGGAAATATGGCGTTTTGAGTCCCTTTCACTGAGGAAGGTGTAGGTCTTGTCTATTCCATAGTTGGTTTTTGGAACGGTACCTGTGCTTATATCAATCTCTGGTTTTATGCATCACCCCACCTCTCCTTCCCCCTTAAGCAGGCATAAGAGTGTTTTCTAAATGTGAGACACTGTTCTCTTTCCTAACTCAGTTCAAGTGTAGCCATGTTTACAGGATCTTCATAAGTGATATCTTATGATAAGTTTCTTTTTCTCTGTGACTTATTTCACTTAGAATCATCGTACCTGAATCCATCCATTTTGCTGCTACTGGTCTTATGACATTGATTTCATGGCTGAGGGATATTCCATCGTACGTAAGTACCACAATTTTTTGAACCATTTTTATATTTCCTGGGATATTTAATGTGTACCCAAGTTGAGGTCCTTGTAAGCAGTGCAGCCCTAAATTTTGCGGTGGCTCTGTCTTATTGATTTTCAGTTTTCCCAAGGTATATTCCCTAGACTGGAAGTGACCTTGGCTCTGTAGCTCTGTTCTTTACTTGTTTTAGGGAATACAATGTACTCCTCCAGAGAGGCACTTGGCAATTTACATCCCGCCCATCAGCATAACAAGGCTCCTTGTTCTCCAGGGCCTGTCTTGCCTTTCTGGTTTTTACACATTTTGTGGATGTCCCTTTTGACCGGTGGGAAGTGATACTTCTTTGTAGTGCAGATTTGCATGGCACGCTTGCTTGCTTGGCCAAAATGGGCGTATGCGTTTTCTGCTGAATATATTCAGGAGAAAACGCATACGCCCTTTTTGGCCAAGTGCATCATTGTCGAAGTTGTGCCCCTCTTCCTGTGCTTTAAAGGCGATTCCAACGTACCTCTTGAAATCTGTTTCCTGCTATTCTGCTTCGCTTTCAAGTCCACCTCGTTGCCTTCCCTCAACAGATTTTTGGACGATAGTTGTCGTTTATACTCGGCCAGTTTGTGAATTGCTGTGCCCCTGAGCTCCATTTTTCAACTCGTTTTTGGTGAGCTGACCGCACGTCCAAAATTTTCGTTCAGGAACTCTACTGGTTACCGGTGGGGGATGAGACTTTGGTTAATTCTTCTTCCTGCCGGAAATTACAGTGATATGTGCCCGTCCAAATGCCTAACAGCTACTCTCTCATTGGTTCTCCCTCTTCCCTTTCATCCTCTGCCAATTTGGCAACCTGTGCGAACCAGGAGGTTAAAGGGGCTGTCTCTGCAAGTTGTTAGGTTGATAGTAAAGCAGATGGAAAGTCAAACCGGAGCACCAGGAGAGGGACTATTCATTGAGTTTTAGAAACCTTTCGTATTCACAGTGTGTCCGTTCTCTAGGTTTCCCGTACATGTTATAACTGTAGTAATATTCCCTTCAACCTGGAGACCTGGGACCCATGGAATGGGTGCCATGAATTATTGCTTTAAAGGGTCTGCATTTGCTCACCCAATCTCACCAATCCTCTCAGTACCAAGTGTCCAGCCTTATGCCACATCCAGCTGTCGTTGTAGATAGGGTCATTACAGGATTCATCAGAGACCCTGAAGGAATTGTAAAGAATTTCCAAGTTTTTTTGTTTTGTTTTTGAAATTCCTTTTTATAGTGGGTTTGAGCTGATTCTCGCTGCTATGTTTATGCCAGTCTAGACACACTTGATTCCCTTACGGAGACATATCAATACATAGGTTTTAAGAGTCTTACTAGTCAGATATATTCCTCTGCGGGAAATATGGGGTTTTGAGTCCCTTTCACTGAGGTAGGTGTAGGTCTTTTCTATTCCATAGTTGCTTTTTGGAACGGTACCAGTGCTTATATCAAACTCTGGTTTTATGCATCAGCCCACCTCTCTTTCCCCCTTAAGCAGGCATAAGAGTGTTTTCTAAATGTGAGACACTGTTCTCTTTCCTAACTCAGTTCAAGTGTAGCCATGTTTACAGGATCTTCATAAGTGATATCTTATGATAAGTTTCTTTTTCTGTGCGACTTATGTCACTTAGAATCATCGTACCTGAATCCACCCATTTTGCTGCTACTGGTCTTATGTCATTGATTTCATGGCTGAGGGATATTCCATCGTACGGAAGTACCATAATTTTTTGAACCATTTTTATATTTCCTGGGATATTTAAGGTGTACCCAAGTTGAGGTCCTTGTAAGCAGTGCAGCCCTAAATTTTGGGGTGGCTCTGTCTTATTGATTTTCAGTTTTCCCAAGGTATATTCCCTAGACTGGAAGTGCCCTTGGCTCTGTAGCTCTGTTCTTTACTTGTATTAGGGAACACAATGTACTCCTCCAGAGAGGCAGTTGGCAATTTACATCCCGCCCTTCAGCATAACAAGGCTCCCTGTTCTCCAGGGCCTGTCTTGCCTTTCTGGTTTTTACACATTTTGTGGATGTCCCTTTTGACCGGTGGGAAATGATACTTCTTTGTAGTGCAGATTTGCATTGCCCGCTTGCTTGCTTGGCCAAAAAGGGCGTATGCGTTTTCTCCTGAATATATTCAGGAGAAAACGCATACGCCCTTTTTGGCCAAGTGCATCATTGTCGAAGTTGTGGCCCTCTTCCTGTGCTTTAAAGGCGATTCCAACGTACCTCTTGAAATCTGTTTCCTGCTATTCTGGCTCGCTTTCAAGTCCGCTTCGTTGCCTTCCCTCAACAGATTTTTGGACGATAGTTGTCATTTATTACTCGGCCAGTTTGTGAATTGCTGTGCCCCTGAGCTCCATTTTTCAACTCGTTTTTGGTGAGCTGACCGCAAGTCCAAAATTTTGGTTCAGGACCTATACTGGTTCCCAGTGGGTGGCTGAGACTTTGGTTAATTCTTCTTCCTGCCGGGAAATTACAGTGATATGTGCCCTTCCAAATGCCTAACAGCTACTCTCTCATTGGTTCTCCCTCTTCCCTTTCATCCTCTGCCAAATTGGCAACCTGTGCGAACCAGGAGGTTAAAGGGGCTGTCTCTCCAAGTTGGGAGGTTGATAGTAAAGCAGATGGAAAGTCAAACCGGAGCACCAGGAGAGGGACTATTCGTTGAGTTTTAGAAACCTTTCGTATTCACAGTGTGTCCGTTCTCTAGGTTTCCCGTACATGTTATAACTGTAGTAATATTCCCTTCAACCTGGAGAGTTGGGACCCATGGAATGGGTGCCATGCATTATTGCTTTAAAGGGTCTGCATTTGCTCACCCAATCTCACCAATCCTGTCAGTCCCAAGTGTCCAGCCTTATGCCACATCCAGCTGTCGTTGTAGATAGGGTCATTCCAGGTTTCATCAGAGACCCTGAAGGAATTGTAAAGAATTTCCCAGTTTTTTGTTTTGTTTTGAAATTCCTTTTTATAGTGGGTTTGAGCTCATTCTCGCTGCCATGTTTATGCCAGTCTAGACACACTTGATTCCCTTACGGAGACATATCAATACATAGGTTTTAAGATTCTTACTAGTCAGATATATTCCTCTGCGGGAAACATGGGGTTTGGAGCCACTTTCACTGAGGAAGGTGTAGGTCTTGTCTATTCCATACTTGGTTTTTGGAACGGAACCTGTGCTTATATCAAACTCTGGTTTTATGCATCACCCCACCTCTCCTGCCCCCTTAGGCAGGCAAAAGAGTGTTTTCTAAATGTCAGACAGTGTTCTCTTTCCTAACTCAGTTCAAGTGTAGCCATGTTTACAGGATCTTCATAAGTGATATCTTATGATAAGTTTCTTTTTCTCTGTGACTTATTTCACTTAGAATCATCGTACCTGAATCCACCCATTTTGCTGCTACTGGTCTTATGACATTGATGTCATGTCTGAGGGATATTCCATCGTACGTAAGTACCACAAATTTTTGAACCATTTTTATATTTCCTGGGATATTTAAGGTGTACCCAAGTTGAGGACCTTGTAAGCAGTGCAGCCCTAAATTTTGGGGTGGCTCTGTCTTATTGATTTTCAGTTTTCCCAAGGTATATTCCCTAGACTGGAAGTGCCCTTGGCTCTGTAGCTCTGTTGTTTACTTGTTTTAGGGAACACAATGCACTCCTCCAGAGAGGCAGTTGGCAATTTACATCCCGCCCATCAGCATAAAAAGGCTCCCTGTTCTCCAGGGCCTGTCTTGTCTTTCTGGTTTTTACACATTTTGTGGATGTCCCTTTTGACCGGTGGGAAGTGATACTTCTTTGTAGTGCAGATTTGCATTGCCCGCTTGCTTGCTTGGCCAAAAAGTGCGTATGCGTTTTCTCCTGAATATATTCAAGAGAAAACACATACGCCCTTTTTGGCCAAGTGCATCATTGTCGAAGTTGTGCCCCTCTTCCTGTGCTTTAAAGGCGATTCCAACGTACCTCTTGAAATCTGTTTCCTGCTATTCTGCCTCGCTTTCAATCCGCCTCGTTGCCTTCCCTCAACATATTTTTGGACGATAGTTGTCTTTATTTCTCGGCCAGTTTGTGAATTGCTGTGCCTCTGTGCTCCATTTTTCAACTCGTTTTTTGTGAGCTAACCACATGTCCAAAATTTTGGTTCAGGACCTATACTGGTTCCCGTTGGGTGGCTGAGACTTTGGTTAATTATTCTTCCTGCCGGGATATTAGAGTGATATGTGCCCGTACAAATGCCTAACAGCTGCTCTCTCATTGGTTCTCCCTCTTCCCTTTCATCCTCTGCCAAATTGGAAACCTGTGCGAACCAGGAGGTTAAAGGGGCTGTCTCTCCAAGTTGGGAGATTGATAGTAAAGCAGATGGAAAGTCAAACCGGAGCACCAGGAGAGGGACTATTCGTTGAGTTGTAGAAACCTTTCGTATTCACAGTGTGTCCGTTCTCTAGGTTTCCCGTACATCTTATAACTGTAGTAATATTCCCTTCAACCTGGAGAGTTGGGACCCATGGAATGTGTGCCATGCATTATTGCTTTAATGGGTCTGCATTTGCTCACCCAATCTCACCAATCCTCTCAGTCCCAAGTGTCCAGCCTTATGCCACATCCAGCTGTCATTGTAGATAGGGTCATTCCAGGTTTCATCAGAGACCCTGAAGGAATTGTAAAGAATTTCCCAGTTTTTTTGTTTTGTTTTTGAAATTCCTTTTTATAGTGGGTTTGAGCTGATTCTCGCTGCCATGTTTATGCCAGTCTAGACACACTTGATTCCCGTATGGAGACATATCAATACATAGGTTTTAAGATTCTTACTAGTCTGATATATTCCTCTCCAGGAAATATGGGGTTTTGAGTCCCTTTCAATGAGGAAGGTGTAGGTCTTGTCTATTCCATAGTTGGTTTTTGGAACGGTACCTGTGCTTATATCAAACTCTGGTTTTATGCATCACCCCACCTCTCCTTCCCCCTTAAGCAGGCAAAAGAGTGTTTTCTAAATGTCAGACATTCTTCTCTTTCCTAACTCAGTTCAAGTGTAGCCATGTTTACAGGATCTTCATAAGTGATATCTTATGATAAGTTTCTTTTTCTGTGTGACTTATTTCACTTAGAATCATCGTACCTGAATCCACCCATTTTGCTGCTACTGGTCTTATGACATTGATTTCATAGCTGAGGGATATTCCATCGTACGTAAGTACCACAATTTTTTGAACCATTTTTATATTTCCTGGGATATTTAAGGTGTACCCAAGTTTTTGTCCTTGTAAGCAGTGCAGCCCTAAATTTTGGGGTGGCTCTGTCTTATTGATTTTCAGTTTTCCCAAGGTATATTCCCTATTCTGGAAGTGCCCTTGGCTCTGTAGCTCTGTTGTTTACTTGTTTTAGGGAACACAATGCACTCCTCCAGAGAGGCAGTTGGCAATTTACATCCCGCCCATCAGCATAACAAGGCTCCCTGTTCTCCAGGGCCTGTCTTGCCTTTCTGGTTTTTACACATTTTGTGGATGTCCCTTTGGACCCATGGGAAGTGATACTTCTTTGTAGTGCAGATTTGCATTGCCCGCTTGCTTGCTTGGCCAAAAAGGGCGTATGCGTTATCTCCTGAATATATTCAGGAGAAAACGAATACGCCCTTTTTGGCCAAGTGCATCATTGTCGAAGTTGTGCCCCTCTTCCTGTGCTTTAAAGGCGATTCCAACGTACCTCTTGAAATCTGTTTCCTGCTATTCTGCCTCGCTTTCAAGTCCACCTCGTTGCCTTCCCTTAACAGATTTTTGGACGATAGTTGTCCTTTATTACTCTGCAAGATTGTGATTTGCTGTGCCCTTGAGCTCCATTTTTGTACTCGTTTTTTGTGAGCTGACCGCATGTCCAAAATTTTGGTGCAGGACCTATGCTGGTTCCCGGTGGGTGGCTGAGACTTTGGTTAAATGTTCTTCCTGTGGGACATTACAGTGATATGTGCCCGTCCAAATGCCTAACAGCTACTCTCTCATTGGTTCTCCCTCTTCCATTTCATCCTCTGCCAAATTGGCAACCTGTGCGAACCAGGAGGTTAAAGGGGCTGTCTCTCCAAGTTGGGAGATTTATAGTAAAGCAGATGGAAAGTCAAACCGGAGCACCAGGAGAGGGACTATTCGTTGAGTTTTAGAAACCTTTCGTATTCACAGTGTGTCCGTTTTCTAGGTTTCCTGTACATGTTATAGCTGTAGTAATATTCCCTTCAACCTGGAGAGTTGGGACCCATGGAATGGGTGCCAGGCATTTGTGCTTTAAAGGGTCTGCATTTGCTCACCCAATCTCACCAATCATCTCAGTCCCAAGTGTCCCTCCTTATGCCACATCCAGCTCTCGTTGCAGATAGGGTCATTCCAGGTTTCATCAGAGACCCTGAAGGAATTGTAAAGAATTTCCCAGTTTTTTTGTTTTGGTTTTGAAATTCCTTTTTATAGTGGGTTTGAGCTGATTCTCGCTGCCATGTTAATGCCAGTCTAGACATACTTGATTCCCTTACGGAGACATATCAATACATAGGTTTTAAGATTCTTACTAGTCAGGTATATTCCTCTGCGGGAAGTATGGTGTTTTGAGTCCCTTTCACTGAGGAAGGTGTAGGTCTTGTCTCTTCCATAGTTGATTTATGGAACGGTACTTGTGCTGATATCAAACTCTGGTTTTATGCATCACCCCACCTCTCCTTCCCCCTTAAGCAGGCATAAGAGTGTTTTCTAAATGTGAGACACTGTTCTCTTTCCTAACTCAGTTCAAGTGTAGCCATGTTTACAGGATCTTCATAAGTGATATCTTATGATAAGTTTCTTTTTCTGTGTGACTTATTTCACTTAGAATCATCGTACCTGAATCCACCCATTTTGCTGCTACTGGTCTTATGACATTGATTTCATGGCTGAGGGATATTCCATCATACGTAAGTACCCCAATTTTTTGAACCATTTTTATATTTTCTGGGATATTTAAGGTGTACACAAGTTGAGGTCCTTGTAAGCAGTGCAGCCCTAAATTTTGGGGTGGCTCTGTCTTATGGATATTCAGTTTTCCCAAGGTATATTCCCTAGATTGGAAGTACCCTTGGCTCTGTAGCTCTGTTGTTTACTTGTTTTAGGGAACACAATGCACTCCTCCAGAGAGGCAGGTGGCAATTTACATCCCGCCCAACAGCATAAAAAGGCTCCCTGTTCTCCGGGGCCTGTCTTCACTTTCAGGTTTTTACACACTTTGTGGATGTCCCTTTTGACCGGTGGGAAGTGATATTTCTTTGTAGTGCAGATTTGCATTGCCCGCTTGCTTGCTTGGCCAAAAAGGGCGTATGTGTTTTCTCCTGAATATATTCAGGAGAAAAGGCATACGCCCTTTTTGGCCAAGTGCATCATTGTCGAAGTTGTGCCCCTCTTCCTGTGCTTTCAAGGCGATTCCAACGTACCTCTTGAAATCTGTTTCCTGCTATTCTGCCTCGCTTTCTAGTACTCCTCGTTGCCTTCCCTCAACAGATTTTTGGACGATAGCTTTCCTTTATTACTCGGCCAGTTTGTGAATTGCTGTGCCCCTGAGCTCCATTTTTCAACACGTTTTTGGTGAGCTGACCGCAAGTCCAAAATTTTGGTTCAGGATCTATACTGATTCCCGGTTGGTGGCTGAGACTTTGGTTAATTCTTCTTCCTGCCGGGAAATTACAGTGATATGTGCCCGTCCAAATGCCTAACAGCTACTCTCTCATTGGTTCTCCCTCTTCCCTTTCATCCTCTGCCAAATTGGCAACCTGTGCGAACCAGGAGGTTAAAGGGGCTGTCTCTCCAAGTTGGGAGGTTGATAATAAAGCAGATGGAAATTCAAACCGGAGCACCAGGAGAGGGACTATTCGTTGAGTTTTAAAACCTTTCGTATTCACAGTGTGTCCGTTCTCTAGGATTCCCGTACATGTTATATCTGCAGTAATATTCCCTTCAACCTGGAGAGTTGGGACCCATGGAATGTGTGCCATGCATTATTGCTTTAAAGGGTCTGCATTTGCTCACCCAATCTCACCAATCCTCTCAGTCCCAAGTGTCCAGCCTTATGCCACATACAGCTGTCATTGTAGATAGGGTCATTTCAGGTTTCATCAGAGACCCTGAAGGAATTGTAAAGAATTTCCCAGTTTTTTTGTTTTATTTTTGAAATTCCTTTTTATAGTGGGTTTGAGCTGATTCTCGCTGCCATGTTTATCCCAGTCTAGACACACTTGATTCCCTTACGGAGACATATCAATACATAGGTTTTAAGATTCTTACTAGTCAGATATATTCCTCTGCGGGAAATATGGGGTTTTGAGTCCCTTTCACTGAGGAAGGTGTAGGTCTTGTCTATTCCATAGTTGGTTTTTGGAACGGTACCTGTGCTTATATCAAACTCTGGTTTTATGCATCACCCCACCTCTCCTTCCCCCTTAAGCAGGCATAAGAGTGTTTTTTAATGTGAGACACTGTTCTCTTTCCTAACTCAGTTCAAGTGTAGCCATGTTTACAGGATCTTCATAAGTGATATCTTATGATAAGTTTCTTTTTCTGTGTGACTTATTTCACTTAGAATCATCGTACCTGAATCCACCCATTTTGCTGCTACTGGTCTTATGACATTGATTTCATGGGTGAGGGATATTCCATCGTACGTAAGTACCACAATTTTTTGAACCATTTTTATATTTCCTGGGATATTTAAGATGTACCCAAGTTGAGGTCCTTGTTAGCAGTGCAGCCCTAAATTTTGGGTTGGCTTTGTCTTATTGATTTTCAGTTTTCCCAAAGTATATTCCCTAGACTGGAAGTGCCCTTGGCTCTGTAGCTCTGTTCTTTACTTGTTTTAGGAAACACAATGTACTACTCCAGAGGGACAGTTGGCAATTTACATCCCGCCCATCAGCATAACAAGGCTCCCTGTTCTCCAGGGCCTGTCTTGCCTTTCTGGTTTTTACACATTTTGTGGATGTCCCTTTTGACCGGTGGGAAGTGATACTTCTTTGTAGTGCAGATTTGCATTGCCCGCTTGCTTGCTTGGCCAAAAAGGGCATATGCGTTTTCTCCTGAATATATTCAGGAGAAAACGCATAAGCCCTTTTTGGCCATGTGCATCATTGTCGAAGTTGTGCCCCTCTTCCTGTGCTTTAAAGGCGATTCCAACGTACCTCTTGAAATCTGTTTCCTGCTATTCTGCCTCGCTTTCAAGTCTGCCTCGTTGCCTTCCCTCAACAGATTTTTGGACGATAGTTGTCCTTTATTACTCGGGCAGTTTGTGAATTGCTGTGCCCCTGAGCTCCATTTTTCAACTCGTTTTTGGTGAGCTGACCGCAAGTCCAAAATTTTGGTTCAGGACCTATACTGGTTCCCGGTGGGTGGCTGAGACTTTGGTTAATTCTTCTTCCTGCTGGGAGATTACACTGATATGTGCCCGTCCAAATGCCTAACAGCTACTCTCTCATTGGTTCTCCCTCTTCCCTTTCATTCTATGCCAAATTGGCAACCTGTGCGAAACAGGAATTTAAAGGGGCTGTCTCTCCAAGTTGGGAGGTTGATAGTAAAGCAGATGGAAAGTCAAACCGGAGCACCAGGAGAGGGACTATTCGTTGAGTTTTAGAAACCTTTCGTATTCACAGTGTGTCCGTTCTCTAGGTTTCCCGTACATGTTATAGCTGTAGTAATATTCCCTTCAACCTGGAGAGTAGGGATCCATGGATTGGGTGCCAGTTATTTGTGCTTTAAAGGGTCTGCATTTGCTCACCCAATCTCACCAATCGTCTCAGTCGCAAGTGTCCCTCCTTATGCCATATCCAGCTGTCATTGTAGATAGGGTCATTCCAGGTTTCATCAGAGACCCTGAAGGAATTGTAAAGAATTTCCCAGTTTTTTTGTTTTGTTTTTGAAATTCCTTTTTATAGTGGGTTTGAGCTGATTCTCGCTGCCATGTTTATGCCATTCTAGACGCACTTGATTCCCTTACGGAGACATATCAATACATAGGTTTTAAGATTCTTACTAGTCAGATATATTCCTCTGAGGGAAATATGGGGTTTTGAGTCCCTTTCACTGAGGAAGGTGTAGGTCTTGTCTATTCCATAATTGGTTTTTGGAACGGTACCTGTGCTTATATCAAACTCTGGTTTTATGCATCACCCCACCTCTCCTTCCCCCTTAAGCAGGCATAAGAGTGTTTTCTAAATGTGAGACACTGTTCTCTTTCCTAACTCAGTTCAAGTGTAGCCATTTTTACAGGATCTTCATAAGTGATATCTTATGATAAGTTTCTTTATCTCTGTGACTTATTTCACTTAGAATCATCGTACCTGAATCCACCCATTTTGCTGCTACTGGTCTTATGACATTGATTTCATGGCTGAGGGATATTCCATCTTACGTAAGTACCACAATTTTTTGAACCATTTTTATATTTCCTGGGATATTTAAGGAGTACCCAATTTGAGGTCCTTGTAAGCAGTGCAGCCCTAAATTTTGGGGTGGCTCTGTCTTATTGATTTTCAGTTTTCCCAAGGTATATTCCCTAGACTGGAAGTGCCCTTGGCTCTGTAGCTCTGTTCTTTACTTGTTTTAGGGAACACAATGCACTCCTCCAGAGAGGCAGTTGGCAATTTACATCCCGCCCATCAGCATAACAAGGCTCCCTGTTCTCCAGGGCCTGTCTTGCCTTTCTGGTTTTTACACATTTTGTGGATGTCCCTTTTGACCCATGGGATGTGATACTTCTTTGTAGTGCAGATTTGCATTGCCCGCTTGCTTGCTTGGCCAAAAAGGGCGTATGCGTTTTCTGCTGAATATATTAAGGAGAAAACACATACGCCCTTTTTGGCCAAGTGCATCATTGTCGAAGTTGTGCCCCTCTTCCTGTGCTTTAAAGGCGATTCCAACGTACCTCTTGAAATCTGTTTCCTGCTATTCTGCCTCGCTTTCATGTCCGCCTCGTTGCCTTCCCTCAACAGATTTTTGGACGATAGTTGTCCTTTATTACTCGGCCAGTTTGTGAATTGCTGTGCCCCTGAGCTCCATTTTTCAACTCGTTTTTGGTGAGCTGACCACAAGTCCAAAACTTTGGCTCAGGACCTATACTGGTTCCCGGTGGGTGGCTGAGACTTTGGTTAATTCTTCTTCCTGCCGGGAAATTACAGTGATATATGCCCGTCCAAATGCCTAACAGCTACTCTCTCATTGGTTCTCCTTCTTCCCTTTCATCCTCTGCCAAATTGGCAACCTGTGCGAACCAGGAGGTTAAAGGGGCTGTCTCTCCAAGTTGTGGGGTTGATAGTAAAACAGATGGAAAGTCAAACCGGAGCACCAGGAGAAGGGCTCTTCGTTGAGTTTTAGAAACCTTTCGTATTCACAGTGTGTCCGTTCTCTAGGTTTCCCGTACATGTTATAGCTGTAGTAATATTCCCTTCATCCTGGAGAGTTGGGACCCATGGAATGGGTGGCAGGCATTTGTGCTTTAAAGGGTCTGCATTTGCTCACCCAATCTTACCAATCGTCTCTGTCCCAAGTGTCCAGCCTTATGCCACATCCAGCTGTCATTGTAGATAGGGTCATTCCAGGATTCATCAGAGACCCTGAAGGAATTGTAAAGAATTTCCCAGTTTTTTTGTTTTGTTTTTGAAATTCCTTTTTATAGTGGGTTTGAGCTGATTCTCGCTGCCATGTTTATGCCAGTCTACACACACTTTATTCCCTTATGGAGACATATCAATCTATAGGTTTTAAGATTCTTACTAGTCAGATATATTCCTCTGCAGGAAATATGGGGTTTTGAGTCCCTTTCACTGAGGAAGGTGTAGGTCTTGCCTATTCCATAGTTGGTTTTTGGAACGGTACCTGTGCTTATATCAAACTCTGGTTTTATGCATCACCCCACCTCTCCTTCCCCCTTAAGCAGGCATATGAGTGTTTTCTATATGTGGGACACTGTTCTCTTTCCTAACTCAGTTCAAGTGTAGCCATGTTTACAGGATCTTCATAAGTGATATCTTATGATAAGTTTCTTTTTCTGTGTGACTTATTTCACTTAGAATCATCGTACCTGAATCCACTCATTTTGCTGCTACTGGTCTTATGACATTGATTTCATGGCTGAGGGATATTCCATCGTACGTAAGTACCACAATTTTTTGAACCATTTTTATATTTCCTGGGATATTTAAGGTGTACCCAAGTTGAGGTCCTTGTAAGCAGTGCAGCCCTAAATTTTGGGACGGCTCTGTCTTATTGATTTTCAGTTTTCCCAAGGTATATTCCCTAGACTGGAAGTGCCCTTGGCTCTGTAGCTCTGTTCTTTACTTGTTTTAGGGAACACAATGCACTCCTCCAGAGAGGCAGTTGGCAATTTACATCCCGCCCATCAGCATAACAAGGCTCCCAGTTCTCCAGGGCCTGTCTTGCCTTTCTGGTTTTTACACATTTTGTGGATGTCCCTTTTGACCGGTGGGAAGTGATACTTCTTTGTAGTGCAGATTTGCATTGCCCGCTTGCTTGCTTGGCCAAAAAGGGCGTATGTGTTTTCTCCTGAATATATTCAGGGGAAAATGCATACGACCTTTTTGGCCAAGTGCATCATTGTCGAAGTTGTGCCCATCTTCCTGTGCTTTAAAGGCGATTCCAACGTACCTCTTGAAATCTGTTTCCTGCTATTCTGCCTCGCTTTCAAGTCCGCCTCGTTGCCTTCCCTCAACAGATTTTTGGATGATAGTTGTCCTTTATTACTCGGCCAGTTTGTGAATTGCTGTGCCCCTGAGCTCCATTTTTCAACTCGTTTTTGGTGAGCTGACCGCAAGTCCAAAAGTTTGGTTCAGGAACTATGCTGGTTCCCGGTGGGTGGCTGAGACTTTGGTTAATTCCTCTTCCTGCTGGGAAGTTAGAGTGATATATGCCCGTTCAAATGCCAACAACTACTCTCTCATTCGTTCTCCCTCTTCCCTTTCATCCTCTGCCAAATTGGAAACCTGTGTGAACCAGGAGGTTGAAGGGGCTCTCTCTCCAAGTTGGGAGATTGATAGTAAAGCAGATGGAAAGTCAAACCGGAGCACCAGGAGAGGGACTATTCGTTGAGTTTTAGAAACCTTTCATATTCACAGTGTGTCCGTTCTCTAGGTTTCTCGTACATGTTATAACTGTAGTAATATTCCCTTCAACCTGGAGAGTTGGGACCCATGGAATGTGTGGCAGGCATTTGTGCTTTAAAGGGTCTGCATTTGCTCACCCAATCTCACCAATCCTCTCAGTCCCAAGTGTCCAGCCTTATGCCACATCCAACTGTCGTTGTACATAGGGTCATTCCAGGTTTCATCAGAGACCCTGAAGGAATTGTAAAGAATTTCCCAGTTTTTTTGTTTTGGTTTTGAAATTCCTTTTTATAGTGGGTTTGAGCTGATTCTCGCTGCCATGTTTATGCCAGTCTAGACACACTTGATTCCCTTACGGAGACATATCAATACATAGGTTTTAATATTCTTACTAGTCAGATATATTCCTCTGCGGGAAATATGGGGTTTTGAGTCCCTTTCACTGAGGAAGGTGTAGGTCTTGTCTATTCCATAGTTGGTTTTTGGAACGGTACCTGTGCTTATATCAAACTCTGGTTTTATGCATCACCCCACCTCTCCTTCCCCTTAAGCAGGCAAAAGAGTGTTTTCTAAATGTCAGGCATTCTTCTCTTTCCTAACTCAGTTCAAGTGTAGCCATGTTTACAGGATCTTCATAAGTGATGTCTTATGAAAAGTTTCTTTTTCTGTGTGACTTATTTCACTTAGAATCATCGTACCTGAATCCACCCATTTTGCTGCTACTGGTCTTATGACATTGATTTCATGGCTGAGGGATATTCCATCGTACGTAAGTACCAAAATTTTTTGAACCATTTTTATATTTCCTGGGATATTTAAGGTGTACCCAAGTTGAGGTCCTTGTAAGCAGTGCAGCCCTAAATTTTGGGGTGGCTCTGTCTTATTGATTTTCAGGTTTCCCAAGGTATATTCCCTAGACTGGAAGTGCCCTTGGCTCTGTAGCTCTGTTGTTTACTTGTTTTAGGGAACACAATGTACTCCTCCAGAGAGGCAGTTGGCAATTTACATGCCGCCCATCAGCATAACACGGCTCCCTGTTCTCCAGGGCCTGTCTTGCCTTTCTGGTTTTTACACATTTTGTGGATGTCCCTTTTGACCGGTGGGAAGTGATACTTCTTTGTAGTGCAGATTTGCATGGCCCGCTTGTTTGCTTGGCCAAAAAGGGCGTATGCGTTTTCTGCTGAATATATTCAGGAGAAAATGCATACGCACTTTTTGGCCAAGTGCATCATTGTCGAAGTTCTGCCCCTCTTCCTGTGCTTTAAAGGCCATTCCAACGTACCTCTTGAAATCTGTTTCCTGCTATTCTGCCTCGCTTTCAATTCCGCCTCGTTGCCTTCCATCAACAGATTTTTGGACGATAGTTGTCCTTTATTACTCGGCCAGTTTGTGAATTGCTGTGCCCCTGAGCTCCATTTTTCAACTCGTTTTTGGTGAGCTGACCGCAAGTCCAAAATTTTGGCTCAGGACCTATACTGGTTCCCGGTGGGTGGCTGAGACTTTGGTTAATTCTTCTTCCTGCCGGGAAATTACAGTGATATATGCCCGTCCAAATGCCTAACAGCTACTCTCTCATTGGTTCTCCCTCTTCCCTTTCATCCTCTGCCAAATTGGCGACCTGTGCGAACCAGGAGGTTAAAGGGGCTGTCTCTCCAAGTTGTGGGGTTGATAGTAAAACAGATGGAAAGTCAAACCAGAGCACCAGGAGAGGGACTATTCGTTGAGTTTTATAGACCTTTCGTATTCACAGTGTGTCCGTTCTCTAGGTTTCCCGTTCATGTTATAACTGTAGTAATATCCCCTTCAACCTGTAGAGTTGGGACCCAAGGAATGGGTGCCATGCATTATTGCTTTAAAGGGTCTGCATTTGCTCACCCAATCTCACCAATCCTCCCAGTCGCAAGTGTCCAGCCTTATGCCACATCCAGCTGTCGTTGTAGATAGGGTCATTCCAGGATTCATCAGAGACCCTGAAGGAATTGTAAAGAATTTCCCAGTTTTTTTGTTTTGTTTTTGAAATTCCTTTTTATAGTGGGTTTGAGCTGATTCTCGCTGCCATGTTTATGCCAGTCTAGACACACTTGATTCCCTTATGGAGACATATCAATCCATAGTTTTTAAGATTCTTACTAGTCAGATATATTCCTCTGCAGGAAATATGGGGTTTTGAGTCCCTTTCACTGAGGAAGGTGTAGGTCTTGTCTATTCCATAGTTGGTTTTTAGAACGGTACCTGTGCTTATATCAAACTCTGGTTTTATGCATCACCCCACCTCTCCTTCCCCCTTAAGCAGCCATATAAGTGTTTTCTAAATGTGAGACACTGTTCTCTTTCCTAACTCAGTTCAAGTGTAGCCATGTTTACAGGATCTTCATAAGTGATATCTTATGATAAGTTTCTTTTTCTGTGTGACTTATTTCACTTAGAATCATCGTACCTGAATCCACACATTTTGCTGCTACTGGTCCTATGACATTGATTTCATGGCTGAGGGATATTCCATCGTACGTAAGTACCACAATTTTTTGAACCATTTTTATATTTCCTGGGATATTTAAGGTGTACCCAAGTTGAGGTCCTGGTAAGCAGTGCAGCCCTAAATTTTGGGGTGGCTCTGTCTTATTGATTTTCAGTTTTCCCAAGGTATATTCCCTAGACTGGAATTGCCCTTGGCTCTGTAGCTCTGTTGTTTACTTGTTTTAGGGAACACAATGCACTCCTCCAGAGAGGCAGTTGGCAATTTACATCCCGCCCATCAGCATAACAAGGCTCCCTGTTCTCCAGGGCCTGTCTTGCCTTTCTGGTTTTTACACATTTTGTGGATGTCCCTTTTGACCGGTGGGAAGTGATACTTCTTTGTAGTGGAGATTTGCATTGCCCGCTTGCTTGCTTGGCCAAAAAGGGCGTATGCGTTTTCTCCTGAATATATTCAGGAGAAAACACATACGCCATTTTTAGCCAAGTGCATCATTGTGGAAGTTGTGCCCCTCTTCCTGTGCTTTAAAGGCCATTCCAACGTACCTCTTGAAATCTGTTTCCTGCTATTCTGCCTCGCTTTCAAGTCCGCCTCGTTGCCTTCCCTCAACAGATTTTTGGACGATAGTTGTCCTTTATTACTCGGCCAGTTTGTGAATTGCTGTGCCCCTGAGCTCCATTTTTCAACTCGTTTTTGGTGAGCGGACCGCAAGTCCAAAATTTTGGTTCAGGACAGATGCTGGTTCCCGGTGGGTGGCTGAGACTTTTGTTAATTCTTCTTCCTACCGGGAAATTAGAGTGATATGTGCCCGTCCAAATGCCTAACAGCTACTCTCTCATTGGTTCTCCCTCTTCCCTTTTATCCTCTGCCAAATTGACAACCTGTGCGAACCAGGAGGTTAAAGGGGCTGTGTCTCCAAGTTGGGAGGTTGATAGTAAAGCAGATGGAAAGTCAAACCAGAGCACCAGGAGAGGGACTATTTGTTGAGTTTTAGAAACCTTTCGTATTCACAGTGTGTCCGTTCTCTAGGTTTCCCGTACATGTTATAACTGTAGTAATATTCCCTTCACCCTGGAGATTTGGGACCCATGGAATGGGTGCCATGCATTATTGCTTTAAAGGGTCTGCATTTGCTCACCCAATCTCACCAATCCTCTCAGTCCCAAGTGTCCAGCCTTATGCCACATCCAGCTGTCATTGTAGATATGGTCATTCCAGGTTTCATCAGAGACCCTGAAGGAATTGTAAAGAATTTCCCAGTTTTTTTGTTTTGTTTTTGAAATTCCTTTTTATAGTGGGTAGGAGCTGATTCTCGCTGCCATGTTTATGCCAGTCTAGACACACTTGATTCCCTTACGGAGACATACCAATACATAGGTTTAAAGATTCTTACTACTCAAATATATTCCTCTGCGGGAAATATGGGGTTTTGAGTCCCTTTCACTGAAGATGGTGTAGGTCTTGTCTATTCCATAGTTGGTTTTTGGAACGGTACGTGTGCTTATATCAAACTCTGGTTTAATGCATCACCCCACCTCTCCTTCCCCCTTAAGCAGGCATAAGAGTGTTTTCTAAATGTGAGACACTGTTCTCTTTCCTAACTCAGTTCAAGTGTAGCCATGTTTACAGGATCTTCATAAGTGATATCTTATGATGTTTCTTTTTCTGTGTGACTTATTTCACTTAGAATCATCGTACCTGAATCCACCCATTTTGCTGCTACTGGTCTTATGACATTGATTTCATGGCTGAGGGATATTCCATCGTACGTAAGTACCACAATTTTTTGAACCATTTTTATATTTCCTGGGATATTTAAGGTGTACCCACGTTGAGGTCCTTTTAAGCAGTGCAGCCCTAA
Organism: Hyperoodon ampullatus; assembly: GCF_949752795.1. Taxonomy (NCBI): domain Eukaryota; kingdom Metazoa; phylum Chordata; class Mammalia; order Artiodactyla; family Ziphiidae; genus Hyperoodon; species Hyperoodon ampullatus. The sequence continues at coordinate 397,448 of NW_027640655.1, read as the reverse complement.
ATTTTGGGGTGGCTCTGTCTTATTGATTTTCAGTTTTCCCAAGGTATATTCCCTAGACTGGAAGTGCCCTTGGCTCTGTAGCTCTGTTGTTTACTTGTTTTAGGGAACACAATGCACTCCTCCAGAGAGGCAGTTGGAAATTTACATCCCGCCCATCAGCATAACAAGGCTCCCTGTTCTCCAGGGCCTGTCTTGCCTTTCTGGTTTTTACACATTTTGTGGATGTCCCTTTTGACCGGTGGGAAGTGATACTTCTTTGTAGTGCAGATTTGCATTGCCCGCTTGCTTGCTTGGCCAAAAAGGGCGTATGCGTTTTCTCCTGAATATATTCAGGGGAAAACGCATAAGCCCCTTTTGGCCAAGTGCATCATTGTCGAAGTTGTGCCCCTCTTCCTGTGCTTTAAAGGCGATTCCAACGTACCTCTTGAAATCTGTTTCCTGCTCTTCTGCCTCGCTTTCAAGTCCGCCTCGTTGTCTTCCCTTAACAGATTTTTGGACGATAGTTGCCTTTATTACTCTGCCAGTTTGTGAATTGCTGTGGCCTTGAGCTCCATTATTCAACTAGTTTTTTGTGAGCTGACCGCATGTCCAAAATTTTGGTTCAGGACTTATGCTGGTTACCAGTGGGTGGCTGAGAGTTTGGTTAATTCTTCTTCCTGCTGGGAAGTTAGAGTGATATGTGCCCGTCCAAATGCCTAACAGCTACTCTCTCATTGGTTCTCCCTCTTCCCTTTCATCCTCTGCCAAATTGGAAACCTGTGCGAACCAGGAGGTTTAAGGGGCTGTCTCTCCAAGTTGGGAGATTGATAGTAAAGCAGATGGAAAGTGAAACCGGAGCACCAGGAGAGGGACTATTCGTTGAGTTTTAGAAACCTTTCGTATTCACAGTGGGTCCGTTCCCTTGGTTTCCCGTACATGTTATAGCTGTAGTAATATTCCCTTCAACCTGGAGAGTTGGGACCCATGGAATGGGTGCCAGGCATTTGTGCTTTAAAGGGTCTGCATTTGCTCACCCAATCTCACCAATCCTCTCAGTCCCAAGTGTCCAGCCTTATGCCACATCAAGCTGTCTTTGTAGATATGGTCATTCCAGGATTCATCAGACACCCTGAAGAAATTGTAAAGAATTTCCCAGATTTTTGTTTTGTTTTTGAAATTCCTTTTTATAGTGGGTTTGAGGTGATTCTCGCTGCCATGTTTATGCCAGTCTAGACACACTGGATTCCCTTATGGAGATATATCAATACATAGGTTTTAAGATTCTTACTAGTCAGATGTATTCCTCTGCGGGAAATATGGGGTTTTGAGTCCCTTTCACTGAGGAAGGTGTAGGTCTTGTCTATTCCATAGTTGGTTTTTGGAATGGTACCTGTGCTTATATCAAACTCTGGTTTTATGCATCACCCAGGCTCTCCTTCCCCCTTAAGCAGGCATAAGAGTGTTTTCTAAATGTGAGACTCTGTTCTCTTTCCTAACTCAGTTCAAATGTAGCCATGTTTACAGGATCTTCATAAGTGATATCTTATGATAAGTTTCTTTTTCTGTGTGACTTAATTCACTTAGAATCATCGTACCTGAATCCACCCATTTTGCTGCTACTGGTCTTATGACATTGATTTCATGGCTGAGGGATATTCCATCGTACGTAAGTACCACAATTTTTTGAACCATTTTTATATTTCCTGGGATATTTAAGGTGTACCCAAGTTGAGGTCCTTGTAAGCAGTGCAGCCCTAAATTTTGGGGTGGCTCTGTCTTATTGATTTTCAGTTTTCCCAAGGTATATTCCCTAGACTGGAAGTGCCCTTGGCTCTGTAGCTCTGTTGTTTACTTGTTTTAGGGAACACAATGCACTCCTCCAGAGAGGCAGTTGGCAATTTACATGCCGCCATCAGCATAACAAGGCTCCCTGTTCTCCAGGGCCTGTCTTGCCTTTCTGTTTTTTACACATTTTGTGGATGTCCCTTTTGACCGGTGGGAAGTGATACTTCTTTGTAGTGCAGATTTGCATTGCCCACTTGCTTGCTTGGCCAAAAAGGCGTATGCGTTTTCTCCTGAATATATTAAGGAGAAAACGCATACGCCCTTTTTGGCCAAGTGCATCATTGTCGAAGTTGTGCCCCTCTTCCTGTGCTTTAAAGGTGATTCCAACGTACCTCTTGAAATCTGTTTCCTGCTATTCTGCCTCGCTTTCAAGTCCGCCTCGTTGCCTTCCCTCAACAGATTTTTGGACGATAGTTGTCCTTTATTACTCGGCCAGTTTGTGAATTGCTGTGCCCCTGAGCTCCATTTTTCAACTCGTTTTTGGTGAGCTGACCGCAAGTCCAAAATTTTGGTTCAGGACAGATGCTGGTTCCCGGTGGGTGGCTGAGACTTTGGTTAATTCTTCTTCCTACCGGGAAATTAGAGTCATATGTGCCCGTCCAAATGCCTAACAGCTACTCTCTCATTGGTTCTCCCTCTTCCCTTTCATCCTCTGCCAAATTGACAACCTGTGCGAACCAGGAGGTTAAAGGGGCTGTCTCTCCAAGTTGGGAGGTTGATAGTAAAGCAGATGGAAAGTCAAACCAGAGCACCAGGAGAGGGACTATTCGTTGAGTTTTAGAAACCTTTCGTATTCACAGTGTGTCCGTTCTCTAGGTTTCCCGTACATGTTACAACTGTAGTAATATTCCCTTCAACCTGGAGAGTTGGGACCCATGGAATGGGTGCCATGCATTATTCCTTTAAAGGGTCTGCATTTGCTCACCCAATCTCACCAATCCTCTCAGTCCCAAGTGTCCAGCCTTATGCCACATCCAGCTGTCATTGTAGATAGGGTCATTCCAGGTTTCATCAGAGACCCTGAAGGAATTGTAAAGAATTTCCCAGTTTTTTTGTTTTGTTTTTGAAATTCCTTTTTATAGTGGGTAGGAGCTGATTCTCGCTGCCATGTTTATGCCAGTCTAGACACACTTGATTCCCTTACGGAGACATACCAATACATAGGTTTAAAGATTCTTACTTGTCAGATATATTCCTCTGCGGGTAATATGGGGTTTTGAGTCCCTTTCACTGAGGAAGGTGTAGGTCTTGTCTATTCCATAGTTGGTTTTTGGTACGGTACCTGTGCTTATATCAAACTCTGGTTTTATGCATCACCCCACCTCTCCTTCCCCCTTAAGCAGGCATAAGAGTATTTTCTAAATGTGAGACACTGTTCTCTTTCCTATCTCAGTTCAAGTGTAGCCATGTTTACAGGATCTTCATAAGTGATATCTTATGAGAAGTTTCTTTTTCTCTGTGACTTAATTCACTTAGAATCATCGTACCTGAATCCACCCATTTTGCTGCTACTGGTCTTATGACATTGATTTCATGGCTGAGGGATATTCCATCGTACGTAAGTACCACAATTTTTTGAACCATTTTTCTTTTTCCTGGGATACTTAATGTGTACCCAAGTTGAGGTCCTTGTAAGCAGTGCAGCCCTAAATTTTGGGGTGGCTCTGTCTTATTGATTTTCAGTTTTCCCAAGGTATATTCCCTAGACTGGAAGTGCCCTTGGCTCTGTAGCTCTGTTGTTTACTTGTTTTAGGGAACACAATGCACTCCTCCAGAGAGGCAGTTGGCAATTTACATCACGCCCATCAGCATAACAAGGCTCCCTGTTCTCCAGGGCCTGTCTTGCCTTTCTGGTTTTTACATATTTTGCGGATGTCCCTTTTGACCGGTGGGAAGTGATACTTCTTTGTAGTGCAGATTTGCATTTCCCGCCTGCTTGCTTGGCCAAAAAGGGCGTATGCGTTTTCTCCTGAATATATTCAGGAGAAAACACATACGCCCTTTTTGGCCAAGTGCATCATTGTCGAAGTTGTGCCCCTCTTCCTGTGCTTTAAAGGCGATTCAAACGTACCTCTTGAAATCTGTTTCCTGCTATTCTGCCTCGCTTTCAAGTCTGCCTCGTTGCCTTCCCTCAACAGATTTTTGGACGATAGTTGTCCTTTTTTACTCTGCCAGTTTGTGAATTGCTGTGCCCCTGAGCTCCATTTTTCAACTCGTTTTTTGTGAGCGGACCGCAAGTCCAAAATTTTGGTTCAGGACCTATACTGGTTCCCGGTGGGTGGCTGAGCCTTTGGTTAATTCTTCTTCCTGCCGGGAATTTATAGTGATATGTGACCATCCAAATGCCTAAGAGCTACTCTCTCATTGGTTCTCCCTCTTCCCTTTCATCCTCTGCGAAATTGGCAACCTGTGCGAACCAGGAGGTTAAAGGGGCTGTCTCTCCAATTTGGGAGGTTGATAGTAAAGCAGATGGAAAGTCAAACCTGAGCACCAGGAGAGGGACTATTCGTTGAGTTTTAGAAACATTTCGTATTCACAGTGTGTCCGTTCTCTAGGTTTCCTGTACATGTTATTGCTGTAGTAATATTCCCTTCAACCTGGAGAGTTGGCACCCATGGAATGGGTGCCAGGCATTTGTGCTTTAAAGGGTCTGCATTTGCTCACCCAATCTCACCAATCCTCTCAGTCCCAAGTGTCCAGCCTTATGCCACATCCAGCTGTCGTTGTAGATAGGGTCATTCCAGGTTTCATCAAAGACCCTGAAGCAATTGTAAAGAATATCCCAGTTTTTTTGTTTTGTTTTTGAAATTCCTTTTTATACTGTGTTTGAACTGATTCTCGCTGCCATGTTTATGCCAGTCTAGACACACTAGATTCCCTTACGGAGACATATCAATACATAGGTTTTAAGATTCTTACTAGTCAAATATATTCCTCTGCGGGAAATATGGGGTTTTGAGTCCCTTTCACTGAAGAAGGTGTAGGTCTTGTCTATTCCATAGTTGGTTTTTGGAACGGTACCTGTGCTTATATCAAACTCTGGTTTTATGCATCACCCCACCTCTCCTTCCCCCTTAAGCAGGCATAAGAGTGTTTTCTAAATGTGAGACACTGTTCTCTTTCCTAACTCAGTTCAAGTGTAGCCATGTTTACAGGATCTTCATAAGTGATATCTTATGATAAGTTTCTTTTTCTGTGTGACTTATTTCACTTAGAATCATCGTACCTGAATCCACCCATTTTGCTGCTACTGGTCTTATGACATTGATTTCATGGCTGAGGGATATTCCATCGTACGTAAGTACCACAATTTTTTGAACCATTTTTATATTTCCTGGGATATTTAAGGTGTACCCACGTTGAGGTCCTTTTAAGCAGTGCAGCCCTAAATTTTTGGGTGGCTCTGTCTTATTGATTTTCAGTTTTCCCAAGGTATATTCCCTAGACTGGAAGTGCCCTTGGCTCTGTAGCTCTGTTGTTTACTTGTTTTAGGGAACACAATGCACTCCTCCAGAGAGGCAGTTGGCAATTTACATGCCGCCCATCAGCATAACAAGGCTCCCTGTTCTCCAGGGCCTGTCTTGCCTTTCTGTTTTTTACACATTTTGTGGATGTCCCTTTTGACCGGTGGGAAGTGATACTTCTTTGTAGTGCAGATTTGCATGGCCCGCTTGCTTGCTTGGCCAAAAAGGGCGTATGCGTTTTCTCCTGAATATATTCAGGGGAAAACGCATAAGCCCCTTTTGGCCAAGTGCATCATTGTCGAAGTTGTGCCCCTCTTCCTGTGCTTTAAAGGCGATTCCAACGTACCTCTTGAAATCTGTTTCCTGCTCTTCTGCCTCGCTTTCAAGTCCGCCTCGTTGTCTTCCCTTAACAGATTTTTGGACGATAGTTGCCTTTATTACTCTGCCAGTTTGTGAATTGCTGTGGCCTTGAGCTCCATTATTCAACTAGTTTTTTGTGAGCTGACCGCAAGTCCAAAATTTTGGTTCAGGGCTTATGCTGGTTCCCGGTGGGTGGCTGAGACTTTGGTTAATTCTTCTTCCTGCTGGGAAGTTACAGTGATATGTGCCCGTCCAAATGCCTAACAGCTACTCTCTCATTGGTTCTCCCTCTTCCCTTTCATCCTCTGCCAAATTGGAAACCTGTGCGAACCAGGAGGTTTAAGGGGCTGTCTCTCCAATTTGGGAGATTGATAGTAAAGCAGATGGAAAGTGAAACCGGAGCACCAGGAGAGGGACTATTCGTTGAGTTTTAGAAACCTTTCGTATTCACAGTGGGTCCGTTCTCTTGGTTTCCCGTACATGTTATAGCTGTAGTAATATTCCCTTAAACCTGGAGAGTTGGGACCCATGGAATGGGTGCCAGGCATTTGTGCTTTAAAGGGTCTGCATTTGCTCACCCAATCTCACCAATCCTCTCAGTCCCAAGTGTCCAGCCTTATGCCACATCCAGCTGTCGTTGTAGATAGGGTCATTCCAGGTTTCATCAGACACCCTGAAGGAATTGTAAAGAATTTCCCAGTTTTTTGTTTTGTTTTTGAAATTCCTTTTTATATTGGGTTTGAGGTGATTCTCGCTGCCATGTTTATGCCAGTCTAGACACACTGGATTCCCTTATGGAGATATATCAATACATAGGTTTTAAGATTCTTACTAGTCAGATGTATTCCTCTGCGGGAAATATGGGGTTTTGAGTCCCTTTCACTGAGGAAGGTGTAGGTCTTGTCTATTCCATAGTTGGTTTTTGGAATGGTACCTGTGCTTATATCAAACTCTGGTTTTATGCATCACCCAGGGTCTCCTTCCCCCTTAGGCAGGCATAAGAGTGTTTTCTAAATGTGAGACTCTGTTCTCTTTCCTAACTCAGTTCAAATGTAGCCATGTTTACAGGATCTTCATAAGTGATATCTTATGATAAGTTTCTTTTTCTGTGTGACTTAATTCACTTAGAATCATCGTACCTGAATCCACCCATTTTGCTGCTACTGGTCTTATGACATTGATTTCATGGCTGAGGGATATTCCATCGTACGTAAGTACCACAATTTTTTGAACCATTTTTATATTTCCTGGGATATTTAAGGTGTACCCAAGTTGAGGTCCTTGTAAGCAGTGCAGCCCTAAATTTTGGGGTGGCTCTGTCTTATTGATTTTCAGTTTTCCCAAGGTATATTCCCTAGACTGGAAGTGCCCTTGGCTCTGTAGCTCTGTTGTTTACTTGTTTTACGGAACACAATGCACTCCTCCAGAGAGGCAGTTGGAAATTTACATGCCGCCATCAGCATAACAAGGCTCCCTGTTCTCCAGGGCCTGTCTTGCCTTTCTGTTTTTTACACATTTTGTGGATGTCCCTTTTGACCGGTGGGAAGTGATACTTCTTTGTAGTGCAGATTTGCATTGCCCACTTGCTTGCTTGGCCAAAAAGGCGTATGCGTTTTCTCCTGAATATATTAAGGAGAAAACGCATACACCCTTTTTGGCCAAGTGCATCATTGTCGAAGTTGTGCCCCTCTTCCTGTGCTTTAAAGGTGATTCCAACGTACCTCTTGAAATCTGTTTCCTGCTATTCTGCCTCGCTTTCAAGTCCGCCTCGTTGCCTTCCCTCAACAGATTTTTGGACGATAGTTGTCCTTTATTACTCGGCCAGTTTGTGAATTGCTGTGCCCCTGAGCTCCATTTTTCAACTCGTTTTTGGTGAGCTGACCGCAAGTCCAAAATTTTGGTTCAGGACAGATGCTGGTTCCCGGTGGGTGGCTGAGACTTTGGTTAATTCTTCTTCCTACCGGGAAATTAGAGTGATATGTGCCCGTCCAAATGCCTAACAGCTACTCTCTCATTGGTTCTCCCTCTTCCCTTTCATCCTCTGCCAAATTGACAACCTGTGCGAACCAGGAGGTTAAAGGGGCTGTCTCTCCAAGTTGGGAGGTTGATAGTAAAGCAGATGGAAAGTCAAACCAGAGCACCAGGAGAGGGACTATTCGTTGAGTTTTAGAAACTTTCGTATTCACAGTGTGTCCGTTCTCTAGGTTTCCCGTACATGTTATAACTGTATTAATATTCCCTTCAACCTGGAGAGTTGGGACCCATGGAATGGGTGCCATGCATTATTCCTTTAAAGGGTCTGCATTTGCTCACCCAATCTCACCAATCCTCTCAGTCCCAAGTGTCCAGCCTTATGCCACATCCAGCTGTCATTGTAGATAGGGTCATTCCAGGTTTCATCAGAGACCCTGAAGGAATTGTAAAGAATTTCCCAGTTTTTTTGTTTTGTTTTTGAAATTCCTTTTTATAGTGGGTAGGAGCTGATTCTCGCTGCCATGTTTATGCCAGTCTAGACACACTTGATTCCCTTACGGAGACATACCAATACATAGGTTTAAAGATTCTTACTTGTCAGATATATTCCTCTGCGGGTAATATGGGGTTTTGAGTCCCTTTCACTGAGGAAGGTGTAGGTCTTGTCTATTCCATAGTTGGTTTTTGGAACGGTACCTGTGCTTATATCAAACTCTGGTTTTATGCATCACCCCACCTCTCCTTCCCCCTTAAGCAGGCATAAGAGTATTTTCTAAATGTGAGACACTGTTCTCTTTCCTGTCTCAGTTCAAGTGTAGCCATGTTTACAGGATCTTCATAAGTGATATCTTATGAGAAGTTTCTTTTTCTCTGTGACTTAATTCACTTAGAATCATCGTACCTGAATCCACCCATTTTGCTGCTACTGGTCTTATGACATTGATTTCATGGCTGAGGGATATTCCATCGTACGTAAGTACCACAATTTTTTGAACCATTTTTCTTTTTCCTGGGATACTTAATGTGTACCCAAGTTGAGGTCCTTGTAAGCATTGCAGCCCTAAATTTTGGGGTGGCTCTGTCTTATTGATTTTCAGTTTTCCCAAGGTATATTCCCTAGACTGGAAGTGCCCTTGGCTCTGTAGCTCTGTTGTTTACTTGTTTTAGGGAACACAATGCACTCCTCCAGAGAGGCAGTTGGCAATTTACATCACGCCCATCAGCATAACAAGGCTCCCTGTTCTCCAGGGCCTGTCTTGCCTTTCTGGTTTTTACATATTTAGCAGATGTCACTTTTGAACCGGTGGGAAGTGATACTTCTTTGTAGTGCAGATTTGCATTTCCCGCCTGCTTGCTTGGCCAAAAAGGGCGTATGCGTTTTCTCCTGAATATATTCAGGAGAAAACGCATACGCCCTTTTTGGCCAAGTGCATCATTGTCGAAGTTGTGCCCCTCTTCCTGTGCTTTAAAGGCGATTCAAACGTACCTCTTGAAATCTGTTTCCTGCTATTCTGCCTCGCTTTCAAGTCTGCCTCGTTGCCTTCCCTCAACAGATTTTTGGACGATAGTTGTCCTTTTTTACTCTGCCAGTTTGTGAATTGCTGTGCCCCTGAGCTCCATTTTTCAACTCGTTTTTTGTGAGCGGACCGCAAGTCCAAAATTTTGGTTCAGGACCTATGCTGGTTCCCAGTGGGTGGCTGAGACTTTGGTTAATTCTTCTTCCTGCCGGGAATTTATAGTGATATGTGACCGTCCAAATGCCTAACAGCTACTCTCTCATTGGTTCTCCCTCTTCCCTTTCATCCTCTGCGAAATTGGCAACCTGTGCGAACCAGGAGGTTAAAGGGGCTGTCTCTCCAATTTGGGAGGTTGATAGTAAAGCAGATGGAAAGTCAAACCTGAGCACCAGGAGAGGGACTATTCGTTGAGTTTTAGAAACATTTCGTATTCACAGTGTGTCCGTTCTCTAGGTTTCCTGTACAAGTTATTGCTGTAGTAATATTCCCTTCAACCTGGAGAGTTGGCACCCATGGAATGGGTGCCAGGCATTTGTGCTTTAAAGGGTCTGCATTTGCTCACCCAATCTCACCAATCCTCTCAGTCCCAAGTGTCCAGCCTTATGCCACATCCAGCTGTCGTTGTAGATAGGGTCATTCCAGGTTTCATCAAAGACCCTGAAGCAATTGTAAAGAATATCCCAGTTTTTTTGTTTTGTTTTTGAAATTCCTTTTTATACTGTGTTTGAACTGATTCTCGCTGCCATGTTTATGCCAGTCTAGACACACTAGATTCCCTTACGGAGACATATCAATACATAGGTTTTAAGATTCTTACTAGTCAAATATATTCCTCTGCGGGAAATATGGGGTTTTGAGTCCCTTTCACTGAAGAAGGTGTAGGTCTTGTCTATTCCATAGTTGGTTTTTGGAACGGTACCTGTGCTTATATCAAACTCTGGTTTTATGCATCACCCCACCTCTCCTTCCCCCTTAAGCAGGCATAAGAGTGTTTTCTAAATGTGAGACACTGTTCTCTTTCCTAACTCAGTTCAAGTGTAGCCATGTTTACAGGATCTTCATAAGTGATATCTTATGATAAGTTTCTTTTTCTGTGTGACTTATTTCACTTAGAATCATCGTACCTGAATCCACCCATTTTGCTGCTACTGGTCTTATGACATTGATTTCATGGCTGAGGGATATTCCATCGTACGTAAGTACCACAATTTTTTGAACCATTTTTATATTTCCTGGGATATTTAAGGTGTACCCACGTTGAGGTCCTTTTAAGCAGTGCAGCCCTAAATTTTTGGGTGGCTCTGTCTTATTGATTTTCAGTTTTCCCAAGGTATATTCCCTAGACTGGAAGTGCCCTTGGCTCTGTAGCTCTGTTGTTTACTTGTTTTAGGGAACACAATGCACTCCTCCAGAGAGGCAGTTGGCAATTTACATGCCGCCCATCAGCATAACAAGGCTCCCTGTTCTCCAGGGCCTGTCTTGCCTTTCTGTTTTTTACACATTTTGTGGATGTCCCTTTTGACCGGTGGGAAGTGATACTTCTTTGTAGTGCAGATTTGCATGGCCCGCTTGCTTGCTTGGCCAAAAAGGGCGTATGCGTTTTCTCCTGAATATATTCAGGGGAAAACGCATAAGCCCCTTTTGGCCAAGTGCATCATTGTCGAAGTTGTGCCCCTCTTCCTGTGCTTTAAAGGCGATTCCAACGTACCTCTTGAAATCTGTTTCCTGCTCTTCTGCCTCGCTTTCAAGTCCGCCTCGTTGTCTTCCCTTAACAGATTTTTGGACGATAGTTGCCTTTATTACTCTGCCAGTTTGTGAATTGCTGTGGCCTTGAGCTCCATTATTCAACTAGTTTTTTGTGAGCTGACCGCAAGTCCAAAATTTTGGTTCAGGACTTATGCTGGTTCCCGGTGGGTGGCTGAGACTTTGGTTAATTCTTCTTCCTGCTGGGAAGTTAGAGTGATATGTGCCTGTCCAAATGCCTAACAGCTACTCTCTCATTGGTTCTCCCTCTTCCCTTTCATCCTCTGCCAAATTGGAAACCTGTGCGAACCAGGAGGTTTAAGGGGCTGTCTCTCCAAGTTGGGAGGTTGATAGTAAAGCAGATGGAAAGTGAAACCGGAGCACCAGGAGAGGGACTATTCGTTGAGTTTTAGAAACCTTTCGTATTCACAGTGGGTCCGTTCTCTTGGTTTCCCGTACATGTTATAGCTGTAGTAATATTCCCTTAAACCTGGAGAGTTGGGACCCATGGAATGGGTGCCAGGCATTTGTGCTTTAAAGGGTCTGCATTTGCTCACCCAATCTCACCAATCCTCTCAGTCCCAAGTGTCCAGCCTTATGCCACATCCAGCTGTCGTTGTAGATAGGGTCATTCCAGGTTTCATCAGACACCCTGAAGGAATTGTAAAGAATTTCCCAGTTTTTTGTTTTGTTTTTGAAATTCCTATTTATATTGGGTTTGAGGTGATTCTCGCTGCCATGTTTATGCCAGTCTAGACACACTGGATTCCCTTATGGAGATATATCAATACATAGGTTTTAAGATTCTTACTAGTCAGATGTATTCCTCTGCGGGAAATATGGGGTTTTGAGTCCCTTTCACTGAGGAAGGTGTAGGTCTTGTCTATTCCATAGTTGGTTTTTGGAATGGTACCTGTGCTTATATCAAACTCTGGTTTTATGCATCACCCAGGCTCTCCTTCCCCCTTAAGCAGGCATAAGAGTGTTTTCTAAATGTGAGACTCTGTTCTCTTTCCTAACTCAGTTCAAATGTAGCCATGTTTACAGGATCTTCATAAGTGATATCTTATGATAAGTTTCTTTTTCTGTGTGACTTATTTCACTTAGAATCATCGTACCTGAATCCACCCATTTTGCTGCTACTGGTCTTATGACATTGATTTCATGGCTGAGGGATATTCCATCGTACGTAAGTACCACAATTTTTTGAACCATTTTTATATTTCCTGGGATATTTAAGGTGTACCCAAGTTGAGGTCCTTGTAAGCAGTGCAGCCGTAAATTTTGGGGTGGCTCTGTCTTATTGATTTTCAGTTTTCCCAAGGTATATTCCCTAGACTGGAAGTGCCCTTGGCTCTGTAGCTCTGTTGTTTACTTGTTTTAGGGAACACAATGCACTCCTCCAGAGAGGCAGTTGGCAATTTACATGCCGCCATCAGCATAACAAGGCTCCCTGTTCTCCAGGGCCTGTCTTGCCTTTCTGTTTTTTACACATTTTGTGGATGTCCCTTTTGACCGGTGGGAAGTGATACTTCTTTGTAGTGCAGATTTGCATTGCCCACTTGCTTGCTTGGCCAAAAAGGCGTATGCGTTTTCTCCTGAATATATTAAGGAGAAAACGCATACACCCTTTTTGGCCAAGTGCATCATTGTCGAAGTTGTGCCCCTCTTCCTGTGCTTTAAAGGTGATTCCAACGTACCTCTTGAAATCTGTTTCCTGCTATTCTGCCTCGCTTTCAAGTCCGCCTCGTTGCCTTCCCTCAACAGATTTTTGGACGATAGTTGTCCTTTATTACTCGGCCAGTTTGTGAATTGCTGTGCCCCTGAGCTCCATTTTTCAATTCGTTTTTGGTGAGCTGACCGCAAGTCCAAAATTTTGGTTCAGGACAGATGCTGGTTCCCGGTGGGTGGCTGAGACTTTGGTTAATTCTTCTTCCTACCGGGAAATTAGAGTGATATGTGCCCGTCCAAATGCCTAACAGCTACTCTCTCATTGGTTCTCCCTCTTCCCTTTCATCCTCTGCCAAATTGACAACGTGTGCGAACCAGGAGGTTAAAGGGGCTGTCTCTCCAAGTTGGGAGGTTGATAGTAAAGCAGATGGAAAGTCAAACCAGAGCACCAGGAGAGGGACTATTCGTTGAGTTTTAGAAACCTTTCGTATTCACAGTGTGTCCGTTCTCTAGGTTTCCCGTACATGTTATAACTGTAGTAATATTCCCTTCAACCTGGAGAGTTGGGACCCATGGAATGGGTGCCATGCATTATTCCTTTAAAGGGTCTGCATTTGCTCACCCAATCTCACCAATCCTCTCAGTCCCAAGTGTCCAGCCTTATGCCACATCCAGCTGACGTTGTAGATAGGGTCATTCCAGGTTTCATCAGAGGCCCTGAAGGAATTGTAAAGAATGTCCAGTTTTTTTGTTTTGTTTTTGAAATTTCTTTTTATAGTGGGTTTCAGCAGATTCTCGCTGCCATGTTTATGCCAGTCTACACACACTTGCTTCCCTTACGGAGACATGTCAATACATAGGTTTTCAGATTCTTACTAGTCAGATATATTCCTCTGCGGGAAATATGGGGTTTTGAGTCCCTTTCACTGAGGAAGGTGTAGGTCTTGTCTATTCCATAGTTGGTTTTTGGAACGGTACCTGTGCTTATATCAAACTCTGGTTTTATGCATCACCCCACCTCTCCTTCCCCCTTAAGCAGGCATAAGAGTGTTTTCTAAATGTGAGACACTGTTCTCTTTCCTAACTCAGTTCAAGTGTAGCCATGTTTACGGGATCTTCATAAGTGATATCTTATGATAAGATTCTTTTTCTGTGCGACGTATTTCACTTAGAATCATCGTACCTGAATCCACCCATTTTGCTGCTACTGGTCTTATGACATTGATTTCATGGCTGAGGGATATTACATCGTACGTAAGTACAACAATTTTTTGAACCATTTTGATATTTCCTGGGATATTTAAAGTGTACCCAAGTTGAGGTCCTTGTAAGCAGTGCAGCCCTAAATTTTGGGGTGGCTCTGTCTTATTGATTTTCAGTTTTCCCAAGGTATATTCCCTAGACTGGAAGTGCCCTTGGCTCTGTAGCTCTGTTGTTTATTTGTTTTAGGGAGCACAATGCACTCCTCCAGAGAGGCAGTTGGCAAGTTACATCACGCCCATCAGCATAACAAGGCTCCCTGTTCTCCAGGGCCTGTCTTGCCTTTCTGGATTTTACACATTTTGTGGATGTCCCTTTTGACCGGTGGGAAGTGAAACTTCTTTGTAGTGCAGATTCGCATTGCCCGCTTGCTTGCTTGGCCAAAAAGGGCGTATGCGTTTTCTCCTGAATATATTCAGGAGAAAACGCATACGCCCTTTTTGGCCAAGTGCATCATTGTCGAAGTGATGCCCCTCTTCCTGTGCTTTAAAGGCGATTCCAACATACCTCTTGAAATCTGTTTCCTGCTTTTCTGCCTCGCTTTCAAGTCCGCCTCGTTGCCTTCCCTCAACAGATTTTTGGACGATAGCTGTCCTTTATTACTCGGCCAGTTTGTGAATTGCTGTGCCCTTGAGCTCCATTTTTCAACTCGTTTTTTGTGAGCTGACCGCAAGTCCAAAATTTTGGTTTAGGACCTACGCTGGTTCCCGTTGGGGGGCTGAGACTTTGGTTAATTATTCTTCCTGCTAGGAAGTTAGAGAGATATGTGCCCGTCCAAATGCCTAACAGCTACTCTCTCATTGGTTCTCCCTCTTCCCTTTCATACTCTGCCAAATACGAAACCTGTGCGAACCAAGAGGTTAAAGGGGCTGTCTCTCCAATTTGGGAGATTGATAGTAAAGCAGATGGAAAGTCAAACCGGAGCACCAGGAGAGGGACTATTCGTTGAGTTTTAGAAACCTTTCATATTCAAAGTGGGTCCGTTCTCTAGGTTTCCCGTACATGTTATAGCTGTAGTAATATTCCCTTCAACCTGGAGAGTTGGGACCCATGGAATGGGTGTCAGGCATTTGTGCTTTAAAGGTTCTGCATTTGCTCACCCAATCTCACCAATTCTCACAGTCCCAAGTGTCCAGCCTTATACCACATCCAGCTGTCATTGTAGATAGGGTCATTCCAGGTTTCATCAGAGACCCTGAATGAATTGTAAAGAATTTCCCAGTTTTTTTGTTTTGTGTTTGAAATTCCTTTTTATAGTGGGTTTGAGCTGATTCTCGCTGCCATGTTTATTCCAGTCTAGACACACTTGATTCCCTTACGGAGACATCAATACCTAGGTTTTAAGATTCTTACTAGTCAGATATATTCCTCTGCGGGAAATATGGGGTTTTGAGTCCCTTTCACTGAGGAAGTTGTAGGTTTGTCTATTCCGTTGTTGGTTTTTGGAACGGTACCTGTGCTTATATCAAACTCTGGTTTTATGCATCACCCCACCTCTCCTTCCCCCTTAAGCAGGCATAATAGTGTTTTCTAAATGTGAGACACTGTTCTCTTTCCTAACTCAGTTCAAGTGTAGCCATGTTTACAGGATCTTCATAAGTGATATCTTATGTTAAGTTTCTTTTTCTGTGTGACTTATTTCACTTAGAATCATCGTACCTGAATCCACCCATTTTGCGGCTACTGGTCTTATGACATTGATTTCATGGCTGAGGGATATTCCATCGTACGTAAGTACCACAATTTTTTGAACCATTTTTATATTTCCTGGGATATTTAAGGTGTACCCAAGTTGAGGTCCTTGTAAGCAGTGCAGCCCTAAATTTTGGGGTGGCCCTGTCTTAGTGATTTTCAGTTACCCCAGGGTATATTCCATAGACTGGAAGTGCCCTTGGCTCTGTAGCTCTGTTCATTACTTATTTTAGGGAACACAATGTACTCCTCCAGAGAGGAAGTTGGCAATTTACATCCCGCCCATCAGCATTACAAGGCTCTCTGTTCTCCAGGGCCTGTCTTGCCTTTCTGGTTTTTACACATTTTGTGGATGTCCCTTTTGACCGGTGGGAAGTGATACTTCTTTGTAGTGCAGATTTGCATTGCCCGCTTCCTTGCTTTGCCAAAAAGGGCGTATGCGTTTTCTCCTGAATATATTCAGGAGAAAACGCATACGCCCTTTTTGGCGAAGTGCATCATTGTCGAAGTTGTGCCCCTCTTCCTGTGCTTTAAAGGCGATTCCAACGTACCTCTTGAAATCTGTTTCCTGCTATTGTGCCTCGCTTTCAAGTCCACCTCGTTGCCTTCCCTCAACAGATTTTTGAACGATAGTTGTCCTTTATTACTCGGCTAGTTTGTGAATTGCTGTGCCCCTGAGCTCCATATTTCAACTCGTTTTTTGTTAGCTGACCGCAGATCCAAAATTTTGGTTCAGGACCTATTCTGTTTCCCAGTGGGTGGCTGAGACTTTGGTTAATTCTTCTTCCTGCCATGAAGTTAGAGTGATATGTGCCCGTCCAAATGCCTAACAGCTACTCGCTCATTGGTTCTCCCTCTTCCCTTTCATCCTCTGCCAAATTGGCAACCTGTGCGAACCAGGAGGTTAAAGGGGCTGTCTCTCCAAGTTGGGAGGTTGATAGTAAAGCAGATGGAAAGTCAAACCAGAGCACCAGGAGAGGGACTATTCGTTGAGCTTTAGAAACCTTTCGTATTCACAGTGTGTCCGTTCTCTAGGTTTCCTGTACATGTTATAGCTGTAGTAATATTCCCTTCAACCTGGAGAGTTGGGAACCATGGAATGGGTGCCAGGCATTTGTGCTTTAAAGGGTCTGCATTTGCTCACCCAATCTCACCAATCCTCTCAGTTCCAAGAGTCCAGCCTTATGCCTCATCCAGCTGTCGTTGTACATAGGGTCATTCCAGGTTTCATCAGTGACCCTGAAGGAATTGTAAAGAATTTCCCAGTTTTTTTGTTTTGTTTTTGAAATTCCTTTTTATAGTGGGTTTGAGCTGATTCTCGCTGCCATGTTTAGGCCAGTCTAGACACACTTGATTCCCTTACGGAGACATATCAATACATAGGTTTTAAGATTCTTACTAGTCAGACATATTCCTCTTCGGGAAATATGGGCTTTTGAGTCCCATTCAATGAGGAAGGTGTAGGTCTTGTCTATTCCATAGTTGGTTTTTGGAACGGTACCTGTGCTTATATCAAACTCTGGTTTTATGCATCACCCCACCTCTCCTTCCCCCTTAAGCAGGCATAAGAGTGTTTTCTAAATGTGAGACACTGTTCTCTTTCCTAACTCAGTTCAAGTGAAGCCATGTTTACAGGATCTTCATAAGTGATATCTTATGATAAGTTTCTTTTTCTTTGTGACTTATTTCACTTAGAATCATCGTACCTGAATCCACCCATTTTGTTGCTACTGCTCTTATGACATTGATTTCATGGCTGAGGGATATTCCATCGTACGTAAGTACCACAATTTTTGAACCATTTTATATTTCCTTGGATATTTAAGGTGTACCCAAGTTGAGGTCCTTGTAAGCAGTGCAGCCCTAAATTTTGGGGTGGCTCTGTCTTATTGATTTTCAGTTTTCCCAAGGTATATTCCCTAGACTGGAAGTGCCCTTGGCTCTGTAGCTCTGTTGTTTACTTGTTTTAGGGAACACAATGCACTCCTCCAGAGAGGCAGTTGTCAATTTACATCCCGCCCATCAGCATAACAAGGCTCCCTGTTCTCCAGGGCCTGTCTTGCCTTTCTGGTTTTTACACATTTTGTGCATGTCCCTTTGGACCGGTGGGAAGTGATACTTCTTTTTTTTTTTTTTAAGTTTTTATTAGTTTCTCCTTTATAACAAAGTGAATCAGTCATACATATATATCTGTTCCCATATCCCTTCCCTCATGCATCTCCCTCCCTCCCACCCTCCCCATCCCACCCCTCCAGGCGGTCACAAAACACCGAGCTGATCTCCCTGTGTTTTTCCGCTGCTTCTCACTATCTATCTACCTTACGTTTCGTAGTGTATATATGTCCATGCCCCTCTTTCGCTTTGTCACAGCTTACCCTTCCCCCTCCCCATATCCTGTAGTCCATTCTGAAGTAGGTCTGTGTCTTTATTCCCGTTATACCCCTAGGTTCTTCATGACATTTTTTTTTTTAAATTCCATATATATGTGTTAGCATACGGTATTTGTCTTTCTCTTTCTGACTTACTTCACTCTGTATGACAGACTCTAGGTCTATCCACCTCATTACAAATAGCTCAGTTTCGTTTCTTTTTATGGCTGAGTAATATTCCATTGTATATATGTGCCACATCTTCTTTATCCATTCATCCGATGATGGACACTTAGGTTGTTTCCAGCTCCGGGCTATTGTGAATAGAGCTGCAATGAACATTTTGGTACATGTCTCTTTTTGAATTATGGTTTTCTCAGGGTATATGCCTAGTAGTGGGATTGCTGGGTCATATGGTAGTTCTATTTTTAGTTTTTTAAGGAACCTCCATACTGTTCTCCATAATGGCTGTACCAATTCACATTCCCACCAGCAGTGCAAGAGTGTTCCCTTTTCTCCACACCCTCTCCAGCATTTATTGTTTCTAGATTTCTTGATGATGGCCATTCTGACTGGTGTCAGATGATATCTCATTGTAGTTTTGATTTGCATTTCTCTAATGATTAATGATGTTGAGCATTCTTTCATGTGTTTGTTGGCAGTCTGTATATCTTCTTTGGAGAAATGCCTATTTAAGTCTTCTGCCCATTTTTGGATTGGGTTGTCTGTTTTTTGGCTATTGAGCTGCATGAGCTGTTTATAAATTTTGGAGATTAATCCTTTGTCAGTTGCTTCATTTGCAAATATTTTCTCCCATTCTGAGGGTTGTCTTTTAGTCTTGTTTATGGTTTCCTTTGCTGTGCAAAAGCTTTGAAGTTTCATTAGGTCCAATTTGTTTATCTTTATTTTTAGTTCCATTTCTCTAGGAGGTGGGTCCAAAAGGATCCTGCTGTGATTTATGTCATAGAGTGTTCTACCTATGTTTTCCTCTAAGAGTTTGATAGTGTCTGGCCTTACATTTAGGTTTTTAATCCATTTTGAGCTTATTTTTGTGTATGGTGTTAGGGAATGATCTAGTCTCATACTTTTACATGTCCCTGTCCAGTTTTCCCAGCACCACTTATTGAAGAGGCTATCCTTTCTCCACTGTACATTCCTGCCTCCTTTATCAAAGATAAGTTGGCCATCTGTGCGTGGGTTTATCTCTGGGCTTTCTATCCTGATCCACTTATCTATCTTTCTGTTTTTATGCCAGTACCATACTGTCTTAATTACTGTAGCTTTGTAGTATAGTCTGAAGTCAGGGAGCCTGATTCCTCCAGCTCCGTTTTTCGTTCTCAAGATTGCTTTGGCTATACGGGGTCTTTTGTTTTTCCAAACAAATTTTGAAATTTTTTTGTTCTAGTTCTGTGAAAAATGCCAGTGGTAGTTTGATAGGGATTGCATTGAATCTGTAGATTGCTTTGGGTAGTAGAGTCATTTTCACTATATTGATTCTTCCAATCCAGGAGCATGGTATATCTCTCCATCTATTTGTATCATCTTTAATTTCTTTCATCAGTGTCTTATAATTTTCTGCATACAGGTCTTTTGTCTCCTTAGGTAGGTTTATTCCTAGATATTTTATTCTTTTTGTTGCAATGGTAAATGGGAGTGTTTTCTTGATTTCATTTTCAGATTTTTCATCATTAGTGTACAGGAATGCCAGAGATTTCTGTACGTTAATTTTGTATCCTGCTACTTTACCAAATTTATTGATTAGCTCTAGTAGTTTTTCGGTAGCATCGTTAGGATTCTCTATGTATAGTATCATGTCATCTGCAAACAATGACAGCTTTACTTCTTCTTTTCCAATGTGGATTCCTTTTATTTCTTTTTCTTCTCTGATTGCTGTGGCTAAAACTTCCAAAACTATGTTGAATAAGAGTGGTGAGAGTGGGCAGCCTTGTCTTGTTCCTGATCTTAGTGGAAATGGTTTCAGTTTTTTACCATTGAGGACAATGTTGGCTGAGGGTTTGTCATATATGGCCTTTATTATGTTGAGGAAAGTTCCCTCTATGCCTACTTTCTGCAGAGTTTTTATGATAAATGGGTGTTGAATTTTGTCGAAAGCTTTCTCTGCATCTATTGAGATGATCATATGGTTTTTCTCCTTCAACTTGTTAATATGGTGTATCACATTGATTGATTTGCATATATTGAAGAATCCTTGCATTCCTGGAATAAACCCCACTTGATCATAGTGTATGATCCTTTTAATGTGCTGTTGGATTCTGTTTGCTAGTATTTTGTTGAGGATTTTTGCATCTATGTTCATCAGTGATATTGGCCTGTAGTTTTCTTTCTTTGTGACATCCTTGCCTGGTTTTGGTATCAAGGTGATGGTGGCCTCGTAGAATGAGTTTGGGAGTGTTCCTTCCTCTGATATTGTTTTCAAGAGTTTGAGAAGGATGAGTGTTAGCTCTTCTCTGAATGTTTGATAGAATTCGCCTGTGAAGCCATCTGGTCCTGGGCTTTTGTTTGTTGGAAGATTTTTAATCACAGTTTCAATTTCAGTGCTTGTGATTGGTCTATTCATATTTTCTATTTCTTCCTGAGTCAGTCTTGGTAGGTTGTGCATTTCTAAGAATTTGTCCATTTCTTCCAGGTTGTCCATTTTATTGGCATAGAGTTGCTTATAGTAATCTCTCATGATCTTTTGTATTTCTGCAGTGTCAGTTGTTACTTCTCCTTTTTCATTTCCAATTCTATTGATTTGAGTCTTCTCCCTTCTTTTCTTGATGAGTCTGGCTAATGGTTTGTCAATTTTGTTTATCTTCTCAAAGAACCAGCTTTTAGTTTGGTTGATCTTTGCTATCGTTTCCTTCATTTCTTTTTCATTTATTTCTGATCTGGTCTTTATGATTTCTTTCCTTCTGCTAACTTTGGGGGTTTTTTGTTCTTCTTTCTCTAATTGCTTTAGGTGCAGGGTCAGGTTGTTTACTCGAAATGTTTCCTGTTTCTTAAGTTGGGATTGCATTGCTATAAACTTCCCCCTTAGAACTGCTTTTGCTGCGTCCCATAGGTTTTGGGTCGTCGTGTCTCCATTGTCATTTGTTTCTAGGTATTTTTTAATTTCCTCTTTGATTTCTTCAGTGATCCCTTCGTTATTGAGTAGTGTATTGATCAGCCTCCATGTGTTTGTATTTTTTACAGATCTTTTCCTGTAATTGATGTCTAGTCTCATAGCATTGTGGTCGGAAATGATACTTGATACAATTTCAATTTTCTTAAATTTACCAAGGCTTGATTTGTGACCCAAGATATGATCTATCCTGGAGAATGTTCCATGAGCACTTGAGAAAAATGTGTATTCTGTTGTTTTTGGATGCAATGTCCTATAAATATCAACTAAGTCCATCTTGTTTAATGTATCATTTAAAGCTTGTGTTTCCTTATTTATTTTCATTTTGGATGATCTGTCCATTGGTGAAAGTGGGGTGTTAAAGTCCCCTACTATGATTGTGTTACTGTGGATTTCCCCTTTTATGGCTGTTAGTATTTGCCTTATGTATTGAGGTGCTCCTATGTTGGGTGCATAAATATTTACAATTGTTATATCTTCTTCTTGGATCGATCCCTTTATCGTTATGTAGTGTCCTTCTTTGTCTCTTCTAATAGTCTTTATTTTAAAGTCTATTTTGTCTGATATAAGAATTGCTACTCCAGCTTTCTTTTGATTTCCATTTGCATGGAATATCTTTTTCCATCCCCTTACTTTCAATCTGTATGTGTCTCTAGGTCTGAAGTGGGTCTCTTGTAGACAGCATATATATGGGTCTTGTTTTTGTATCCATTCAGCCACTCTGTGTCTTTTGGTGGGAGCATTTAGTCCATTTACATTTAAGGTAATTATTGATATGTATGTTCCTATTCCCATTTCCTTAATTGCTTTGGGTTCGTTATTGTAGGTATATTCCTTCTGTTGTGTTTCTTGCCTAGAGAAGTTCCTTTAGCATTTGTTGTAAAGCTGGTTTGGTGGTGCTGAACTCTCTCAGCTTTTGCTTGTCTGTAAACGTTTTAATTTCTCCATCAAATCTGAATGAGATCCTTGCTGGGTAGAGTAATCTTGGTTGCAGGTTTCTCTCCTTCAGCACTTTCATTATGTCCTGCCACTCCCTTCTGGATTGTAGCGTTTCTGCTGAGAGATCAGCTGTTAACCTGATGGGGATTCCCTTGTGTGTTATTTGTTGTTTTTCCCTTGCTGCTTTTAATATGATTTCTTTGTGTTTAATTTTTGACAGTTTGATTAATATGTGTCTTGGCGTATTTCACCTTGGATTTATTCTGTATGGGACTCTCTGTGCCTCCTGGACTTGATTAACTATTTCCTTTCCCATATTAGGGAAGTTTTCAACTATAATCTCTTCAAATATTTTCTCAGTCCCTTTCTTTTTCTCTTCTTCTTCTGGAACCCCTATTATTCGAATGTTGGTGCGTTTAATGTTGTCCCAGAGGTCTCTGAGACTGTCCTCTGTTCTTTTCATTCTTTTTTCTTTCTTTTTCTCTGCATTAGTTATTTCCACTATTTTATCTTCCACCTCACTTATTCGTTCTTCTGCCTCAGTTATTCTGCTATTGATCCCATCTAGAGTATTTTTCATTTCATTTATTGTGTTTTTAATCGATGCTTGATTCATCTTTAATTCTTCTAGGTCCTTGTTAACTGTTTCTTGCATATTGTCTATTCTATTTCCAAGATTTTGGATCTTGGAAATAGAATCTTGGATCAGCTTTACTATCATTATTCTGAATTCTTTTTCAGGTAGACTGCCTATTACCTCTTCATTTGTTAGGTCTGGTAGGGTTTTATCTTGCTCCTTCACCTGTTGTGTGTTTTTCTGCTTTCTCATTTTGCTTATGTTACTGTGTTTGGGGTCTCCATTTTGCAGGCTGCAGATTCGTAGTTCCCGTTTTTTTTGGTGTCTGTCCCCCGTGGCTAAGGTTGTTTCTGTAGGTTGTGTAGGCTTCCTGGTGGGGGGGACTAATGCCTGTGTTCTGGTGGCCGAGGCTCGATCTTGCCTTTCTGGTGGACAGGTCCACGTCCGGTGGTGTGTTTTGGGGTGCCTGTGGCCTTATTATGTTTTTAGGTAGCCTCTCTGCTAATGGGTGGGTTTGTGTTTCTGCCTTGCTAGTTGCTTGGCATAGGGTGACCAGCACTGTAGTTTGCTGGTCGTTGACTGAAGCTGGGTGCTGGTGTTGAGATGGAGATCCCTGGGAGATTTTCGCTGTTTGATATTATGTGGAGCTGGGAGGTGTCTTGTGGACCCGCGTCCTGAAGTTGGCTCTCCCACTTCAGAGGCACAGCACTGACTCCTGGCTGCAGCACCAAGAGCCTTTCATCCACCCGGCTCAGAATAACAGTGAGAAAATGTAGAAAGAAAGAATTAGTAGAAGAAAGAAAGAGAGAGGGGAAGAAAGGAAGAAGGGAAGGAAGGAAGGAAGGAAGAAAGAAAGAAAGGAGGGAGGGAGGGAGGAAGGATGGAAAGAAAGAAGGAAAGAAAGGAGGGAGGGAGGGAAGAATGAAAGCAAAAGGAAGAGTGAATGGAAGAAGGGAGGGAGGGAGGGAGGAAGGAAAGAAAGAAAGAAAGACAGGAGGGAGGGAGGGAGGAAGGAAAGAAAAAGAAAGTGGAAAGAAGAAGGGTGGGAGGGAGGGAGGGAGGAAAGAAAAAGAAAGAAGGAAAGGAGGAGCGGAGGGAGGGAGGGAGGAAGGAAAGAAAAAGAAAGTGGAAAGAGGAAGGGTGGGAGGGAGGGAGGGAGGAAAGAAAAAGAAAGAAGGACAGGAGGTGCGAAGGGAGGGAGGGAGGAAGGGAAGGTAGGAAAAAAAGAAAGAGCAGGTAAAGTAAAATAGAATAAAGTATGAAATATAGTAGCGTTATTAAAATTAAAAAGTAATTATTGAAAAAAAACACGGACCAATAGAACCCAGGGACATATGGTGGAAGCAAAGCTATACAGAGAGAATCTTACACAGAAGATTACACATACACATTCACAAAAAGAGAGCAGGGGGAAAAATAAAAAATCTTGCTCTCCAAGTCCACCTCCTCAATTTGGGATAATTCGTTGTAAAAAGAGGAAAAGGGTGAGAAGTCTGAAATCTTGCTAAGTCCACCTCCTTAATTTGAGATAATTCGTTGTAAAAAGAGGAAAAAAAAAGGGGGGGAAAGTCTTAAATCTTGTCCTCAAGGTCCACTTCCTCAATTTGGGATGATTCGCTGTCCATTCATGCACTCCACAGACGCAGGGCACATCAAATGGACCGTGGAGCTTTAATCCGCTGCCTCCGAGGCTGCACAGAGAGATTTCCCTGTCTCTGCTCTCACAACTCCCGGGTCTCAGCCTTGGACCTGGCCCCGCCTCTGCGCGTAGGTCGCCGGAGGGCGTCCGTTCTTCGCTCAGACAGGACGGGTTTAAAGGAGCCGCTGATTCGGGGGCTCTGGCTCACTCAGGCAGAGGGGAGGGAGGGGCGCACAGAGTGGGGCGGGCCTGCGGCGGCAGAGGCCGGCGTGACGTTGCAACAGCCCGTGGCGCTCCGTGCGCCCTCCCGGGAAAGCCGTCCCCGGGTTCCGGGACCCTGGCAGTGGCGGGGTGCACAGGCCCACCGGAAGGCGGGGCGGACAGTGACCCGCGCTCGCACACAGGCCCCGTGGCGGCGGCGGCGGGCGGCGGCGGCGGCAGCGGCGGCGGGCGGCGGCGGCGGCAGTCATCTGGGGCGGCGGCGGCGGCGGTGGCAGCAGCAGCAGCAGCAGCTGCCCCAGCGTCCCACGCCCGTCTCCGAGGTCCGCGCCTTACCCGCGGCTCGCGCCTGTCTCCAGCGCCTCCCCAAGCAGCCCTCTTAATGCCCTCTCCTCGCGCACCAGGCAACAAAAGTCAAAAAAAGTCTCTTGCCTCTCCAGTATCTCCAGACCCTTTCCCCGGACTCCCTCCGGGCTAGCCGTGGTGCACTAACTCCTTCAGGCTCTCTTCCTGCCGCGAGCCCCAGTCCTCTGCCTGCGCTCCGACTGAAAGCCAATACCCGATCCTCAGCTCCCAGCCCCGCCCGCCCCGGCGACCTAGCAGACAAGCCTCTCGGGCTGGCGTGTGCCTGAGGGCACCGATCCTCTGTGCCAGAATATCTCCGCTTTGCCCTCCGCACCCCTGTTGCTGTGCTCTCCTCCGCTACTCCGAAGCTTTCTCCCTCCGCCACCTGCAGTCTCCGCCCACGAAGGGGCTTGTAGTGTGTAGAAACCTTCCCTCCTTCACGGCTCCCTCCCACTGGTGCAGGTCCCGTCCATATCCTATTGTCTCTGTTTATTCTTTTTTTTCTTAGACCTACCCAGGTATGTGGGGAGTTTCTTGCCTTTTAGGGGGTCTGAGGTCTTCTGTCAGCGTTCAGTAGGTGTTCTGTTGGAATTGTTCCACGTGTAGATGAATTTCTGATGTATCTGAGGGGAGGAAGGTGATCTCCACGTCTTACTTTTCCACCATCTTCCCCGATTACTCGTGATACTTCTTTGTAGTGCAGATTTGCATTGCCCGCTTGCTTGCTTGGCCAAAAAGGGCGTATGCGTTTTCTCCTGAATATATTCAGGAGAAAACACATATGCCCATTTTGGCCAAGTGCATCATTGTCGAAGTTGTGCCCCTCTTCCTGTGCTTTAAAGGCGATTCCAACGTACCTCTTGAAATCTGTTTCCTGCTATTCTGCCTCGCTTTCAAGTCCGCCTCGTTTCCTTCCCTCAACAGATTTTTGAACGATAGATGTCCTTTATTACTCGGCCAGTTTGTGAATTGTTGTGCCCCTGAGCTCCATTTTTCAACTCGTTTTTTGTGAGCTGACCGCAAGTCCAAAATTTTGGTTCAGGACCTATACTGGTTCCCGGTGGGTGGCTGAGACGTTGGTTAATTCTTCTTCCTGCCGGGAAATTAGAGTGATATATGCCCGTCCAAATGCCTAACAGCTACTCTCTCATTGGTTCTCCCTCTTCCCTTTCATCCTCTGCCAAATTGGCAACCTGTGCGAACCAGGAGGTTAAAGGGACTGTCTCTCCAAGTTGGGAGGTTGATAGTAAAGCAGATGGAAAGTCAAACTGGAGCACCAGGCGAGGGACTATTCGTTGAGTTTTAGAAACCTTTCGTATTCACATTGTATCCGTTCTCTAGGATTCCCGTACATGTTATAGCTGTAGTAATATTCCCTTCAACCTGGAGAGTTGGGACCCATGGAATGGGTGCCAGGCATTTGTGCTTTAAAGGGTCTGCATTTGCTCACCCAATCTCACCAATCCTCTCAGTCCCAAGTGTCCCTCCTTATGCCACATACAGCTGTCGTTGTAGATAGGGTCATTCCAGGTTTCATCAGAGACCCTGAAGGAATTGTAAAGAATTTCCCAGTTTTTTTGTTTTGTTTTTGAAATTCCTTTTTATAGTGGGTTTGAGCTGATTCTCGCTGCCATGTTTATGCCAGTCTAGACACACTTGATTCCCTTACGGAGACATATCAATACATAGGTTTTAAGATTCTTACTAGTCAGATATATTCCTCTGCGGGAAATATGGGGTTTTGAGTCCCTTTCACTGAGGAAGGTGTAGGTCTTGTCTATTCCATAGTTAGTTTTTGGAACGGTAGCTGTGCTTATATCAACTTCTGGTTTTATGCATCACCCCACCTCTCCTTCCCCATTAGGCAGGCATAAGAGTGTTTTCTAAATGTGAGACACTGTTCTCTTTCCTAACTCAGTTCAAGTGTAGCCATGTTTACAGGATCTTCATAAGTGATATCTTATGATAAGTTTCTTTTTCTCTGTGACTTATTTCACTTAGAATCATCGTACCTGAATCCACCCATTTTGCTGCTACTGTTCTTATGACATTGATTTCATGGCTGAGGGATATTCCATCGTACGTAAGTACCACAATTTTTTGAACCATTTTTATATTTCCTGGGATATTTAAGGTGTACCCAAGTTGAGGTCCTTGTAAGCAGAGCAGCCCTAAATTTTCGGGTGGCTCTGTCTTATCGACTTTCAGTTTTCCCAAGGTATATTCCCTAGACTGGAAGTGCCCTTGGCTCTGTAGCTCTGTTGTTTATTTGTTTTAGGGAACACAATGCACTCCTCCAGAGAGGCAGTTGGCAATTTACATCCCGCCCATCAGCATAACAAGGCTCCCTGTTCTCCAGGGCCTGTCTTGCCTTTCTGGATTTTACACATTTTGTGGATGTCCCTTTTGACCGGTGGGAAGTGATACTTCTTTGTAGTGCAGATTTGCATTGCCCGCTTGCTTGCTTGGCCAAAAAGGGCGTATGCGTTTTCTCCTGAATATATTCAGGAGAAAACGCATACGCCCTTTTTGGACAAGTGGATCATTGTCGAAGTTGTGCCCCTCTTCCTGTGATTTAAAGGCGATTCCAACATACCTCTTGAAATCTGTTTCCTGCTATTCTACCTCACTTTCAAGTCCACCTCGTTGCCTTCCCTCAACAGATTTTTGGATGATAGTTTTCATTTTTTACTCTGCCAGTGTGTGAATTTCTGTGCCCCTGAGCTCCATTTTTCAACTCGTTTTTTGTGAGCTGACCACATGTCCAAAATTTTGCTTCAGGACCTATGCTGGTTCCCGCTGGGGGGCTGAGAATTTGGTTAATTCTTCTTCCTGCCGGGAAATTAGAGTCATATGTGCCCGTCCAAATTCGTAACAGCTACTCTCTCATTGGTTCTCCCTCTTCCCTTTCATCCTCTGCCAAATTGGCTACCTGTGCGAATCAGGAGGTTAAAGGGGCTCTCTCTCCTACTTGGGAGGTTGATAGTAATGCAGATGGAAAGTCAAACCGGAGCACCAGGAGAGGGACTATTCGTTGAGTTTTAGAAACTTTTCGTATTCACAGTGTGTCCGTTCTCTAGGTTTCCCGTACATGTTATAGCTGTAGTAATATTCCCTTTAACCTGGAGAGTTGGGACCCATGGAATGGGTGCCAGGCATTTGTGATTTAAAGGGTCTGCATTTGCTCACCCAATCTCACCAATCCTCTCGGTCCCAAGTGTCCAGCCTTATGCCACATCCAGCTGTCGTTGTAGATACGGTCATTCCAGGTTTCATCAGAGACCCTGAAGGAATTGTAAAGAATTTCCCAGTTTTTTTGTTTTGTTTTTGAAATTCCTTTTTATAGTGGGTTTGAGCTGATTCTCGCTACCATGTTTATACCAGTGTAGACACACTTGGTTCCCTTACGGAGACATATCAATACATAGGTTTTAAGATTCTTACTAGTCAGACATATTCCTCTGCGGGAAATATGGGGTTTTGAGTCCCTTTCACTGAGGAAGGTGTAGGTCTTGTCTATTCCATAGTTGGTTTTTGGAACGGTACCTGAGCTTATATCAAACTGTGGTTTTATGCGTCACCCCACCTCTCCTTCCCCCTTAAGCAGGCATAACAGTGCTTTCTAAATGAGAGACACTGTTCACTTTCCTAACTCACTTGAAGTGTAGCCATGTTTACAGGATCGTCATAAGTGATATGTTATGATAAGTTTTTTTTCTGTGTGACTTATTTCACTTAGAATCATCGTACCTGAATCCACCAATTTTGCTGCTACTGGTCTTATGAAATTGATTCCATGGCTGAGGGATATTCCATCGTACATAAGTACCACAATTTTTTGAACCATTTTTATATTTACTGGGATATTTAAGGTGTACCCAAGTTGAGGTCCTTGTAAGCAGTGCAGCCCTAAATTTTGGGGTGTCTCTGTCTTATTGATTTTCAGTTCTCCCAAGGTATATTCCCTAGACTGGAACCACCCTTGGATCTGTAGCTCTGTTGTTTACTTGTTTTAAGGAACACAATGCACTCCTCCAGAGAGGCAGTTGGCAATTTACATCCCGCCCATCAGCATAACAAGGCTCCCTGTTCTGCAGGGCCTGTCTTGCTTTCTGGTTTTTACACATTTTGTGGATGTCCATTCTGCCCGGTGTGAAGTGATACTTCTTTGTACTGCAGATTTGCATTGCCCGCTTGCTTGCTTGGCCAAAAAGGGCGTATGCATTTTCTCCTGAATATATTCAGGAGAAAATGCATACGCCCATTTTGGCCAAGTGCATCATTGTCGAAGTTGTGCCCCGCTTCCTGTGCTTTAAAGGCGATTCCAACGTACCTCTTGAAATATGTTTCCTGCTATTCTGCCTCACTTTCAAGTCTGCCTCGTTGCCTTCCCTCAACCGATTTTTGGACGATATTTGTCCTTTATTACTTGGCCATTTTGTGAATTGCTGTGCCCCTTAGCTCCATTTTTCAACTCGTTTTTTGTGAGCTGACCGCAAGTCCAAAATTTTGGTTCAGGACATATGCTGGTTCCCGGTGGGGAGCTGAGACTTTGGTTAATTCTTCTTCCTGCCGGGAAGTTAGAGTGATATGTGCCCGTCAAAATGCCTAACAGCTAATCTCTCATTGGTTCTCCCTCTTCCCTTTCATCCTCTGCCAAATTGGAATCCTGTGCGAACCAGGAGGTTAAAGGGGCTGTCTCTCCAAATTGGGAGGTTGATAGTAGAGCAGATGGAAAGTCAAACCGGAGCACCAGGAGAGGGACTATTCGTTGAGTTTTAGAAACCTTTTGTATTCACAGTGTGTCCGTTCTCTAGGTTTCCCGTACATGTTATAGCTGTAGTAATATTCCCTTCAACCTGCAGAGTTCGGACCCATGGAATGGTTGGCATGCATTATTGCTTTAAAGGGTCTGCATTTGCTCACCCTATCTCACCAATCCTCTCATTCCCAAGTGTCCAGTCTTATGCCACATCCAGCTGTCATTGTAGATAGGGTCATTCCAGGTTTCATCAGAGACCCTGAAGGAATTGTAAAGAATTTCCCAGTTTATTTGTTTTGTTTTTGAAATTCCTTTTTATAGTGGGTTTGAGCTGATTCTCGCTGCCATGTTTATGCCAGTCTAGACACACTTGATTCCCTTACGGAGACATATCAATACATAGGTTTTAAGATTCTTACTAGTCAGATATATTCCTCTGCGGGAAATATGCGGTTTTGAATCCCTTTCACTGAGGAAGGTGTAGGTCTTGTCTATTACATAGTTAGTTTTTGGAATGGTACCTGTGCTTATATCAAACTCTGGTTTTATGCATCACCCCACCTCTCCTTCCCCCTTAAGCAGGCATAAGAGTGTTTTCTAAATGTGAGACACTGTTCTCTTTCCTAACTCAGTTCAAGTGTAGCCATGTTTACAGGATCTTCATAAGTGATATCTTATGATAAGTTTCTTTTTCTGTGCGACTTATGTCACTTAGAATCATCGTACCTGACTCCACCCATTTTGCTGCTACTGGTCTTATGACATTGATTTCATGGCTGAGGGATATTCCATCGTACGTAAGTACCACAATTTTTTGAACCATTTTTATATTTCCTGGGATATTTAAGGTGTACACAAGTTGAGGTCCTTGTAAGCAGTGCAGCCCTAAATTTTGGGGTGGCTCTGTCTTATTGATTTTCAGGTTTCCCAAGGTATATTCCCTAGACTGGAAGTGCCCTT
Organism: Hyperoodon ampullatus; assembly: GCF_949752795.1. Taxonomy (NCBI): domain Eukaryota; kingdom Metazoa; phylum Chordata; class Mammalia; order Artiodactyla; family Ziphiidae; genus Hyperoodon; species Hyperoodon ampullatus. Next base: position 367,009 of record NW_027640655.1, on the reverse strand, counting down.
GGCTCTGTAGCTCTGTTCTTTACTTGTTTTAGGGAACACAATGCACTCCTCCAGAGAGGCAGTTGGCAATTTACATCCCGCCCATCAGCATAACAAGGCTCCCTGTTCTGCAGGGACTGTCTTGCCTTTCTGGTTTTTACACATTTTGTGGATGTCCCTTTTGACCGGTGGGAAGTGATACTTCTTTGTAGTGCAGATTTGCATTGCCCGCTTGCTTGCTTGGCCAAAAAGGGCGTATGCGTTTTCTCCTGAATATATTCAGGAGAAAACGCATAGGCTCTTTTTGGCCAAGTGCATCATTGTCGAAGTTGTGCCCCTCTTCCTGTGCTTTAAAGGCGATTCCAACGTACCTCTTGAAATCTGTTTCCTGCTATTCTGCCTCGCTTTCAAGTCCGCCTCGTTGCCTTCCCTCAACAGATTTTTGGACGATAGTTGTCCTTTATTACTCGGCCAGTTTGTGAATTGCTGTGCCCCTGAGCTCCATTTTTCAACTCGTTTTTGGTGAGCTGACCGCAACTTCAAAATTTTGGTTCAGGGCCTATACTGGTTCCCGGTGGGGGGCTGAGACTTTGGTTAATTCTTCTTCCTGCCGGGAAATTACAGTGATATGTGCCCGTCCAAATGCCTAACAGCTATTCTCTCATTGGTTCTCCCTCTTCCCTTTCATCCTCTGCCAAATTGGCAACCTGTGTGAACCAGGAGGTTAAAGGGGCTGTCTCTCCAAGTTGGGAGGTTGATAGTAAAGCAGATGGAAAGTCAAACCGGAGCACCAGGAGAGGGACTATTCGTTGAATTTTAGAAACCTTTTGTATTCACAGTGTGTCCGTTCTCTAGGTTTCCCGTACATGTTATAGCTGCAGTAATATTCCCTTCAACCTGGAGAGTTGGGACCCATGGAATGGGTGCCATGCATTATTGCTTTAAAGGATCTGCATTTGGCACCCGATCTCACCAATCCTGTCAGTCCCAAGTGTCCAGCCTTATGCCACATCCAGCTGTCGTTGTAGATAGGGTCATTCCAGGTTTCATCAGAGACCCTGAAGGAATTGTAAAGAATTTCCCAGTTTTTTTGTTTTGTTTTTGAAATTCCTTTTTATAGTGGTTTTGAGCTGATTCTCGCTGCCATGTTTATGCCAGTCTAGACACACTTGATTCCCTTACGGAGACATATCAATACATAGGTTTTAAGATTCTTACTAGTCAGATATATTCCTCTGCGGGAAATATGGGGTTTTGAGTCCCTTTCACTGAGGAAGGTGTAGGTCTTGTCTATTCCATAGTTGGTTTTTGGAACGGTACCTGTGCTTATATCAAACTCTGGTTTTATGCATCACCCCACCTCTCCTTCCCCCTTAAGCAGGCATAAGAGTGTTTTCTAAATGTGAGACACTGTTCTCTTTCCTAACTCAGTTCAAGTGTAGCCATGTTTACAGGATCTTCATAAGTGATATCTTATGATAAGTTTCTTTTTCTCTGTGACTTATTTCACTTAGAATCATCGTACCTGAATCCACCCATTTTGCTGCTACTGGTCTTATGACATTGATTTCATGGCTGAGGGATATTCCATCGTACGTAAATACCACAATTTTTTGAACCATTTTTATATTTCCTGGGATATTTAAGGTGTACCCAAGTTGAGGTCCTTGTAAGCAGTGCAGCCCTAAATTTTGGGGTGGCACTGTCTTATTGATTTTCAGTTTTCCCAAGGTATATTCCCTAGACTGGAAGTGCCCTTGGCTCTGTAGCTCTGTTCTTTACTTGTTTTAGGGAACAAAATGCACTCCTCCAGAGAGGCAGTTGGCAATTTACATCCCGCCCATCAGCATAACAAGGCTCCCTGTTCTCCAGGGCCTGTCTTGCCTTTCTGGTTTTTACACATTTTGTGGATGTCCCTTGTGACCAGTGGGAAGTGATACTTCTTTGTAGTGCAGATTTGCATTGCCCGCTTGCTTGCTTGGCCAAAAAGGGTGTATGCGTTTTCTCCTGTTGATATTCAGGAGAAAATGCATACGCCCTTTTTGGCCAAGTGCATCATTGTCGAAGTTGTGCCCCTCTTCCTGTGCTTTAAAGGCGATTCCAACGTACCTCTTGAAATCTGTTTCCTGCTATTCTGCCTCGCTTTCAAGTCTGCCTCGTTGCCTTCCCTCAACAGATTTTTGGATAATAGTTGTCCTTTATTACTCGGCCAGTTTGTGAATTGCTGGGCCCCTGACCACCATTTTTCAACTCGTTTTTGGTGAGCTGACCGCAAGTCAAAAATTTTGGTTCAGGACCTATACTGGTTCCCGGTGGGTGGCTGAGACTTTGGTTAATTCTTCTTCCTGCCGGGAAATTACAGTGATATGTGCCCGTCCAAATGCCTAACAGCTACTCTCTCATTGGTTCTCCCTCTTCCCTTTCATCCTCTGCCAAATTGGCAACCTGTGCGAACCAGGAGGTTAAAGGGGCTGTCTCTCCAAGTTGGGAGGTTGATAGTAAAGCAGATGGAAAGTCAAACCGGAGCACCAGGAGAGGGACTATTCGTTGAGTTTTAGAAACCTTTCGTATTCACAGTGTGTCCTTTCTCTAGGTTTCCCGTACATGTTATAGCTGTAGTAATATTGCCTTCAACCTGGAGAGTTGGGACCCATGGAATGGTTGCCAGGCATTATTGCTTTAAAGGGTCTGCAGTTCCTCACCCAATCTCACCAATCCTCTCAGTCCCAAGTGTCCAGCCTTATTCCACATTCAGCTGTCGTTGTATATAGGGTCATTCCAGGTTTCATCAGAGACCCTGAAGTAATTGTAAAGAATTTCCCAGTTTTTTTGTTTTGTTTTTGAAATTCCATTTTATAGTGGGTTTGAGCTGATTCTCGCTGCCAAGTTTATGCCAGTCTAGACACACTTGATTCCCTTACGGAGACATGTCAATACATAGGTTTTAAGATTCTTACTAGTCAGATATATTCCTCTGCGGGAAATATGGGGTTTTGTGTCCCTTTCACTGAGGAAGGTGTAGGTCTTGTCTATTCCATAGTTGGTTTTTGGAACGGTACCTGTGCTTATATCAAACTCTGGTTTTATGCATCACCCCACCTCTCCTTCCCCCTTAAGCAGGCATAAGAGTGTTTTCTAAATGTGAGACACTCTTCTCTTTCCTAACTCAGTTCAAGTGTAGCCATGTTTACAGGATCTTCATAAGTGATATCTTATGATAAGTTTCTTTTTCTCTGTGACTTATTTCACTTAGAATCATCGTACCTGAATCCACCCATTTTGCTGCTACTGGTCTTATGACATTGATTTCATGGCTGAGGGATATTCCATCGTACGTAAGTACTACAATTTTTTGAATCACTTTTATATTTCCTGGGATATTTAAGGTGTACCCAAGTTGAGGTCCTTGTAAGCAGTGCAGCCCTAAATTTTGGGGTGGCTCTGTCTTATTGATTTTCAGTTTTCCCAAGGTATATTCCCTAGACTTGAAGTGCCCTTGGCTCTGTAGCTCTGTTGTTTTCTTGTTTTAGGGAACACAATGCACACCTCCAGAGTGGCAGTTGGCAATTTACATCCCGCCCATCAGCACAACAATGCTCCCTGTTCTCCAGGGCCTGTCTTGCCTTTCTGGTTTTTACACATTTTGTGGATGTCCCTTGTGACCAGTGGGAAGTGATACTTCTTTGTAGTGCAGATTTGCATTGCCCGCTTGCTTGCTTGGCCAAAAAGGGCGCCCTTTTTGGCCAAGTGCATCATTGTCGAAGTTGTGCCCCTCTTCCTGTGCTTTAAAGGCGATTCCAACGTACCTCTTGAGATCTGTTTAATGCTATTCTGCCTCGCTTTGAAGACCGCCTCGTTGCCTTCCCTCAACAGATTTTTGGACGATAGTTGTCCATTATTACTCGGCCAGTTTGTGAATTGCTGTGCCCCTGAGTTCCATTTTTCAACTCGTTTTTGGTGAGCTGACCGCAAGTCCAAAATTTTGGTTCAGTACCTATACTGGTTCCCGTTGGGTGGCTGACACTTTGGTTAATACCTCTTCCTGCCGGGAAATTACAGTGATATGTGCCCGTCCAAATGCCTAACAGCTACTCTCTCATTGGTTCTCCCTCTTCCCTTTCATCCTCTGCCAAATTGGCAACCTGTGCGAACCAAGAGGTTAAAGGGGCTGTCTCTCCAAGTTGGGAGGTTGATAGTAAAGAAGATGGAAAGTCAAACCGGAGCACCAGGAGAGGGGCTATTCCTTGAGTTTTAGAAACCTTTCATATTCACAGTGTGTCCGTTCCATAGGTTTCCCGTACATGTTATAGCGGTAGTAATATTCCCTTCAACCTGGAGAGTTGGGACCCATGGAATGGGTGCCAGGCATTTGTGCTTTAAAGGGTCTGCATTTGCTCACCCAATGTCACCAATCCTCTCAGTCCCAAGTGTCCCTCCTTATGCCACATCCAGCTGTCGTTGTAGATAGGGTCATTCCAGGTTTCATCAGAGACCCTGAAGGAATTGTAAAGAATTTCCCAGTTTTTTTGTTTCGTTTTTGAAATTCCTTTTTATAGTGCATTTGAGCTGATTCTCGCTGCCATGTTTATGCCAGTCTAGACAAACTTGATTCCCTTACGGAGACATATCAATACATAGGTTTTAAGATTCTTACTAGTCAGATATATTCCTCTGCGGGAAATATGGTGTTTTGAATCCCTTTCACTGAGGACGGTGTAGGTCTTGTCTATTCCATAGTTGGTTTTTGGAACGGTACCTGTGCTTATATCAAACTCTGGTTTTATGCATCACCCCACCTCTCCTTCCCCCTTAAGCAGGCATAAGAGTGTTTTCTAAATGTGAGACACTGTTCTCTTTCCTAACTCAGTTCAAGTGTAGCCATGTTTACAGGATCTTCATAAGTGATATCTTATGATAAGTTTCTTTTTCTGTGCGACTTATTTCACTTAGAATCATCGTACCTGAATCCACCCATTTTGCTGCTACTGGTATTATGACATTGATTTCATGGCTCAGGGATATTCCATCGTACGTAAGTACCACAATTTTTTGAACCATTTTTATATTTCCTGGGATATTTAAGGTGTACCCAAGTTGAGGTCCTTGTAAGCAGTGCAGCCCTAAATTTTGGGTGGCTCTGCCTTATTGATTTTCAGGTTTCCCAAGGTATATTCCCTAGACTGTAAGTGCCCTTGGCTCTGTAGCTCTGTTCTTTAATGTCTTAGGGAACACAATGCACTCCTCCAGAGAGGCAGTTGGCAATTTACATCCCGCCCATCAGCATAACAAGGCTCCCTGTTCTCCAGGGCCTGTCTTGCCTTTCTGGTTTTTACACATTTTGTGGATGTCCCTTGTGACCAGTGGGAAGTGATACTTCTTTGTAGTGCAGATTTGCATTGCCCGCTTGCTTGCTTGGCCAAAAAGGGCGTATGCGATTTCTCCTGGATATATTCAGGAGAAAATGCATACGCCCTTTTTGGCCAAGTGCATCATTGTCGAAGTTGTGGCCCTCTTCCTGTGCTTTAAAGGCGATTCCAACGTACCTCTTGAAATCTGTTTCCTGCTATTCTGCCTCGCTTTCAAGTCTGCCTCATTGCCTTCCCTCAACAGATTTTTGGATGATAGTTGTCCTTTATTACTCGGCCAGTTTGTGAATTGCTGTGCCCCTGAGCACCATTTTTCAACTCGTTTTTGGTGTGCTGACCGCAAGTCCAAAATTTTGGTTCAGGACCTATACTGGTTCCCGGTGGGTGGCTGAGACTTTGGTTAATTCTTCTTCCTGCCGGGAAATTACAGTGATATGTGCCCGTCCAAATGCCTAACAGCTACTCTCTCATTGGTTCTCCCTCTTCCCTTTCATCCTCTGCCAAATTGGCAACCTGTGCGAACCAGGAGGTTAAAGGGGCTGTCTCTCCAAGTTGGGAGGTTGATAGTAAAGCAGATGGAAAGTCAAACAAGAGCACCAGGAGAGGGACTATTCGTTGAGTTTTAGAAACCTTTCCTATTCACAGTGTGTCCGTTCTCTAGGTTTCCCCTACATGTTATATCTGTAGTAATATTCCCTTCAACCTGGAGAGTTGGGACCCATGGAATGGGTGCCAGGCATTATTGCTTTAAAGGGTCTGCATTTGCTCACCCAATCTCACCAATCCTCTCCGTCCCAAGTGTCCAGCCTTATGCCACATTCAGCTGTCGTTGTATATAGGGTCATTCCAGGTTTCATCAGAGACCCTGAATGAATTGTAAAGAATTTCCCAGTTTTTTTGTTTTGTTTTTGAAATTCCTTTTTATAGTGGGTTTGAGCTGATTCTCGCTGCCAAGTTTATGCCAGTCTAGACACACTTGATTCCCTTACGGTGACATATCAATACATAGGTTTTAAGATTCTTACTAGTCAGATATATTCCTCTGTGGGAAATATGGGGTTCTGTGTCCCTTTCACTGAGGAAGGTGTAGGTCTTGTCTATTCCATAGTTGGTTTTTGGAACGGTACCTGTGCTTATATCAAACTCTGGTTTTATGCATCACCCCACCTCTCCTTCCCCCTTAAGCAGGCATAAGAGTGTTTTCTAAATGTCAGACACTGTTCTCTTTCCTAACTCAGTTCAAGTGTAGCCATGTTTACAGGATCTTCATAAGTGATATCTTATGATAAGTTTCCTTTTCTCTGTGAATTATTTCACTTAGAATCATCGTACCTGAATCCACCCATTTTGCTGCTACTGGTCTTATGACATTGATTTCATGGCTGAGGGATATTCCATCTTACGTAAGTACTACAATTTTTTGAATCATTTTTATATTTCCTGGGATATTTAAGGTGTACCCAAGTTGAGGTCCTTGTAAGCAGTGCAGCCCTAAATTTTGGGGTGGCTCTGTCTTATTGATTTTCAGTTTTCCCAAGGTATATTCCCTAGGCTGGAAGTGCCCATGGCTCTGTAGCTCTGTTCTTTACTTGTCTTAGGGAACACAATGCACTCCTCCAGAGAGGCAGTTGGCAATTTACACCCCGCCCATCAGCATAACAAGGCTCTCTGTTCTCCAGGGCCTGTCTTCCCTCTCTGGCTTTTACACATTTTGTGGATGTTCCTTTTGACCGGTGGGAAGTGATACTTCTTTGTAGTGCAGATTTGCATTGCTGGCTTGCTTGCTTGGCCAAAAAGGGCGTATGCGTTTTCTCCTGATTATATTCAGGTTAAAACGCATACGCCCTTTTTGGCCAAGTGCATCATTGTCGAAGTTGTGCCCCTCTTCCTGTGCTTTAAAGGCGATTCCAACGTACCTCTTGAAATCTGTTTCCTGCTATTCTGCCTCGCTTTCAAGTCCGCCTCGTTGCCTTCCCTCAACAGATTTTTGGATGATAGTTGTCCTTTATTACTCGGCCAGTTTGTGAATTGCTGTGCCCCTGAGCTCCTTTTTTCAACTTGTTTTTTGTGAGCTGACAGCAAGTCCAAAATTTTGGCTCAGGACCTATGCTGGTTCCCGGTGGGGGGCTGAGACTTTGGTTAATTCTTCTTCCTGCCGGGAAGTTAGAGTGATATGTGCCTATCCTAATGCATAACAGCTACTCTCTCATTGGTTCTCCCTCTTCCCTTTCATCCTCTGCCAAATTGGCAACCTGTGCGAACCAGGAGGTTAAAGAGGCTGTCTCTCCAATTTGGGAGATTCATAGTAAAGCAGATGGAAAGTCAAACAGGAGCACCAGGAGAGGGACTATTCGTTGAGTTTTAGAAACCTTTCATATTCACAGTGTGTCCGTTCTCTAGGTTTCCCGTACATGTTATAACTGTAGTAATATTCCCTTCAACCTGGAGAGTTGGGACCCATGGAATGGGTGCAAGGCATTATTGCTTTAAAGGGTTTGCATTTGCTCACACAATCTCACCAATCCTCTCAGTCCCAAGTGTCCAGCCTTATGCCACATCCAGCTGTCGTTGTAGATAGGGTCATTCCAGGTTTCATCAGAGACCCTGAAGGAATTGTAAAGAATTTCCCAGTTTTTTTGTTTTGTTTTTGATATTCCTTTTTATAGTGGGTTTGAGCTGATTCTCGCTGCCATGTTTATGCCAGTCTAGACACACTTGATTCCCTTATGGAGACATATCAATACATAGGTTTTAAGATTCTTACTAGACAGATATATTCCTCTGAGCGAAATATGGTGTTTTGAGTCCCTTTCACTGAGGAAGGTGTAGGTCTTGTCTATTCCACAGTTGGTTTTTGGAACGGTACCTGTGCTTATATCAAACTCTGGTTTTATGCATCACCCCACCTCTCCTTCCACCTTAAGCAGGCATAAGAGTTTTTTCTACATGTGAGACACTGTTCTCTTTCCTAACTCAGTTCAAGTGTAGCCATGTTTACAGGATCATCATAAGTGATAACTTATGATAAGATTCTTTTTCTGTGTGACTTATTTCACTTAGAATCATCGTACCTGAATCCACCCATTTTGCTGCTACTAGTCTTATGACATTGATTTCATGCCTGAGGGATATTCCATCGTACGTAAGTACCACAATTTTTTGAACCATTTTTATATTTTCTGGGATATTTAATGTGTACCCACGTTGAGGTCCTTGTAAGCATTACAGCCCCAAATTTTGGGGTGGCTCTGTCTTATTGATTTTAAGTTTTCCCAAGGTATATTCCCTAGACTGGAAGTGCCCTTGGCTCTGTAGCTCTGTTCTTTACTTGTTTTAGGGAACACAATGCACTCCTCGAGAGAGGCAGTTGGCAATTTACGTCCCGCCCATCAGCATAAAAAGGCTCCCTGTTCTCCAGGGCCTGTGTTGCCTCTCTGGTTTTTACACATTTTGTGGATGTCCCTTTGGACCAGTGGGAAGTGATACTTCTTTGTAGTGCAGATTTGTATTGCCCGCTTGCTTGGCTGGCCAAAAAGGGTGTATGCGTTTTCTCCTGAATATATTCAGGAGAAAACGCATACGCCCTTTTTGGCCAAGTGCATCACTGTCGAAGTTGTGCCCCTATTCTTGTGCTTTAAATGTGATTCCAACGTACCTCTTGAAATCTGTTTCCTGCTACTCTGCCTCGCTTTCAAGTCGCCTCGTTGCGTTCCCTCAACAGATTTTTGGACGATAGTTGTCCTTTATTACTCAGCCAGTTTGTGAATTGCTGTGCCCCTGAGCTCCATTTTTCAACTCGTTTTGGTGAGCTGACAGCACGTCCAAAATTTTCGTTCAGGAACTATACTGGTTCCCGGTGGGGGGCTGAGACTTTGGTTAATTCTTCTTCCTGCTGGGAAATTACAGTGATATGTGCCCGTCCAAATGCATAACAGCTAATCTCTCATTGGTTCTCCCTCTTCCCTTTCATCCTCTGCCAAATTGGCAACCTGTGCGAACCAGGAGGTTAAAGGGGCTGTCTCTCCAAGTTGGGAGGTTGATAGTAAAGCAGATGGAATATCAAACCGGAGCACCAGGAGAGGGACTATTCGTTGAGTTTTAGAAACCTTTCGTATTCACAGTGTGTCCGTTCTCTAGGTTTCCCATACATGTTATAGCTGTAGTAATATTCCCTTCAACCTGGAGAGTTGGGACCCATGGAATGGGTGCCAGGCCTTTGTGCTTTAAAGGGTCTGCATTTGCTCACCCAATCTCACCAATCGTCTCAGTCCCAAGTGTCCCTCCTTATGCCACATCCAGCTGTCATTGTAGATAGGGTCATTCCAGGTTTCATCAGAGAACCTTAACGAATTGTAAAGAATTTCCCAGGTTTTTGTTTTGTTTTTGAAATTCCTTTTTATACTGGGTTTGAGCTGATTCTCGCTGACATGTTTATGCCAGTCTAGACACACTTGATTCCCTTACGGAGACATATCAATACATAGGTTTTAAGATTCTTACTAGTCAGATATATTCCTCTGTGGGAAATATGGGGTTTTGAGTCCCTTTCACTGAGGAAGGTGTAGGTCTTGTCTATTCCATAGTTGGTTTTTGGTACGGTACCTGTGCTTATATCAAACTCTGGTTTTATGCATCACCCCACCTCTCCTTCCCCCTTAAGCAGGCATAAGAGTGTTTTCTAAATGTGAGACACTCTTCTCTTTCCTAACTCAGTTCAAGTGTAGCCATGTTTACAGGATCTTCATAAGTGATATCTTATGATAAGTTTCTTTTTCTGTGTGAATTATATCACTTAGAATCATCGTACCTGAATCCACCCATTTTGCTGCTACTGGTCTTATGACATTGATTTCATGGCTGAGGGATATTCCATCGTACGTAAGTACCACAATTTTTTGAACCATTTTTATATTTCCTGGGATATTTAAGGTGTACCCAAGTTGAGGTCCTTGTAAGCAGTGCAGCCCTAAATTTTGGGGTGGCTCTGTCTTATTGATTTTCAGTTTTCCCAAGGTATATTCCCTAGACTGGAAGTGCCCTTGGCTCTGTAGCTCTGTTCTTTACTTGTTTTAGGGAACACAATACACTCTTCCAGAGAGGCAGTTGGCAATTTACATCCCGCCCATCAGCATAACAAGGCTCCCTGTTCTCCAGGGCCTGTCTTGCCTTTCTGGTTTTTACACATTTTGTGGATGTCCCTTTTGACCGGTGGGAAGTGATACTTCTTTGTAGTGCAGATTTGCATTGCCTGCTTGCTTGCTTGGCCAAAAAGGGCGTATGCGTTTTCTCCTTCAGGAGAAAACGCATACGCCCTTTTTGGCCAAGTGCATCATTGTCGAAGTTGTGTCCCTCTTCCTGTGCTTTAAAGGCGATTCCAACGTACCTCTTGAAATCTGTTTCCTGCTATTCTGCCTCGCTTTCAAGTCCGCCTCGTTGCCTTCCCTCAACAGATTTTTGGACGATAGTTTTCCTTTATTACTCTGCCAGTTTGTGAATTGCTGTGCCCCTGAGCTCCATTTTTCCACTCGTTTTTTGTGAGCTGACCGCAAGTCGAAAATTTTGGTTCAGGACTTATGCTGGTTCCCGGTGGGTGGCTGCGACTTTGGTTAATTCTTCTTCCTGCCCGGAAATTACAGTGATATGTGCCCGTCCAAATGCCTAACAGCTACTCTCTCATTGGTTCTCCCTCTTCCCTTTCATCCTATGCCAAATTGGAAACCTGTGTGAACCAGGAGGTTAAAGGGGCTGTCTCTCCAAGTTGGGAGGTTGATAGTAAAGCAGATGGAAAGTCAAACCGGAGCACCAGGAGAGGGACTATTCGTTGAGTTTTAGAAACCTTTCGTATTCACAGTGTGTCCATTCTCTAGGTTTCCTGTACATGTTATAACTGTAGCAATATTCCCTTCAACCTGGAGAGTTGGGACCCTTGGAATGGGTGTCATGCATTATTGCTTTAAAGGGTCTGAATTTGCTCACCCAATCTCACCAATCCTCTCAGTCCCAAGTGTCCAGCCTTATGCAACTTCCAGCTGTCGTTGTACATACGGTCATTCCATGTTTCATCAGAGACCCTGAAGGAATTGTAAATAATTTCCCAGTTTTTTTGTTTTGTTTTTGAAATTCCTTTTTATAGTGGGTTTGAGCTGATTCTCGCTGCCATGTGTATGCCAGTCTACACACACTTGATTCCCTTACGGAGACATATCAATACATATGTTTTAAGATTCTTACTAGTCAGATATATACCTCTGCGGGAAATATGGCGTTTTGAGTCCCTTTCACTGAGGAAGGTGTAGGTCTTGTCTATTCCATAGTTGGTTTTTGGAACGGTACCTGTGCTTATATCAATCTCTGGTTTTATGCATCACCCCACCTCTCCTTCCCCCTTAAGCAGGCATAAGAGTGTTTTCTAAATGTGAGACACTGTTCTCTTTCCTAACTCAGTTCAAGTGTAGCCATGTTTACAGGATCTTCATAAGTGATATCTTATGATAAGTTTCTTTTTCTCTGTGACTTATTTCACTTAGAATCATCGTACCTGAATCCATCCATTTTGCTGCTACTGGTCTTATGACATTGATTTCATGGCTGAGGGATATTCCATCGTACGTAAGTACCACAATTTTTTGAACCATTTTTATATTTCCTGGGATATTTAATGTGTACCCAAGTTGAGGTCCTTGTAAGCAGTGCAGCCCTAAATTTTGCGGTGGCTCTGTCTTATTGATTTTCAGTTTTCCCAAGGTATATTCCCTAGACTGGAAGTGACCTTGGCTCTGTAGCTCTGTTCTTTACTTGTTTTAGGGAATACAATGTACTCCTCCAGAGAGGCACTTGGCAATTTACATCCCGTCCATCAGCATAACAAGGCTCCTTGTTCTCCAGGGCCTGTCTTGCCTTTCTGGTTTTTACACATTTTGTGGATGTCCCTTTTGACCGGTGGGAAGTGATACTTCTTTGTAGTGCAGATTTGCATGGCACGCTTGCTTGCTTGGCCAAAAAGGGCGTATGCGTTTTCTGCTGAATATATTCAGGAGAAAACGCATACGCCCTTTTTGGCCAAGTGCATCATTGTCGAAGTTGTGCCCCTCTTCCTGTGCTTTAAAGGCGATTCCAACGTACCTCTTGAAATCTGTTTCCTGCTATTCTGCTTCGCTTTCAAGTCCACCTCGTTGCCTTCCCTCAACAGATTTTTGGACGATAGTTGTCGTTTATACTCGGCCAGTTTGTGAATTGCTGTGCCCCTGAGCTCCATTTTTCAACTCGTTTTTGGTGAGCTGACCGCACGTCCAAAATTTTCGTTCAGGAACTCTACTGGTTACCGGTGGGGGATGAGACTTTGGTTAATTCTTCTTCCTGCCGGAAATTACAGTGATATGTGCCCGTCCAAATGCCTAACAGCTACTCTCTCATTGGTTCTCCCTCTTCCCTTTCATCCTCTGCCAATTTGGCAACCTGTGCGAACCAGGAGGTTAAAGGGGCTGTCTCTGCAAGTTGTTAGGTTGATAGTAAAGCAGATGGAAAGTCAAACCGGAGCACCAGGAGAGGGACTATTCGTTGAGTTTTAGAAACCTTTCGTATTCACAGTGTGTCCGTTCTCTAGGTTTCCCGTACATGTTATAACTGTAGTAATATTCCCTTCAACCTGGAGAGTTGGGACCCATGGAATGGGTGCCATGCATTATTGTTTTAAAGGGTCTGCATTTGCTCACCCAATCTCACCCATCCTCTCAGTCCCAAGTGTCCAGCCTTATGCCACATCCAGCTGTCGTTGTAGATAGGGTCATTCCAGGTTTCATCAGAGACCCTGAAGGAATTGTAAAGAATTTCCCAGTTTTTTTGTTTTGTTTTTTTAAATTCCTTTTTATAGTGGGTTTGAGCTGATTCTCGCTGCCATGTTTATGCCAGTCTACACACACTTGATTCCCTTACGGAGACATATCAATACATAGGTTTTAAGATTCTTACTAGTCAGATATATTCCACTGTGGGAAATATGGGGTTTTGAATCCCTTTCACTGAGGAAGGTGTAGGTCTTGTCTATTCCATAGTTGGTTTTTGGAACGGTACCTGTGCTTATATCAAACTCTGGTTTTATTCATCACCCCACCTCTCCTTCCCCCTTAAGCAGGCATAAGAGTGTTTTCTAAATGTGAGTCACTGTTCTCTTTCCTATCTCCGTTCAAGTGTAGCCATGTTTACAGGATCATCATAAGTGATATCTTATGATAAGTTTCTTTTTCTCTGTGACTTATTTCACTTAGAATCATTGTACCTGAATCCTCCCATTTTGCTGCTACTGGTCTTATGACATTGATTTCATGGCTGAGGGATATTCCATCGTACGTAAGTACCACAATTTTTTGAACCATTTTTATATTTCCTGGGATATTTAAGGTGTACCCAAGTTGAGGTCCTTGTAAGCAGTGCAGCCCTAAATTTTGGGGTGGCTCTGTCTATTGTTTTTCAGTTTTCCAAAGGTATATTCCATAGACTGGAATTTGCCCTTGGCTCTGTAGCTCTGTTGTTTACTTGTTTTAGGGAACACAATGCACTCTTCCAGAGAGGCAGTTTGCAATTTACATCCCGCCCATCAGCATAACAAGGCTCCCTGTTCTCCAGGGCCTGTCTTGCCTTTCTGGTTTTTACACATTTTGTGGATGTCCCTTTTGACCGGTGGGAAGTGATACTTTTTGTAGTTCAGATTTGCATTGTCCGCTTGCTTGCTTGGCCAAAATGGGTGTATGCGTTTTCTCCTGAATATATTCAGGAGAAAACGCATACGCACATTTTGGCCAAGTGCATCATTGTCTAAGTTGTGCCCCTCTTCCTGTGCTTTAAAGGCGATTCCAACGTACCTCTTGAAATCTGTTTCCTGCTCTTCTGCCACGCTTTCAAGTCCGCATCATTTCCTTCCCTCAACAGATTTTTGGACGATAGTTGTCCTTTATTACTCGGACAGTCTGTGAATTGCTGTGCACTTGAGCTCCATTTTTCAACTCGTTTTTGGTGAGCTGACCGCACGTCCAAAATTTTGGTTCAGGACCTACACTGGTTCCCGGTGGGTGGCTGAGACTTTGGTTAATTCTTCTTCCTGCCGGGAAATTACAGTGATATGTGCATGTCCAAATGCCTAACAGCTACTCCCTCATTGGTTCTCCCTCTTCCCTTTCATCCTCTGCCAAATTGGCAACCTGTGCGAACCAGGAGGTTAAAGGGGCTGTCTCTGCAAGTTGGGAAGTTGATAGTAAAGCAGATGGAAAGTCTAACCGGAGCACCAGGAGAGGGACTATTCGTTGAGTTTTAGAAACCTTTCGTATTCACAGTGTGTCCGTTCTCTAGGTTTCCTGTACATGTTATAGCTGAAGTAATATTCCCTTCAACCTGGAGAGTTGGGACCCATGGAATGGGTGCCATGCATTATTGCTTTAAAGGGTCTGCATTTGCTCACCCAATCTCACCCATCCTCTCAGTCCCAAGTGTCCAGCCTTATGCCACTTCCAGCTGTCGTTGTAGATAGGGTCATTCCAGGTTTCATCAGAGACCCTGAAGGAATTGTAAAGATTTTCCCAGTTTTTTTGGTTTGTTTTTGAAATTCCTTTTTATAGTGGGTTTGCGCTGATTCACGCTGCCATGTTTATGCCAGTCTAGACACACTTGATTCCCTTACAGAGACATATCAATACATAGGTTTTAAGATTCTTAGTAATCAGATATATTCCACTGCGGGAAATATGGGGTTTTGTGTCCCTTTCACTGAGGAAGGTGTAGGTCTTGTCTATTCCATAGTTGGTTTTTGGAACGGTACCTGTGCTTATATCAAACTCTGGTTTTATGCATCACCCCACCTCTCCTTCCCCCTTAAGCAGGCATAAGAGTGTTTTCTAAATGTGAGAAACTGTTCTCTTTCCTATCTCAGTTCAAGTGTAGCCATGATTACAGGATCTTCATAAGTGATATCTTATGATAAGTTTCTTTTTCTCTGTGACTTATTTCACTTAGAATCAGCGTACCTGAATCCACCCATTTTGCTGCTACTGGTCTTATGACATTGATTTCATGGCTGAGGGATATTCCATCGTAGGTAAGTACCACAATTTTTTGAACCATTTTTATATTTCCTGGGATATTTAAGGTGTACCCAAGTTGATGTCCTTGTAAGCAGTGCAGCCCTAAATTTTTGGGTGGCTCTGTCTTATTGATTTTCAGTTTTCCCAAGGTATATTCCCTAGACTGGAAGTGCCCTTGGCTCTGTAACTCGGTTGTTTATTTGTTTTAGGGAACACAATGCACTCATCCAGAGTGGCAGTTGGCAATTTACATCCCGCCCATCAGCATAACAAGGCTCCCTGTTCTCCAGGGCCTGTCTTGCCTTTCTGGTTTTTACACATTTTGTGGATGTCCCTTTTGACCGGTGGGAAGTGATACTTCTTTGTAGTGCAGATTTGCATTGCCCACTTGCTTGCTTAGCCAAAAAGAGCGTATGCGTTTTCTCCTGGATATATTCAAGAGAAAACGCATATGCCCTTTTTGGCCAAGTGCATCATTGTCGAAGTTGTGCCCCTCTTCCTGTGCTTTAAAGGCGATTCCAACGTACCTCTTGAAATCTGTTTCCTCCTATCCTGCCTCGCTTTCAAGTCCGCCTCGTTGCCTTCCCTCAACAGATTTTTGGACGATAGTTGTCCTTTATTACTCAGCCAGTTTGTGAATTGCTGTGACCCTGAGCTCCATTTTTCAACTCGTTTTTGGTGAGCTGACCGCAAGTCCAAAATTTTGGTTCAGGAACTATACTTGTTCCCGGTGGGGGGCTGAGACTTTGGTTAATTCTTCTTCCTGCCGGGAAATTACAGTGATATGTTCCCGTCCAAATTCCTAACAGCTACTCTCTCTTTGGTTCTCCCTCTTCCCTTTCATCCTCTGCCAAATTGGCAACCTGTGCGAACCAGGAGGTTAAAGGGGCTGTCTCTCCAAGTTGGGAGGTTGATAGTAAAGCAGATGGAAAGTCAAACCGGAGCACCAGGAGAGGGACTATTCGTTGAGTTTTAGAAACCTTTCGTATTCACAGTGTGTCTGTTCTCTAGGTTTCCCGTACATGTTATAGCTGTAGTAATATTCCCTTCAACCTGGAGAGTTGGGACCCATGGAATGGGTGCCATGCATTATTGCTTTAAAGGGTCTGCATTTGCTCTCCCAATCTCACCCATCCTCTCAGTCCCAAGTGTCCAGCCTTATGCCACATCCAGCTGTCGTTGTAGATAGGGTCATTCCAGGATTCATCAGAGACCCTGAAGGAATTGTAAAGAATTTCCCTGTTTTTTTGTTTTGTTTTTGAAATTCCTTTTTATAGTGGGTTTGAGCTGATTCTCGCTGCCATGTTTATGCCACTCTAGACACACTTGATTCCCTTAACGGAGACATATCAATACATAGGTTTTAAGATTCTTACTAGTCAGATATATTCCTCTGCGGGAAATAGGGGGTTTTGAGTCCCTTTCACTGAGGAAGGTGTAGGTCTTGTCTATTCCATAGTTGGTGTTTGGAACGGTACCTGTGCTTATATCAAACTCTGGTTTTATGCATCACACCACCTCTCCTTCCCCCTTAAGCAGGCATAAGAGTGTTTTCTAAATGTGAGACACTGTTCTCTTTCCTAACTCAGTTCAAGTGTAGCCATGTTTACAGGATCTTCATAAGTGATATCTTATGATAAGTTTCTTTTTCTGTGTGACTTATTTCACTTAGAATCATCGTACCTGAATCCACCCATTTTTCTGCTACTGGTCTTATGACATTGATTTCATGGCTGAGGGATATTCCAACATACGTAAGTACCACAATTTTTGGACCATTTTTATATTTCCTGGGATATTTAAGGTGTACCCAAGTTGAGGTCCTTGTAAGCAGTGCAGCCCTACATTTTGGGGTTGCTCTGTCTTATTGATTTTCAGTTTTCCCAAGGTATATTCCCTAGACTGAAAGTGCCCTCGGCTCTGTAGCTCTGTTGATTAATTGTTTTAGGGAACACAATGCACTCTTCCAGAGAGGCAGTTGGCAATTTACATCCCGCCCATCATCATAACAAGGCTCTCTGTTCTCCAGGTCCTGTCTTGCCTTTCTGGTTTTTACACATTTTGTGGATGTCCCTTTTGACCGGTGGGAAGTGATACTTCTTTGTAGTGCAGATTTGCATTGCCCACTTGCTTGCTTGGCCAAAAAGGGCGTATGCGTTTTCTCCTGAATATATTCAGGAGAAAACGCATACGCCCTTTTTGGCCAAGTGCATCATTGTCGAAGTGGTGCCCGTCTTCCTGTGCTTTAAAGGTGATTCCAACGTACCTCTTGAAATCTGTTTCCTGCTATTCTGCCTCGCTTTCCAGTCCGCCTCGTTGCCTTCCCTCAACAGATTTTTGGACGATAGTTGTCCTTTATTAATCGGCCAGTTTGTGAATTGCTGTTCCCCTGAGCTCCATTTTTCATCTCGTTTTTGGTGAGCTGACCGCAAGTCCAAAATTTTGGTTGAGGACCTATACTGGTTCCCGGTGGGTGGCTGAGACTTTGGTTAATTCTTCTTCCTGCCGGGAAATTACAGTGATATGTGCCCGTCCAAATGCCTAACAGCTACTCTCTCATTGGTTCTCCCTCTTCCCTTTCATCCTCTGCCAAATTGGCAACCTGTGCGAACCAGGAGGTTAAAGGGGCTGTCTCTCCAAGTTGGGAGGTTGATAGTAAAGCAGATGGAAAGTCAAACCAGAGCACCAGGAGAGGGACTATTCATTGAGTTTTAGAAACCTTCTGTATTCACAGTGTGTCCGTTCTCTAGGTTTCCCGTACATGTTATAGCTGTAGTAATATTCCCTTCAACCTGGAGAGTTGGGACCCATGGAATGGGTGCCGTGCATTATTGCTTTAAAGGGTCTGCATTTGCTCACCCAATCTCAACAATCCTCTCAGTCCCAAGTGTCCAGCCTTATGCCACATGAAGCTGTCATTGTAGATAGGGTCATTCCAGGTTTCATCAGAGACCCTGAAGGAATTGTAAAGAATTTCCCAGTTTTTATGTTTTGTTTTTGAAATTCCATTTTATAGTGGGTTTGAGCTGATTCTCGCTGCCATGTTTATGCCAGTCTAGACACACTTGATTCCCTTACGGAGACATATCAATCCATAGGTTTTAAGATTCTTACTAGTCAGATATATTCCTCTGCCGGAAATATGGGATTTTGAGTCCCTTTCACTGAGGAAGGTGTAGGTCTTGTCTATTCCATAGTTGGTTTTTGGAACGGTACCTGTGCTTATAGCAAACTCTGGTTTTATGCATCAGCCCACCTCTCCTTCCCCCTTAAGCAGGCATAAGAGTGTTTTCTAAATGTGAGACACTGTTCTCTTTCCTAACTCAGTTCAAGTGTAGCCATGTTTACAGGATCTTCATAAGTGATATCTTATGATAAGTTTCTTTTTCTGTGTGACTTATTTCACGTAGAATCATCGTACCTGAATCCACCCATTTTGCTGCTACTGGTCTTATGACATTGATTTCATGGATGAGGGATATTCCATCATACGTAAGTACCACAATTTTTTGGACCATTTTTATATTTCCTGGGATATTTAAGGTGTACCCAAGTTGAGGTCCTTGTAAGCAGTGCAGCCCTAAATTTTGGGGTGGCTCTGTCTTATTGATTTTCAGTTTTCCCAAGGTATATTCCCTAGACTGGAAGTGCCCTTGGCTCTGTAGCTCTGTTGTTTACTTGTTTTAGGGAACACAATGCACTCCTCCAGAGAGGCAGTTGGCAATTTACATCCCGCCCATCAGCATAACAAGGCTCCCTGTTCTCCAGGGCCTGTCTTGCCTTTCTGGTTTTTACACATTTTGTGGATGTCCCTTTTGACCGGTGGGAAGTGATACTTCTTTGTAGTGCAGATTTGCATTGCCTGCTTGCTTGCTTGGCCAAAAAGGGCGTATGCGTTTTCTCCTGAATATATTCAGGAGAAAACGCATACGCCCTTTTTGGCCAAGTGCATCATTGTCGAAGTTGTGCCCCTCTTCCTGTGCTTTAAAGGCGATTCCAACGTACCTCTTGAAATCTGTTTCCTGCTATTCTGCCTCGCTTTCCAGTCCGCCTCGTTGCCTTCCCTCAACAGATTTTTGGACGATAGTTGTCCTTTATTACTCGGCCAGTTTGTGAATTGCTGTGCCCCTGAGCTCCATTTTTCAACTCGTTTTTGGTGAGCTGACCGCAAGTCCAAAATTTTGGTTCAGGATCTATACTGATTCCCGGTGGGTGGCTGAGACTTTGGTTAATTCTTCTTCCTGCCGGGAAATTACAGTGATATGTGCCCGTCCAAATGCCTAACAGCTACTCGCTCATTGGTTCTCCCACTTCCCTTTCATCCTCTGCCAAATTGGCAACCTGTGCGAACCAGGAGGTTAAAGGGGCTGTCTCTCCAAGTTGGGAGGTTGATAATAAAGCAGATGGAAAGTCAAACCGGAGCACCAGGAGAGGGACTATTCGTTGAGTTTTAGAAACCTTTCGTATTCACAGTGTGTCCGTTCTCTAGGATTCCCGTACATGTTATATCTGTAGTAATATTCCCTTCAACCTGGAGAGTTGGGACCCATGGAA
This sequence comes from Hyperoodon ampullatus, assembly GCF_949752795.1. Lineage (NCBI taxonomy): Eukaryota > Metazoa > Chordata > Mammalia > Artiodactyla > Ziphiidae > Hyperoodon > Hyperoodon ampullatus. The sequence continues at coordinate 347,040 of NW_027640655.1, read as the reverse complement.
TGTGTGCCATGCATTATTGCTTTAAAGGGTCTGCATTTGCTCACCCAATCTCACCAATCCTCTCAGTCCCAAGTGTCCAGCCTTATGCCACATCCAGCTGTCATTGTAGATAGGGTCATTTCAGGTTTCATCAGAGACCCTGAAGGAATTGTAAAGAATTTCCCAGTTTTTTTGTTTTATTTTTGAAATTCCTTTTTATAGTGGGTTTGAGCTGATTCTCGCTGCCATATTTATCCCAGTCTAGACACACTTGATTCCCTTACGGAGACATATCAATACATAGGTTTTAAGATTCTTACTAGTCAGATATATTCCTCTGCGGGAAATATGGGGTTTTGAGTCCCTTTCACTGAGGAAGGTGTAGGTCTTGTCTATTCCATAGTTGGTTTTTGGAACGGTACCTGTGCTTATATCAAACTCTGGTTTTATGCATCACCCCACCTCTCCTTCCCCCTTAAGCAGGCATAAGAGTGTTTTCTAAATGTGAGACACTGTTCTCTTTCCTAACTCAGTTCAAGTGTAGCCATGTTTACAGGATCTTCATAAGTGATATCTTATGATAAGTTTCTTTTTCTCTGTGACTTATTTCACTTAGAATCATCGTACCTGAATCCACCCATTTTGCTGCTACTGGTCTTATGACATTGATTTCATGGCTGAGGGATATTGCATCGTACGTAAGTACCACAATTTTTTGAACCATTTTTATATTTCCTGGGATATTTAAGGTGTACCCAAGTTGAGGTCCTTGTAAGCAGTGCAGCCCTAAATTTTGGGGTGGCTGTGTCTTTTTGATTTTCAGTTTTCCCAAGGTATATTCCCTAGACTGGAAGTGCCCTTGTCTCTGTAGCTCTGTTCTTTACTTGTTTTAGGGAACACAATGCACTACTCCAGAGAGGCAGTTGGCAATTTACATCCCGCCCATCAGCATAACAAGGCTCCCTGTTCTCCAGGGCCTGTCTTGCCTTTCTGGTTTTTACACATTTTGTGGATGTCCCTTTTGACCGGTGGGAAGTGATACTTCTTTGTAGTGCAGATTTGCATTGCCCGCTTGCTTGCTTGGCCAAAAAGGGCGTATGCGTTTTCTCCTGAATATATTCAGGAGAAAACGCATACGCCCTTTTTGGCCAAGTGCATCATTGTCGAAGTTGTGCCCCTCTTCCTGTGCTTTAAAGGCGATTCCAACGTACCTCTTGAAATCTGTTTCCTGCTATTCTGCCTCGCTTTCAAGTCCGCCTCGTTGCCTTCCCTCAACAGATTTTTGGACGATAGTTGTCCTTTATTACTCGGCCAGTTTGTGAATTGCTGTGCCCCTGAGCTCCATTTTTCAACTCGTTTTTGGTGAGCTGACCGCAAGTCCAAAATTTTGGATCAGGATCTATACTGATTCCCGGTGGGTGGCTGAGACTTTGGTTAATTCTTCTTCCTGCCGGGAAATTACAGTGATATGTGCCCGTCCAAATGCCTAACAGCTACTCTCTCATTGGTTCTCCCTCTTCCCTTTCATCCTCTGCCAAATTGGCAACCTGTGCGAACCAGGAGGTTAAAGGGGCTGTCTCTCCAAGTTGGGAGGTTGATAATAAAGCAGATGGAAAGTCAAACCGGAGCACCAGGAGAGGGACTATTCTTTGAGTTTTAGAAACCTTTCGTATTCACAGTGTGTCCACTCTCTAGGATTCCCGTACATGTTATATCTGTAGTAATATTCCCTTCAACCTGGAGAGTTGGGACCCATGGAATGTGTGCCATGCATTATTGCTTTAAAGGGTCTGCATTTGCTCACCCAATCTCACCAATCCTCTCAGTCCCAAGTGTCCAGCCTTATGCCACATCCAGCTGTCATTGTAGATAGGGTCATTTCAGGTTTCATCAGAGACCCTGAAGGAATTGTAAAGAATTTCCCAGTTTTTTTGTTTTATTTTTGAAATTCCATTTTATAGTGGGTTTGAGCTGATTCTCGCTGCCATATTTATCCCCGTCTAGACACACTTGATTCCCTTACGGAGACATATCAATACATAGGTTTTAAGATTCTTACTAGTCAGATATATTCCTCTGCGGGAAATATGGGGTTTTGAGTCCCTTTCACTGAGGAAGGTGTAGGTCTTGTCTATTCCATAGTTGGTTTTTGGAACGGTACCTGTGCTTATATCAAACTCTGGTTTTATGCATCACCCCACCTCTCCTTCCCCCTTAAGCAGGCATAAGAGTGTTTTCTAAATGTGAGACACTGTTCTCTTTCCTAACTCAGCTCAAGTGTAGCCATGTTTACAGGATCTTCATAAGTGATATCTTATGATAAGTTTCTTTTTCTGTGTGACTTATTTCACTTAGAATCATCGTACCTGAATCCACCCATTTTGCTGCTACTGGTCTTATGACATTGATTTCATGGCTGAGGGATATTGCATCGTACGTAAGTACCACAATTTTTTGAACCATTTTTATATTTCCTGGGATATTTAAGGTGTACCCAAGTTGAGGTCCTTGTAAGCAGTGCAGCCCTAAATTTTGGGGTGGCTGTGTCTTTTTGATTTTCAGTTTTCCCAAGGTATATTCCCTAGACTGGAAGTGCCCTTGTCTCTGTAGCTCTGTTCTTTACTTGTTTTAGGGAACACAATGCACTACTCCAGAGAGGCAGTTGGCAATTTACATCCCGCCCATCAGCATAACAAGGCTCCCTGTTCTCCAGGGCCTGTCTTGCCTTTCTGGTTTTTACACATTTTGTGGATGTCCCTTTTGACCGGTGGGAAGTGATACTTCTTTGTAGTGCAGATTTGCATTGCCCGCTTGCTTGCTTGGCCAAAAAGGGCGTATGCGTTTTCTCCTGAATATATTCAGGAGAAAACGCATACGCCCTTTTTGGCCAAGTGCATCATTGTCGAAGTTGTGCCCCTCTTCCTGTGCTTTAAAGGCGATTCCAACGTACCTCTTGAAATCTGTTTCCTGCTATTCTGCCTCGCTTTCATGTCCGCCTCGTTGCCTTCCCTCAACAGATTTTTGGACGATAGTTGTCCTTTATTACTCGGCCAGTTTGTGAATTGCTGTGCCCCTGAGCTCCATTTTTCAACTCGTTTTTGGTGAGCTGACCGCAAGTCCAAAATTTTGGATCAGGATCTATACTGATTCCCGGTGGGTGGCTGAGACTTTGGTTAATTCTTCTTCCTGCCGGGAAATTACAGTGATATGTGCCCGTCCAAATGCCTAACAGCTACTCTCTCATTGGTTCTCCCTCTTCCCTTTCATCCTCTGCCAAATTGGAAACCTGTGCGAACCAGGAGGTTAAAGGGGCTGTCTCTCCAAGTTGGGAGGTTGATAATAAAGCAGATGGAAAGTCAAACCGGAGCACCAGGAGAGGGACTATTCTTTGAGTTTTAGAAACCTTTCGTATTCACAGTGTGTCCATTCTCTAGGATTCCCGTACATGTTATATCTGTAGTAATATTCCCTTCAACCTGGAGAGTTGGGACCCATGGAATGTGTGCCATGCATTATTGCTTTAAAGGGTCTGCATTTGCTCACCCAATCTCACCAATCCTCTCAGTCCCAAGTGTCCAGCCTTATGCCACATCCAGCTGTCATTGTAGATAGGGTCATTTCAGGTTTCATCAGAGACCCTGAAGGAATTGTAAAGAATTTCCCAGTTTTTTTGTTTTATTTTTGAAATTCCATTTTATAGTGGGTTTGAGCTGATTCTCGCTGCCATGTTTATCCCAGTCTAGACACACTTGATTCCCTTACGGAGACATATCAATACATAGGTTTTAAATTCTTACTAGTCAGATATATTCCTCTGCGGGAAATATGAGGTTTTGAGTCCCTTTCACTGAGGAAGGTGTAGGTTTTGTCTATTCCATAGTTGGTTTTTGGAACGGTACCTGTGCTTATATCAAACTCTGGTTTTATGCATCACCCCACCTCTCCTTCCCCCTTAAGCAGGCATAAGAGTGTTTTCTAAATGTGAGACACTGTTCTCTTTCCTAACTCAGTTCAAGTGTAGCCATGTTTACAGGATCTTCATAAGTGATATCTTATGATAAGTTTCTTTTTCTGTGTGACTTATTTCACTTAGAATCATCGTACCTGAATCCACCCATTTTGCTGCTACTGGTCTTATGACATTGATTTCATGGCTGAGGGATATTGCATCGTATGTAAGTACGACAATTTTTTGAACCATTTTTATATTTCCTGGTATATTTAAGGTGTACCCAAGTTCAGGTCCTTGTAAGCAGTGCAGCCCTAAATTTTGGGGTTGCTGTGTCTTTTTGATTTTCAGTTTTCCCAAGGTATATTCCCTAGACTGGAAGTGCCCTTGTCTCTGTAGCTCTGTTCTTTACTTGTTTTAGGGAACACAATGCACTACTCCAGAGAGGCAGTTGGCAATTTACATCCCGCCCATCAGCATAACAAGGCACCCTGTTCTCCAGAGCCTGTCTTGCCTTTCTGGTTTTTACACATTTTGTGGATGTCCCTTTTGACCGGTGGGAAGTGATACTTCTTTGTAGTGCAGATTTGCATTGCCCGCTTGCTTGTTTGGCCAAAAAGGGCGTATGCGTTTTCTCCTGAATATATTCAGGAGAAAACGCATACGCCCTTTTTGGCCAAGTGCATCATTGTCGAAGTTGTGCCCCTCTTCCTGTGCTTTAAAGGCGATTCCAACGTACCTCTTGAAATCTGTTTCCTGCTATTCTGCCTCGCTTTCAAGTCCGCCTAGTTGCCTTCCCTCAACAGATTTTTGGACGATAGTTGTCCTTTATTACTCGGCCAGTTTGTGAATTGCTGTGCCCCTGAGCTCCATTTTTCAACTCGTTTTTGGTGAGCTGACCGCAAGTCCAAAATTTTGGTTCAGGATCTATACTGATTCCCGGTGGGTGGCTGAGACTTTGGTTAATTCTTCTTCCTGCCGGGAAATTACAGTGATATGTGCCCGTCCAAATGCCTAACAGCTACTCTCTCATTGGTTCTCCCTCTTCCCTTTCATCCTCTGCCAAATTGGCAACCTGTGCGAACCAGGAGGTTAAAGGGGCTGTCTCTCCAAGTTGGGAGGTTGATAATAAAGCAGATGGAAAGTCAAAACGGAGCACCAGGAGAGGGACTATTCGTTGAGTTTTAAAACCTTTCGTATTCACAGTGTGTCCGTTCTCTAGGATTCCCGTACATGTTATATCTGTAGTAATATTCCCTTCAACCTGGAGAGTTGGGACCCATGGGATGTGTGCCATGCATTATTGCTTTAAAGGGTCTGCATTTGCTCACCCAATCTCACCAATCCTCTCAGTCCCAAGTGTCCAGCCTTATGCCACATACAGCTGTCATTGTAGATAGGGTCATTTCAGGTTTCATCAGAGACCCTGAAGGAATTGTAAAGAATTTCCCAGTTTTTTTGTTTTATTTTTGAAATTCCTTTTTATAGTGGGTTTGAGCTGATTCTCGCTGCCATGTTTATCCTAGTCTAGACACACTTGATTCCCTTACGGAGACATATCAATACATAGGTTTTAAGATTCTTACTAGTCAGATATATTCCTCTGCGGGAAATATGGGGTTTTGAGTCCCTTTCACTGAGGAAGGTGTAGGTCTTGTCTATTCCATAGTTGGTTTTTGGAACGGTACCTGTGCTTATATCAAACTCTGGTTTTATGCATCACCCCACCTCTCCTTCCCCCTTAAGCAGGCATAAGAGTGTTTTCTAAATGTGAGACACTGTTCTCTTTCCTAACTCAGTTCAAGTGTAGCCATGTTTACAGGATCTTCATAAGTGATATCTTATGATAAGTTTCTTTTTCTGTGTGACTTATTTCACTTAGAATCATCGTACCTGAATCCACCCATTTTGCTGCTACTGGTCTTATGACATTGATTTCATGGCTGAGGGATATTCCATCGTACGTAAGTACCACAATTTTTTGAACCATTTTTATATTTCCTGGGATATTTAAGGTGTACCCAAGTTGAGGTCCTTGTAAGCAGTGCAGCCCTAAATTTTGGGGTGGCTGTGTCTTTTTGATTTTCAGTTTTCCCAAGGTATATTCCCTAGACTGGAAGTGCCCTTGGCTCTGTAGCTCTGTTTTTTACTTGTTTTAGGGAACACAATGCACTCCTCCAGAGAGGAAGTTGGCAATTTACATCCCGCCCATCAGCATAACAAGGCTCCCTGTTCTCCAGGGCCTGTCTTGCCTTTCTGGTTTTTACACATTTTGTTGATGTCCCTTTTGACTGGTGGGAAGTGATACTTCTTTGTAGTGCAGATTTGCATTGCCCGCTTGCTTGCTTGGCCAAAAAGGGCGTATGCGTTTTCTCCTGAATATATTCAGGAGAAAACGCATACGCCCTTTTTGGCCAAGTGCATCATTGTCGAAGTTGTGCCCCTCTTCCTGTGCTTTAAAGGCGATTCCAACGTACCTCTTGAAATCTGTTTCCTGCTATTCTGCCTCGCTTTCAAGTCCGCCTCGTTGCCTTCCCTCAACAGATTTTTGGACGATAGTTGTCCTTTATTACTCGGCCAGTTTGTGAATTGCTGTGCCCCTGAGCTCCATTTTTCAACTCGTTTTTGGTGAGCTGACCGCAAGTCCAAAATTTTGGTTCAGGATCTATACTGATTCCCGGTGGGTGGCTGAGACTTTGGTTAATTCTTCTTCCTGCCGGGAAATTACAGTGATATGTGCCCGTCCAAATGCCTAACAGCTACTCTCTCATTGGTTCTCCCTCTTCCCTTTCATCCTCTGCCAAATTGGCAACCTGTGCGAACCAGGAGGTTAAAGGGGCTGTCTCTCCAAGTTGGGAGGTTGATAATGAAGCAGATGGAAAGTCAAACCGGAGCACCAGGCGAGGGACTATTCGTTGAGTTTTAGAAACCTTTCGTATTCACAGTGTGTCCGTTCTCTAGGATTCCCGTACATGTTATATCTGTAGTAATATTCCCTTCAACCTGGAGAGTTGGGACCCATGGAATGTGTGCCATGCATTATTTCTTTAAAGGGTCTGCATTTGCTCACCCAATCTCACCAATCCTCTCAGTCCCAAGTGTCCAGCCTTATGCCACATACAGCTGTCATTGTAGATAGGGTCATTTCAAGTTTCATCAGAGACCCTGAAGGAATTGTAAAGAATTTCCCAGTTTTTTTGTTTTATTTTTGAAATTCCTTTTTATAGTGGGTTTGAGCTGATTCTCACTGCCATATTTATCCCAGTCTAGACACACTTGATTCCCTTACGGAGACATATCAATACATAGGTTTTAAGATTCTTACTAGTCAGATATATTCCTCTGCGGGAAATATGGGGTTTTGAGTCCCTTTCACTGAGGAAGGTGTAGGTCTTGTCTATTCCATAGTTGGTTTTTGGAACGGTACCTGTGCTTATATCAAACTCTGGTTTTATGCATCACCCCACCTCTCCTTCCCCCTTAAGCAGGCATAAGAGTGTTTTCTAAATGTGAGACACTGTTCTCTTTCCTAACTCAGTTCAAGTGTAGCCATGTTTACAGGATCTTCGTAAGTGATATCTTATGATAAGTTTATTTTTCTGTGTGACTTATTTCACTTAGAATCATCGTACCTGAATCCACCCATTTTGCTGCTACTGGTCTTATGACATTGATTTCATGGCTGAGGGATATTCCATCGTACGTAAGTACCACAATTTTTTGAACCATTTTTATATTTCCTGGGATATTTAAGGTGTACCCAAGTTGAGGTCCTTGTAAGCAGTGCAGCCCTAAATTTTGGGGTGGCTGTGTCTTTTTGATTTTCAGTTTTCCCAAGGTATATTCCCTAGACTGGAAGTGCCCTTGGCTCTGTAGCTCTGTTGTTTACTTGTTTTAGGGAACACAATGCACTACTCCAGAGAGGCAGTTGGCAATTTACATCCCGCCCATCAGCATAACAAGGCACCCAGTTCTCCAGGGCCTGTCTTGCCTTTCTGGTTTTTACACATTTTGTGGATGTCCCTTTTGACCGGTGGGAAGTGATACTTCTTTGTAGTGCAGATTTGCATTGCCCGCTTGCTTGTTTGGCCAAAAAGGGCGTATGCGTTTTCTCCTGAATATATTCAGGAGAAAACGCATACGCCCTTTTTGGCCAAGTGCATCATTGTCGAAGTTGTGCCCCTCTTCCTGTGCTTTAAAGGCGATTCCAACGTACCTCTTGAAATCTGTTTCCTGCTATTCTGCCTCGCTTTCAAGTCCGCCTCATTGCCTTCCCTCAACAGATTTTTGGACGATAGTTGTCCTTTCTTACTCGGCCAGTTTGTGAATTGCTGTGCCCCTGAGCTCCGTTTTTCAACTCGTTTTTGGTGAGCTGACCGCAAGTCCAAAATTTTGGTTCAGGATCTATACTGATTCCCGGTGGGTGGCTGAGACTTTGGTTAATTCTTCTTCCTGCCGGGAAACTACAGTGATATGTGCCCGTCCAAATGCCTAACAGCTACTCTCTCATTGGTTCTCCCTCTTCCCTTTCATCCTCTGCCAAATTGGCAACCTGTGCGAACCAGGAGGTTAAAGGGGCTGTCTCTCCAAGTTGGGAGGTTGATAATGAAGCAGATGGAAAGTCAAACCGGAGCACCAGGCGAGGGACTATTCGTTGAGTTTTAGAAACCTTTCGTATTCACAGTGTGTCCACTCTCTAGGATTCCCGTACATGTTATATCTGTAGTAATATTCCCTTCATCCTGGAGAGTTGGGACCCATGGAATGTGTGCCATGCATTATTGCTTTAAAGGGTCTGCATTTGCTCACCCAATCTCACCAATCCTCTCAGTCCCAAGTGTCCAGCCTTATGCCACATCCAGCTGTCATTGTAGATAGGGTCATTTCAGGTTTCATCAGAGACCCTGAAGGAATTGTAAAGAATTTCCCAGTTTTTTTGTTTTATTTTTGAAATTCCTTTTTATAGTGGGTTTGAGCTGATTCTCGCTGCCATATTTATCCCAGTCTAGACACACTTGATTCCCTTACGGAGACATATCAATACATAGGTTTTAAGATTCTTACTAGTCAGATATATTCCTCTGCGGGAAATATGGGGTTTTGAGTCCCTTTCACTGAGGAAGGTGTAGGTCTTGTCTATTCCATAGTTGGTTTTTGGAACGGTACCTGTGCTTATATCAAACTCTGGTTTTATGCATCACCCCACCTCTCCTTCCCCCTTAAGCAGGCATAAGAGTGTTTTCTAAATGTGAGACTCTGTTCTCTTTCCTAACTCAGTTCAAGTGTAGCCATGTTTACAGGATCTTCATAAGTGATATCTTATGATAAGTTTCTTTTTCTGTGTGACTTATTTCACTTAGAATCATCGTACCTGAATCCACCCATTTTGCTGCTACTGGTCTTATGACATTGATTTCATGGCTGAGGGATATTCCATCGTACGTAAGTACCACAATTTTTTGAACCATTTTTATATTTCCTGGGATATTTAAGGTGTACCCAAGTTGAGGTCCTTGTAAGCAGTGCAGCCCTAAATTTTGGGGTGGCTGTGTCTTTTTGATTTTCAGTTTTCCCAAGGTATATTCCCTAGACTGGAAGTGCCCTTGGCTCTGTAGCTCTGTTGTTTACTTGTTTTAGGGAACACAATGCACTCCTCCAGAGAGGCAGTTTGCAATTTACATCCCGCCCATCAGCATAACAAGGCTCCCTGTTCTCCAGGGCCTGTCTTGCCTTTCTGGTTTTTACACATTTTGTGGATGTCCCTTTTGACCGGTGGGAAGTGATACTTCTTTGTAGTGCAGATTTGCATTGCCCGCTTGCTTGCTTGGCCAAAAAGGGCGTATGCGTTTTCTCCTGAATATATTCAGGAGAAAACGCATACGCCCTTTTTGGCCAAGTGCATCATTGTCGAAGTTGTGCCCCTCTTCCTGTGCTTTAAAGGCGATTCCAACGTACCTCTTGAAATCTGTTTCCTGCTATTCTGCCTCGCTTTCAAGTCCGCCTCATTGCCTTCCCTCAACAGATTTTTGGACGATAGTTGTCCTTTCTTACTCGGCCAGTTTGTGAATTGCTGTGCCCCTGAGCTCCATTTTTCAACTCGTTTTTGGTGAGCTGACCGCAAGTCCAAAATTTTGGTTCAGGATCTATACTGATTCCCGGTGGGTGGCTGAGACTTTGGTTAATTCTTCTTCCTGCCGGGAAATTACAGTGATATGTGCCCGTCCAAATGCCTAACAGCTACTCTCTCATTGGTTCTCCCTCTTCCCTTTCATCCTCTGCAAAATTGGCAACCTGTGCGAACCAGGAGGTTAAATGGGCTGTCTCTCCAAGTTGGGAGGTTGATAATGAAGCAGATGGAAAGTCAAACCGGAGCACCAGGAGAGGGACTATTCGTTGAGTTTTAGAAACCTTTCGTATTCACAGTGTGTCCATTCTCTAGGATTCCCGTACATGTTATATCTGTAGTAATATTCCCTTCATCCTGGAGAGTTGGGACCCATGGAATGTGTGCCATGCATTATTGCTTTAAAGGGTCTGCATTTGCTCACCCACTCTCACCAATCCTCTCAGTCACAAGTGTCCAGCCTTATGCCACATCCAGCTGTCATTGTAGATAGGGTCATTTCAGGTTTCATCAGAGACCCTGAAGGAATTGTAAAGAATTTCCCAGTTTTTTTGTTTTATTTTTGAAATTCCTTTTTATAGTGGGTTTGAGCTGATTCTCGCTGCCATATTTATCATAGTCTAGACACACTTGATTCCCTTACGGAGACATATCAATACATAGGTTTTAAGATTCTTACTAGTCAGATATATTCCTCTGCGGGAAGTATGGGTTTTGAGTCCCTTTCACTGAGGAAGGTGTAGGTCTTGTCTATTCCATAGTTGGTTTTTGGAACGGTACCTGTGCTTATATCAAACTCTGGTTTTATGCATCACCCCACCTCTCCTTCCCCCTTTAGCAGGCATAAGAGTGTTTTCTAAATGTGAGACACTGTTCTCTTTCCTAACTCAGTTCAAGTGTAGCCATGTTTACAGGATCTTCATAAGTGATATCTTATGATAAGTTTCTTTTTCTCTGTGACTTATTTCACTTAGAATCATCGTACCTGAATCCACCCATTTTGCTGCTACTGGTCTTATGACATTGATTTCATGGCTGAGGGATATTCCATCGTACGTAAGTACCACAATTTTTTGAATCATTTTTATATTTCCTGGGATATTTAAGGTGTACCCTAGTTGAGGTCCTTGTAAGCAGTGCAGCCCTAAATTTTGGGGTGGCTGTGTCTTTTTGATTTTCAGTTTTCCCAAGGTATATTCCCTAGACTGGAAGTGCCCTTGGCTCTGTAGCTCTGTTGTTTACTTGTTTTAGGGAACACAATGCACTCCTCCAGAGAGGCAGTTGGCAATTTACATCCCGCCCATCAGCATAACAAGGCTCCCTGTTCTCCAGGGCCTGTCTTGCCTTTCTGGTTTTTACACATTTTGTGGATGTCCCTTTTGACCGGTGGGAAGTGATACTTCTTTGTAGTGCAGATTTGCATTGCCCGCTTGCTTGCTTGGCCAAAAAGGGCGTATGCGTTTTCTCCTGAATATATTCAGGAGAAAACGCATACGCCCTTTTTGGCCAAGTGCATCATTGTCGAAGTTGTGCCCCTCTTCCTGTGCTTTAAAGGCGATTCCAACGTACCTCTTGAAATCTGTTTCCTGCTATTCTGCCTCGCTTTCAAGTCCGCCTCGTTGCCTTCCCTCAACAGATTTTTGGACGATAGTTGTCCTTTATTGCTCGGCCAGTTTGTGAATTGCTGTGCCCCTGAGCTCCATTTTTCAACTCGTTTTTGGTGAGCTGACCGCAAGTCCAAAATTTTGGTTCAGGATCTATACTGATTCCCGGTGGGTGGCTGAGACTTTGGTTAATTCTTCTTCCTGCCGGGAAATTACAGTGATATGTGCCCGTCCAAATGCCTAACAGCTACTCTCTCATTGGTTCTCCCTCTTCCCTTTCATCCTCTGCCAAATTGGCAACCTGTGCGAACCAGGAGGTTAAAGGGGCTGTCTCTCCAAGTTGGGAGGTTGATAATGAAGCAGATGGAAAGTCAAACCGGAGCACCAGGAGAGGGACTAATCGTTGAGTTTTAGAAACCTTTCGTATTCACAGTGTGTCCATTCTCTACGATTCCCGTACATGTTATATCTGTAGTAATATTCCCTTCAACCTGGAGAGTTGGGACCCATGGAATGTGTGCCATGCATTATTGCTTTAAAGGGTCTGCATTTGCTCACCCAATCTTACCAATCCTCTCAGTCCCAAGTGTCCAGCCTTATGCCACATCCAGCTGTCATTGTAGATAGGGTCATTTCAGGTTTCATCAGAGACCCTGAAGGAAATGTAAAGAATTTCCCAGTTTTTTGTTTTATTTTTGAAATTCCTTTTTATAGTGGGTTTGAGCTGATTCTCGCTGCCATATTTATCCCAGTCTAGACACACTTGATTCCCTTACGGAGACATATCAATACATAGGTTTTAAGATTCTTACTAGTCAGATATATTCCTCTGCGGGAAATATGGGGTTTTGAGTCCCTTTCACTGAGGAAGGTGTAGGTCTTGTCTATTCCATAGTTGGTTTTTGGAACGGAACCTGTGCTTATATCAAACTCTGGTTTTATGCATCACCCCACCTCTCCTTCCCCCTTAAGCGGGCATAAGTGTGTTTTCTAAATGTGAGACACTGTTCTCTTTCCTAACTCAGTTCAAGTGTAGCCATGTTTACAGGATCTTCATAAGTGATATCTTATGAGAAGTTTCTTTTTCTGTGTGACTTATTTCACTTAGAATCATCGTACCTGAATCCACCCATTTTGCTGCTACTGGTCTTATGACATTGATTTCATGGCTGAGGGATATTGCATCGTACGTAAGTACCACAATTTTTTGAACCATTTTTATATTTCCTGGGATATTTAAGGTGTACCCAAGTTGAGGTCCTTGTAAGCAGTGCAGCCCTAAATTTTGGGGTGGCTGTGTCTTTTTGATTTTCAGTTTTCCCAAGGTATATTCCCTAGACTGGAAGTGCCCTTGGCTCTGTAGCTCTGTTGTTTACTTGTTTTAGGGAACACAATGCACTCCTCCAGAGAGGCAGTTGGCAATTTACATCCCGCCCATCAGCATAACAAGGCTCCCTGTTCTCCAGGGCCTGTCTTGCCTTTCTGGTTTTTACACATTTTGTGGATGTCCCTTTTGACCGGTGGGAAGTGATACTTCTTTGTAGTGCAGATTTGCATTGCCCGCTTGCTTGTTTGGCCAAAAAGGGCGTATGCGTTTTCTCCTGAATATATTCAGGAGAAAACGCATACGCCCTTTTTGGCGAAGTGCATCATTGTCGAAGTTGTGCCCCTCTTCCTGTGCTTTAAAGGCGATTCCAACGTACCTCTTGAAATCTGTTTCCTGCTATTCTGCCTCGCTTTCAAGTCCGCCTCGTTGCCTTCCCTCAACAGATTTTTGGACGATAGTTGTCCTTTATTACTCGGCCAGTTTGTGAATTGCTGTGCCCCTGAGCTCCATTTTTCAACTCGTTTTTGGTGAGCTGACCGCAAGTCCAAAATTTTGGTTCAGGATCTATACTGATTCCCGGTGGGTGGCTGAGACTTTGGTTAATTCTTCTTCCTGCCGGGAAATTACAGTGATATGTGCCCGTCCAAATGCCTAACAGCTACTCTCTCATTGGTTCTCCCTCTTCCCTTTCATCCTCTGCCAAATTGGCAACCTGTGCGAACCAGGAGGTTAAAGGGGCTGTCTCTCCAAGTTGGGAGGTTGATAATGAAGCAGATGGAAAGTCAAACCGGAGCACCAGGCGAGGGACTATTCGTTGAGTTTTAGAAACCTTTCGTATTCACAGTGTGTCCATTCTCTAGGATTCCCGTACATGTTATATCTGTAGTAATATTCCCTTCAACCTGGAGAGTTGGGACCCATGGAATGTGTGCCATGCATTATTGCTTTAAAGGGTCTGCATTTGCTCACCCAATCTCACCAATCCTCTCAGTCCCAAGTGTCCAGCCTTATGCCACATACAGCTGTCATTGTAGATAGGGTCATTCCAGGTTTCATCAGAGACCCTGAAGGAATTGTAAAGAATTTCCCAGTTTTTTTGTTTTATTTTTGAAATTCCTTTTTATAGTGGGTTTGAGCTGATTCTCGCTGCCATATTTATCCCAGTCTAGACACACTTGATTCCCTTACGGAGACATATCAATACATAGGTTTTAAGATTCTTACTAGTCAGATATATTCCTCTGCGGGAAATATGGGGTTTTGAGTCCCTTTCACTGAGGAAGGTGTAGGTCTTGTCTATTCCATAGTTGGTTTTTGGAACGGTACCTGTGCTTATATCAAACTCTGGTTTTATGCATCACCCCACCTCTCCTTCCCCCTTAAGCGGGCATAAGAGTGTTTTCTAAATGTGAGACACTGTTCTCTTTCCTAACTCAGTTCAAGTGTAGCCATGTTTACAGGATCTTCATAAGTGATATCTTATGAGAAGTTTCTTTTTCTGTGTGACTTATTTCACTTAGAATCATCGTACCTGAATCCACCCATTTTGCTGCTACTGGTCTTATGACATTGATTTCACGGCTGAGGGATATTGCATCGTACGTAAGTACCGCAATTTTTTGAACCATTTTTATATTTCCTGGGATATTTAAGGTGTACCCAAGTTGAGGTCCTTGTAAGCAGTGCAGCCCTAAATTTTGGGGTGGCTGTGTCTTTTTGATTTTCAGTTTTCCCAAGGTATATTCCCTAGACTGGAAGTGCCCTTGGCTCTGTAGCTCTGTTGTTTACTTGTTTTAGGGAACACAATGCACTCCTCCAGAGAGGCAGTTGGCAATTTACATCCCGCCCATCAGCATAACAAGGCTCCCCGTTCTCCAGGGCCTGTCTTGCCTTTCTGGTTTTTACACATGTTGTGGATGTCCCTTTTGACCGGTGGGAAGTGATACTTCTTTGTAGTGCAGATTTGCATTGCCCGCTTGCTTGCTTGGCCAAAAAGGGCGTATGCGTTTTCTCCTGAATATATTCAGGAGAAAACGCATACGCCCTTTTTGGCCAAGTGCATCATTGTCGAAGTTGTGCCCCTCTTCCTGTGCTTTAAAGGCGATTCCAACGTACCTCTTGAAATCTGTTTCCTGCTATTCTGCCTCGCTTTCAAGTCCGCCTCGTTGCCTTCCCTCAACAGATTTTTGGACGATAGTTGTCCTTTATTGCTCGGCCAGTTTGTGAATTGCTGTGCCCCTGAGCTCCATTTTTCAACTCGTTTTTGGTGAGCTGACCGCAAGTCCAAAATTTTGGTTCAGGATCTATACTGATTCCCGGTGGGTGGCTGAGACTTTGGTTAATTCTTCTTCCTGCCGGGAAATTACAGTGATATGTGCCCGTCCAAATGCCTAACAGCTACTCTATCATTGGTTCTCCCTCTTCCCTTTCATCCTCTGCCAAATTGGCAACCTGTGCGAACCAGGAGGTTAAAGGGGCTGTCTCTCCAAGTTGGGAGGTTGATAATGAAGCAGATGGAAAGTCAAACCGGAGCACCAGGCGAGGGACTATTCGTTGAGTTTTAGAAACCTTTCGTATTCACAGTGTGTCCATTCTCTAGGATTCCCGTACATGTTATATCTGTAGTAATATTCCCTTCAACCTGGAGAGTTGGGACCCATGGAAGGTGTGCCATGCATTATTGCTTTAAAGGGTCTGCATTTGCTCACCCAATCTCACCAATTCTCTCAGTCCCAAGTGTCCAGCCTTATGCCACATACAGCTGTCATTGTAGATAGGGTCATTTCAGGTTTCATCAGAGACCCTGAAGGAATTGTAAAGAATTTCCCAGTTTTTTTGTTTTATTTTTGAAATTCCTTTTTATAGTGGGTTTGAGCTGATTCTCGCTGCCATATTTATCCCAGTCTAGACACACTTGATTCCCTTACGGAGACATATCAATACATAGGTTTTAAGATTCTTACTAGTCAGATATATTCCTCTGTGGGAAATATGGGGTTTTGAGTCCCTTTCACTGAGGATGGTGTAGGTCTTGTCTATTCCATAGTTGGTTTTTGGAACGGTACCTGTGCTTATATCAAACTCTGGTTTTATGCATCACCCCACCTCTCCTTCCCCCTTAAGCAGGCATAAGAGTGTTTTCTAAATGTGAGACACTGTTCTCTTTCCTAACTCAGTTCAAGTGTAGCCATGTTTACAGGATCTTCATAAGTGATATCTTATGATAAGTTTCTTTTTCTGTGTGACTTATTTCACTTAGAATCATCGTACCTGAATCCACCAATTTTGCTGCTACTCGTCTTATGACATTGATTTCATGGCTGAGGGATATTCCATCGTACGTAAGTACCACAATTTTTTGAACCATTTTTATATTTCCTGGGATATTTAAGGTGTACCCAAGTTGAGGTCCTTGTAAGCAGTGCAGCCCTAAATTTTGGGGTGGCTGTGTCTTTTTGATTTTCAGTTTTCCCAAGGTATATTCCCTAGACTGGAAGTGCCCTTAGCTCTGTAGCTCTGTTCTTTACTTGTTTTAGGGAACACAATGCACTACTCCAGAGAGGCAGTTGGCAATTTACATCCCGCCCATCAGCATAACAAGGCACCCAGTTCTCCAGGGCCTGTCTTGCCTTTCTGGTTTTTACACATTTTGTGGATGTCCCTTTTGACCGGTGGGAAGTGATACTTCTTTGTAGTGCAGATTTGCATTGCCCGCTTGCTTGTTTGGCCAAAAAGGGCGTATGCGTTTTCTCCTGAATATATTCAGGAGAAAACGCATACGCCCTTTTTGGCCAAGTGCATCATTGTCGAAGTTGTGCCCCTCTTCCTGTGCTTTAAAGGCGATTCCAACGTACCTCTTGAAATCTGTTTCCTGCTATTCTGCCTCGCTTTCAAGTCCGCCTCATTGCCTTCCCTCAACAGATTTTTGGACGATAGTTGTCCTTTATTACTCGGCCAGTTTGTGAATTGCTGTGCCCCTGAGCTCCATTTTTCAACACGTTTTTGGTGAGCTGACCGCAAGTCCAAAATTTTGGTTCAGGATCTATACTGATTCCCGGTGGGTGGCTGAGACTTTGGTTAATTCTTCTTCCTGCCGGGAAATTACAGTGATATGTGCCCGTCCAAATGCCTAACAGCTACTCTCTCATTGGTTCTCCCTCTTCCCTTTCATCCTCTGCCAAATTGGCAACCTGTGCGAACCAGGAGGTTAAAGGGGCTGTCTCTCCAAGTTGGGAGGTTGATAATAAAGCAGATGGAAAGTCAAACAGGAGCACCAGGAGAGGGACTATTCCTTGAGTTTTAAAACATTTCGTATTCACGGTGTGTCCGTTCTCTAGGATTCCCGTACATGTTATATCTGTAGTAATATTCCCTTCAACCTGGAGAGTTGGGACCCATGGAATGTGTGCCATGCATTATTGCTTTAAAGGGTCTGCATTTGCTCACCCAATCTCACCAATCCTCTCAGTCCCAAGTGTCCTGCCTTATGCCACATACAGCTGTCATTGTAGATAGGGTCATTTCAGGTTTCATCAGAGACCCTGAAGGAATTGTAAAGAATTTCCCAGTTTTTTTGTTTTATTTTTGAAATTCCTTTTTATAGTGGGTTTGAGCTGATTCTCGCTGACATGTTTATCCCAGTCTAGACACACTTGATTCCCTTACGGAGACATTTCAATACATAGGTTTTAAGATTCTTACTAGTCAGATATATTCCTCTGCGGGAAATATGGGGTTTTGAGTCCCTTTCACTGAGGAAGGTGTAGGTCTTGTCTATTCCATAGTTGGTTTTTGGAACGGTACCTGTGCTTATATCAAACTCTGGTTTTATGCATCACCCCACCTCTCCTTCCCCCTTAAGCAGGCATAAGAGTGTTTTCTAAATGTGAGACACTGTTCTCTTTCCTAACTCAGTTCAAGTGTAGCCATGTTTACAGGATCTTCATAAGTGATATCTTATGAGAAGTTTCTTTTTCTGTGTGACTTATTTCACTTAGAATCATCGTACCTGAATCCACCCATTTTGCTGCTACTGGTCTTATGACATTGATTTCATGGCTGAGGGAAATTCCATCGTACGTAAGTACCACAATTTTTTGAACCATTTTTATATTTCCTGGGATATTTAAGGTGTACCCAAGTTGAGGTCCTTGTAAGCAGTGCAGCCCTAAATTTTGGGGTGGCTGTGTCTTTTTTATTTTCAGTTTTCCCAAGGTATATTCCCTAGACTGGAAGTGCCCTTGGCTCTGTAGCTCTGTTTTTTACTTGTTTTAGGGAACACAATGCACTCCTCCAGAGAGGCAGTTGGCAATTTACATCCCACCCATCAGCATAACAAGGCTCCCTGTTCTCCAGGGCCTGTCTTGCCTTTCTGGTTTTTACACATTTTGTTGATGTCCCTTTTGACTGGTGGGAAGTGCTACTTCTTTGTAGTGCCGATTTGCATTGCCCGCTTGCTTGCTTGGCCAAAAAGGGCGTATGTGTTTTCTCCTGAATATATTCAGGAGAAAACGCATACGCCCTTTTTGGCCAAGTGCATCATTGTCGAAGTTGTGCCCCTCTTCCTGTGCTTTAAAGGCGATTCCAACGTACCTCTTGAAATCTGTTTCCTGCTATTCTGCCTCGCTTTCAAGTCCGCCTCGTTGCCTTCCCTCAACAGATTTTTGGACGATAGTTGTCCTTTATTACTCGGCCAGTTTGTGAATTGCTGTGCCTCTGAGCTCCATTTTTCAACTCGTTTTTGGTGAGCTGAACGCAAGTCCAAAATTTTGGTTCAGGATCTATACTGATTCCCGGTGGGTGGCTGAGACTTTGGTTAATTCTTCTTCCTGCCGGGAAATTACAGTGATATGTGGCCGTCCAAATGCCTAACAGCTACTCTCTCATTGGTTCTCCCTCTTCCCTTTCATCCTCTGCCAAATTGGCAACCTGTGCGAACCAGGAGGTTAAAGGGGCTGTCTCTCCAAGTTGGGAGGTTGATAATGAAGCAGATGGAAAGTCAAACCGGAGCACCAGGAGAGGGACTATTCGTTGAGTTTTAGAAACCTTTCGTATTCACAGTGTGTCCATTCTCTACGATTCCGTACATGTTATATCTGTAGCAATATTCCCTTCAACCTGGAGAGTTGGGACCCATGGAATGTGTGCCATGCATTATTGCTTTAAAGGGTCTGCATTTGCTCATCCAATCTCACCAATCCTCTCTGTCCCAAGTGTCCAGCCTTATGCCACATCCAGCTGTCATTGTAGATAGGGTCATTTCAGGTTTCATCAGAGACCCTGAAGGAATTCCCAGTTTTTTGTTTTATTTTTGAAATTCCTTTTTATAGTGGGTTTGAGCTGATTCTCGCTGCCATATTTATCCCAGTCTAGACACACTTGATTCCCTTACGGAGACATATCAATACATAGGTTTTAAGATTCTTACTAGTCAGATATATTCCTCTGCGGGAAGTATGGGGTTTTGAGTCCCTTTCACTGAGGAAGGTGTAGGTCTTGTCTATTCCATAGTTGGTTTTTGGAACGGTACCTGTGCTTATATCAAACTCTGGTTTTATGCATCACCCCACCTCTCCTTCCCCCTTAAGCAGGCATAAGAGTGTTTTCTAAATGTGAGACACTGTTCTCTTTCCTAACTCAGTTCAAGTGTAGCCATGTTTACAGGATCTTCATAAGTGATATCTTATGATAAGTTTCTTTTTCTGTGTGACTTATTTCACTTAGAATCATCGTACCTGAATCCACCCATTTTGCTGCTACTGGTCTTATGACATTGATTTCATGGCTGAGGGATATTCCATCGTACGTAAGTACCACAATTTTTTGAACCATTTTTATATTTCCTGGGATATTTAATGTGTACCCAAGTTGAGGTCCTTGTAAGCAGTGCAGCCCTAAATTTTGGGGTGGCTGTGTCTTTTTGATTTTCAGTTTTCCCAAGGTATATTCCCTAGACTGGAAGTGCCCTTGGCTCTGTAGCTCTGTTGTTTACTTGTTTTAGGGAACACAATGCACTCCTCCAGAGAGGCAGTTGGCAATTTACATCCCGCCCATCAGCATAACAAGGCTCCCTGTTCTCCAGGGCCTGTCTTGCCTTTCTGGTTTTTACACATTTTGTGGATGTCCCTTTTGACCGGTGGGAAGTGATACTTCTTTGTAGTGCAGATTTGCATTGCCCGCTTGCTTGCTTGGCCAAAAAGGGCGTATGAGTTTTCTCCTGAATATATTCAGGAGAAAACGCATACGCCCTTTTTGGCCAAGTGCATCATTGTCGAAGTTGTGCCCCTCTTCCTGTGCTTTAAAGGCGATTCCAACGTACCTCTTGAAATCTGTTTCCTGCTATTCTGCCTCGCTTTCAAGTCCGCCTCATTGCCTTCCCTTAACAGATTTTTGGACGATAGTTGTCCTTTCTTACTCGGCCAGTTTGTGAATTGCTGTGCCCCTGAGCTCCATTTTTCAACTCGTTTTTGGTGAGCTGACCGCAAGTCCAAAATTTTGGTTCAGGATCTATACTGATTCCCGGTGGGTGGCTGAGACTTTGGTTAATTCTTCTTCCTGCCGGGAAATTACAGTGATATGTGCCCGTCCAAATGCCTAACAGCTACTCTCTCATTGGTTCTCCCTCTTCCCTTTCATCCTCTGCCAAATTGGCAACCTGTGCGAACCAGGAGGTTAAAGGGGCTGTCTCTCCAAGTTGGGAGGTTGATAATAAAGCAGATGGAAAGTCAAACCGGAGCACCAGGCGAGGGACTATTCGTTGAGTTTTAGAAACCTTTCGTATTCACAGTGTGTCCATTCTCTAGGATTCCCGTACATGTTATATCTGTAGTAATATTCCCTTCAACCTGGAGAGTTGGGACCCATGGAATGTGTGCCATGCATTATTGCTTTAAAGGGTCTGCATTTGCTCACCCAATCTCACCAATCCTCTCAGTCCCAAGTGTCCAGCCTTATGCCACATACAGCTGTCATTGTAGATAGGGTCATTTCAGGTTTCATCAGAGACCCTGAAGGAATTGTAAAGAATTTCCCAGTTTTTTTGTTTTATTTTTGAAATTCCTTTTTATAGTGGGTTTGAGCTGATTCTCGCTGCCATATTTATCCCAGTCTAGACACACTTGATTCCCTTACGGAGACATATCAATACATAGGTTTTAAGATTCTTACTAGTCAGATATATTCCTCTGCGGGAAATATGGGGTTTTGAGTCCCTTTCACTGAGGAAGGTGTAGGTCTTGTCTATTCCATAGTTGGTTTTTGGAACGGTACCTGTGCTTATATCAAACTCTGGTTTTATGCATCACCCCACCTCTCCTTCCCCCTTAAGCGGGCATAAGAGTGTTTTCTAAATGTGAGACACTGTTCTCTTTCCTAACTCAGTTCAAGTGTAGCCATGTTTACAGGATCTTCATAAGTGATATCTTATGATAAGTTTCTTTTTCTGTGTGACTTATTTCACTTAGAATCATCGTACCTGAATCCACCCATTTTGCTGCTACTGGTCTTATGACATTGATTTCATGGCTGAGGGATATTGCATCGTACGTAAGTACCGCAATTTTTTGAACCATTTTTATATTTCCTGGGATATTTAAGGTGTACCCAAGTTGAGGTCCTTGTAAGCAGTGCAGCCCTAAATTTTGGGGTGGCTGTGTCTTTTTGATTTTCAGTTTTCCCAAGGTATATTCCCTAGACTGGAAGTGCCCTTGGCTCTGTAGCTCTGTTGTTTACTTGTTTTAGGGAACACAATGCACTCCTCCAGAGAGGCAGTTGGCAATTTACATCCCACCCATCAGCATAACAAGGCTCCCTGTTCTCCAGGGCCTGTCTTGCCTTTCTGGTTTTTACACATTTTGTGGATGTCCCTTTTGACCGGTGGGAAGTGATACTTCTTTGTAGTGCAGATTTGCATTGCCCGCTTGCTTGTTTGGCCAAAAAGGGCGTATGCGTTTTCTCCTGAATATATTCAGGAGAAAACGCATACGCCCTTTTTGGCCAAGTGCATCATTGTCGAAGTTGTGCCCCTCTTCCTGTGCTTTAAAGGCGATTCCAACGTACCTCTTGAAATCTGTTTCCTGCTATTCTGCCTCGCTTTCAAGTCCGCCTCATTGCCTTCCCTCAACAGATTTTTGGACGATAGTTGTCCTTTCTTACTCGGCCAGTTTGTGAATTGCTGTGCCCCTGAGCTCCATTTTTCAACTCGTTTTTGGTGAGCTGACCGCAAGTCCAAAATTTTGGTTCACGATCTATACTGATTCCCGGTGGGTGGCTGAGACTTTGGTTAATTCTTCTTCCTGCCGGGAAATTACAGTGATATGTGCCCGTCCAAATGCCTAACAGCTACTCTCTCATTGGTTCTCCCTCTTCCCTTTCATCCTCTGCCAAATTGGCAACCTGTGCGAACCAGGAGGTTAAAGGGGCTGTCTCTCCAAGTTGGGAGGTTGATAATAAAGCAGATGGAAAGTCAAACCGGAGCACCAGGCGAGGGACTATTCGTTGAGTTTTAGAAACCTTTCGTATTCACAGTGTGTCCATTCTCTAGGATTCCCGTACATGTTATATCTGTAGTAATATTCCCTTCAACCTGGAGAGTTGGGACCCATGGAATGTGTGCCATGCATTATTGCTTTAAAGGGTCTGCATTTGCTCACCCAATCTCACCAATCCTCTCAGTCCCAAGTGTCCAGCCTTATGCCACATACAGCTGTCATTGTAGATAGGGTCATTTCAGGTTTCATCAGAGACCCTGAAGGAATTGTAACGAATTTCCCAGTTTTTTTGTTTTATTTTTGAAATTCCTTTTTATAGTGGGTTTGAGCTGATTCTCGCTGCCATATTTATCCCAGTCTAGACACACTTGATTCCCTTACGGAGACATATCAATACATAGGTTTTAAGATTCTTACTAGTCAGATATATTCCTCTGCGGGAAATATGGGGTTTTGAGTCCCTTTCACTGAGGAAGGTGTAGGTCTTGTCTATTCCATAGTTGGTTTTTGGAACGGTACCTGTGCTTATATCAAACTCTGGTTTTATGTATCACCCCACCTCTCCTTCCCCCTTAAGCAGGCATAAGAGTGTTTTCTAAATGTGAGACACTGTTCTCTTTCCTAACTCAGTTCAAGTGTAGCCATGTTTACAGGATCTTCATAAGTGATATCTTATGAGAAGTTTCTTTTTCTGTGTGACTTATTTCACTTAGAATCATCGTACCTGAATCCACCCATTTTGCTGCTACTGGTCTTATGACATTGATTTCATGGCTGAGGGATATTCCATCGTACGTAAGTACCACAATTTTTTGAACCATTTTTATATTTCCTGGGATATTTAAGGTGTACCCAAGTTGAGGTCCTTGTAAGCAGTGCAGCCCTAAATTTTGGGGTGGCTGTGTCTTTTTGATTTTCAGTTTTCCCAAGGTATATTCCCTAGACTGGAAGTGCCCTTGGCTCTGTAGCTCTGTTGTTTACTTGTTTTAGGGAACACAATGCACTCCTCCAAAGAGGCAGTTGGCAATTTACATCCCGCCCATCAGCATAACAAGGCTCCCTGTTCTCCAGGGCCTGTCTTGCCTTTCTGGTTTTTACACATTTTGTGGATGTCCCTTTTGACCGGTGGGAAGTGATACTTCTTTGTAGTGCAGATTTGCATTGCCCGCTTGCTTGCTTGGCCAAAAAGGGCGTATGCGTTTTCTCCTGAATATATTCAGGAGAAAACGCATACGCCCTTTTTGGCCAAGTGCATCATTGTCGAAGTTGTGCCCCTCTTCGTGTGCTTTAAAGGCGATTCCAACGTACCTCTTGAAATCTGTTTCCTGCTATTCTGCCTCGCTTTCAAGTCCGCCTCGTTGCCTTCCCTCAACAGATTTTTGGACGATAGTTGTCCTTTATTGCTCGGCCAGTTTGTGAATTGCTGTGCCCCTGAGCTCCATTTTTCAACTCGTTTTTGGTGAGCTGACCGCAAGTCCAAAATTTTGGTTCAGGATCTATACTGATTCCCGGTGGGTGGCTGAGACTTTGGTTAATTCTTCTTCCTGCCGGGAAATTACAGTGATATATGTCCGTCCTAATGCCTAACAGCTACTCTCTCATTGGTTCTCCCTCTTCCCTTTCATCCTCTGCCAAATTGGCAACCTGTGCGAACCAGGAGGTTAAAGGGGCTGTCTCTCCAAGTTGGGAGGTTGATAATGAAGCAGATGGAAAGTCAAACCGGAGCACCAGGCGAGGGACTATTCGTTGAGTTTTAGAAACCTTTCGTATTCACAGTGTGTCCATTCTCTAGGATTCCCGTACATGTTATATCTGTAGTAATATTCCCTTCAACCTGGAGAGTTGGGACCCATGGAATGTGTGCCATGCATTATTGCTTTAAAGGGTCTGCATTTGCTCACCCAATCTCACCAATCCTCTCAGTCCCAAGTGTCCAGCCTTATGCCACATCCAGCTGTCATTGTAGATAGGGTCATTTCAGGTTTCATCAGAGACCCTGAAGGAATTGTAAAGAATTTCCCAGTTTTTTTGTTTTATTTTTGAAATTCCTTTTTATAGTGGGTTTGAGCTGATTCTCGCTGCCATATTTATCCCAGTCTAGACACACTTGATTCCCTTACGGAGACATATCAATACATAGGTTTTAAGATTCTTACTAGTCAGATATATTCCTCTGCGGGAAATATGGGGTTTTGAGTCCCTTTCACTGAGGAAGGTGTAGGTCTTGTCTATTCCATAGTTGGTTTTTGGAACGGTACCTGTGCTTATATCAAACTCTGGTTTTATGCATCACCCCACCTCTCCTTCCCCCTTAAGCAGGCATAAGAGTGTTTTCTAAATGTGAGACACTGTTCTCTTTCCTAACTCAGTTCAAGTGTAGCCATGTTTACAGGAACTTCATAAGTGATATCTTATGATAAGTTTCTTTTTCTCTGTGACTTATTTCACTTAGAATCATCGTACCTGAATCCACCCATTTTGCTGCTACTCGTCTTATGACATTGATTTCATGGCTGAGGGATATTCCATCGTACGTAAGTACCACAATTTTTTAACCATTTTTATATTTCCTGGGATATTTAAGGTGTACCCAAGTTGAGGTCCTTGTAAGCAGTGCAGCCCTAAATTTTGGGGTGGCTGTGTCTTTTTGATTTTCAGTTTTCCCAAGGTATATTCCCTAGACTGGAAGTGCCCTTGGCTCTGTAGCTCTGTTGTTTACTTGTTTTAGGGAACACAATGCACTCCTCCAGAGAGGCAGTTGGCAATTTACATCCCGCCCATCAGCATAACAAGGCTCCCTGTTCTCCAGGGCCTGTCTTGCCTTTCTGGTTTTTACACATTTTGTGGATGTCCCTTTTGACCGGTGGGAAGTGATACTTCTTTGTAGTGCAGATTTGCATTGCCCGCTTGCTTGCTTGGCCAAAAAGGGCGTATGCGTTTTCTCCTGAATATATTCAGGAGAAAACGCATACGCCCTTTTTGGCCAAGTGCATCACTGTCGAAGTTGTGCCCCTCTTCCTGTGCTTTAAAGGCGATTCCAACGTACCTCTTGAAATCTGTTTCCTGCTATTCTGCCTCGCTTTCAAGTCCGCCTCATTGCCTTCCCTCAACAGATTTTTGGACGATAGTTGTCCTTTATTGCTCGGCCAGTTTGTGAATTGCTGTGCCCCTGAGCTCCATTTTTCAACTCGTTTTTGGTGAGCTGACCACAAGTCCAAAATTTTGGTTCAGGATCTATACTGATTCCCGGTGGGTGGCTGAGACTTTGGTTAATTCTTCTTCCTGCCGGGAAATTACAGTGATATGTGTCCGTCCAAATGCCTAACAGCTACTCTCTCATTGGTTCTCCCTCTTCCCTTTCATCCTCTGCCAAATTGGCAACCTGTGCGAACCAGGAGGTTAAAGGGGCTGTCTCTCCAAGTTGGGAGGTTGATAATGAAGCAGATGGAAAGTCAAACCGGAGCACCAGGAGAGGGACTATTCGTTGAGTTTTAGAAACCTTTCGTATTCACAGTGTGTCCATTCTCTAGGATTCCCGTACATGTTATATCTGTAGTAATATTCCCTTCAACCTGGAGAGTTGGGACCCATGGAATGTGTGCCATGCATTATTGCTTTAAAGGGTCTGCATTTGCTCACCCAATCTCACCAATCCTCTCAGTCCCAAGTGTCCAGCCTTATGCCACATCCAGCTGTCATTGTAGATAGGGTCATTTCAGGTTTCATCAGAGACCCTGAAGGAATTGTAAAGAATTTCCCCGTTTTTTTGTTTTATTTTTGAAATTCCTTTTTATAGTGGGTTTGAGCTGATTCTCGCTGCCATATTTATCCCAGTCTAGACACACTTGATTCCCTTACGGAGACATATCAATACATAGGTTTTAAGATTCTTACTAGTCAGATATATTCCTCTGCAGGAAATATGGGGTTTTGAGTCCCTTTCACTGAGGAAGGTGTAGGTCTTGTCTATTCCATAGTTGGTTTTTGGAACGGTACCTGTGCTTATATCAAACTCTGGTTTTATGCATCACCCCACCTCTCCTTCCCCCTTAAGCAGGCATAAGAGTGTTTTCTAAATGTGAGACACTGTTCTCTTTCCTAACTCAGTTCAAGGGTAGAAATGTTTACAGGATCTTCATAAGTGATATCTTATGATAAGTTTCTTTTTCTGTGTGACTTATTTCACTTAGAATCATCATACCTGAATCCACCCATTTTGCTGCTACTGGTCTTATGACATTGATTTCATGGCTGAGGGATATTGCATCGTACGTAAGTACCACAATTTTTTGAACCATTTTTATATTTCCTGGGATATTTAAGGTGTACCCAAGTTGAGGTCCTTGTAAGCAGTGCAGCCCTAAATTTTGGGGTGGCTGTGTCTTTTTGATTTTCAGTTTTCCCAAGGTATATTCCCTAGACTGGAAGTGCCCTTGGCTCTGTAGCTCTGTTGTTTACTTGTTTTAGGGAACACAATGCACTCCTCCAGAGAGGCAGTTGGCAATTTACATCCCGCCCATCAGCATAACAAGGCTCCCTGTTCTCCAGGGCCTGTCTTGCCTTTCTGGTTTTTACACATTTTGTGGATGTCCCTTTTGACCGGTGGGAAGTGATACTTCTTTGTAGTGCAGATTTGCATTGCCCGCTTGCTTGCTTGGCCAAAAAGGGCGTATGCGTTTTCTCCTGAATATATTCAGGAGAAAACGCATACGCCCTTTTTCGCCAAGTGCATCATTGTCGAAGTTGTACCCCTCTTCCTGTGCTTTAAAGGCGATTCCAACGTACCTCTTGAAATCTGTTTCCTGCTATTCTGCCTCGCTTTCAAGTCCGCCTCGTTGCCTTCCCTCAACAGATTTTTGGACGATAGTTGTCCTTTATTACTCGGCCAGTTTGTGAATTGCTGTGCGCCTGAGCTCCATTTATCAACTCGTTTTTGGTGAGCTGACCGCAAGTCCAAAATTTTGGTTCAGGATCTATACTGATTCCCGGTGGGTGGCTGAGACTTTGGTTAATTCTTCTTCCTGCCGGGAAATTACAGTGATATGTGCCCGTCCAAATGCCTAATAGCTACTCTCTCATTGGTTCTCCCTCTTCCCTTTCATCCTCTGCCAAATTGGCAACCTGTGCGAACCAGGAGGTTAAAGGGGCTGTCTCTCCAAGTTGGGAGGTTGATAATGAAGCAGATGGAAAGTCAAACCGGATCACCAGGCGAGGGACTACTCGTTGAGTTTTAGAAACCTTTCGTATTCACAGTGTGTCCATTCTCTAGGATTCCTGTACATGTTATATCTGTAGTAATATTCCCTTCAACCTGGAGAGTTGGGACCCATGGAATGTGTGCCATGCATTATTGCTTTAAAGGGTCTGCATTTGCTCACCCAATCTCACCAATCCTCTCAGTCCCAAGTGTCCAGGCTTATGCCACATACAGCTGTCATTGTACATAGGGTCATTTCAGGTTTCATCAGAGACCCTGAAGGAATTGTAAAGAATTTCCCAGTTTTTTTGTTTTGTTTTTGAAATTCCTTTTTATAGTGGGTTTGAGCTGATTCTCACTGCCATATTTATCCCAGTCTAGACACACTTGATTCCCTTACGGAGACATATCAATACATAGGTTTTAAGATTCTTACTAGTCAGATATATTCCTCTGTGGGAAGTATGGGGTTTTGAGTCCCTTTCACTGAGGAAGGTGTAGGTCTTGTCTATTCCATAGTTGGTTTTTGGAATGGTACCTGTTCTTATATCAAACTCTGGTTTTATGCATCACCCCACCTCTCCTTCCCCCTTAAGCAGGCATAAGAGTGTTTTCTAAATGTGAGACACTGTTCTCTTTCCTAACTCAGTTCAAGGGTAGCCATGTTTACAGGACCTTCATAAGTGATATCTTATGATAAGTTTCTTTTTCTGTGTGACTTATTTCACTTAGAATCATCGTACCTGAATCCACCCATTTTGCTGCTACTGGTCTTATGACATTGATTTCATGGCTGAGGGATATTCCATCGTACGTAAGTACCACAATTTTTTGAACCATTTTTATATTTCCTGGGATATTTAAGGTGTACCCAAGTTGAGGTCCTTGTAAGCAGTGCAGCCCTAAATTTTGGGGTGGCTGTGTCTTTTTGATTTTCAGTTTTCCCAAGGTATATTCCCTAGACTGGAAGTGCCCTTGGCTCTGTAGCTCTGTTGTTTACTTGTTTTAGGGAACACAATGCACTCCTCCAGAGAGGCAGTTGGCAATTTACATCCCGCCCATCAGCATAACAAGGCTCCCTGTTCTCCAGGGCCTGTCTTGCCTTTCTGGTTTTTACACATTTTGTGGATGTCCCTTTTGACCGGTGGGAATTGATACTTCTTTGTAGTGCAGATTTGCATTGCCCGCTTGATTGCTTGGCCAAAAAGGGCGTATGCATTTTCTCCTGAATATATTCAGGAGAAAATGCATACGCCCTTTTTGGCCAAGTGCATCATTGTCGAAGTTGTGCCCCTCTTCCTGTGCTTTAAAGGCGATTCCAACGTACCTCTTGAAATCTGTTTCCTGCTATTCTGTATCGCTTTCATGTCCGCCTCGTTGCCTTCCCTCAACAGATTTTTGGACGATAGTTGTCCTTTATTACTCGGCCAGTTTGTGAATTGCTGTGCCCCTGAGCTCCATTTTTCAACTCGTTTTTGGTGAGCTGACCACAAGTCCAAAATTTTGGTTCAGGATCTATACTGATTCCCGGTGGGTGGCTGAGACTTTGGTTAATTCTTCTTCCTGCCGGGAAATTACAGTGATATGTGCCCGTCCAAATGCCTAACAGCTACTCTCTCATTGGTTCTCCCTCTTCCCTTTCATCCTCTGCCCAATTGGCAACCTGTGCGAACCAGGAGGTTAAAGGGGCTGTCTCTCCAAGTTGGGAGGTTGATAATAAAGCAGATGGAAAGTCAACCCGGAGCACCAGGAGAGGGACTATTCGTTGAGTTTTAGAAACCTTTCGTATTCACAGTGTTTCCGTTCTCTAGGATTCCCGTACATGTTATATCTGTAGTAATATTCCCTACAACCTGGAGAGTTGGGACCCAAGGAATGTGTGCCATGCATTATTGCTTTAAAGGGTCTGCATTTGCTCACCAAATCTCACCAATCCTCTCAGTCCCAAGTGTCCAGCCTTATGCCACATCCAGCTGTCATTGTAGATAGGGTCATTTCAGGTTTCATCAGAGACCCTGAAGGAATTGTAAAGAATTTCCCAGTTTTTTTGTTTTATTTTTGAAATTCCATTTTATAGTGGGTTTGAGCTGATTCTCGCTGCCATATTTATGCCAGTCTAGACACACTTGATTCCCTTACGGAGACATATCAATACATAGGTTTTAAGATTCTTACTAGTCAGATATATTCCTCTGCGGGAAATATGGGGTTTTGAGTCCCTTTCACTGAAGAAGGTGTAGGTCTTGTCTATTCCATAGTTGGTTTTTGGAACGGTACCCGTGCTTATATCAAACTCTGGTTTTATGCATCACCCCACCTCTCCTTCCCCCTTAAGCAGGCATAAGAGTGTTTTCTAAATGTGAGACACTGTTCTCTTTCCTAACTCAGTTCAAGGGTAGCCATGTTTACAGGATCTTCATAAGTGATATCTTATGATAAGTTTCTTTTTCTGTGTGACTTATTTCACTTAGAATCATCGTACCTGAATCCACCCATTTTGCTGCTACTGGTCTTATGACATTGATTTCATGGCTGAGGGATATTGCATCGTACGTAAGTACCACAATTTTTTGAACCATTTTTATATTTCCTGGGATATTTAAGGTGTACCCAAGTTGAGGTCCTTGTAAGCAGTGCAGCCCTAAATTTTGGGGTGGCTGTGTCTTTTTGATTTTCAGTTTTCCCAAGGTATATTCCCTAGACTGGAAGTGCCCTTGGCTCTGTAGCTCTGTTCTTTACTTGTTTTAGGGAACACAATGCACTACTCCAGAGAGGCAGTTGGCAATTTACATCCCGCCCATCAGCATAACAAGGCACCCCGTTCTCCAGGGCCTGTCTTGCCTTTCTGGGTTTTACACATTTTGTGGATGTCCCTTTTGACCGGTGGGAAGTGATACTTCTTTGTAGTGCAGATTTGCATTGCCCGCTTCCTTGTTTGGCCAAAAAGGGCGTATGCGTTTTCTCCTGAATATATTCAGGAGAAAACGCATACGCCCTTTTTGGCCAAGTGCATCATTTTCGTAGTTGTGCCCCTCTTCCTGTGCTTTAAAGGCGATTCCAACGTACCTCTTGAAATCTGTTTCCTGCTATTCTGCCTCGCTTTCAGGTCCACCTCGTTGCCTTCCCTCAACAGATTTTTGGACGATAGTTGTCCTTTATTACTCGGCCAGTTTGTGAATTGCTGTGCCCCTGAGCTCCATTTTTCAACACGTTTTTGGTGAGCTGACCGCAAGTCCAAAATTTTGGTTCAGGATCTATACTGATTCCCGGTTGGTGGCTGAGACTTTGGTTAATTCTTCTTCCTGCCGGGAAATTACAGTGATATGTGCCCGTCCAAATGCCTAACAGCTACTCTCTCATTGGTTCTCCCTCTTCCCTTTCATCCTCTGCCAAATTGGCAACCTGTGCGAACCAGGAGGTTAAAGGGGCTGTCTCTCCAAGTTGGGAGGTTGATAATAAAGCAGATGGAAAGTCAAACCGGAGCACCAGGAGAGGGACTATTCGTTGAGTTTTAAAACCTTTCGTATTCACAGTGTGTCCGTTCTCTAGGATTCCCGTACATGTTATAACTGCAGTAATATTCCCTTCAACCTGGAGAGTTGGGACCCATGGAATGTGTGCCATGCATTATTGCTTTAAAGGGTCTGCATTTGCTCACCCAATCTCACCAATCCTCTCAGTCCCAAGTGTCCAGCCTTATGCCACATCCAGCTGTCATTGTAGATAGGGTCATTTCAGGTTTCATCAGAGACCCTGAAGGAATTGTAAAGAATTTCCCAGTTTTTTTGTTTTATTTTTGAAATTCCTTTTTATAGTGGGTTTGAGCTGATTCTCGCTGCCATGTTTATCCCAGTCTAGACACACTTGATTCCCTTACGGAGACATATCAATACATAGGTTTTAAGATTCTTACTAGTCAGATATATTCCTCTGCGGGAAATATGGGGTTTTGAGTCCCTTTCACTGAGGAAGGTGTAGGTCTTGTCTATTCCATAGTTGGTTTTTGGAACGGTACCTGTGCTTATATCAAACTCTGGTTTTATGCATCACCCCACCTCTCCTTCCCCCTTAAGCAGGCATAAGAGTGTTTTCTAAATGTGAGACACTGTTCTCTTTCCTAACTCAGTTCAAGTGTAGCCATGTTTACAGGATCTTCATAAGTGATATCTTATGATAAGTTTCTTTTTCTGTGTGACTTATTTCACTTAGAATCATCGTACCTGAATCCACCCATTTTGCTGCTACTGGTCTTATGACATTGATTTCATGGCTGAGGGATATTCCATCGTACCTAAGTACCACAATTTTTTGAACCATTTTTATATTTCTTGGGATATTTAAGGTGTACCCAAGTTGAGGTCCTTGTAAGCAGTGCAGCCCTAAATTTTGGGGTGGCTGTGTCTTTTTGATTTTCAGTTTTCCCAAGGTATATTCCCTAGACTTGAAGTGCCCTTGGCTCTGTAGCTCTGTTGTTTACTTGTTTTAGGGAACACAATGCACTCCTCCAGAGAGGCAGTTGGCAATTTACATCCCGCCCATCAGCATAACAAGGCTCCCTGTTCTCCAGGGCCTGTCTTGCCTTTCTGGTTTTTACACATTTTGTGGATGTCCCTTTTGACCGGTGGGAAGTGATACTTCTTTGTAGTGCAGATTTGCATTGCCCGCTTGCTTGCTTGGCCAAAAAGGGCGTATGCGTTTTCTCCTGAATATATTCAGGAGAAAACACATACGCCCTTTTTGGCCAAGTGCATCATTGTCGAAGTTGTGCCCCTCTTCCTGTGCTTTAAAGGCGATTCCAACGTACCTCTTGAAATCTGTTTCCTGCTATTCTGCCTCGCTTTCAAGTCCGCCTCGTTGCCTTCCCTCAACAGATTTTTGGACGATAGTTGTCCTTTATTACTCGGCCAGTTTGTGAATTGCTGTGCCCCTGAGCTCCATTTTTCAACTCGTTTTTGGTGAGCTGACCGCAAGTCCAAAATTTTGGTTCAGGATCTATACTGATTCCCGGTGGGTGGCTGAGACTTTGGTTAATTCTTCTTCCTGCCGGGAAATTACAGTGATATGTGCCCGTCCAAATGCCTAACAGCTACTCTCTCATTGGTTCTCCCTCTTCCCTTTCATCCTCTGCCCAATTGGCAACCTGTGCGGACCAGGAGGTTAAAGGGGCTGTCTCTCCAAGTTGGGAGGTTGATAATAAAGCAGATGGAAAGTCAAACCGGAGCACCAGGAGAGGGACTATTCGTTGAGTTTTAGAAACCTTTCGTATTCACAGTGTGTCCGTTCTCTAGGATTCCCGTACATGTTATATCTGTAGTAATATTCCCTTCAACCTGGAGAGTTGGGACCCATGGAATGTGTGCCATGCATTATTGCTTTAAAGGGTCTGCATTTGCTCACCCAATCTCACCAATCCTCTCAGTCCCAAGTGTCCAGCCTTATGCCTCATCCAGCTGTCATTGTAGATAGGGTCATTTCAGGTTTCATCAGAGACCCTGAAGGAATTGTAAAGAATTTCCCAGTTTTTTTGTTTTATTTTTGAAATTCCTTTTTATAGTGGGTTTGAGCTGATTCTCGCTGCCATATTTATCCCAGTCTAGACACACTTGATTCCCTTATGGAGACATATCAATACATAGGTTTTAAGGTTCTTACTAGTCAGATATATTCCTCTGCGGGGAATATGGGGTTTTGAGTCCCTTTCACTGAGGAAGGTGTAGGTCTTGTCTAATTCATAGTTGGTTTTTGGAACGGTACCTGTGCTTATATCAAACTCTGGTTTTATGCATCACCCCACCTCTCCTTCCCCCTTAAGCAGGCATAAGAGTGTTTTCTAAATGTGAGACTCTGTTCTCTTTCCTAACTCAGTTCAAGTGTAGCCATGTTTACAGGATCTTCATAAGTGATATCTTATGATAAGTTTCTTTTTCTCTGTGACTTATTTCACTTAGAATCATCGTACCTGAATCCACCCATTTTGCTGCTACTGGTCTTATGACATTGATTTCATGGCTGAGGGATATTCCATCGTACATAAGTAACACAATTTTTTGAACCATTTTTATATTTCCTGGGATATTTAAGGTGTACCCAAGTTGAGGTCCTTGTAAGCAGTGCAGCCCTAAATTTTGGGGTGGCTGTGTCTTTTTGATTTTCAGTTTTCCCAAGGTATATTCCCTAGACTGGAAGTGCCCTTGGCTCTGTAGCTCTGTTGTTTACTTGTTTTACGGAACACAATGCACTCCTCCAGAGAGGCAGTTGGCAATTTACATCCCGCCCATCAGCATAACAAGGCTCCCTGTTCGCCAGGGCCTGTCTTGCCTTTCTGGTTTTTACACATTTTGTGGATGTCCCTTTTGACCGGTGGGAAGTGATACTTCTTTGTAGTGCAGATTTGCATTGCCCGCTTGCTTGCTTGGCCAAAA
Source organism: Hyperoodon ampullatus (assembly GCF_949752795.1). Taxonomy (NCBI): domain Eukaryota; kingdom Metazoa; phylum Chordata; class Mammalia; order Artiodactyla; family Ziphiidae; genus Hyperoodon; species Hyperoodon ampullatus. Next base: position 312,950 of record NW_027640655.1, on the reverse strand, counting down.
AGGGCGTATGCGTTTTCTCCTGAATATATTCAGGAGAAAACCGCATACGCCCTTTTTGGCCAAGTGCATCATTGTCGAAGTTGTGGCCCTCTTCCTGTGCTTTAAAGGCGATTCCAACGTACCTCTTGAAATCTGTTTCCTGCTATTCTGCCTCGCTTTCAAGTCCGCCTAGTTGCCTTCCCTCAACAGATTTTTGGACGATAGTTGTCCTTTATTACTCGGCCAGTTTGTGAATTGCTGTGCCCCTGAGCTCCATTTTTCAACTCGTTTTTGGTGAGCTGACCGCAAGTCCAAAATTTTGGTTCAGGATCTATACTGATTCCCGGTGGGTGGCTGAGACTTTGGTTAATTCTTCTTCCTGCCGGGAAATTACAGTGATATGTGCCCGTCCAAATGCCTAACAGCTACTCTCTCATTGGTTCTCCCTCTTCCCTTTCATCCTCTGCCAAATTGGCAACCTGTGCGAACCTGGAGGTTAAAGGGGCTGTCTCTCCAAGTTGGGAGGTTGATAATAAAGCAGATGGAAAGTCAAACCGGAGCACCAGGAGAGGGACTATTCGTTGAGTTTTAGAAACCTTTCGTATTCACAGTGTGTTCGTTCTCTAGGATTTCCGTACATGTTATATCTGTAGTAATATTCCCTTCAACCTGGAGAGTTGGGACCCATGGAATGTGTGCCATGCATTATTGCTTTAAAGGGTCTGCATTTGCTCACCCAATCTCACCAATCCTCTCAGTCCCAAGTGTCCAGCCTTATGCCACATCCAGCTGTCATTGTAGATAGGGTCATTTCAGGATTCATCAGAGACCCTGAAGGAATTCCCAGTTTTTTGTTTTATTTTTGAAATTCCTTTTTATAGTGGGTTTGAGCTGATTCTCGCTGCCATATTTATCCCAGTCTAGACACACTTGATTCCCTTACGGAGACATATCAATACATAGGTTTTAAGATTCTTACTAGTCAGATATATTCCTCTGCGGGAAATATGGGGTTTTGAGTCCCTTTCACTGAGGAAGGTGTAGGTCTTGTCTATTCCATAGTTGGTTTTTGGAACGGTACCTGTGCTTATATCAAACTCTGGTTTTATGCATCACCCCACCTCTCCTTCCCCCTTAAGCAGGCATAAGAGTGTTTTCTAAATGTGAGACACTGTTCTCTTTCCTAACTCAGTTCAAGTGTAGCCATGTTTACAGGATCTTCATAAGTGATATCTTATGATAAGTTTCTTTTTCTGTGTGACTTATTTCACTTAGAATCATCGTACCTGAATCCACCCATTTTGCTGCTACTGGTCTTATGACATTGATTTCATTGCTGAGGGATATTCCATCGTACCTAAGTACCACAATTTTTTGAACCATTTTTATATTTCTTGGGATATTTAAGGTGTACCCAAGTTGAGGTCCTTGTAAGAAGTGCAGCCCTAAATTTTGGGGTGGCTGTGTCTTTTTGATTTTCAGTTTTCCCAAGGTATATTCCCTAGACTTGAAGTGCCCTTGGCTCTGTAGCTCTGTTGTTTACTTGTTTTAGGGAACACAATGCACTCCTCCAGAGAGGCAGTTGGCAATTTACATCCCGCCCATCAGCATAACAAGGCTCCCTGTTCTCCAGGGCCTGTCTTGCCTTTCTGGTTTTTACACATTTTGTGGATGTCCCTTTTGACCGGTGGGAAGTGATACTTCTTTGTAGTGCAGATTTGCATTGCCCGCTTGCTTGCTTGGCCAAAAAGGGCGTATGCGTTTTCTCCTGAATATATTCAGGAGAAAACGCATACGCCCTTTTTGGCCAAGTGCATCATTGTCGAAGTTGTGCCCCTCTTCCTGTGCTTTAAAGGCGATTCCAACGTACCTCTTGAAATCTGTTTCCTGCTATTCTGCCTCGCTTTCAAGTCCGCCTCGTTGCCTTCCCTCAACAGATTTTTGGACGATAGTTGTCCTTTATTACTCGGCCAGTTTGTGAATTGCTGTGCCCCTGAGCTCCATTTTTCAACTCGTTTTTGGTGAGCTGACCGCAAGTCCAAAATTTTGGTTCAGGATCTATACTGATTCCCGGTGGGTGGCTGAGACTTTGGTTAATTCTTCTTCCTGCCGGGAAATTACAGTGATATGTGCCCGTCCAAATGCCTAACAGCTACTCTCTCATTGGTTCTCCCTCTTCCCTTTCATCCTCTGCCCAATTGGCAACCTGTGCGGACCAGGAGGTTAAAGGGGCTGTCTCTCCAAGTTGGGAGGTTGATAATAAAGCAGATGGAAAGTCAAACCGGAGCACCAGGAGAGGGACTATTCGTTGAGTTTTAGAAACCTTTCGTATTCACAGTGTGTCCGTTCTCTAGGATTCCCGTACATGTTATATCTGTAGTAATATTCCCTTCAACCTGGAGAGTTGGGACCCATGGAATGTGTGCCATGCATTATTGCTTTAAAGGGTCTGCATTTGCTCACCCAATCTCACCAATCCTCTCAGTCCCAAGTGTCCTGCCTTATGCCACATACAGCTGTCATTGTAGATAGGGTCATTTCAGGTTTCATCAGAGACCCTGAAGGAATTGTAACGAATTTCCCAGTTTTTTTGTTTTATTTTTGAAATTCCTTTTTATAGTGGGTTTGAGCTGATTCTCGCTGACATGTTTATCCCAGTCTAGACACACTTGATTCCCTTACGGAGACATTTCAATACATAGGTTTTAAGATTCTTACTAGTCAGATATATTCCTCTGCGGGAAATATGGGGTTTTGAGTCCCTTTCACTGAGGAAGGTGTAGGTCTTGTCTATTCCATAGTTGGTTTTTGGAACGGTACCTGTGCTTATATCAAACTCTGGTTTTATGCATCACCCCACCTCTCCTTCCCCCTTAAGCAGGCATAAGAGTGTTTTCTAAATGTGAGACACTGTTCTCTTTCCTAACTCAGTTCAAGTGTAGCCATGTTTACAGGATCTTCATAAGTGATATCTTATGAGAAGTTTCTTTTTCTGTGTGACTTATTTCACTTAGAATCATCGTACCTGAATCCACCCATTTTGCTGCTACTGGTCTTATGACATTGATTTCATGGCTGAGGGAAATTCCATCGTACGTAAGTACCACAATTTTTTGAACCATTTTTATATTTCCTGGGATATTTAAGTTGTACCCAAGTTGAGGTCCTTGTAAGCAGTGCAGCCCTAAATTTTGGGGTGGCTGTGTCTTTTTGATTTTCAGTTTTCCCAAGGTATATTCCCTAGACTGGAAGTGCCCTTGGCTCTGTAGCTCTGTTGTTTACTTGTTTTAGGGAACACAATGCACTCCTCCAGAGAGGCAGTTGGCAATTTACATCCCACCCATCAGCATAACAAGGCTCCCTGTTCTCCAGGGCCTGTCTTGCCTTTCTGGTTTTTACACATTTTGTTGATGTCCCTTTTGACTGGTGGGAAGTGCTACTTCTTTGTAGTGCCGATTTGCATTGCCCGCTTGCTTGCTTGGCCAAAAAGGGCGTATGCGTTTTCTCCTGAATATATTCAGGAGAAAACGCATACGCCCTTTTTGGCCAAGTGCATCATTGTCGAAGTTGTGCCCCTCTTCCTGTGCTTTAAAGGCGATTCCAACGTACCTCTTGAAATCTGTTTCCTGCTATTCTGCCTCGCTTTCAAGTCCGCCTCGTTGCCTTCCCTCAACAGATTTTTGGACGATAGTTGTCCTTTATTACTCGGCCAGTTTGTGAATTGCTGTGCCCCTGAGCTCCATTTTTCAACTCGTTTTTGGTGAGCTGAACGCAAGTCCAAAATTTTGGTTCAGGATCTATACTGATTCCCGGTGGGTGGCTGAGACTTTGGTTAATTCTTCTTCCTGCTGGGAAATTACAGTGATATGTGCCCGTCCAAATGCCTAACAGCTACTCTCTCATTGGTTCTCCCTCTTCCCTTTCATCCTCTGCCAAATTGGCAACCTGTGCGAACCAGGAGTTTAAAGGGGCTGTCTCTCCAAGTTGGGAGGTTGATAATGAAGCAGATGGAAAGTCAAACCGGAGCACCAGGAGAGGGACTATTCGTTGAGTTTTAGAAACCTTTCGTATTCACAGTGTGTCCATTCTCTACGATTCCGTACATGTTATATCTGTAGCAATATTCCCTTCAACCTGGAGAGTTGGGACCCATGGAATGTGTGCCATGCATTATTGCTTTAAAGGGTCTGCATTTGCTCACCCAATCTCACCAATCCTCTCTGTCCCAAGTGTCCAGCCTTATGCCACATCCAGCTGTCATTGTAGATAGGGTCATTTCAGGTTTCATCAGAGACCCTGAAGGAATTCCCAGTTTTTTGTTTTATTTTTGAAATTCCTTTTTATAGTGGGTTTGAGCTGATTCTCGCTGCCATATTTATCCCAGTCTAGACACACTTGATTCCCTTACGGAGACATATCAATACATAGGTTTTAAGATTCTTACTAGTCAGATATATTCCTCTGCGGGAAGTATGGGGTTTTGAGTCCCTTTCACTGAGGAAGGTGTAGGTCTTGTCTATTCCATAGTTGGTTTTTGGAACGGTACCTGTGCTTATATCAAACTCTGGTTTTATGCATCACCCCACCTCTCCTTCCCCCTTAAGCAGGCATAAGAGTGTTTTCTAAATGTGAGACACTGTTCTCTTTCCTAACTCAGTTCAAGTGTAGCTATGTTTACAGGATCTTCATAAGTGATATCTTATGATAAGTTTCTTTTTCTGTGTGACTTATTTCACTTAGAATCATCGTACCTGAATCCACCCATTTTGCTGCTACTGGTCTTATGACATTGATTTCATGGCTGAGGGATATTCCATCGTACGTAAGTACCACAATTTTTTGAACCATTTTTATATTTCCTGGGATATTTAAGGTGTACCCAAGTTGAGGTCCTTGTAAGCAGTGCAGCCCTAAATTTTGGGGTGGCTGTGTCTTTTTGATTTTCAGTTTTCCCAAGGTATATTCCCTAGACTGGAAGTGCCCTTGGCTCTGTAGCTCTGTTGTTTACTTGTTTTAGGGAACACAATGCACTCCTCCAGAGAGGCAGTTGGCAATTTACATCCCGCCCATCAGCATAACAAGGCTCCCTGTTCTCCAGGGCCTGTCTTGCCTTTCTGGTTTTTACACATTTTGTGGATGTCCCTTTTGACCGGTGGGAAGTGATACTTCTTTGTAGTGCAGATTTGCATTGCCCGCTTGCTTGCTTGGCCAAAAAGGGCGTATGAGTTTTCTCCTGAATATATTCAGGAGAAAACGCATACGCCCTTTTTGGCCAAGTGCATCATTGTCGAAGTTGTGCCCCTCTTCCTGTGCTTTAAAGGCGATTCCAACGTACCTCTTGAAATCTGTTTCCTGCTATTCTGCCTCGCTTTCAAGTCCGCCTCATTGCCTTCCCTCAACAGATTTTTGGACGATAGTTGTCCTTTCTTACTCGGCCAGTTTGTGAATTGCTGTGCCCCTGAGCTCCATTTTTCAACTCGTTTTTGGTGAGCTGACCGCAAGTCCAAAATTTTGGTTCAGGATCTATACTGATTCCCGGTGGGTGGCTGAGACTTTGGTTAATTCTTCTTCCTGCCGGGAAATTACAGTGATATGTGCCCGTCCAAATGCCTAACAGCTACTCTCTCATTGGTTCTCCCTCTTCCCTTTCATCCTCTGCCAAATTGGCAACCTGTGCGAACCAGGAGGTTAAAGGGGCTGTCTCTCCAAGTTGGGAGGTTGATAATAAAGCAGATGGAAAGTCAAACCGGAGCACCAGGCGAGGGACTATTCGTTGAGTTTTAGAAACCTTTCGTATTCACAGTGTGTCCATTCTCTAGGATTCCCGTACATGTTATATCTGTAGTAATATTCCCTTCAACCTGGAGAGTTGGGACCCATGGAATGTGTGCCATGCATTATTGCTTTAAAGGGTCTGCATTTGCTCACCCAATCTCACCAATCCTCTCAGTCCCAAGTGTCCAGCCTTATGCCACATACAGCTGTCATTGTAGATAGGGTCATTTCAGGTTTCATCAGAGACCCTGAAGGAATTGTAAAGAATTTCCCAGTTTTTTTGTTTTATTTTTGAAATTCCTTTTTATAGTGGGTTTGAGCTGATTCTCGCTGCGATATTTATCCCAGTCTAGACACACTTGATTCCCTTACGGAGACATATCAATACATAGGTTTTAAGATTCTTACTAGTCAGATATATTCCTCTGCGGGAAATATGGGGTTTTGAGTCCCTTTCACTGAGGAAGGTGTAGGTCTTGTCTATTCCATAGTTGGTTTTTGGAACGGTACCTGTGCTTATATCAAACTCTGGTTTTATGCATCACCCCACCTCTCCTTCCCCCTTAAGCGGGCATAAGAGTGTTTTCTAAATGTGAGACACTGTTCTCTTTCCTAACTCAGTTCAAGTGTAGCCATGTTTACAGGATCTTCATAAGTGATATCTTATGAGAAGTTTCTTTTTCTGTGTGACTTATTTCACTTAGAATCATCGTACCTGAATCCACCCATTTTGCTGCTACTGGTCTTATGACATTGATTTCATGGCTGAGGGATATTGCATCGTACGTAAGTACCGCAATTTTTTGAACCATTTTTATATTTCCTGGGATATTTAAGGTGTACCCAAGTTGAGGTCCTTGTAAGCAGTGCAGCCCTAAATTTTGGGGTGGCTGTGTCTTTTTGATTTTCAGTTTTCCCAAGGTATATTCCCTAGACTGGAAGTGCCCTTGGCTCTGTAGCTCTGTTGTTTACTTGTTTTAGGGAACACAATGCACTCCTCCAGAGAGGCAGTTGGCAATTTACATCCCGCCCATCAGCATAACAAGGCTCCCTGTTCTCCAGGGCCTGTCTTGCCTTTCTGGTTTTTACACATTTTGTGGATGTCCCTTTTGACCGGTGGGAAGTGATACTTCTTTGTAGTGCAGATTTGCATTGCCCGCTTGCTTGTTTGGCCAAAAAGGGCGTATGCGTTTTCTCCTGAATATATTCAGGAGAAAACGCATACGCCCTTTTTGGCCAAGTGCATCATTGTCGAAGTTGTGCCCCTCTTCCTGTGCTTTAAAGGCGATTCCAACGTACCTCTTGAAATCTGTTTCCTGCTATTCTGCCTCGCTTTCAAGTCCGCCTCATTGCCTTCCCTCAACAGATTTTTGGACGATAGTTGTCCTTTCTTACTCGGCCAGTTTGTGAATTGCTGTGCCCCTGAGCTCCATTTTTCAACTCGTTTTTGGTGAGCTGACCGCAAGTCCAAAATTTTGGTTCAGGATCTATACTGATTCCCGGTGGGTGGCTGAGACTTTGGTTCATTCTTCTTCCTGCCGGGAAATTACAGTGATATGTGCCCGTCCAAATGCCTAACAGCTACTCTCTCATTGGTTCTCCCTCTTCCCTTTCATCCTCTGCCAAATTGGCAACCTGTGCGAACCAGGAGGTTAAAGGGGCTGTCTCTCCAAGTTGGGAGGTTGATAATAAAGCAGATGGAATGTCAAACCGGAGCACCAGGCGAGGGACTATTCGTTGAGTTTTAGAAACCTTTCGTATTCACAGTGTGTCCATTCTCTAGGATTCCCGTACATGTTATATCTGTAGTAATATTCCCTTCAACCTGGAGAGTTGGGACCCATGGAATGTGTGCCATGCATTATTGCTTTAAAGGGTCTGCATTTGCTCACCCAATCTCACCAATCCTCTCAGTCCCAAGTGTCCAGCCTTATGCCACATACAGCTGTCATTGTAGATAGGGTCATTTCAGGTTTCATCAGAGACCCTGAAGGAATTGTAAAGAATTTCCCAGTTTTTTTGTTTTATTTTTGAAATTCCTTTTTATAGTGGGTTTGAGCTGATTCTCGCTGCCATATTTATCCCAGTCTAGACACACTTGATTCCCTTACGGAGACATATCAATACATAGGTTTTAAGATTCTTACTAGTCAGATATATTCCTCTGCGGGAAATATGGGGTTTTGAGTCCCTTTCACTGAGGAAGGTGTAGGTCTTGTCTATTCCATAGTTGGTTTTTGGAACGGTACCTGTGCTTATATCAAACTCTGGTTTTATGCATCACCCCACCTCTCCTTCCCCCTTAAGCAGGCATAAGAGTGTTTTCTAAATGTGAGACACTGTTCTCTTTCCTAACTCAGTTCAAGTGTAGCCATGTTTACAGGATCTTCATAAGTGATATCTTATGATAAGTTTCTTTTTCTGTGTGACTTATTTCACTTAGAATCATCGTACCTGAATCCACCCATTTTGCTGCTACTGGTCTTATGACATTGATTTCATGGCTGAGGGATATTGCATCGTACGTAAGTACCACAATTTTTTGAACCATTTTTATATTTCCTGGGATATTTAAGGTGTACCCAAGTTGAGGTCCTTGTAAGCAGTGCAGCCCTAAATTTTGGGGTGGCTGTGTCTTTTTGATTTTCAGTTTTCCCAAGGTATATTCCCTAGACTGGAAGTGCCCTTGGCTCTGTAGCTCTGTTGTTTACTTGTTTTAGGGAACACAATGCACTCCTCCAAAGAGGCAGTTGGCAATTTACATCCCGCCCATCAGCATAACAAGGCTCCCTGTTCTCCAGGGCCTGTCTTGCCTTTCTGGTTTTTACACATTTTGTGGATGTCCCTTTTGACCGGTGGGAAGTGATACTTCTTTGTAGTGCAGATTTGCATTGCCCGCTTGCTTGCTTGGCCAAAAAGGGCGTATGCGTTTTCTCCTGAATATATTCAGGAGAAAACGCATACGCCCTTTTTGGCCAAGTGCATCATTGTCGAAGTTGTGCCCCTCTTCCTGTGCTTTAAAGGCGATTCCAACGTACCTCTTGAAATCTGTTTCCTGCTATTCTGCCTCGCTTTCAAGTCCGCCTCGTTGCCTTCCCTCAACAGATTTTTGGACGATAGTTGTCCTTTATTGCTCGGCCAGTTTGTGAATTGCTGTGCCCCTGAGCTCCATTTTTCAACTCGTTTTTGGTGAGCTGACCGCAAGTCCAAAATTTTGGTTCAGGATCTATACTGATTCCCGGTGGGTGGCTGAGACTTTGGTTAATTCTTCTTCCTGCCGGGAAATTACAGTGATATATGTCCGTCCTAATGCCTAACAGCTACTCTCTCATTGGTTCTCCCTCTTCCCTTTCATCCTCTGCCAAATTGGCAACCTGTGCGAACCAGGAGGTTAAAGGGGCTGTCTCTCCAAGTTGGGAGGTTGATAATGAAGCAGATGGAAAGTCAAACCGGAGCACCAGGCGAGGGACTATTCGTTGAGTTTTAGAAACCTTTCGTATTCACAGTGTGTCCATTCTCTAGGATTCCCGTACATGTTATATCTGTAGTAATATTCCCTTCAACCTGGAGAGTTGGGACCCATGGAATGTGTGCCATGCATTATTGCTTTAAAGGGTCTGCATTTGCTCACCCAATCTCACCAATCCTCTCAGTCCCAAGTGTCCAGCCTTATGCCACATCCAGCTGTCATTGTAGATAGGGTCATTTCAGGTTTCATCAGAGACCCTGAAGGAATTGTAAAGAATTTCCCCGTTTTTTTGTTTTATTTTTGAAATTCCTTTTTATAGTGGGTTTGAGCTGATTCTCGCTGCCATATTTATCCCAGTCTAGACACACTTGATTCCCTTACGGAGACATATCAATACATAGGTTTTAAGATTCTTACTAGTCAGATATATTCCTCTGCGGGAAATATGGGGTTTTGAGTCCCTTTCACTGAGGAAGGTGTAGGTCTTGTCTATTCCATAGTTGGTTTTTGGAACGGTACCTGTGCTTATATCAAACTCTGGTTTTATGCATCACCCCACCTCTCCTTCCCCCTTAAGCAGGCATAAGAGTGTTTTCTAAATGTGAGACACTGTTCTCTTTCCTAACTCAGTTCAAGTGTAGCCATGTTTACAGGAACTTCATAAGTGATATCTTATGATAAGTTTCTTTTTCTCTGTGACTTATTTCACTTAGAATCATCGTACCTGAATCCACCCATTTTGCTGCTACTCGTCTTATGACATTGATTTCATGGCTGAGGGATATTCCATCGTACGTAAGTACCACAATTTTTTAACCATTTTTATATTTCCTGGGATATTTAAGGTGTACCCAAGTTGAGGTCCTTGTAAGCAGTGCAGCCCTAAATTTTGGGGTGGCTGTGTCTTTTTGATTTTCAGTTTTCCCAAGGTATATTCCCTAGACTGGAAGTGCCCTTGGCTCTGTAGCTCTGTTGTTTACTTGTTTTAGGGAACACAATGCACTCCTCCAGAGAGGCAGTTGGCAATTTACATCCCGCCCATCAGCATAACAAGGCTCCCTGTTCTCCAGGGCCTGTCTTGCCTTTCTGGTTTTTACACATTTTGTGGATGTCCCTTTTGACCGGTGGGAAGTGATACTTCTTTGTAGTGCAGATTTGCATTGCCCGCTTGCTTGCTTGGCCAAAAAGGGCGTATGCGTTTTCTCCTGAATATATTCAGGAGAAAACGCATACGCCCTTTTTGGCCAAGTGCATCATTGTCGAAGTTGTGCCCCTCTTCCTGTGCTTTAAAGGCGATTCCAACGTACCTCTTGAAATCTGTTTCCTGCTATTCTGCCTCGCTTTCAAGTCCGCCTCATTGCCTTCCCTCAACAGATTTTTGGACGATAGTTGTCCTTTATTGCTCGGCCAGTTTGTGAATTGCTGTGCCCCTGAGCTCCATTTTTCAACTCGTTTTTGGTGAGCTGACCGCAAGTCCAAAATTTTGGTTCAGGATCTATACTGATTCCCGGTGGGTGGCTGAGACTTTGGTTAATTCTTCTTCCTGCCGGGAAATTACAGTGATATGTGTCCGTCCAAATGCCTAACAGCTACTCTCTCATTGGTTCTCCCTCTTCCCTTTCATCCTCTGCCAAATTGGCAACCTGTGCGAACCAGGAGGTTAAAGGGGCTGTCTCTCCAAGTTGGGAGGTTGATAATGAAGCAGATGGAAAGTCAAACCGGAGCACCAGGAGAGGGACTATTCGTTGAGTTTTAGAAACCTTTCGTATTCACAGTGTGTCCATTCTCTAGGATTCCCGTACATGTTATATCTGTAGTAATATTCCCTTCAACCTGGAGAGTTGGGACCCATGGAATGTGTGCCATGCATTATTGCTTTAAAGGGTCTGCATTTGCTCACCCAATCTCACCAATCCTCTCAGTCCCAAGTGTCCAGCCTTATGCCACATCCAGCTGTCATTGTAGATAGGGTCATTTCAGGTTTCATCAGAGACCCTGAAGGAATTGTAAAGAATTTCCCCGTTTTTTTGTTTTATTTTTGAAATTCCTTTTTATAGTGGGTTTGAGCTGATTCTCGCTGCCATATTTATCCCAGTCTAGACACACTTGATTCCCTTACGGAGACATATCAATACATAGGTTTTAAGATTCTTACTAGTCAGATATATTCCTCTGCGGGAAATATGGGGTTTTGAGTCCCTTTCACTGAGGAAGGTGTAGGTCTTGTCTATTCCATAGTTGGTTTTTGGAACGGTACCTGTGCTTATATCAAACTCTGGTTTTATGCATCACCCCACCTCTCCTTCCCCCTTAAGCAGGCATAAGAGTGTTTTCTAAATGTGAGACTCTGTTCTCTTTCCTAACTCAGTTCAAGTGTAGCCATGTTTACAGGATCTTCATAAGTGATATCTTATGATAAGTTTCTTTTTCTGTGTGACTTATTTCACTTAGAATCATCGTACCTGAATCCACCCATTTTGCTGCTACTGGTCTTATGACATTGATTTCATGGCTGAGGGATATTCCATCGTACGTAAGTACCACAATTTTTTGAACCATTTTTATATTTCCTGGGATATTTAAGGTGTACCCAAGTTGAGGTCCTTGTAAGCAGTGCAGCCCTAAATTTTGGGGTGGCTGTGTCTTTTTGATTTTCAGTTTTCCCAAGGTATATTCCCTAGACTGGAAGTGCCCTTGGCTCTGTAGCTCTGTTGTTTACTTGTTTTACGGAACACAATGCACTCCTCCAGAGAGGCAGTTGGCAATTTACATCCCGCCCATCAGCATAACAAGGCTCCCTGTTCTCCAGGGCCTGTCTTGCCTTTCTGGTTTTTACACATTTTGTGGATGTCCCTTTTGACCGGTGGGAAGTGATACTTCTTTGTAGTGCAGATTTGCATTGCCCGCTTGCTTGCTTGGCCAAAAAGGGCGTATGCGTTTTCTCCTGAATATGTTCAGGAGAAAACGCATACGCCCTTTTTGGCCAAGTGCATCATTGTCGAAGTTGTGCCCCTTTTCCTGTGCTTTAAAGGCGATTCCAACGTACCTCTTGAAATCTGTTTCCTACTATTCTGCCTCGCTTTCAAGTCCACCTCGTTGCCTTCCCTCAACAGATTTTTGGACGATAGTTGTCCTTTATTACTCGGCCAGTTTGTGAATTGCTGTGCCCCTGAGCTCCATTTTTCAACTCGTCTTTGGTGGGCTGACCACAAGTTCAAAATTTTGGTTCAGGATCTATACTGATTCCCGGTGGGTGGCTGAGACTTTGGTTAATTCTTCTTCCTGCCGGGAAATTACAGTGATATGTGCCCGTCCAAATGCCTAACAGCTACTCTCTCATTGGTTCTCCCTCTTCCCTTTCATCCTCTGCCAAATTGGCAACCTGTGCGAACCAGGAGGTTAAAGGGGCTGTCTCTCCAAGTTGGGAGGTTGATAATGAAGCGGATGGAAAGTCAAACCGGAGCACCAGGAGAGGGACTATTCGTTGAGTTTTAGAAACCTTTCGTATTCACAGTGTGTCCATTCTCTACGATTCCGTACATGTTATATCTGTAGTAATATTCCCTACAACCTGGAGAGTTGGGACCCAAGGAATGTGTGCCATGCATTATTGCTTTAAAGGGTCTGCATTTGCTCACCCAATCTCACCAATCCTCTCAGTCCCAAGTGTCCAGCCTTATGCCACATCCAGCTGTCATTGTAGATAGGGTCATTTCAGGTTTCATCAGAGACCCTGAAGGAATTGTAAAGAATTTCCCAGTTTTTTTGTTTTATTTTTGAAATTCCATTTTATAGTGGGTTTGAGCTGATTCTCGCTGCCATATTTATGCCAGTCTAGACACACTTGATTCCCTTACGGAGACATATCAATACATAGGTTTTAAGATTCTTACTAGTCAGATATATTCCTCTGCGGGAAATATGGGGTTTTGAGTCCCTTTCACTGAGGAAGGTGTAGGTCTTGTCTATTCCATAGTTGGTTTTTGGAACGGTACCCGTGCTTATATCAAACTCTGGTTTTATGCATCACCCCACCTCTCCTTCCCCCTTAAGCAGGCATAAGAGTGTTTTCTAAATGTGAGACACTGTTCTCTTTCCTAACTCAGTTCAAGGGTAGAAATGTTTACAGGATCTTCATAAGTGATATCTTATGATAAGTTTCTTTTTCTGTGTGACTTATTTCACTTAGAATCATCATACCTGAATCCACCCATTTTGCTGCTACTGGTCTTATGACATTGATTTCATGGCTGAGGGATATTGCATCGTACGTAAGTACCACAATTTTTTGAACCATTTTTATATTTCCTGGGATATTTAAGGTGTACCCAAGTTGAGGTCCTTGTAAGCAGTGCAGCCCTAAATTTTGGGGTGGCTGTGTCTTTTTGATTTTCAGTTTTCCCAAGGTATATTCCCTAGACTGGAAGTGCCCTTGGCTCTGTAGCTCTGTTGTTTACTTGTTTTAGGGAACACAATGCACTCCTCCAGAGAGGCAGTTGGCAATTTACATCCCGCCCATCAGCATAACAAGGCTCCCTGTTCTCCAGGGCCTGTCTTGCCTTTCTGGTTTTTACACATTTTGTGGATGTCCCTTTTGACCGGTGGGAAGTGATACTTCTTTGTAGTGCAGATTTGCATTGCCCGCTTGCTTGCTTGGCCAAAAAGGGCGTATGCGTTTTCTCCTGAATATATTCAGGAGAAAACGCATACGCCCTTTTTCGCCAAGTGCATCATTGTCGAAGTTGTACCCCTCTTCCTGTTCTTTAAAGGCGATTCCAACGTACCTCTTGAAATCTGTTTCCTGCTATTCTGCCTCGCTTTCAAGTCCGCCTCGTTGCCTTCCCTCAACAGATTTTTGGACGATAGTTGTCCTTTATTACTCGGCCAGTTTGTGAATTGCTGTGCGCCTGAGCTCCATTTATCAACTCGTTTTTGGTGAGCTGACCGCAAGTCCAAAATTTTGGTTCAGGATCTATACTGATTCCCGGTGGGTGGCTGAGACTTTGGTTAATTCTTCTTCCTGCCGGGAAATTACAGTGATATGTGCCCGTCCAAATGCCTAATAGCTACTCTCTCATTGGTTCTCCCTCTTCCCTTTCATCCTCTGCCAAATTGGCAACCTGTGCGAACCAGGAGGTTAAAGGGGCTGTCTCTCCAAGTTGGGAGGTTGATAATGAAGCAGATGGAAAGTCAAACCGGATCACCAGGCGAGGGACTACTCGTTGAGTTTTAGAAACCTTTCGTATTCACAGTGTGTCCATTCTCTAGGATTCCTGTACATGTTATATCTGTAGTAATATTCCCTTCAACCTGGAGAGTTGGGACCCATGGAATGTGTGCCATGCATTATTGCTTTAAAGGGTCTGCATTTGCTCACCCAATCTCACCAATCCTCTCAGCCCCAAGTGTCCAGGCTTATGCCACATACAGCTGTCATTGTACATAGGGTCATTTCAGGTTTCATCAGAGACCCTGAAGGAATTGTAAAGAATTTCCCAGTTTTTTTGTTTTGTTTTTGAAATTCCTTTTTATAGTGGGTTTGAGCTGATTCTCGCTGCCATATTTATCCCAGTCTAGACACACTTGATTCCCTTACGGAGACATATCAATACATAGGTTTTAAGATTCTTACTAGTCAGATATATTCCTCTGTGGGAAGTATGGGGTTTTGAGTCCCTTTCACTGAGGAAGGTGTAGGTCTTGTCTATTCCATAGTTGGTTTTTGGAACGGTACCTGTTCTTATATCAAACTCTGGTTTTATGCATCACCCCACCTCTCCTTCCCCCTTAAGCAGGCATAAGAGTGTTTTCTAAATGTGAGACACTGTTCTCTTTCCTAACTCAGTTCAAGGGTAGCCATGTTTACAGGATCTTCATAAGTGATATCTTATGATAAGTTTCTTTTTCTGTGTGACTTATTTCACTTAGAATCATCGTACCTGAATCCACCCATTTTGCTGCTACTGGTCTTATGACATTGATTTCATGGCTGAGGGATATTCCATCGTACGTAAGTACCACAATTTTTTGAACCATTTTTATATTTCCTGGGATATTTAAGGTGTACCCAAGTTGAGGTCCTTGTAAGCAGTGCAGCCCTAAATTTTGGGGTGGCTGTGTCTTTTTGATTTTCAGTTTTCCCAAGGTATATTCCCTAGACTGGAAGTGCCCTTGGCTCTGTAGCTCTGTTGTTTACTTGTTTTAGGGAACACAATGCACTCCTCCAGAGAGGCAGTTGGCAATTTACATCCCGCCCATCAGCATAACAAGGCTCCCTGTTCTCCAGGGCCTGTCTTGCCTTTCTGGTTTTTACACATTTTGTGGATGTCCCTTTTGACCGGTGGGAATTGATACTTCTTTGTAGTGCAGATTTGCATTGCCCGCTTGATTGCTTGGCCAAAAAGGGCGTATGCATTTTCTCCTGAATATATTCAGGAGAAAATGCATACGCCCTTTTTGGCCAAGTGCATCATTGTCGAAGTTGTGCCCCTCTTCCTGTGCTTTAAAGGCGATTCCAACGTACCTCTTGAAATCTGTTTCCTGCTATTCTGTATCGCTTTCAAGTCCGCCTCGTTGCCTTCCCTCAACAGATTTTTCGACGATAGTTGTCCTTTATTACTCGGCCAGTTTGTGAATTGCTGTGCCCCTGAGCTCCATTTTTCAACTCGTTTTTGGTGAGCTGACCGCAAGTCCAAAATTTTGGTTCAGGATCTATACTGATTCCCGGTGGGTGGCTGAGACTTTGGTTAATTCTTCTTCCTGCCAGGAAATTACAGTGATATGTGCCCGTCCAAATGCCTAACAGCTACTCTCTCATTGGTTCTCCCTCTTCCCTTTCATCCTCTGCCAAATTGGCAACCTGTGCGAACCAGGAGGTTAAAGGGGCTGTCTCTCCAAGTTGGGAGGTTGATAATGAAGCGGATGGAAAGTCAAACCGGAGCACCAGGAGAGGGACTATTCGTTGAGTTTTAGAAACCTTTCGTATTCACAGTGTGTCCGTTCTCTAGGATTCCCGTACATGTTATATCTGTAGTAATATTCCCTACAACCTGGAGAGTTGGGACCCAAGGAATGTGTGCCATGCATTATTGCTTTAAAGGGTCTGCATTTGCTCACCCAATCTCACCAATCCTCTCAGTCCCAAGTGTCCAGCCTTATGCCACATCCAGCTGTCATTGTAGATAGGGTCATTTCAGGTTTCATCAGAGACCCTGAAGGAATTGTAAAGAATTTCCCAGTTTTTTTGTTTTATTTTTGAAATTCCATTTTATAGTGGGTTTGAGCTGATTCTCGCTGCCATATTTATGCCAGTCTAGACACACTTGATTCCCTTACGGAGACATATCAATACATAGGTTTTAAGATTCTTACTAGTCAGATATATTCCTCTGCGGGAAATATGGGGTTTTGAGTCCCTTTCACTGAAGAAGGTGTAGGTCTTGTCTATTCCATAGTTGGTTTTTGGAACGGTACCCGTGCTTATATCAAACTCTGGTTTTATGCATCACCCCACCTCTCCTTCCCCCTTAAGCAGGCATAAGAGTGTTTTCTAAATGTGAGACACTGTTCTCTTTCCTAACTCAGTTCAAGGGTAGCCATGTTTACAGGATCTTCATAAGTGATATCTTATGATATGTTTCTTTTTCTGTGTGACTTATTTCACTTAGAATCATCGTACCTGAATCCACCCATTTTGCTGCTACTGGTCTTATGACATTTATTTCATGGCTGAGGGATATTCCATCGTACCTAAGTACCACAATTTTTTGAACCATTTTTATATTTCCTGGGATATTTAAGGTGTACCCAAGTTGAGGTCCTTGTAAGCAGTGCAGCCCTAAATTTTGGGGTAGCTGTGTCTTTTTGATTTTCAGTTTTCCCAAGGTATATTCCCTAGACTGGAAGTGCCCTTGGCTCTGTAGCTCTGTTCTTTACTTGTTTTAGGGAACACAATGCACTACTCCAGAGAGGCAGTTGGCAATTTACATCCCGCCCATCAGCATAACAAGGCACCCTGTTCTCCAGGGCCTGTCTTGCCTTTCTGGGTTTTACACATTTTGTGGATGTCCCTTTTGACCGGTGGGAAGTGATACTTCTTTGTAGTGCAGATTTGCATTGCCCGCTTCCTTGTTTGGCCAAAAAGGGCGTATGCGTTTTCTCCTGAATATATTCAGGAGAAAACGCATACGCCCTTTTTGGCCAAGTGCATCATTTTCGAAGTTGTGCCCCTCTTCCTGTGCTTTAAAGGCGATTCCAACGTACCTCTTGAAATCTGTTTCCTGCTATTCTGCCTCGCTTTCAGGTCCACCTCGTTGCCTTCCCTCAACAGATTTTTGGACGATAGTTGTCCTTTATTACTCGGCCAGTTTGTGAATTGCTGTTCCCCTGAGCTCCATTTTTCAACACGTTTTTGGTGAGCTGACCGCAAGTCCAAAATTTTGGTTCAGGATCTATACTGATTCCCGGTTGGTGGCTGAGACTTTGGTTAATTCTTCTTCCTGCCGGGAAATTACAGTGATATGTGCCCGTCCAAATGCCTAACAGCTACTCTCTCATTGGTTCTCCCTCTTCCCTTTCATCCTCTGCCAAATTGGCAACCTGTGCGAACCAGGAGGTTAAAGGGGCTGTCTCTCCAAGTTGGGAGGTTGATAATAAAGCAGATGGAAAGTCAAACCGGAGCACCAGGAGAGGGACTATTCGTTGAGTTTTAAAACCTTTCGTATTCACAGTGTGTCCGTTCTCTAGGATTCCCGTACATGTTATATCTGCAGTAATATTCCCTTCAACCTGGAGAGTTGGGACCCATGGAATGTGTGCCATGCATTATTGCTTTAAAGGGTCTGCATTTGCTCACCCAATCTCACCAATCCTCTCAGTCCCAAGTGTCCAGCCTTATGCCACATCCAGCTGTCATTGTAGATAGGGTCATTTCAGGTTTCATCAGAGACCCTGAAGGAATTGTAAAGAATTTCCCAGTTTTTTTGTTTTATTTTTGAAATTCCTTTTTATAGTGGGTTTGAGCTGATTCTCGCTGCCATGTTTATCCCAGTCTAGACACACTTGATTCCCTTACGGAGACATATCAATACATAGGTTTTAAGATTCTTACTAGTCAGATATATTCCTCTGCGGGAAATATGGGGTTTTGAGTCCCTTTCACTGAGGAAGGTGTAGGTCTTGTCTATTCCATAGTTGGTTTTTGGAACGGTACCTGTGCTTATATCAAACTCTGGTTTTATGCATCACCCCACCTCTCCTTCCCCCTTAAGCAGGCATAAGAGTGTTTTCTAAATGTGAGACACTGTTCTCTTTCCTAACTCAGTTCAAGTGTAGCCATGTTTACAGGATCTTCATAAGTGATATCTTATGATAAGTTTCTTTTTCTGTGTGACTTATTTCACTTAGAATCATCGTACCTGAATCCACCCATTTTGCTGCTACTGGTCTTATGACATTTATTTCATGGCTGAGGGATATTCCATCGTACCTAAGTACCACAATTTTTTGAACCATTTTTATATTTCTTGGGATATTTAAGGTGTACCCAAGTTGAGGTCCTTGTAAGCAGTGCAGCCCTAAATTTTGGGGTGGCTGTGTCTTTTTGATTTTCAGTTTTCCCAAGGTATATTCCCTAGACTTGAAGTGCCCTTGGCTCTGTAGCTCTGTTGTTTACTTGTTTTAGGGAACACAATGCACTCCTCCAGAGAGGCAGTTGGCAATTTACATCCCGCCCATCAGCATAACAAGGCTCCCTGTTCTCCAGGGCCTGTCTTGCCTTTCTGGTTTTTACACATTTTGTGGATGTCCCTTTTGACCGGTGGGAAGTGATACTTCTTTGTAGTGCAGATTTGCATTGCCCGCTTGCTTGCTTGGCCAAAAAGGGCGTATGCGTTTTCTCCTGAATATATTCAGGAGAAAACACATACGCCCTTTTTGGCCAAGTGCATCATTGTCGAAGTTGTGCCCCTCTTCCTGTGCTTTAAAGGCGATTCCAACGTACCTCTTGAAATCTGTTTCCTGCTATTCTGCCTCGCTTTCAAGTCCGCCTCGTTGCCTTCCCTCAACAGATTTTTGGACGATAGTTGTCCTTTATTACTCGGCCAGTTTGTGAATTGCTGTGCCCCTGAGCTCCATTTTTCAACTCGTTTTTGGTGAGCTGACCGCAAGTCCAAAATTTTGGTTCAGGATCTATACTGATTCCCGGTGGGTGGCTGAGACTTTGGTTAATTCTTCTTCCTGCCGGGAAATTACAGTGATATGTGCCCGTCCAAATGCCTAACAGCTACTCTCTCATTGGTTCTCCCTCTTCCCTTTCATCCTCTGCCCAATTGGCAACCTGTGCGGACCAGGAGGTTAAAGGGGCTGTCTCTCCAAGTTGGGAGGTTGATAATAAAGCAGATGGAAAGTCAAACCGGAGCACCAGGAGAGGGACTATTCGTTGAGTTTTAGAAACCTTTCGTATTCACAGTGTGTCCGTTCTCTAGGATTCCCGTACATGTTATATCTGTAGTAATATTCCCTTCAACCTGGAGAGTTGGGACCCATGGAATGTGTGCCATGCATTATTGCTTTAAAGGGTCTGCATTTGCTCACCCAATCTCACCAATCCTCTCAGTCCCAAGTGTCCAGCCTTATGCCTCATCCAGCTGTCATTGTAGATAGGGTCATTTCAGGTTTCATCAGAGACCCTGAAGGAATTGTAAAGAATTTCCCAGTTTTTTTGTTTTATTTTTGAAATTCCTTTTTATAGTGGGTTTGAGCTGATTCTCACTGCCATATTTATCCCAGTCTAGACACACTTGATTCCCTTATGGAGACATATCAATACATAGGTTTTAAGGTTCTTACTAGTCAGATATATTCCTCTGCGGGGAATATGGGGTTTTGAGTCCCTTTCACTGAGGAAGGTGTAGGTCTTGTCTAATTCATAGTTGGTTTTTGGAACGGTACCTGTGCTTATATCAAACTCTGGTTTTATGCATCACCCCACCTCTCCTTCCCCCTTAAGCAGGCATAAGAGTGTTTTCTAAATGTGAGACTCTGTTCTCTTTCCTAACTCAGTTCAAGTGTAGCCATGTTTACAGGATCTTCATAAGTGATATCTTATGATAAGTTTCTTTTTCTCTGTGACTTATTTCACTTAGAATCATCGTACCTGAATCCACCCATTTTGCTGCTACTGGTCTTATGACATTGATTTCATGGCTGAGGGATATTCCATCGTACATAAGTAACACAATTTTTTGAACCATTTTTATATTTCCTGGGATATTTAAGGTGTACCCAAGTTGAGGTCCTTGTAAGCAGTGCAGCCCTAAATTTTGGGGTGGCTGTGTCTTTTTGATTTTCAGTTTTCCCAAGGTATATTCCCTAGACTGGAAGTGCCCTTGGCTCTGTAGCTCTGTTGTTTACTTGTTTTACGGAACACAATGCACTCCTCCAGAGAGGCAGTTGGCAATTTACATCCCGCCCATCAGCATAACAAGGCTCCCTGTTCTCCAGGGCCTGTCTTGCCTTTCTGGTTTTTACACATTTTGTGGATGTCCCTTTTGACCGGTGGGAAGTGATACTTCTTTGTAGTGCAGATTTGCATTGCCCGCTTGCTTGCTTGGCCAAAAAGGGCGTATGCGTTTTCTCCTGAATATATTCAGGAGAAAACCGCATACGCCCTTTTTGGCCAAGTGCATCATTGTCGAAGTTGTGGCCCTCTTCCTGTGCTTTAAAGGCGATTCCAACGTACCTCTTGAAATCTGTTTCCTGCTATTCTGCCTCGCTTTCAAGTCCGCCTAGTTGCCTTCCCTCAACAGATTTTTGGACGATAGTTGTCCTTTATTACTCGGCCAGTTTGTGAATTGCTGTGCCCCTGAGCTCCATTTTTCAACTCGTTTTTGGTGAGCTGACCGCAAGTCCAAAATTTTGGTTCAGGATCTATACTGATTCCCGGTGGGTGGCTGAGACTTTGGTTAATTCTTCTTCCTGCCGGGAAATTACAGTGATATGTGCCCGTCCAAATGCCTAACAGCTACTCTCTCATTGGTTCTCCCTCTTCCCTTTCATCCTCTGCCAAATTGGCAACCTGTGCGAACCTGGAGGTTAAAGGGGCTGTCTCTCCAAGTTGGGAGGTTGATAATAAAGCAGATGGAAAGTCAAACCGGAGCACCAGGAGAGGGACTATTCGTTGAGTTTTAGAAACCTTTCGTATTCACAGTGTGTTCGTTCTCTAGGATTTCCGTACATGTTATATCTGTAGTAATATTCCCTTCAACCTGGAGAGTTGGGACCCATGGAATGTGTGCCATGCATTATTGCTTTAAAGGGTCTGCATTTGCTCACCCAATCTCACCAATCCTCTCAGTCCCAAGTGTCCAGCCTTATGCCACATCCAGCTGTCATTGTAGATAGGGTCATTTCAGGATTCATCAGAGACCCTGAAGGAATTCCCAGTTTTTTGTTTTATTTTTGAAATTCCTTTTTATAGTGGGTTTGAGCTGATTCTCGCTGCCATATTTATCCCAGTCTAGACACACTTGATTCCCTTACGGAGACATATCAATACATAGGTTTTAAGATTCTTACTAGTCAGATATATTCCTCTGCGGGAAATATGGGGTTTTGAGTCCCTTTCACTGAGGAAGGTGTAGGTCTTGTCTATTCCATAGTTGGTTTTTGGAACGGTACCTGTGCTTATATCAAACTCTGGTTTTATGCATCACCCCACCTCTCCTTCCCCCTTAAGCAGGCATAAGAGTGTTTTCTAAATGTGAGACACTGTTCTCTTTCCTAACTCAGTTCAAGTGTAGCCATGTTTACAGGATCTTCATAAGTGATATCTTATGATAAGTTTCTTTTTCTGTGTCTTATTTCACTTAGAATCATCGTACCTGAATCCACCCATTTTGCTGCTACTGGTCTTATGACATTGATTTCATGGCTGAGGGATATTCCATCGTACCTAAGTACCACAATTTTTTGAACCATTTTTATATTTCTTGGGATATTTAAGGTGTACCCAAGTTGAGGTCCTTGTAAGCAGTGCAGCCCTAAATTTTGGGGTGGCTGTGTCTTTTTGATTTTCAGTTTTCCCAAGGTATATTCCCTAGACTTGAAGTGCCCTTGGCTCTGTAGCTCTGTTGTTTACTTGTTTTAGGGAACACAATGCACTCCTCCAGAGAGGCAGTTGGCAATTTACATCCCGCCCATCAGCATAACAAGGCTCCCTGTTCTCCAGGGCCTGTCTTGCCTTTCTGGTTTTTACACATTTTGTGGATGTCCCTTTTGACCGGTGGGAAGTGATACTTCTTTGTAGTGCAGATTTGCATTGCCCGCTTGCTTGCTTGGCCAAAAAGGGTGTATGCGTTTTCTCCTGAATATATTCAGGAGAAAACGCATACGCCCTTTTTGGCCAAGTGCATCATTGTCGAAGTTGTGCCCCTCTTCCTGTGCTTTAAAGGCGATTCCAACGTACCTCTTGAAATCTGTTTCCTGCTATTCTGCCTCGCTTTCAAGTCCGCCTCGTTGCCTTCCCTCAACAGATTTTTGGACGATAGTTGTCCTTTATTACTCGGCCAGTTTGTGAATTGCTGTGCTCCTGAGCTCCATTTTTCAACTCGTTTTTGGTGAGCTGACCGCAAGTCCAAAATTTTGGTTCAGGATCTATACTGATTCCCGGTGGGTGGCTGAGACTTTGGTTAATTCTTCTTCCTGCCGGGAAATTACAGTGATATGTGCCCGTCCAAATGCCTAACAGCTACTCTCTCATTGGTTCTCCCTCTTCCCTTTCATCCTCTGCCCAATTGGCAACCTGTGCGGACCAGGAGGTTAAAGGGGCTGTCTCTCCAAGTTGGGAGGTTGATAATAAAGCAGATGGAAAGTCAAACCGGAGCACCAGGAGAGGGACTATTCGTTGAGTTTTAGAAACCTTTCGTATTCACAGTGTGTCCGTTCTCTAGGATTCCCGTACATGTTATATCTGTAGTAATATTCCCTTCAACCTGGAGAGTTGGGACCCATGGAATGTGTGCCATGCATTATTGCTTTAAAGGGTCTGCATTTGCTCACCCAATCTCACCAATCCTCTCAGTCCCAAGTGTCCAGCCTTATGCCTCATCCAGCTGTCATTGTAGATAGGGTCATTTCAGGTTTCATCAGAGACCCTGAAGGAATTGTAAAGAATTTCCCAGTTTTTTTGTTTTATTTTTGAAATTCCTTTTTATAGTGGGTTTGAGCTGATTCTCGCTGCCATATTTATCCCAGTCTAGACACACTTGATTCCTTTATGGAGACATATCAATACATAGGTTTTAAGGTTCTTACTAGTCAGATATATTCCTCTGCGGGGAATATGGGGTTTTGAGTCCCTTTCACTGAGGAAGGTGTAGGTCTTGTCTAATTCATAGTTGGTTTTTGGAACGGTACCTGTGCTTATATCAAACTCTGGTTTTATGCATCACCCCACCTCTCCTTCCCCCTTAAGCAGGCATAAGAGTGTTTTCTAAATGTGAGACTCTGTTCTCTTTCCTAACTCAGTTCAAGTGTAGCCATGTTTACAGGATCTTCATAAGTGATATCTTATGATAAGTTTCTTTTTCTCTGTGACTTATTTCACTTAGAATCATCGTACCTGAATCCACCCATTTTGCTGCTACTGGTCTTATGACATTGATTTCATGGCTGAGGGATATTCCATCGTACATAAGTAACACAATTTTTTGAACCATTTTTATATTTCCTGGGATATTTAAGGTGTACCCAAGTTGAGGTCCTTGTAAGCAGTGCAGCCCTAAATTTTGGGGTGGCTGTGTCTTTTTGATTTTCAGTTTTCCCAAGGTATATTCCCTAGACTGGAAGTGCCCTTGGCTCTGTAGCTCTGTTGTTTACTTGTTTTAGGGAACACAATGCACTCCTCCAGAGAGGCAGTTGGCAATTTACATCCCGCCCATCAGCATAACAAGGCTCCCTGTTCTCCAGGGCCTGTCTTGCCTTTCTGGTTTTTACACATTTTGTGGATGTCCCTTTTGACCGGTGGGAAGTGATACTTCTTTGTAGTGCAGATTTGCATTGCCCGCTTGCTTGCTTGGCCAAAAAGGGCGTATGCGTTTTCTCCTGAATATATTCAGGAGAAAACCGCATACGCCCTTTTTGGCCAAGTGCATCATTGTCGAAGTTGTGGCCCTCTTCCTGTGCTTTAAAGGCGATTCCAACGTACCTCTTGAAATCTGTTTCCTGCTATTCTGCCTCGCTTTCAAGTCCGCCTAGTTGCCTTCCCTCAACAGATTTTTGGACGATAGTTGTCCTTTATTACTCGGCCAGTTTGTGAATTGCTGTGCCCCTGAGCTCCATTTTTCAACTCGTTTTTGGTGAGCTGACCGCAAGTCCAAAATTTTGGTTCAGGGTCTATACTGATTCCCGGTGGGTGGCTGAGACTTTGGTTAATTCTTCTTCCTGCCGGGAAATTACAGTGATATGTGCCCGTCCAAATGCCTAACAGCTACTCTCTCATTGGTTCTCCCTCTTCCCTTTCATCCTCTGCCAAATTGGCAACCTGTGCGAACCTGGAGGTTAAAGGGGCTGTCTCTCCAAGTTGGGAGGTTGATAATAAAGCAGATGGAAAGTCAAACCGGAGCACCAGGAGAGGGACTATTCGTTGAGTTTTAGAAACCTTTCGTATTCACAGTGTGTTCGTTCTCTAGGATTCCCGTACATGTTATATCTGTAGTAATATTCCCTTCAACCTGGAGAGTTGGGACCCATGGAATGTGTGCCATGCATTATTGCTTTAAAGGGTCTGCATTTGCTCACCCAATCTCACCAATCCTCTCAGTCCCAAGTGTCCAGCCTTATGCCACATCCAGCTGTCATTGTAGATAGGGTCATTTCAGGTTTCATCAGAGACCCTGAAGGAATTCCCAGTTTTTTGTTTTATTTTTGAAATTCCTTTTTATAGTGGGTTTGAGCTGATTCTCGCTGCCATATTTATCCCAGTCTAGACACACTTGATTCCCTTACGGAGACATATCAATACATAGGTTTTAAGATTCTTACTAGTCAGATATATTCCTCTGCGGGAAATATGGGGTTTTGAGTCCCTTTCACTGAGGAAGGTGTAGGTCTTGTCTATTCCATAGTTGTTTTTTGGAATGGTACCTGTGCTTATATCACACTTTGGTTTTATGCATCACCCCACCTCTCCTTCCCCCTTAAGCAGGCATAAGAGTGTTTTCTAAATGTGAGACACTGTTCTCTTTCCTAACTCAGTTCAAGTGTAGCCATGTTTACAGGATCTTCATAAGTGATATCTTATGATAAGTTTCTTTTTCTCTGTGACTTATTTCACTTATAATCATCGTACCTGAATCCACCCATTTTACAGCTACTGGTCTTATGACATTGATTTCATGGCTGAGGGATATTCCATCGTACGTACGTACCACAATTTTTTGAACCATTTTTATATTTTCTGGGATATTTAAGGTGTACCCAAGTTGAGGTCCTTGTAAGCAGTGCAGCCCTAAATTTTGGAATGGCTCTGTCTTATTGATTTTCAGTTTTCCCAAGGTATATTCCCTAGACTGGAAGTGGCCTGGCTCTGTAGCTCTGTTGTTTACTTGTTTTAGGGAACACAATGCACTCCTCCAGAGAGGCAGTTGGCAATTTACATCCCGCCCATCAGCATAACAAGGCTCCCTGTTCGCCAGGGCCTGTCTTGCCTTTCTGGTTTTTACACATTTTGTGGATATCCCTTTTGACCGGTGGGAGGTGATACATCTTTGTAGTGCAGACTTGCATTGCCCGCTTGCTTGCTTGGCCAAAAAGGGTGTATGCGTTTTCTCCTGAATATATTCAGGAGAAAACGCATACGCCCTTTTGGGCCAAGTGCATCATTGTCGAAGTTGTGCCCCTCTTCCTGTGCTTTAAAGGCGATTCCAACGTACCTCTTGAAATCTGTTTCCTGCTATTCTGCCTCGCTTTCAAGTCCACCCCGTTGCCTTCCCTCAACAGATTTTTGGACGATAGTTGTCCTTTATTACTCGGCCAGTTTGTGTATTGCTGTGCCCCTGAGCTCCATTTTTCAACTCGTTTTTGGTGAGCTGACCGCAAGTCCAAAATTTTGGTTCAGGAACTATGCTGTTTCCCGGTGGGGGGCTGAGACTTTGGTTAATTCTTCTTCCTGCCGGGGATTTAGAGTGATATGTGCCCGTCCAAATGCCTAACAGCTACTCTCTCATTGGTTCTCCCACTTCCCTTTCATCCTCTGCCAAATTGGCAACCTGTGCGAACCAGGAGGTTAAAGGGGCTGTCTCTCCAAGTTGGGAGGTTGATAGTAAAGCAGATGGAAAGTCAAACCGGAGCACCAGGAGAGGGACTATTCGTTGAGTTTTAGAAACCTTTCGTATTCACAGTGTGTCCGTTCTCTAGGTTTCCCGTACATGTTATAACTTTGGTAATATTCCCTTCAACCTGGAGAGTTGGGACCCATGGAATGGGTGCCATGCATTATTGCTTTAAAGGGTCTGCATTTGTTCATCCAATCTCACAAATCCTCTCAGTCCCAAGTGTCCAGCCTTATGCCACATCCAGCTGTGATTGTAGATAGGGTCATTCGAGGTTTCATCAGAGACCCTGAAGGAATTGTAAAGAATTTCCCAGTTTTTTTGTTTTGTTTTTGAAATTCCTTTTTATAGTGGGTTTGAGCAGATTCTCGCTGCCATGTTTATGCCAGTCTAGACACACTTGATTCCCTTATGGAGACATATCAATACATAGGTTTTAAGATTCTTACTAGTCAGATACATTCCTCTGTGGGAAATATGGTGTTTTGAGTCCCTTTCACTGAGGAAGGTGTAGGTCTTGTCTATTCCATAGTTGGTTTTTGGAACGGTACCTGTGCTTATATCAAACTCTGGTTTTATTCATCACCCCACCTCTCCTTCCCCCTTAAGCAGGCATAAGAGTGTTTTCTAAATGTGAGACACTGATCTCTTTCCTAACTCAGTTCAAGTGTAGCCATGTTTACAGGATCTTCATGAGTGATATCTTATGATAAGTTTCTTTTTCTGTGTGACTTATTTCACTTAGAATCATCGTACCTGAATCCACCCATTTTGCTGCTACTGGTCTTATGACATTGATTTCATGGCTGAGGGATATTCCATCGTATGTAAGTACCACAATTTTTTGAACCATTTTTATATTTCCTGGGATATTTAAGGTGTACCCAAGTTGAGGTCCTTGTAAGCAGTGCAGCCCTAAATTTTGGGGTGGCTCTGTCTTATTGATTTTCAGTTTTCCCAAGGTATATTCCCTAGACTGGAAGTGCCCTTGGCTCTGTAGCTCTGTTGTTTACTTGTTTTAGGGAACACAATGCACTCCTCCAGAGAGGCAGTTGGCAATTTACATCCCGCCCATCAGCATAACAAGGCTCCCTGTTCTCCAGGGCCTGTCTTGCCTTTCTGGTTTTTACACATTTTGTGGATGTCCCTTTTGACCGGTGGGAGGTGATACATCTTTGTAGTGCAGATTTGCATTGCCCGCTTGCTTGCTTGGCCAAAAAGGGCGTATGCGTTTTCTCCTGAATATATTCAGGAGAAAACTCATACGCCGTTTTGGGCCAAGTGCATCATTGTCGAAGTTGTGCCCCTCTTCCTGTGCTTTAAAGGCGCTTCCAACGTACCTCTTGAAATCTGTTTCCTGCTATTCTGCCTCGCTTTCAAGTCCACCCCGTTGCCTTCCCTCAACAGATTTTTGGACGATAGTTGTCCTTTATTACTCGGCCAGTTTGTGTATTGCTGTGCCCCTGAGCTCCATTTTTCAACTCGTTTTTGGTGAGCTGACCGCAAGTCCAAAATTTTGGTTCAGGAACTATGATGGTTCCCGGTGGGGGGCTGAGACTTTGGTTAATTCTTCTTCCTGCCGGGAAGTTAGAGTGATATGTGCCCGTCCAAATGCCTAACAGCTACTCTCTCATTGGTTCTCCCACTTCCCTTTCA
The DNA here is from genome assembly GCF_949752795.1 of Hyperoodon ampullatus. Lineage (NCBI taxonomy): Eukaryota > Metazoa > Chordata > Mammalia > Artiodactyla > Ziphiidae > Hyperoodon > Hyperoodon ampullatus. The sequence continues at coordinate 284,741 of NW_027640655.1, read as the reverse complement.
TCCTCTGCCAAATTGGCAACCTGTGCGGACCAGGAGGTTAAAGGGGCTGTCTCTCCAAGTTGGGAGGTTGATAGTAAAGCAGATGGAAAGTCAAACCGGAGCACAAGGAGAGGGACTATTCGTTGAGTTTTAGAAACCTTTCGTATTCACAGTGTGTCCGTTCTCTAGTTTTCCCGTACATGTTATAACTGTAGTAATTTTCCCTTCAACCTGGAGAGTTGGGACCCATGGAGTGGGTGCCATGCATTATTGCTTTAAAGGGTCTGCATTTGTTCATCCAATATCACCAATCCTCTCAGTCCCAAGTGTCCAGCCTTATGCCACATCCAGCTGTCATTGTAGATAGGGTCATTCGAGGTTTCATCAGAGACCCTGAAGGAATTGTAAAGAATTTCCCAGTTTTTTTGTTTTGTTTTTGAAATTCCTTTTTATAGTGGGTTTGAGCTGATTCTCGCTGCCATGTTTATGCCAGTCTAGACACACTTGATTCCCTTACGGAGACATATCAATACATAGGTTTTAAGATTCTTACTAGTCAGATATATTCCTCTGCGGGAAATATGGTGTTTTGAGTCCCTTTCACTGAGGAAGGTGTAGGTCTTGTCTATTCCATAGTTGGTTTTTGGAACGGTACCTGTGCTTATATCAAACTCTGGTTTTATGCATCACCCCACCTCTCCTTCCCCCTTAAGCAGGCATAAGAGTGTTTTCTAAATGTGAGACACTGATCTGTTTCCTAACTCAGTTCAAGTGTAGCCATGTTTACAGGATCTTCATAAGTGATATCATATGATAAGTTTCTTTTTCTCTGTGACTTATTTCACTTAGAATCATCGTACCTGAATCCACCCATCTTGCTGCTACTGGTCTTATGACATTGATTTCATGGCTGAGGGATATTCCATCGTACGTAAGTACCACAATTTTTTGAACCATTTTTATATTTCCTGGGATATTTAAGGTGTACCCAAGTTGAGGTCCTTGTAAGCAGTGCAGCCCTAAATTTTGGGGTGGCTCTGTCTTATTGATGTTCAGTTTTCCCAACGTATATTCCCTAGACTGGAAGTGCCCTTGGCTCTGTAGCTCTGTTGTTTACTTGTTTTGGGAACACAATGTACTCCTCCAGAGAGGCAGTTGGCAATGTACATGCCGCCCATCAGCATAACAGGGCTCCCTGTTCTCCATGGCCTGTCTTGCTTTCTTGTTTTTACACATTTTGTGGATGTCCCTTTTGACCGGTGGGAAGTGATACTTCTTTGTAGTGCAGATTTGCATTGCCCGCTTGCTTGCTTGGCCAAAAAGGGTGTATGCCTTTTCTCCTGAATATATTCAGGAGAAAACGTATACGCCCTTTTTGGCCAAGTGCATCATTGTCGAAGTTGTGCCCCTCTTCCTGTGCTTTAAAGGCGATTCCAACGTACCTCTTGAAATCTGTTTCCTGCTATTCTGCCTCGCTTTCAAGTCCGCCTCGTTGCCTTCCCTCAACAGATTTTTGGACGATAGTTGTCCTTTATTACTCGGCCAGTTTGTGAATTGCTGTACCCCTGAGCTCCATTTTTCAACTCGTTTTTGGTGAGCTGACCGCAAGTCCAAAATTTTGGTTCAGGACCTATGCTGGTTCCCGGTGGGGGGCTGAGACTTTGGTTAATTCTTCTTCCTGCTGGGAAATTAGAGTGATATATGCCCGTCCAAATGCCTAACAGCTACTCTCTCATTGGTTGTCCCTCTTCCCTTTCATCCTCTGCCAAATTGGCAACCTGTGCGATCCAGGAGGTTAAAGGGTCTGTCTCCCCAAGTTGGGAGGTTGATAGTAAAGCAGATGGAAAGTCAAACCGGAGCACCAGGAGAGGGAGTATTCGTTGAGGTTTAGAAACCTTTCGTATTCACAGTGTGTCCGTTCTCTAGGTTTCCCGTACAAGTTATAACTGTAGTAATATTCCCTTCTACCTGGAGAGTTGGGACCCATGGAATGGGTGCCATGCATTATTGCTTAAAGGGTCTGCATTTGCTCACCCAATCTCACAAATCCTCTCAGTCCCAAATGTCCAGCCTTATGCCACATCCAGCTGTCGTTGTAGATAGGGTCATTCCAGGTTTCCTCAGAGACCCTGAAGGAATTGTAAAGAATTTCCCAGTGTTTTTGTTTTGTTTTTGAAATTCCTTTTTATAGTGGGTTTGAGCTGATTCTCGCTGCCATGTTTATGCCAGTCTAGACACACTTGATTCCCTTACGGAGACATATCAATACATAGGTTTTAAGATTCTTACTAGTCAGATATATTCCTCTGCGGGAAATATGGGGTTTTGAGTCCCTTTCACTGAGGAAGGTGTAGGTCTTGTCTATTCCATAGTTGGTTGTTGGAACGGTACCTATGCTTATATCAAACTCTGGTTTTATGCATCACCCCACCTCTCCTTCCCCCTTAAGCAGGCATAAGAGTGTTTTCTAAATGTGAGACACTGTTCTCTTTCCTAACTCAGTTCAAGTGTAGCCATGTTTACAGGATCTTCATAAGTGATATCTTATAATAAGTTTCTTTTTCTGTGTGACTTATTTCACTTAGAATCATCGTACCTGAATCCACCCATTTTGCTGCTACTTGTCTTATGACATTGATTTCATGGCTGAGGGATATTCCATCATACATAAGTACCAGAATTTTTTGAACCATTTTTATATTTTCTGGGATATTTAAGGTGAACCCAAGTTGAGGTCCTTGTAAGCAGTGCAGCCCTAAATTTTGGGGTGGCTGTGTCTTATTGATTTTCAGTTTTCCCAAGGTATATTCCCTAGACTGGAAGTGCCCTTGGCTCTGTAGGTCTGCTGTTTACTTGTTTTAGGGAACACAATGCACTCCTCCAGAGAGGAGGTTGGCAATTTACATCCCGCCCATCAGCATAACAAGGCTCCCTGTTTTCCAGGGCCTGTCTTGCCTTTCTGGTTTTTACACATTTTGTGGATGTCCTTTTGACTGGTGGGAGGTGATACATCTTTGTAGTGCAGATTTGCATTGCCCGCTTGCTTGCTTGGCCCAAAAGGGCGTATGCGTTTTCTCCTGAATATATTCAGGAGAAAACGCATACGCCCTTTTGGGCCAAGTGCATCATTGTCGAAGTTGTGCCCCTCTTCCTGTGCTTTAAAGGTGATTCCAACATACCTCTTGAAATCTGTTCCTGCTATTCTGCCTCGCTTTCAAGTCCGCCTCGTTGCCTTCCCTCAACAGATTTTTGGACGATAGTTGTCCTTTATTACTTGGCCTGTTTGGGAATTGCTGTACCCCTGAGCTCCATTTTTCAACTCGTTTTTGGTGAGCTGACCACAAGTCCAAAATTTTTGTTCAGGACCTATGCTGGTTCCCGGTGGGGGGCTGAGACTTTGGTTAATTCTTCTTCCTGCTGGGAAATTACAGTGATATGTACCCGTCCAAATGCCTAACAGCTAATCTCTCATTGGTTCTCCCTCTTCCCTTTCATCCTCTGCCCAATTGGCAACCTGTGCGAAACAGGAGGTTAAAGGGGCTGTCTCTCCAAGTTGGGAGGTTGATAGTAAAGCAGGTGGAAAATCAAACCGAAGCACCAGGAGAGGGACTATTCGTTGAGTTTTAGAAACCTTTCGTATTCACAGTGTGTCCGTTCTCTAGGTTTCCCGTACATGCTATATCTGTAGTAATATTCCCTTCAACCTGGAGAGTTGGGACCCATGGAATGTGTGCCATGCATTATTGCTTTAAAGGGTCTGCATTTGCTCACCCAATCTCACCAATCCCCTCAGTCCCAAGTGTCCAGCCTTATGCCATATCCAGCTGTGATTGTAGATAGGGTCATTCGAGGTTTCATCATTGACCCTGAAGGAATTGTAAAGAATTTCCCAGTTTTTTTGTTTTGTTTTTGAAATTCCTTTTTATAGTGGGTTTGAGCTGATTCTCGCTGCCATGTTTATGCCAGTCTAGACACACTTGATTCCCTTACGGAGACATATCAATACATAGGTTTTAAGGTTCTTACTAGTCAGATATATTCCTCTGCGGGGAATATGGGGTTTTGAGTCCCTTTCACTGAGGAAGGTGTAGGTCTTGTCTAATTCATAGTTGGTTTTTGGAACGGTACCTGTGCTTATATCAAACTCTGGTTTTATGCATCACCCCACCTCTCCTTCCCCCTTAAGCAGGCATAAGAGTGTTTTCTAAATGTGAGACTCTGTTCTCTTTCCTAACTCAGTTCAAGTGTAGCCATGTTTACAGGATCTTCATAAGTGATATCTTATGATAAGTTTCTTTTTCTCTGTGACTTATTTCACTTAGAATCATCGTACCTGAATCCACCCATTTTGCTGCTACTGGTCTTATGACATTGATTTCATGGCTGAGGGATATTCCATCGTACGTAAGTACCACAATTTTTTGAACCATTTTTATATTTCCTGGGATATTTAAGGTGTACCCAAGTTGAGGTCCTTGTAAGCAGTGCAGCCCTAAATTTTGGGGTGGCTGTGTCTTTTTGATTTTCAGTTTTCCCAAGGTATATTCCCTAGACTGGAAGTGCCCTTGGCTCTGTAGCTCTGTTGTTTACTTGTTTTAGGGAACAGAATGCACTCCTCCAGAGAGGCAGTTGGCAATTTACATCCCGCCCATCAGCATAACAAGGCTCCCTGTTCTCCAGGGCCTGTCTTGCCTTTCTGGTTTTTACACATTTTGTGGATGTCCCTTTTGACCGGTGGGAAGTGATACTTCTTTGTAGTGCAGATTTGCATTGCCCGCTTGCTTGCTTGGCCAAAAAGGGCGTATGCGTTTTCTCCTGAATATATTCAGGAGAAAACCGCATACGCCCTTTTTGGCCAAGTGCATCATTGTCGAAGTTGTGGCCCTCTTCCTGTGCTTTAAAGGCGATTCCAACGTACCTCTTGAAATCTGTTTCCTGCTATTCTGCCTCGCTTTCAAGTCCGCCTAGTTGCCTTCCCTCAACAGATTTTTGGACGATAGTTGTCCTTTATTACTCGGCCAGTTTGTGAATTGCTGTGCCCCTGAGCTCCATTTTTCAACTCGTTTTTGGTGAGCTGACCGCAAGTCCAAAATTTTGGTTCAGGATCTATACTGATTCCCGGTGGGTGGCTGAGACTTTGGTTAATTCTTCTTCCTGCCGGGAAATTACAGTGATATGTGCCCGTCCAAATGCCTAACAGCTACTCTCTCATTGGTTCTCCCTCTTCCCTTTCATCCTCTGCCAAATTGGCAACCTGTGCGAACCTGGAGGTTAAAGGGGCTGTCTCTCCAAGTTGGGAGGTTGATAATAAAGCAGATGGAAAGTCAAACCGGAGCACCAGGAGAGGGACTATTCGTTGAGTTTTAGAAACCTTTCGTATTCACAGTGTGTTCGTTCTCTAGGATTCCCGTACATGTTATATCTGTAGTAATATTCCCTTCAACCTGGAGAGTTGGGACCCATGGAATGTGTGCCATGCATTATTGCTTTAAAGGGTCTGCATTTGCTCACCCAATCTCACCAATCCTCTCAGTCCCAAGTGTCCAGCCTTATGCCACATCCAGCTGTCATTGTAGATAGGGTCATTTCAGGTTTCATCAGAGACCCTGAAGGAATTGTAAAGAATTTCCCAGTTTTTTTGTTTTATTTTTGAAATTCCTTTTTATAGTGGGTTTGAGCTGATTCTCGCTGCCATATTTATCCCAGTCTAGACACACTTGATTCCCTTACGGAGACATAACAATACATAGGTTTTAAGATTCTTACTAGTCAGATATATTCCTCTGCGGGAAATATGGGGTTTTGAGTCCCTTTCACTGAGGAAGGTGTAGGTCTTGTCTATTCGATAGTTGGTTTTTGGAACGGTACCTGTGCTTATATCAAACTCTGGTTGTATGCATCACCCCACCTCTCCTTCCCCCTTAAGCACGCATAAGAGTGTTTTCTAAATGTGAGACACTGTTCTCTTTCCTAACTCAGTTCAAGTGTAGCCATGTTTACAGGATCTTCATAAGTGATATCTTATGATAAGTTTCTTTTTCTCTGTGACTTATTTCACTTAGAATCATCGTACCTGAATCCACCCATTTTACTGCTACTGGTCTTATGACATTGATTTCATGGCTGAGGGATATTCCATCGTACGTACGTACCACAATTTTTTGAACCATTTTTATATTTCCTGGGATATTTAAGGTGTACCCAAGTTGAGGTCCTTGTAAGCAGTGCAGCCCTAAATATTGGGGTGGCTGTGTCTTTTTGATTTTCAGTTTTCCCAAGGTATATTCCCTAGACTGGAAGTGCCCTTGGCTCTGTAGCTCTGTTGTTTACTTGTTTTAGGGAACACAATACACTCCTCCAGAGAGGCAGTTGGCAATTTACATCCCGCCCATCAGCATATCAAGGCTCCCTGTTCTCCAGGGCCTGTCTTGCCTTTCTGGTTTTTACACATTTTGTGGATGTCCCTTTTGACCGGTGGGAAGTGATACTTCTTTGTAGTGCAGATTTGCATTGCCCGCTTGCTTGCTTGGCCAAAAAGGGCGTATGCGTTTTCTCCTGAATATATTCAGAAGAAAACGCATACGCCCTTTTGGGCCAAGTGCATCATTGTCGAAGTTGTGCCCCTCTTCCTGTGCTTTAAAGGCGATTCCAACGTACCTCTTGAAATCAGTTTCCTGCTATTCTGCCTCGCTTTCAGTCCGCCTCGTTGCCTTCCCTCAACAGATATTTGCACGATAGTTGTCCTTTATTACACGGCCAGTTTGTGAATTGCTGTGCCCCTGAGCTCCATTTTTCAACTCGTTTTAGGTGAGCTGACCGCAAATCTAAAATTTTGGTTCAGGACCTATACTGGTTCCCGGTGGGGGGCTGAGACTTTGGTTAATTCTTCTTCCTGCCGGGAAATTACAGTGATATGTGCCCGTCTAAATGCCTAACAGCTACTCTCTCATTGGTTCTCCCTCTTCCCTTTCATCCTCTGCCAAATTGGCAACCTGTGCGAACCAGGAGGTTAAAGGGGCTGTCTCTCCAAGTTGGGAGGTTGATAGTAAAGCAGATGGAAAGTCAAACCGGAGCACCAGGAGAGGGACTATTCGTTGAGTTTTAGAAACCTTTCGTATTCACAGTGTGTCCGTTCTCTAGGTTTCCCGTACATGTTATAACTGTAGTAATATTCCCTTCAACCGGGAGCGTTGGGACTCATTCAATGTGTGCCATGCATTATTGCTTTAAATGGTCTGCATTTGTTCACCCAATCTCACCAATCCTGTCAGTCCCAAGTGTCCAACCTTATGCCACATCCAGCTGTCGTTGTAGATAGGGTCATTCCAGGTTTCATCAGAGACCCTGAAGTAATTGTAAAGAATTTCCCAGTTTTTTTGTTTTGTTTTTGAAATTCCTTTTTATAGTGGGTTTGAGCTGATTCTCGCTGCAATGTTTATGCCACTCTAGACACACTTGATTCCCTTACGGAGACATATCAATACATAGGTTTTAAGATTCTTACTAGTCAGATATATTCCTCTGCGGGAAATATGGGGTTTTGAGTCCCTTTCACTGAGGAAGGTGTAGGTCTTGTCTATTCCATAGTTGTTTTTTGGAATGGTACCTGTGCTTATATCACACTTTGGTTTTATGCATCACCCCACCTCTCCTTCCCCCTTAAGCAGGCATAAGAGTGTTTTCTAAATGTGAGACACTGTTCTCTTTCCTAACTCAGTTCAAGTGTAGCCATGTTTACAGGATCTTCATAAGTGATATCTTATGATAAGTTTCTTTTTCTCTGTGACTTATTTCACTTATAATCATCGTACCTGAATCCACCCATTTTACAGCTACTGGTCTTATGACATTGATTTCATGGCTGAGGGATATTCCATCGTACGTACGTACCACAATTTTTTGAACCATTTTTATATTTTCTGGGATATTTAAGGTGTACCCAAGTTGAGGTCCTTGTAAGCAGTGCAGCCCTAAATTTTGGAATGGCTCTGTCTTATTGATTTTCAGTTTTCCCAAGGTATATTCCCTAGACTGGAAGTGCCCTGGCTCTGTAGCTCTGTTGTTTACTTGTTTTAGGGAACACAATGCACTCCTCCAGAGAGGCAGTTGGCAATTTACATCCCGCCCATCAGCATAACAAGGCTCCCTGTTCGCCAGGGCCTGTCTTGCCTTTCTGGTTTTTACACATTTTGTGGATATCCCTTTTGACCGGTGGGAGGTGATACATCTTTGTAGTGCAGACTTGCATTGCCCGCTTGCTTGCTTGGCCAAAAAGGGTGTATGCGTTTTCTCCTGAATATATTCAGGAGAAAACGCATACGCCCTTTTGGGCCAAGTGCATCATTGTCGAAGTTGTGCCCCTCTTCCTGTGCTTTAAAGGCGATTCCAACGTACCTCTTGAAATCTGTTTCCTGCTATTCTGCCTCGCTTTCAAGTCCACCCCGTTGCCTTCCCTCAACAGATTTTTGGACGATAGTTGTCCTTTATTACTCGGCCAGTTTGTGTATTGCTGTGCCCCTGAGCTCCATTTTTCAACTCGTTTTTGGTGAGCTGACCGCAAGTCCAAAATTTTGGTTCAGGAACTATGCTGTTTCCCGGTGGGGGGCTGAGACTTTGGTTAATTCTTCTTCCTGCCGGGAAGTTAGAGTGATATGTGCCCGTCCAAATGCCTAACAGCTACTCTCTCATTGGTTCTCCCACTTCCCTTTCATCCTCTGCCAAATTGGCAACCTGTGCGAACAAGGAGGTTAAAGGGGCTGTCTCTCCAAGTTGGGTGGTTGATAGTAAAGCAGATGGAAAGTCAAACCGGAGCACCAGGAGAGGGACTATTCGTTGAGTTTTAGAAACCTTTCGTATTCACAGTGTGTCCGTTCTCTAGGTTTCCCGTACATGTTATAACTTTGGTAATATTCCCTTCAACCTGGAGAGTTGGGACCCATGGAATGGGTGCCATGCATTATTGCTTTAAAGGGTCTGCATTTGTTCATCCAATCTCACAAATCCTCTCAGTCCCAAGTGTCCAGCCTTATGCCACATCCAGCTGTGATTGTAGATAGGGTCATTCGAGGTTTCATCAGAGACCCTGAAGGAATTGTAAAGAATTTCCCAGTTTTTTTGTTTTGTTTTTGAAATTCCTTTTTATAGTGGGTTTGAGCAGATTCTCGCTGCCATGTTTATGCCAGTCTAGACACACTTGATTCCCTTATGGAGACATATCAATACATAGGTTTTAAGATTCTTACTAGTCAGATATATTCCTCTGTGGGAAATATGGTGTTTTGAGTCCCTTTCACTGAGGAAGGTGTAGGTCTTGTCTATTCCATAGTTGGTTTTTGGAACGGTACCTGTGCTTATATCAAACTCTGGTTTTATTCATCACCCGACCTCTCCTTCCCCCTTAAGCAGGCATAAGAGTGTTTTCTAAATGTGAGACACTGATCTCTTTCCTAACTCAGTTCAAGTGTAGCCATGTTTACAGGATCTTCATAAGTGATATCTTATGATAAGTTTCTTTTTCTGTGTGACTTATTTCACTTAGAATCATCGTACCTGAATCCACCCATTTTGCTGCTACTGGTCTTATGACATTGATTTCATGGCTGAGGGATATTCCATCGTACGTAAGTACCACAATTTTTTGAACCATTTTTATATTTCCTGGGATATTTAAGGTGTACCCAAGTTGAGGTCCTTGTAAGCAGTGCAGCCCTAAATTTTGGGGTGGCTCTGTCTTATTGATTTTCAGTTTTCCCAAGGTATATTCCCTAGACTGGAAGTGCCCTTGGCTCTGTAGCTCTGTTGTTTACTTGTTTTAGGGAACACAATGCACTCCTCCAGAGAGGCAGTTGGCAATTTACATCCCGCCCATCAGCATAACAAGGCTCCCTGTTCTCCAGGGCCTGTCTTGCCTTTCTGGTTTTTACACATTTTGTGGATGTCCCTTTTGACCGGTGGGAGGTGATACATCTTTGTAGTGCAGATTTGCATTGCCCGCTTGCTTGCTTGGCCAAAAAGGGCGTATGCGTTTTCTCCTGAATATATTCAGGAGAAAACGCATACGCCGTTTTGGGCCAAGTGCATCATTGTCAAAGTTGTGCCCCTCTTCCTGTGCTTTAAAGGCGCTTCCAACGTACCTCTTGAAATCTGTTTCCTGCTATTCTGCCTCGCTTTCAAGTCCACCCCGTTGCCTTCCCTCAACAGATTTTTGGACGATAGTTGTCCTTTATTACTCGGCCAGTTTGTGTATTGCTGTGCCCCTGAGCTCCATTTTTCAACTCGTTTTTGGTGAGCTGACCGCAAGTCCAAAATTTTGGTTCAGGAACTATGCTGGTTCCCGGTGGGGGGCTGAGACTTTGGTTAATTCTTCTTCCTGCCGGGAAGTTAGAGTGATATGTGCCCGTCCAAATGCCTAACAGCTACTCTCTCATTGGTTCTCCCACTTCCCTTTCATCCTCTGCCAAATTGGCAACCTGTGCGGACCAGGAGGTTAAAGGGGCTGTCTCTCCAAGTTGGGAGGTTGATAGTAAAGCAGATGGAAAGTCAAACCGGAGCACCAGGAGAGGGACTATTCGTTGAGTTTTAGAAACCTTTCGTATTCACAGTGTGTCCGTTCTCTAGTTTTCCCGTACATGTTATAACTGTAGTAATTTTCCCTTCAACCTGGAGAGTTGGGACCCATGGAATGGGTGCCATGCATTATTGCTTTAAAGGGTCTGCATTTGTTCATCCAATATCACCAATCCTCTCAGTCCCAAGTGTCCAGCCTTATGCCACATCCAGCTGTCGTTGTAGATAGGGTCATTCGAGGTTTCATCAGAGACCCTGAAGGAATTGTAAAGAATTTCCCAGTTTTTTTGTTTTGTTTTTGAAATTCCTTTTTATAGTGGGTTTGAGCTGATTCTCGCTGCCATGTTTATGCCAGTCTAGACACACTTGATTCCCTTACGGAGACATATCAATACATAGGTTTTAAGATTCTTACTAGTCAGATATATTCCTCTGCGGGAAATATGGTGTTTTGAGTCCCTTTCACTGAGGAAGGTGTAGGTCTTGTCTATTCCATAGTTGGTTTTTGGAACGGTACCTGTGCTTATATCAAACTCTGGTTTTATGCATCACCCCACCTCTCCTTCCCCCTTAAGCAGGCATAAGAGTGTTTTCTAAATGTGAGACACTGATCTGTTTCCTAACTCAGTTCAAGTGTAGCCATGTTTACAGGATCTTCATAAGTGATATCATATGATAAGTTTCTTTTTCTCTGTGACTTATTTCACTTAGAATCATCGTACCTGAATCCACCCATCTTGCTGCTACTGGTCTTATGACATTGATTTCATGGCTGAGGGATATTCCATCGTACGTAAGTACCACAATTTTTTGAACCATTTTTATATTTCCTGGGATATTTAAGGTGTACCCAAGTTGAGGTCCTTGTAAGCAGTGCAGCCCTAAATTTTGGGGTGGCTCTGTCTTATTGATGTTCAGTTTTCCCAACGTATATTCCCTAGACTGGAAGTGCCCTTGGCTCTGTAGCTCTGTTGTTTACTTGTTTTGGGAACACAATGTAGTCCTCCAGAGAGGCAGTTGGCAATGTACATGCCACCCATCAGCATAAGAGGGCTCCCTGTTCTCCAGGGCCTGTCTTGCTTTCTTGTTTTTACACATTTTGTGGATGTCCCTTTTGACCGGTGGGAAGTGATACTTCTTTGTAGTGCAGATTTGCATTGCCCGCTTGCTTGCTTGGCCAAAAAGGGTGTATGCCTTTTCTCCTGAATATATTCAGGAGAAAACGTATACGCCCTTTTTGGCCAAGTGCATCATTGTCGAAGTTGTGCCCCTCTTCCTGTGCTTTAAAGGCGATTCCAACGTACCTCTTGAAATCTGTTTCCTGCTATTCTGCCTCGCTTTCAAGTCCGCCTCGTTGCCTTCCCTCAACAGATTTTTGGACGATAGTTGTCCTTTATTACTCGGCCAGTTTGTGAATTGCTGTACCCCTGAGCTCCATTTTTCAACTCGTTTTTGGTGAGCTGACCGCAAGTCCAAAATTTTGGTTCAGGACCTATGCTGGTTCCCGGTGGGGGGCTGAGACTTTGGTTAATTCTTCTTCCTGCTGGGAAATTAGAGTGATATATGCCCGTCCAAATGCCTAACAGCTACTCTCTCATTGGTTGTCCCTCTTCCCTTTCATCCTCTGCCAAATTGGCAACCTGTGCGATCCAGGAGGTTAAAGGGGCTGTCTCTCCAAGTTGGGAGGTTGATAGTAAAGCAGATGGAAAGTCAAACCGGAGCACCAGGAGAGGGAGTATTCGTTGAGGTTTAGAAACCTTTCGTATTCACAGTGTGTCCGTTCTCTAGGTTTCCCGTACAAGTTATAACTGTAGTAATATTCCCTTCAACCTGGAGAGTTGGGACCCATGGAATGGGTGCCATGCATTATTGCTTAAAGGGTCTGCATTTGCTCACCCAATCTCACAAATCCTCTCAGTCCCAAATGTCCAGCCTTATGCCACATCCAGCTGTCGTTGTAGATAGGGTCATTCCAGGTTTCCTCAGAGACCCTGAAGGAATTGTAAAGAATTTCCCAGTGTTTTTGTTTTGTTTTTGAAATTCCTTTTTATAGTGGGTTTGAGCTGATTCTCGCTGCCATGTTTATGCCAGTCTAGACACACTTGATTCCCTTACGGAGACATATCAATACATAGGTTTTAAGATTCTTACTAGTCAGATATATTCCTCTGCGGGAAATATGGGGTTTTGAGTCCCTTTCACTGAGGAAGGTGTAGGTCTTGTCTATTCCATAGTTGGTTGTTGGAACGGTACCTATGCTTATATCAAACTCTGGTTTTATGCATCACCCCACCTCTCCTTCCCCCTTAAGCACGCATAAGAGTGTTTTCTAAATGTGAGACACTGTTCTCTTTCCTAACTCAGTTCAAGTGTAGCCATGTTTACAGGATCTTCATAAGTGATATCTTATAATAAGTTTCTTTTTCTGTGTGACTTATTTCACTTAGAATCATCGTACCTGAATCCACCCATTTTGCTGCTACTTGTCTTATGACATTGATTTCATGGCTGAGGGATATTCCATCATACATAAGTACCAGAATTTTTTGAACCATTTTTATATTTTCTGGGATATTTAAGGTGAACCCAAGTTGAGGTCCTTGTAAGCAGTGCAGCCCTAAATTTTGGGGTGGCTGTGTCTTATTGATTTTCAGTTTTCCCAAGGTATATTCCCTAGACTGGAAGTGCCCTTGGCTCTGTAGGTCTGTTGTTTACTTGTTTTAGGGAACACAATGCACTCCTCCAGAGAGGAGGTTGGCAATTTACATCCCGCCCATCAGCATAACAAGGCTCCCTGTTTTCCAGGGCCTGTCTTGCCTTTCTGGTTTTTACACATTTTGTGGATGTCCTTTTGACTGGTGGGAGGTGATACATCTTTGTAGTGCAGATTTGCATTGCCCGCTTGCTTGCTTGGCCCAAAAGGGCGTATGCGTTTTCTCCTGAATATATTCAGGAGAAAACGCATACGCCCTTTTGGGCCAAGTGCATCATTGTCGAAGTTGTGCCCCTCTTCCTGTGCTTTAAAGGTGATTCCAACATACCTCTTGAAATCTGTTCCTGCTATTCTGCCTCGCTTTCAAGTCCGCCTCGTTGCCTTCCCTCAACAGATTTTTGGACGATAGTTGTCCTTTATTACTTGGCCTGTTTGGGAATTGCTGTACCCCTGAGCTCCATTTTTCAACTCGTTTTTGGTGAGCTGACCACAAGTCCAAAATTTTTGTTCAGGACCTATGCTGGTTCCCGGTGGGGGGCTGAGACTTTGGTTAATTCTTCTTCCTGCCGGGAAATTACAGTGATATGTACCCGTCCAAATGCCTAACAGCTACTCTCTCATTGGTTCTCCCTCTTCCCTTTCATCCTCTGCCAAATTGGCAACCTGTGCGAAACAGGAGGTTAAAGGGGCTGTCTCTCCAAGTTGGGAGGTTGATAGTAAAGCAGGTGGAAAATCAAACCGAAGCACCAGGAGAGGGACTATTCGTTGAGTTTTAGAAACCTTTCGTATTCACAGTGTGTCCGTTCTCTAGGTTTCCCGTACATGTTATATCTGTAGTAATATTCCCTTCAACCTGGAGAGTTGGGACCCATGGAATGTGTGCCATGCATTATTGCTTTAAAGGGTCTGCATTTGCTCACCCAATCTCACCAATCCCCTCAGTCCCAAGTGTCCAGCCTTATGCCATATCCAGCTGTCATTGTAGATAGGGTCATTCCAGGTTTCATCATTGACCCTGAAGGAATTGTAAAGAATTTCCCTGTTTTTTTGTTTTGTTTTTGAAATTCCTTTTTATAGTGGGTTTGAGCTGATTCTCGCTGCCATGTTTATGCCAGTCTAGACACACTTGATTCCCTTACGGAGACAGATCAATACATAGGTTTTAAGATTCTTACTAGTCAGATATATTCCTCTGCGGGAAATATGGTGTTTTGAGTCCCTTTCACTGAGGAAGGTGTAGGTCTTGTCTATTCCATAGTTGGTTTTTGGAACGGTACCTGTGCTTATATCAAACTCTGTTTTTATGCATCACCCCACCTCTCCTTCCCCCTTAAGCAGGCATAAGAGTGTTTTCTAAATGTGAGACACTGTTCTCTTTCCTAATTCAGTTCAAGTGTAGCCATGTTTACAGGATCTTCATAAGTGATATCTTATGATAAGTTTCTTTTTCTGTGTGACTTATTTCACTTAGAATCATCGTACCTGAATCCACCCATTTTGCTGCTACTGGTCTTATGACATTGATTTCATGGCTGAGGGATATTCCATCGTACGTAAGTACCACAATATTTTGAACCGTTTTTATATTTCCTGGGATATTTAAGGTGTACCCAAGTTGAGGTCCTTGTAAGCAGTGCAGCCCTGAATTTTGGGGTGGCTCTGTCTTATTGATTTTCTGTTTTCCCAAGGTATATTCCCTAGACTGGAAGTGCCCTTGGCTCTGTAGCTCTGTTGTTTACTTGTTTTAGGGAACACAATGCACTCCTCCAGAGAGGCAGTTGGCAATTTACATCCCGCCCATCAGCATAACAAGGCTCCCTGTTCTCCAGGGCCTGTCTTGCCTTTCTGGTTTTTACACATTTTGTGGATGTCCCTTTTGACCGGTGGGAAGTGATACTTCTTTGTAGTGCAGATTTGCATTGCCCGCTTGCTTGCTTGGCCAAAAAGGGCGTATACGTTTTCTCCTGAATATATTCAGGAGAAAACGCATAGGCCCTTTTTGCCCAAGTGCATCATTGTCGACGTTGTGCCTCTCTTCCTGTGCTTTAAAGGGGATTCCAACGTACCTCGTGAAATCTGTTTCCTGCTATTCTGCCTCGCTTTCAAGTCCGCCTCGTTGCCTTCCCTCAACAGATTATTGACGATAGTTGTCCTTTATTACTTGGAAGTTTGTGAATTGCTGTGCCCCTGAGCTCCATTTTTCAACTCGTTTTTGGTGAGCTGACCGCAAGTCCAAAATTTTGGTTCAGGACCTATGCTGGTTCCCGGTGGGGGCCTGAGACTTTGGTTAATTCTTCTTCCTGCTGGGAAATTACAGTGATATGTACCCGTCCAAATGCCTAACAGCTACTCTCTCATTGGTTCTCCCTCTTCCATTTCATTCTCTGCCAAATTGGCAACCTGTGCGAACCAGGAGGTTAAAGGGGCTGTCTCTCCAAGTTCGAAGGTGGTTAGTAAAGCAGATGGAAAGTCAAACACGAGCAGTAGGAGAGGGACTATTCGTTGAGTTTTAGAATCCTTTCGTATTCACAGTGTGTCCGTTCTCTAGGTTTCCCGTACATGTTATAGCTGTAGTAATATTCCCTTCATCCTGGAGAGTTGGGACCCATGGAATGGGTGCCAGGCATTTGTGCTTTAAAGCGTCTGCATTTGCTCACCCAATCTCACCAATCCTCTCAGTCCCAAGTGTCCAGCCTTATGCCTCATACAGCTGTCATTGTACATAAGGTCATTCCAGGTTTCATCAGAGACCCTGAAGGAATTGTAAAGAATTTCCCAGTTTTTTTGTTTTGTTTTTGAAATTCCTTTTTATAGTGGGTTTGAGCTGATTCTCGCTGCCATGTTTATGCCAGTCTGGACACACTTGATTCCCTTACGGAGACATATCAATACATAGGTTTTAAGATTCTTACTAGTCAGATATATTCCTCTGCGGGAAATATGGGGTTTTGAGTCCCTTTCACTGAGGAAGGTGTAGGTCTTGTTTATTCCATAGTTGGTTTTTGGAACGGTACCTGTGCTTATATCAAACTCTGGCTTTATGCATCACCCCACCTCTCCTTCCCACTTAAGCAGGCATAAGAGTTTTTTCTAAATGCGAGACACTGTTCTCTTTCCTAACTTAGTTCAAGTGTAGCCATGTTTACAGGATCTTCATAAGTGATATCTTATGATAAGTTTATTTTTCTGTGTGACTTATTTCACTTAGAATCATCGTACCTGAATCCACCCATTTTGCTGCTACTGGTCTTATGACATTGATTTCATGGCTGAGGGATATTCCATCATACGTAAGAACCACAATTTTTTGAACCATTTTTATATTTCCTGGGATATTAAGGTGTACCCAAGTTGAGGTCCTTGTAAGCAGTGCAGCCCTAAATTTTGGGGTGGCTCTGTCTTATTGATTTTCAGTTTTCCCAAGGTATATTCCCTATACTGGAAGTGCCCTTGGCTCTGTAGCTCTGTTCTTTACTTGTTTTAGGGAACACAATGCACTCCTCCAGAGAGGCAGTTGGCAATTTACATCCCGCCCATCAGCATAACAAGGCTCCCTGTTCTCCAGTGCCTGTCTTGCCTTTCTGGATTTTACACATTTTGTGGATGTCCCTTTTGACCGGTGGGAATTGATACTTCTTTGTAGTGCAGATTTGCATTGCCCGCTTGCTTGCTTGGCCAAAAAGGGCGTATGCGTTTTCTCCTGAATATATTCAGGAGAAAACGCATACGCCCTTTTTGGCCAAGTGCATCATTGTCGAATTTGTGCCCCTCTTCCTGTGCTTTAAAGGTGATTCCAACGTACCTCTTGAAATCTGTTTCCTGCTATTCTGCCTCGCTTTCAAGTCCGCCTCATTGCCTTCCCTCAACAGATTTTTGGACGATAGTTGTCCTTTATTACTCTGCCAGTTTGTGCATTGCTGTGACCCTGAGCTCTATTTTTCAACTCGTTTTTTGTGAACTGACCGCATGTCCAAAATTTTGGTTCAGGATCTATGCTTGTTCGCGGTGTGTGGCTGAGACTTTGGTTAATTCTTCTTCCTGCCGAGAAATTAGAGTGATATTTGCCCTTCCAAATGCCTAACAGCTACTCTCTCCTTGGTTCTCCCTCTTCCCTTTCATCCTCTGACAAATTGGCAACCTGTGCGAACCAGGAGGTTAAAGGGGCTGTCTCTCCATGTTGGGAGGTTGATAGTAAAGCAGATGGAAAGTCAAACCAGAGCACCAAGTGTGGGACAATTCGTTGAGTTTTAGAATCCTTTCGTATTCACAGTGGGTCCGTTCTCTAGGTTTCCCATACATGTTATAGCTGTAGTAATATTCCCTTCAATCTGGAGAGTTGGGACCCATGGAATGGGTGCCAAGCATTTGTGCTTTAAAGGGTCTGCATTCACTCACTCAATCTCACCAATCGTCTCAGTCTCAAGTGTCCCTCCTTATGCCACATCCAGCTGTCATTGTAGATAGGGTCATTCCAGGTTTCATCAGAGACCCTGAAGGAATTGTAAAGAAATTCCCAGTTTTTTTGTTTTGTTTTTGAAATTCCTTTTTATAGTGGGTTTCAGCTGATTCTCGCTGTCATGTTTATGCCAGTCTAGGCACACTTGATTCCCTTACGGAGACATATCAATACATAGGTTTTAAGATTCTTACTAGACAGATATATTCCTCTGCGGGAAATATGTGGTTTTGAGTCCCTTTCACTGAGGAAGGTGTAGGTCTTGTCTATTCCATAGTTGGTTTTTGGAACGGTACATGTGCTTATATCAAACTCAGGTTTTATGCATCACCCCACCTCTCCTTCCCCCTTAAGCAGGCATAAGAGTGTTTTCTAAATGTGAGACACTGTTCTCTTTCCTAACTCAGTTCAAGTGTAGCCATGTTTACAGGATCTTCATAAGTGATATCTTATGATAAGTTTCTTTTTCTCTGTGACTTATTTCACTTAGAATCATCGAACCTGAATCTACCCATTTTGCTGCTACTGGTCTTATGACATTGATTTCATGGCTGAGGGATATTCCATCGTACGTACGTACCACAATTTTTTGAACCATTTTGATATTTCCTGGGATATTTAAGGTGTACCCAAGTTGAGGTCCTTGTAAGCAGTGCAGCCCTAAATTTTGGGGTGGCTCTGTCTTATTGATTTTCAGTTTTCCCAAGGTATATTCCCTAGACTGGAAGTGCCCTTGGCTCTGTAGCTCTGTTGTTTACTTGTTTTAGGGAACACAATGCACTCCTCCAGAGAGGCAGTTGTCAATTTACATCCCGCCCATCAGCATAACAAGGCTCCCGGTTCTCCAGGGCTTGTCTCGCATTACTGGTTTTTACACATTTTGTGGATTCCCCTTATGACCTGTGGGAAGTGATACTTCTTTATAGTGCAGATTTGCATTGCCCGCTTGCTTGCTTGGCCAAAAAGGGCGAATGTGTTTTCTCCTGAATATATTCAGGAGAAAACACATACGCCCTTTTTGGCCAAGTGCATCATTGTCGAAGTTGTGCCCCTCTTCCTGTGCTTTAAAGGCGATTCCAACGTACCTCTTGAAATCTGTATCCTGCTATTCGGCCTCGCTTTCAAGTCCGCCTCATTGCCTTCCCTTAACAGATTTTTGGACGATAGTTGTCCTTTATTACTCGGTCAGTTTGTGAATTGCTGTGCCCGTGAGCTCAATTTTTCAACTCGTTTTTTGTGAGCTGACCGCAAATCCAAAATTTTGGTTCAGGACCTATGCTGGTTCCCGGTGGGGGGCTGAGACTTTGGTTAATTCTTCTTCCTGCCGGGAAGTTAGAGTGATATGTGCCCGTCCAAATGCCTAACAGCTACTCTCTCATTGGTTCTCCCTCTTCCCTTTCATCCTCTGCCAAATTGGAAACGTGTGAGGACGAGGAAGTTAAAGGGGCTGTCTCTCCAACTTTGGAGATTGATAGTAAAGCAGATGGAAAGTCAAACCGGAGCACCAGGAGAGGGACTATTCGTTGAGTTTTAGAAACCTTTCGTATTCACAGTGTGTCTGTTCTCTGGGTTTCCCGTACATGTTACATCTGTAGTAATATTCCGTTCAACCTGGAGAGTTGGGACCCATGGAATGGGTGCCATGCATTATTGCTTTAAAGGGTCTGCATTTGCTCACCCAATCTCACCAATCCTCTCACTCCCAAGTGTTCAGCCTTATGCCACATCCAGCTGTCGTTGTAGATAGGGTCATTCCAGGATTCATCAGAGACTCTGAAGGAATTGCAAAGAATTTCCCAGTTTTTTTGTTTTGTTTTTGAAATTCCTTTTTATAGTGGGTTTGAGCTGATTCTCGCTGCCATGTTTATGCCAGTCTAGACACACTTGATTCCCTTACGGAGACATATCAATACATAGGTTTTAAGATTCTTACTATTCAGATATATTCCTCTGCGGGAAATATGGGGTTTTGAGTCCCTTTCACTGAGGAAGATGTAGATCTTGTCTATTCCATAGTTGGTTTTTGGAACGGTACCTGTGCTTATATCAAACTCTGGTTTTATGCATCACCCCACCTCTCCTTCCCCCTTCAGCAGGCATAAGAGTGTTTTCTAAATGTGAGACACTGTTCTCTTTCCTAACTCAGTTCAAGTGTAGCCATGTTTACAGGATCTTCATAAGTGATATCTTATGATAAGTTTCTGTTTCTGTGTGACTTATTTCACTTAGAATCATCGTACCTGAATCCACCCATTTTGCTGCTACTAGTCTTATGACGTTGATTTCATGGCTGAGGGATATTCCATCGTACGTAAGTACCACAATTTTTTGAACTATTTTTATATTTCCTGGGATATTTAAGGTGAACCCAAGTTGAGGTCCTTGTAAGCAGTGCAGCCCTAAATTTTGGGGTGGCTCTGTCTTATTGATTTTCAGTTTTCCCAAGGTATATTCCCTATACTGGAAGTGCCCTTGGCTCTGTAGCTCTGTTGTTTACTTGTTTTAGGGTACACAGTATACTCCTCCAGAGAGGCAGTTGGCAATTTCCATCCCGCCCATCAGCATAACAAGGCTACCTGTTCTCCAGGGCCTGTCTTGCCTTTCTGGATTTTACACATTTTGTGGATGTCCCTTTTGACCGGTGGGAAGTGATACTTCTTTGTAGTGCAGATTTGCATTGCCCGCTTGCTTGCTTGGCCAAAAAGGGCGTATGCGTTTTCTCCTGAATATATTCAGGAGAAAACGCATACGCCCTTTTTGGCCATGTGCATCATTGTCGTAGTTGTGCCCCTCTTCCTGTGCTTTAAAGGCGATTCCAACGTACCTCTTGAAATCTGTTTCCTGCTATTCTGCCTCGCTTTCAAGTCCGCCTCGTTGCCTTCCCTCAATAGATTTTTGGACGATAGTTGTCCTTTATTACTCGGCCAGTTTGTGAATTGCTGCTCCCCTGAGCTCCATTTTTCAAATCGTTTTTGGTGAGCTGACAGCAAGTCCACAATTTTGGTTCAGGACCTATACTGGTTCCCGGTGGGTGGCTGAGACATTGGTTAATTCTTCTTCCTGCTGGGAATTTAGAGTGATATGTGCCCGTCCAAATGCCTAACAGCTACTCTCTCATTGGTTCTCCCTCTTCCCTTTCATCCTCTGCCAAATTGGAAACCTGTGCGAACCAGGAGGTTAAAGGGGCTGTCTCTCCAAGTTGGGAGATTGATAGTAAAGCAGATGGAAAGTCAAACCAGAGCAGCAGGAGAGGGACTATTCGTTGAGTTTCAGAAACCTTTCGTATTCACAGTGTGTCCGTTCTCTAGGTTTCCCGTACATGTTATAACTGTAGTAATATTCCCTTCACCCTGGAGAGTTGGGATCCATGGAATGGGTGCCATGCATTACTGCTTTAAAGCGTCTGCATTTGCTCACCCAATCTCACCAATCGTCTCAGTCCCAATTGTCCAGCCTTATGCCACATCCAGCTGTCGTTGTAGATAGGGTCATTCCAGGTATCATCAGAGACCCTGAAGGAATTGTAAAGAATTTCCCAGTTTTTTTGTTTTGTTTTTGAATTTCCTTTTTATAGTGGGTTTGAGCTGATTCTCGCTGCCATGTTTATGCCAGTCTAGACACACTTGATTCCCTTACGGAGACATATCAATACATAGGTTTTAAGATTCTTACTAGTCAGATATATTCCTCTGCGGGAAATATGGGGTTTTGAGTCCCTTTCACTGAGGAAGGTGTAGGTCTTGTCTATTCCATAGTTGGTTTTTGGAACGGTACCTGTGCTTATATCAAACTCTGGTTTTATGCCTCAGCCCACCTCTCCTTCCCCCTTAAGCAGGCATAAGGGTGTTTTCTAAATGTGAGACACAGCTCTCTTTCCTAACTCAGTTCAAGTGTAGCCATGTTTACATGATCTTCATAAGTTATATCTTATGATAAGTTTCTTTTTCTGTGTGACTTATTTCACTTAGAATCATCGTACCTGAATCCACCCATTTTGCTGCTACTGGTCTTATGACATTGATTTCATGGCTGAGGGATATTCCATCGTACGTAAGTACCACAATTTTTTGAACCATTTTTATCTTTCCTGGGATATTTAAGGTGTACCCAAGTTGAGGTCCTTGTAAGCAGTGCAGCCCTAAATTTTGGGGTGGCTCTGTCTTATTGATTTTCAGTTTTCCCAAGGTATATTCCCTAGACTGGAAGTGCCCTTGGCTCTGTAGCTGTGTTCTTTACTTGTTTTAGGGAACACAATGTACTCCTCCAGAGAGGCAGTTGGCAATTTACATCCCGCCCATCAGGATAACAAGGCTCCGTGTTCTCCAGGGCCTGTCTTGCCTTTCTGGTTTTTACACATTTTGTGGATGTCCCTTCTGACCGGTGGGAAGTGATACTTCTTTGTAGTGCAGATTTGCATTGCCCGCTTGCTTGCTTGGCCCAAAAGGGCGTATGCGTTTTCTCCTGAATATATTCAGGAGAAAACGCATACGCCCTTTTTGGCCAAGTGCATCATTGTCGAAGTTGCGCCCCTCTTCCTGTGCTTTAAAGGCGATTCCAACGTACCACTTGAAATCTGTTTCCTGCTATTCTGCCTCGCTTTCAAGTCCGCCTCGTTGCCTTCCCTCAACAGATTTTGGGACGATAGTTGTCCTTTATTACTCGGCCAGTTTGTGAATTGCTGTGCCACGAGCTCAATTTTTCAACTCGTTTTTGGTGAGCTGACCGCAAGTCCAATATTTTGGTTCAGGACCTATGCTGGTTCCCGGTGGGGGGCTGAGTCTTTGGTTAATTCTTCTTCCTGCCGGGAAGTTAGAGTGATATGTGCCCGTCCAAATGCCTAACAGCTACTCTCTCATTGGTTGTCCCTCTTCCCTTTCATCCTCCGCCAATTTGGCAACTTGTGCGAACCAGGAGGTTAAAGGGGCTGTCTCTCCAAGTTGGGAGATTGATAGTAAAGCAGATGGAAAGTCAAACCGGAGCACCAGGAGAGGGACTATTCGTTGAGTTTTAGAAACATTTCGTATTCACAGTGGGTCCATTCTCTAGGTTTCCCGTACATGTTATAGCTGTAGTAATATTCCCTTCAACCTGGAGAGTTGGGACCCATGGAATGGGTGCCAGGCATTATTGCTTTAAAGGGTCTGCATTTGCTCACCCAATCTCACTAATCCTCTCAGTCCCAAGTGTCCCTCCTTATGCCACATCCAGCTGTCCTTGTAGATAGGGTCATTCCAGGTTTCATCGGAGACCCTGATGGAATTGTAAAGAATTTCCCAGTTTTTCTGTTTTGTTTTTGAAATTCCTTTTTATAGTGGGTTTGAGCTGTTCTCGCTGCCATGTTTATGCCAGTCTAGACACACTTGATTCCCTTACGGGGACATATCAATACATAGGTTTTAAGATTCTTACTAGTCAGATATATTCCTCTGCGGGAAGTATGGTGTTTTGAGTCCCTTTCACTGAGGAAGATGTAGGTGTTGTCTATTCCATAGTTGGTTTTTGGAACGGTTCCTGTGCTTATATCAAACTCTGGTTTTATGCATCACCCCACCTCTCCTTCCCCTTTAAGCAGGCATAAGAGTGTTTTCTAAATGTGAGACACTGTTCTCTTTCCTAAATCAGTTCAAGTGCAGCCATGTTTACAGGGTCTTCATAAGTGATATCTTATGATAAGTTTCTTTTCTGTGTGACTTATTTCACTTAGAATCATCGTACCTGAATCCACCCATTTTGCTGCTACTGGTCTTATGACATTGATTTCATGGCTGAGGGATATTCCATCGTACATAAGTACCACAATTTTTTGAAACATTTTTATATTTCCTGGGATATTTAAGGTGTACCCAAGTTGAGGTCCTTGTAAGCAGTGCAGCCCTAAATTTTGGGGTGGCTCTGTCTTATTGATTTTCAGTTATCCCCAGGTATATTCCCTAGACTGGAAGGGCCCTTGTCTCTGTAGCTCTGTTCTTTACTTGTTATAGGGAATAGAATGTACTCCTCCAGAGATGCAGTTGGCAATTTCCATCCCGCCCATCAGCATAACTAGGCTCCCTGTTCTCCAGGGCCTGTCTTGCCTTTCTGGTTTTTACACATTTTGTGGATGTCCCTTTTGACCGGTGGGAAGTGATACTTCTTTGTAGTGCAGATTTGCATTGCCCGCTTGCTTGCTTGGCCAAAAAGGGCGTATGCGTTTTCTCCTGAATATATTCAGGAGAAAACGCATACACCCCATTTGGCCAAGTGCATCATTGTCGAAGTTGTGCCCCTCTTCCTGTGCTTTAAAGGCGATTCCAACGTACCTCTTGAAATCTGTTTCCTGCTATTCTGCCTCACTTTCAAGTCCGCCTCGTTGCCTTCCCTCAACAGATTTTTGGACGAGAGTTGTCCTTTATTACTCGGCCAGTTTGTGAATTGCTGTGCCCCTGAGCTCCATTTTTCAACTCGTTTTTGGTGAGCTGACCGCAAGTCCAAAATGTTGGTTCAAGACCTATGCTGGTTCCCGGTGGGTGGCTGAGACGTTGGTTAATTCTTCTTCCTGCTGGGAAATTACAGTGATATGTGCCCGTCCAAATGCCTAACAGCTACTCTCTCATTGGTTCTCCCTCTTCCCTTTCATCCTCTGCCAAATTGGCAACCTGTGCGAACCAGGAAGTTAAAGGGTCTGGCTCTCCAAGTTGGGATGTTGATAGTAAAGCAGATGGAAAGTCAAACCAGAGCACCAGGAGAGGGACTATTCGTTGAGTTTTAGAAACCTTTCGTATTCACAGTGTGTCCGTTCTCTAGGTTTCCCGTACATGTTATAGCTGTAGTAATATTCCCTTCAACCTGGAGAGTTGGGACCCATGGAATGGGTGCCATGCATTATTGCTTTAAAGGGTCTGCATTTGCTCACCCAATCTCACCAATCCTCTCAGTCCCAAGTTTCCCTCCTTATGCCACATCCAGCTGTCATTGTAGATAGGGTCATTCCAGGTTTCATCAGAGACCCTGAAGGAATTGCAAAGAATTTCCCAGTTTTTTTGTTTTGTTTTTGAAATTACTTTTTATAGTGTATTTGAGCTGATTCTCGCTGCCATGTTTATGCCAGTCTAGACACACTTGATTCCCTTACGGAGACATATCAATACATAGGTTTTAAGATTCTTACTAGTCAGATATATTCCTCTGCGGGAAATATGGCGTTTTGAGTCCCTTTCACTGAGGAAGGTGTAGGTCTTGTCTATTCCATAGTTGGTTTTTGGAACGGTACCTGTGCTTATATCAAACTCTGGTTTTATGCATCACCCCACCTCTCCTTCCCCCTTAAGCAGGCATAAGAGTGTTTTCTAAATGTGAGACACTGTTCTCTTTCCTAACTCAGTTCAAGTGTAGCCATGTTTACAGGATCTTCATAACTGATATCTTATGATAAGTTTCTTTTTCTCTGTGACTTATTTCACTTAGAATCATCGTACCTGAATCCAACCATTTTGCTGCTACTGGTCTGATGGCATTGATTTCATGGCTGAGGGATATTCCATCGTACGTAGGTATCACAATGTTTTGAACCATTTTTACATTTCCTGGGATATTTAAGGTGTACCCAAGTTGAGGTCCTTGTAAGCAATGCAGCCCTAAATTTTGGGGTGGCTCTGTCTTATTGATTTTCAGTTTTCCCAAGGTATATTCCCTAGACTGGAAGTGCCCTTGGCTCTGTAGCTCTGTTGATTACTTGTTTTAGGGTACACAATGCACTCCTCCAGAGAGACAGTTAGCAATTTACATCCCGCCCATCAACATAACAAGGCTCCCTGTTCTGCAGGGCCTGTCTTGCCTTTCTGGTTTTTACACATTTTGTGGATGTCCCTTTTGACCGGTGGGAAGTGATACTTCTTTGTAGTGCAGATTTGCATTGCCTGCTTGCTTGCTTGGCCAAAAAGGGCGTATGCGTTTTCTCCTGAATATATTCAGAAGAAAACGCATACGCCCTTTTTGGCCAAGTGCATCATTGTCAAAGTTGTGCCCCTCTTCCTGTGCTTTAAAGGCGATTCCAACGTACCTCTTGAAATCTGTTTCCTGCTATTCTGCCACGCTTTCAAGTCCGCCTCGTTGCCTTCCCTCAACAGATTTTTGGACCATAGTTGTCCTTTATTACTCGGCCAGTTTGTGAATTGCTGTGCCCCTGAGCTCCATTTTTCAACTCGTTTTTGGTGAGCTGACCGCAAGTCCAAAATTTTGGTTCAGGACCTATGCTCGTTCCCGGTGGGGGGCTGAGACTTTGGATAATTCTTCTTCCTGCTGGGATGTTAGAGTGATATGTGCCCGTCCAAATGCCTAACAGCTACTCTCTCATTGGTTCTCCCTCTTCCCTTTCATCCTCTGCCAAATTGGAAACCTGTGCGAACCAGGAGGTTAAAGGGGCTGTCTCTCCAAGTTGGGAGGTTGATAGTAAAGCATATGGAAAGTCAAACCGGAGCACCAGGAGAGGGACTATTCGTTGAGTTTTAAAAATCTTTCATATTCACAGTGGTTCCGTTCTCTAGGTTTCCCGTACATGTTATAGCTGTAGGAATATTCCCTTCAACTTGGAGAGTTGGGAACCATGGAATGGGTACCATGCATTATTGCTTTAAAGCGTCTGCATTTGCTCACCCAATCTCACCAATCGTCTCAGTCCCAAGTGTCCCTCCTTATGCCACATCCAGCTGTCATAGTAGAACGGTTCATTCCAGGTTTCATCAGAGACCCTGAAGGAATTGTAACGAATTTCCCAGTTTTTTTGTTTTGTTTTTGAAATTCCTTTTTATAGTGGGTTTGAGCTGATTCTCGCTGCCATGTTTATGCCAGTCTAGACACACTTGATTCCCTTACAGAGACATATCAATACATAGGTTTTAAGATTCTTACTAGTCAGATATATTCCTCTGTGGGAAATATGTGGTTTTGAGTCCCTTTCACTGAGGAAGGTGTAGGTCTTGTCTATTCCATAGTTGGTTTTTGGAACGGTACCTGTGCTTATATCAAACTCTGGTTTTATGCATCACCCCACCTCTCCTTCCCCCTTAAGCAGGCATAAGAGTGTTTTCTAAATGTGAGACACTGTTCTCTTTCCTAACTCAGTTCAAGTGTAGCCATGTTTACAGGATCTTCATAAGTGATATCTTATAATAAGTTTCTTTTTCTGTGTGACTTATTTCACTTAGAATCATCATAGCTGAATCCACCCATTTTGTTTCTACTGGTCTTATGACATTGATTTCATGGCTGAGGGATATTCCATCGTACGTAAGTACCACAATTTTTTGAACCATTTTTATATTTCCTGGGATATTTAAGGTGTACCCAAGTTGAGGTCCTTGTAAGCAGTGCAGCCCTAAATTTTGGGGTGGCTCTGTCTTATTGATTTTCAGTTTTCCCAAGGAATATTCCCTAGACTGGAAGTGCCCTTCGCTCTGTAGCTCTGTTGTTTACTTGTTTTAGGGAACACAATTCACTCCTCCAGAGAGGCAGTTGGCAATTTACATCCCGCCCATCAGCATAACAAGGCTCCCTGTTCTGCAGGGCCTGTCTTGCTTTCTGGTTTTTACATATTTTGTGGATGTCCCTTTTGACCGGTGGGAAGTGATACTTCTTTGTAGTGCAGATTTGCATTGCCCGCTTGCTTGCTTGGCCAAAAAGGGCGTATGCGTTTTCTCCTGAATATATTCAGGAGAAAACGCATACGCCCTTTTTGTCCAAGTGCATCATTGTCGAAGTTGTGCCCCTCTTCCTGTGCTTTAAAGGCGATTCCAACGTACCTCTTGAAATCTGTTTCCTGCTATTCTGCCTCTCTTTCAAGTCCGCCTCGTTGCCTTCCCTCAACAGATTTTTGGACGATAGTTGTCCTTTATTATTCGGCCAGTTTGTGAATTGCTGTGCCCCTGAGCTCCATATTTCAACTCGTTTTTGGTGAGCTGACCGCAAGTCCAAAATTTTGGTTCAGGACCTATGCTGGTTCCCGGTGGGTGGCTGAGACTTTGGTTAATTCTTCTTCCTGCCGGGAAATTACAGTGATATGTGCCCGTCCAAATGCCTAACAGCTACTCTCTCATTGGTTCTCCCTCTTCCCTTTCATCCTCTGCCAAATTGGCAACCTGTGCGAACCAGGAAGTTAAAGGGTCTGTCTCTCCAAGTTGGGAGGTTGATAGTAAAGCAGATGGAAAGTCAAACCAGAGCACCAGGAGAGGGACTATTCGTTGAGTTTTAGAAACCTTTCGTATTCACAGTGTGTCCGTTCTCTAGGTTTCCCGTACATGTTATAGCTGTAGTAATATTCCCTTCAACCTGGAGAGTTGGGACCCATGGAATGGGTGCCATGCATTATTGCTTTAAAGGGTCTGCATTTGCTCACCCAATCTCACCAATCCTCTCAGTCCCAAGTTTCCCTCCTTATGCCACATCCAGCTGTCATTGTAGATAGGGTCATTCCAGGTTTCATCAGAGACCCTGAAGGAATTGCAAAGAATTTCCCAGTTTTTTTGTTTTGTTTTTGAAATTCTTTTTATAGTGGGTTTGAGCTGATTCTCGCTGCCATGTTTATGCCAGTCTAGACACACTTGATTCCCTTATGGAGACATATCAATACATAGGTTTTAAGATTCTTACTCTTCAGATATGTTCCTCTGCGGGAAATATGGGGTTTTGAATCCCTTTCACTGAGGAAGGTGTAGGTCTTGTCTATTCCATAGTTGGTTTTTGGAACGGTACCTGTGCTTATATCAAACTCTGGTTTTATGCATCACCCCACCTCTCCTTCCCCCTTAAGCAGGCATAAGGGTGTTTTCTAAATGTGAGACTCTGCTCTCTTTCCTAACTCAGTTCAAGTGTAGCCATGTTTACAGGATCTTCATAAGTGATATCTTATGATAAGTTTCTTTTTCTGTGTGACTTATTTCACTTAGAATCATCGTACCTGAATCCACCCATTTTGCAGCTACTGGTCTTATGACATTGATTTCATGGCTGAGGGATATTCCATCGTACGTATGTACCACAATTTTTTGAACCATTTTTATATTTCCTGGGATATTTAAGGTGTACCCAAGTTGAGGTCCTTGTAAGCAGTGTAGCCCTAAATTTTGGGGTGCCTCTGTCTTATTAATTTTCAGTTTTCCCAAGGTATATTCCCTAGACTGGAAGTGCCCTTGGCTCTGTAGCTCTGTTGATTACTTGTTTTAGGGTACACAATGCACTGCTCCAGAGAGACAGTTAGCAATTTACATCCCGCCCATCAACATAACAAGGCTCCCTGTTCTGCAGGGCCTGTCTTGCCTTTCTGCTTTTTACACATTTTGTGGATGTCCCTTTTGACCGGTGGGAAGTGATACTTCTTTGTAGTGCAGATTTGCATTGCCCGCTTGCTTGCTTGGCCAAAAAGGGCGTATGCGTTTTCTCCTGAATATATTCAGAAGAAAACGCATACGCCCTTTTTGGCCAAGTGCATCATTGTCAAAGTTGTGCCCCTCTTCCTGTGCTTTAAAGGCGATTCCAACGTACCTCTTGAAATCTGTTTCCTGCTATTCTGCCACGCTTTCAAGTCCGCCTCGTTGCCTTCCCTCAACATATTTTTGGACCATAGTTGTCCTTTATTACTCGGCCAGTTTGTGAATTGCTGTGCCCCTGAGCTCCATTTTTCAACTCGTTTTTGGTGAGCTGACCGCAAGTCCAAAATTTTGGTTCAGGACCTATGCTCGTTCCCGGTGGGGGGCTGAGACTTTGGATAATTCTTCTTCCTGCTGGGATGTTAGAGTGATATGTGCCCGTCCAAATGCCTAACAGCTACTCTCTCATTGGTTCTCCCTCTTCCCTTTCATCCTCTGCCAAATTGGAAACCTGTGCGAACCAGGAGGTTAAAGGGGCTGTCTCTCCAAGTTGGGAGGTTGATAGTAAAGCATATGGAAAGTCAAACCGGAGCACCAGGAGAGGGACTATTCGTTGAGTTTTAAAAATCTTTCATATTCACAGTGGTTCCGTTCTCTAGGTTTCCCGTACATGTTATAGCTGTAGGAATATTCCCTTCAACTTGGAGAGTTGGGAACCATGGAATGGGTACCATGCATTATTGCTTTAAAGCGTCTGCATTTGCTCACCCAATCTCACCAATCGTCTCAGTCCCAAGTGTCCTTCCTTATGCCACATCCAGCTGTCGTAGTAGAACGGTTCATTCCAGGTTTCATCAGAGACCCTGAAGGAATTGTAACGAATTTCCCAGTTTTTTTGTTTTGTTTTTGAAATTCCTTTTTATAGTGGGTTTGAGCTGATTCTCGCTGCCATGTTTATGCCAGTCTAGACACACTTGATTCCCTTACAGAGACATATCAATACATAGGTTTTAAGATTCTTACTAGTCAGATATATTCCTCTGTGGGAAATATGTGGTTTTGAGTCCCTTTCACTGAGGAAGGTGTAGGTCTTGTCTATTCCATAGTTGGTTTTTGGAACGGTACCTGTGCTTATATCAAACTCTGGTTTTATGCATCACCCCACCTCTCCTTCCCCCTTAAGCAGGCATAAGAGTGTTTTCTAAATGTGAGACACTGTTCTCTTTCCTAACTCAGTTCAAGTGTAGCCATGTTTACAGGATCTTCATAAGTGATATCTTATGATAAGTTTCTTTTTCTGTGTGACTTATTTCACTTAGAATCATCGTACCTGAATCCACCCATTTTGCTGCTACTGGTCTTATGACATTGATTTCATGGCTGAGGGATATTCCATCGTACGTAAGTACCACAATTTTTTGAACCATTTTTATATTTCCTGGGATATTTAAGGTGTACCCAAGTTGAGGTCCTTGTAAGCAGTGCAGCCCTAAATTTTGGGGTGGCTGTGTCTTTTTGATTTTCAGTTTTCCCAAGGTATATTCCCTAGACTGGAAGTGCCCTTGGCTCTGTAGCTCTGTTGTTTACTTGTTTTAGGGAACACAATGCACTCCTCCAGAGAGGCAGTTGGCAATTTACATCCCGCCCATCAGCATAACAAGGCTCCCTGTTCTCCAGGGCCTGTCTTGCCTTTCTGGTTTTTACACATTTTGTGGATGTCCCTTTTGACCGGTGGGAAGTGATACTTCTTTGTAGTGCAGATTTGCATTGCCCGCTTGCTTGCTTGGCCAAAAAGGGCGTATGCGTTTTCTCCTGAATATATTCAGGAGAAAACGCATACGCCCTTTTTGGCCAAGTGCATCATTGTCGAAGTTGTGCCCCTCTTCCTGTGCTTTAAAGGCGATTCCAACGTACCTCTTGAAATCTGTTTCCTGCTATTCTGCCTCTCTTTCAATTCCGCCTCGTTGCCTTCCCTCAACAGATTTTTGGACGATAGTTGTCCTTTATTACTCCGCCAGTTTGTGAATTGCTGTGCCCCTGAGCTCCATTTGTCAACTCGTTTTTGGTGAGCTGACCGCAAGTCCAACATTTTGGTACAGGACCTATGCTGGTTCCCGGTGTGGGGCTGAGACTTCGGTTAATTCTTCTTCCTGTCGGGAAGTTAGAGTGATATGTGCCCGTCCAAATGCCTAACAGCTACTCTCTCATTGGTTCTCCCACTTCCCTTTCATGCTCTGCCAAATTGGCAACCTGTGCGAACCAGGAGGTTAAAGGGGCTGTCTCTCCAAGTTGGGAGGTTGATAGTAAAGCAGATGGAAAGTCAAACCGGAGCACCAGGAGAGGGACTATTCGTTGAGTTTTAGAAACCTTTCATATTCACAGTGGGTCCGTTCTCTAGGTTTCCCGTACATGTTATAGCTCTAGTAATATTCCCTTCCACCTGGAGAGTTGGGACCCATGGAATGGGTGCCAGGCATTTGTTCTTTACAGGGTCTGCATTTGCTCACCCAATCTCACCAATCGTCTCAGTCCCAAGTGTCCCTCCTTATGCCACATCCAGCTGTCATTGTAGATAGGGTCATTCCAGGTTTCATCAGAGACCCTGAAGGAATTGTAAAGAATTTCCCAGTTTTTTGTTTTGTTTTTGAAATTCCTTTTTATAGTGGGTTTCAGCTGATTCTCGCTGCATGTTTATGCCAGTCTAGGCACACTTGATTCCCTTACGGTGACATATCAATACATAGGTTTTAAGATTCTTACTAGACAGATATATTCCTCTGTGGGAAATATGGGCTTTTGAGTCCCTTTCACTGAGGAAGGTGTAGGTCTTGTCTATTCCATAGTTGGTTTTTGGAACGGTACCTGTGCTTATATCAAACTCCGGTTTTATGCATCACCCCACCTCTCCTTCCCCCTTAAGCAGGCATAAGAGTGTTTTCTAAATGTGAGACACTGTTCTCTTTCCTAACTCAGTTCAAGTGTAGCCATGTTTACAGGATCTTCATAAGTGATATCTTATAATAAGTTTCTTTTTCTGTTTCACTTATTTCACTTAGAATCATCGTACCTGAATCCACCCATTTTGCTGCTACTGGTCTTATGACATTGATTTCATGGCTGAGGGATATTCCATCGTACGTAAGTACCACAATTTTTTGAACCATTTTTATATTTCCTGGGATATTTAAGGTGTACCCAAGTTGAGGTCCTTGTAAGCAGTGCATCCCTAAGTTTTGGGGTGGCTCTGTCTTATTGATTTTCAGTTTTCCCAAGGTATATTCAATAGACTGGAAGTGCCCTTGGCTCTGTAACTCTGTTGTTTACTTGTTTTAGGGAACACAATGCACTCCTCCAGAGAGGCAGTTGGCAATTTATATCCCGCCCATCAGCATAACAAGGCTCCCTGTTCTCCAGGGCCTGTCTTGCCTTTCTGGTTTTTACACATTTTGTGGATGTCCCTTTTGACCGGTGGGAAGTGATACTTCTTTATAGTGCAGATTTGCATTGCCCGTTTGCTTGCTTGGCCAAAAAGGGCGTATGCGTTTTCTCCTGAATATATTCAGGAGAAAACGCATACGCTCTTTTCGGCCAAGTGCATCATTGTCGAAGTTGTGCCCCTCTTCCTGTGCTTTAAAGGCGATTCCAACGTACCTCTTAAAATCTGTTTCCTGCTATTCTGCCTCGCATTCAAGTCCACCTCGTTGCCTATCCTCAACAGATTTTTGGACGATAGTTGTCCTTTATTACTCGGCCAGTTTTTGAATTGCTGTGCCCCTGAGCTCCATTTTTCAACTCGTTTTTGGTGAGCTGTCCGCAAGTCCAACATTTTGGTTCAGGAACTTTGCTGGTTCCCGGTGGGGGGCTGAGACTTTGGTTAATTCTTCTTCCTGCCGGGAAATTACAGTGATATGTGCCCGTCCAAATGCCTAACAGCTACTCCCTCATTGGTTCTACCTCTTCCATTCCATTCTCTGCCAAATTGGCAACCTGCGCGAACCAGGAGGTCAAAGGGGCTGTCTCTCCAAGTTGGGAGGTTGATAGTAAAGCAGATGGAAAGTCAAACCGCAGCACCAGGAGAGGGACTATTCGTTGAGTTTTAGAAACCTTTCGTATTCACAGTGTGTCCGTTCTCTAGGTTTCCCGTACATGTTATAATTGTAGTAATATTCCCTTCAACCTGGAGAGTTGGGACCCATGGAATGGGTGCCATGCATTATTGCTTTAAAGGGTCTGCATTTGCTCACCCAATCTCACCAATCCTCTCAGTCCCAAGTGTCCAGCCTTATGCCACATCTAGCTGTCGTTGTAGATAGGGTCATTCCAGGTTTCATCAGAGACCCTGAAGGAATTGTAAAGAATTTCCCAGTTTTTTTGTTTTGTTTTTGAAATTCCTTTTTATAGTGGGTTTGAGCTGATTCTCGCTGCCATGTTTATGCCAGTCTAGACACACTTGATTCCCTTACGGAGACATATCAATACATAGGTTTTAAGATTCTTACTAGTCAGATAAATTCCTCTGCGGGAAATATGGTGTTTTGAGTCCCTTTCACTGAGGAAGGTGTAGGTCTTGTCTATTCCATAGTTGGTTTTTGGAACGGTACCTGGGCTTATATCAAACTCTGGTTTTATGCATCACCCCACCTCTCCTTCCCCCTTAAGCAGGCATAAGAGTGTTTTCTAAATATGAGACACTGTTCTCTTTCCTAACTCAGTTCAAGTGTAGCCATGTTTACAGGATCTTCATAAGTGATATCTTATGATAAGTTTCTTTTTCTGTGTGACTTATATCACTTAGAATCATCGTACCTGAATCCACCCATTTTGCTGCTACTGGTCTTATGACATTGATTTCATGCCTGAGGGATATTCCATCGTACGTAAGTACCACAATTTTTTGAACCATTTTTATATTTCCTGGGATATTTAAGGTGTACCCAAGTTGAGGTCCTTGTAAGCAGTGCAGCCCTAAATTTTGGGGTGGATCTGTCTTATTGATTTTCAGTTTTCCCAATGTATATTCCCTAGACTGGAAGTGCCCTTGGCTCTGTAGCTCTGTTCGTTACTTGTTTTAGGGAACACAATGCAATCCTCAAGAGA
The DNA here is from genome assembly GCF_949752795.1 of Hyperoodon ampullatus. Taxonomy (NCBI): domain Eukaryota; kingdom Metazoa; phylum Chordata; class Mammalia; order Artiodactyla; family Ziphiidae; genus Hyperoodon; species Hyperoodon ampullatus. Next base: position 250,591 of record NW_027640655.1, on the reverse strand, counting down.
GGCAGTTGCCAATTTACATCCCGCCCATCAGCATAACAAGGCTCCCTGTTCTCCAGGGCCTGTCTTGCCTTTCTGGTTTTTACACATTTTGTGGATGTCCCTTTTGACCGGTGGGAAGTGATACTTCTTTGTAGTGCAGATTTGCATTGCCCGCTTGCTTGCTTGGCCAAAAAGGGCGTATGCGTTTTCTCCTGAATATATTCAGGAGAAAACGCATACGCCCTTTTTGGCCAAGTGCATCATTGTCGAAGTTGTGCCCCTCTTCCTGTGCTTTAAAGGCGATTCCAACGTATCTCTTGAAATCTGTTTCCTGCTATTCTGCCTCGCTTTCAAGTCCGCCTCGTTGCCTTCCCTCAACAGATTTTTGGACGATAGTTGTCCTTTATTACTCGGCCAGTTTGTGAATTGCTGTACCCCTGAGCTCCATTTTTCAACTCGTTTTTGGTGAGCTGACCGCAAGTCCAAAATTTTGGTTCAGGACCTATACTGGTTCCCCGTGGGTGGCTGAGACTTTGGTTAATTCTTCTTCCTGCTGGGAAATTACAGTGATATGTGCCCGTCCATATGCCTAACAGCTACTCTCTCATTGGTTCTCCCTCTTCCCTTTCATCCTCTGCCAAATTGGCAACCTGTGTGAACCAGGAGGTTAAAGGGCTGTCTCTCCAAGTTGGGAGGTTGATAGTAAAGCAGATGTAAAGTCAAACCGCAGCACCAGGAGAGGGACTATTCGTTGAGTTTTAGAAACCTTTCGTATTCACAGTGTGTCCGTTCTCTAGGTTTCCCGTACATGTTATAGCTGTAGTAATATTCCCTTCAACCTGGAGAGTTGGGACCCATGGAATGGGTGCCAGGCATTTGTGCTTTAAAGGGTCTGCATTTGCTCACCCAATCTCACCAATCCTCTCAGTCCCAAGTGTCCCTCGTTATGCCACATCCAGCTGTCGTTGTAGATAGGGTCATTCCAGGTTTCATCAGATACCCTGAAGGAATTGTAAAGAATTTCCCAGTTTTTTTGTTTTGTTTTTGAAATTCCTTTTTATAGTGGGTTTGAGCTGATTCTCGCCGCCATGTTTATGCCAGTCTAGACACACTTGTTTCCCTTACGGAGACATATCAATACATAGGTTTTAAGATTCTTACTAGTCAGATATATTCCTCTGCGGGAAATATGGTGTTTTGAGTCCCTTTCACTGAGGAAGGTGTAGGTCTTGTCTATTCCATAGTTGGTTTTTGGAACGGTACCTGTGCTTATATCAAACTCTCGTTTTATGCATCACCCCACCTCTCCTTCCCCCTTAAGCAGGCATAAGAGTGTTTTCTAAATATGAGACACTGTTCTCTTTCCTAACTCAGTTCAAGTGTAGCCATGTTTATAGGATCTTCATAAGTGATATCTTATGATAAGTTTCTTTTTCTGTGTGAATTATTTCACTTAGAATCATCGTACCTGAATCCACCCATTTTGCTGCTACTGGTCTTATGACATTGATTTCATGGCTGAGGGATATTCCATCGTACGTAAGTACCACAATTTTTTGAACCATTTTTATATTTCCTGGGATATTTAAGGTGTACCCAAGTTGAGGTCCTTGTAAGCAGTGCAGCCCTAAATTTTGGGGTGGCTCTGTCTTATTGATTTTCAGATTTCCAAAGGTATATTCCCTAGACTGGAAGTGCCCTTGGCTCTGTAGCTCTGTTGTTTACTTGTTTTAGGGAACAGAGTGCACTCCTCCAGAGAGGCAGTTGGCAATTTACATCCCGCCCATCAGCATAACAAGGCTCCCTGTTCTCCAGAGCCTGTCTTGCCTTTCTGGTTTTTACACATTTTGTGGATGTCCCTTTTGACCGGTGGGAAGTGATACTTCTTTGTAGTGCAGATTTGCATTGCCCGCTTGCTTGCTTGGCCAAAAAGGGCGTATGCGTTTTCTCCTGAATATATTCAGGAGAAAACGCATAAGCCCTTTTTGGCCAAGTGCATAATTGTCGAAGTTGTGCCCCTCTTCCTGTGCTTTAAAGGTGATTCCAACGTACCTCTTGAAATCTGTTTCCTGCTATTCTGCCTCGCTTTCAAGTCCGCCTCGTTGCCTTCCCTCAACAGATTTTTGGACGATAGTTGTCCTTTATTACTCGGCCAGTTTGTGAATTGCTGTGACACTGAGCTCCATTTTTCAACTCGTTTTTGGTGAGCTGACCGCAAGTCCAAAATTTTGGTTCAGGAACTATACTGGTTTCCGGTGGGTGGCTGAGGATTTGGTTAATTCTTCTTCCTGCCGGGAAATTACAGTGATATGTGCCCGTCCAAATGCCTAACAGCTACTCTCTCATAGGTTCTCCCTCTTCCCTTTCATCCTCTGCCAAATTGGCAACCTGTGCGAAGGAGGAAGTTAAAGGGGCTGTCTCTCCAAGTTGGGAGGTTGATAGTAAAGCAGATGTAAAGTTAAACCGGATTACCAGGAGAGGGACTATTCGTTGAGTTTTAGAAACCTTTCGTATTCACAGTGTGTCCGTTCTCTATGTTTCCCGTACATGTTATAGCTGTAGTAATATTCCTTTCAAACTGGAGAGTTGGGACCCATGGAATGGGTGCCATGCATTATTGCTTTAAAGGGTCTGCATTTGCTCACCCAATCTCACCAATCCTCTCAGTCCCAAGTGTCCCTCGTTATGCCACATCCAGCTGTCCTTGTAGATAGGGTCATTCCAGGTTTCCTCAGATACCCTGAAGGAATTGTAAAGAATTTCCCAGTTTTTTTGTTTTGTTTTTGAAATTCCTTTTTATAGTGGGTTTGAGCTGATTCTCGCTGCCATGTTTATGCCAGTCTAGACACACTTGATTCCCTTATGGAGACATATCAATACATAGGTTTTAAGATTCTTACTAGTCAGATATATTCCTCTGCGGGAAATATGGGGTTTTGAGTCCCTTTCACTGAGGAAGGTGTAGGTCTTGTCTATTCCATAGTTGGTTTTTGGAACGGTACCTGTGCTTATATCAAACTCTGGTTTTATGCATCACCCCACCTCTCCTTCCCCCTTAAGCAGGCATAAGAGTGTTTTCTAAATATGAGACACTGTTCTCTTTCCTAACTCAGTTCAAGTGTAGCCATGTTTACAGGATCTTCATAAGTGATATCTTATGATAAGTTTCTTTTTCTGTGTGACTTATTTCACTTAGAATCATCGTACCTGAATCCACCCATTTTGCTGCTACTGGTCTTATGACATTGATTTCATGCCTGAGGGATATTCCATCATACGTAAGTACCACAATTTTTTGAACCATTTTTATATTTCCTGGGAGATTTAAGGTGTACCCAAGTTGAGGTCCTTGTAAGCAGTGCAGCCCTAAATTTTGGGGTGGCTCTGTCTTATTGATTTTCAGTTTTCCCAAGGTATATTCCCTAGACTGGAAGTGCCCTTGGCTCTGTAGCTCTGTTCTTTACTTGTTTTAGGGAACACAATGCACTCCTCCAGAGAGGCAGTTGGCAATTTACATCCCACCCATCAGCATAACAAGGCTCCCTGTTCTCCAGGGCCTGTCTTGCCTTTCTGGTTTTTACACATTTTGTGGATGTCCCTTTTGACCGGTGGGAAGTGATACTTCTTTGTAGTGCAGACTTGCATTGCCCGCTTGCTTGCTTGGACAAAAAGGGCGTATGCGTTTTTTCCTGAATATATTCAGTAGAAAACGCATACGCCCATTTTGGCCAAGTGCATCATTGTCGAAGTTGTGCCCCTCTTCCTGTGCTTTAAAGGCGATTCCAATGTACCTCTTGAAATCTGTTTCCTGCTATTCTGCCTCGCTTTCAAGTGCGCCTCCTTGCCTTTCCTCAACAGATTTTTGGACGATAGTTGTCCTTTATTACTCGGCCAGTTTGTGAATTGTTGTGCGCCTGAGTTCCATTTTTAAACTCGTTTTTGTTGAGCTGACCTCAAGTCCAAAATTTTGATTCAAGACCTATACTGGTTCCCGGTGGGTGGCTGAGACTTTGGTTAATTCTTCTTCCTGCCGGGAAATTACAGTGATATGTGCCCATCCAAATGCCTAACAGCTACTCTCTCATTTGTTCTCCCTCTTACCTTTCATCCTCTACCAAATTGGCAACCTGTGTGAACCAGGAGGTTAAAGGGGCTGTCTCTCCAAGTTGGGAGATTGATAGTAAAGCAGATGGAAAGTCAAACCAGAGCACCAGGAGAGGGACTATTCGTTGAGTTTTAGAAACCTTTCGTATTCACAGTGTGTCCGTTCTCGAGGTTTCCCGTACATGTTATAACTGTAGTAATATTCCCTTCACCCTGGAGAGTTGGGACCCATGGAATGGGTGCCATGCATTATTGCTTTAAAGAGTCTGCATTTGTTCACCCAATCTCACCAATCCTCTCAGTCCCAAGTGTCCAGGCTTATGCCACATCCAGCTGTCGTTGTAGATAGGGTCATTCCAGGTTTCATCAGGGACCCTGAAGGAATTGTAAAGAATTTCCCAGTTTTTTTGTTTTGTTTTTGATATTCCTTTTTATAGTGGGTTTGAGCTGATTCTCGCTGCCATGTTTATGCCAGTCTAGACACACTTGATTCCCTTACGGAGACCTATCAATACATAGGTTTTAAGATTCTTACTAGTCAGATATATTCCTCTGCGGGAAATATGGTGTTTTGAGTCCCTTTCACTGAGGAAGGTGTAGGTCTTGTCTATTCCATAGTTGGTTTTTGGAACGGTACCTGTGCTTATATCAAACTCTGGTTTTATGCATCAAACCACCTCTCCTTCCCCCTTAAGCAGGCATAAGAGTGTTTTCTAAATATGAGACACTGTTCTCTTCCCTAACTGAGTTCAAGTGTAGCCATGTTTATACGATCTTCATAAGTGATACCTTATGATAAGTTTCTTTTTCTGTGTGACTTATTTCACTTAGAATCTTCGTACCTGAATACACCCATTTTGCTACTACTGGTCTTATGACATTGATTTCATGGCTGAGGGATATTCCATCGTACGTAAGTACCACAATTTTTTGAACCATTTTTATATTTCCTGGGATACTTAATGTGTATCAAAGTTGAGGTCCTTGTAAGCAGTGCAGCCCTAAATTTTGGGGTGGCTCTGTCTCATTGATTTTCAGTTTTCCCAAGGTATATTCCCTAGACTGGAAGTGCCCTTGGCTCTGTAGCTCTGTTCTTTACTTGTTTTAGGGAACACAATGCACTCCTCCAGAGAGGCAGTTGGCAATTTACATCCCGCCCATCAGCATAAGAAGGCTCCCTGTTCTCCAGGGCCTGTCTTGCCTTTCTGGTTTTTACATATTTTGTGGATGTCCCTTTTGACCGGTGGGAAGTGATACTTCTTTGTAGTGCAGATTTGCATTGCCCGCTTGCTTGCTTGGCCAAAAAGGGCGTATGCGTTTTCTCCTGAATATGGAGAAAACGCATACGCCCTTTTTGGCCAAGTGCATCATTGTCGAAGTTGTGCCCCTCTTCCTGTGCTTTAAAGGCGATTCCAACGTACCTCTTGAAATCTGTTTCCTGCTATTCTGCCTCGCTTTCAAGTGCGCCTCGTTGCCTTTCCTCAACAGATTTTTGGACGATAGTTGTCCTTTATTACTCGGCCAGTTTGTGAATTGCTGTGCCCCTGAGCTCCATTTTTCAACTCGTTTTTGGTGAGCTGACCGCAAGACCAAAATTTTCGTTCAGGACCTATACTGGTTCCCGGTGGGTGGCTGAGACTTTCGTTAATTCTTCTTCCTGCCGGGAAATTACAGTGATATGTGCCCGTCCAAATGCCTAACAGCTACTCTCTCATTGGTTCCCCTCTTCCCTTTCATCCTCTGCCAAATTGGCAACGTGTGCGAACCAGGATGTTAAAGGGGCTGTCTCTCCAAGTTGGGAGGTTGATAGTACAGCGGATGTAAAGTCAAAGCGGAGCACCAGGAGAGGGACTATTCGTTGAGTTTTAGAAACCTTTCGTATTCACAGTGTGTCCGTTCTCTAGGTTTCCCGTACATGTTATAGCTGTAGTAATATTCCCTTCAACCTGGAGAGTTGGGACCCATGGAATGGGTGCCATGCATTATTGCTTTAAAGGGTCTGCATTTGCTCACCCAATCTCACCAATCGTCTCAGTCCCAAGTGTCCCTCCTTATGCCACATCCAGCTGTCGTAGATACGGTCATTCCAGGTTTCATCAGAGACCCTGAAGGAATTAGAAAGAATTTCCCAGTTTTTTTGTTTTGTTTTTGAAATTCCTTTTTATAGTGGGCTTGAGCTGATTCCAGCTGCCATGTTTATGCCAGTCTAGACACACTTGGTTCCCTTATGGAGACCTATCAATACATAGGTTTTAAGATTCTTAGTAGTCAGATATATTCCTCTGCGGGAAATATTGTGTTTTGAGTCCCTTTCACTGAGGAATGTGTAGGTGTTTTCTATTCCATAGTTGGTTTTTGGAACGGTGCCTGTGCTTATATCAAACTCTGGTTTTATGCATCACCCCACCTCTCCTTCCCCCTTAAGCAGGCATAAGAGTGTTTTCTAAATATGAGACACTGTTCTCTTTCCTAACTCAGTTCAAGTGTAGCCATGTTTATAGAATCTTCATAAGTGATATCTTATGATAAGTTTCTTTTTCTGTGTGACTTATTTCACTTAGAATCATCTTATCTGAATCCACTCATTTTGCTGCTACTGGTCTTATGACATTGATTTCATGGCTGAGGGATATTCCATCGTACGTATGTACCACAATTTTTTGAACCATTTTTATATTTCCTGGGATACTTAAGGTGTATCCAAGTTGAGGTCCTTGTAAGCAGTTCAGCCCTAAATTTTGGGGTTGCTCTGTCTTATTGATTTTCAGTTTTCCCAAGGTATATTCCCTAGACTGGAAGTGTCCTTGGCTCTGTAGCTCTGTTCTTTACTTGTTTTAGGGAACAGAATGCACTCCTCCAGAGAGGCAGTTGGCAATTTACATCCCGCCCATCAGCATAACAAAGCTCCCTGTTCTCCAGGGCCTGTCTTGCCTTTCTTGTTCTTACACATTTTGTGGATGTCCCTTTTGACCGCTGGGAAGTGATACTTCTTTGTAGTGCAGATTTGCATTGCCCGCTTGCTTGCTTGGCCAAAAAGGGCGTATGCGTTTTCTCCTGAATATATTCAGGAGAAAACGCATACGCCCTTTTTGGCCAAGTGCATCATTGTCGAAGTTGTGCCCCTCTTCCTGTGCTTTAAAGGCGATTCCAACGTACCTCTTGAAATCTGTTTCCTGCTATTCTGCCTCGCTTTCAAGTCCGCCTCGTTGCCTTCCCTCAACAGATTTTTGGACGATAGTTGTCCTTTATTACTCGGCCGGTTTGTGAATTGCTGTGACACTGAGCTCCATTTTTCAACTCGTTTTTGGTGAGCTGACCGCAAGTCCAAAATTTTGCTTCAGGACCTATACTGGTTCCCGGTGGGTGGCTGAGAATTTGGTTAATTCTTCTTCCTGCCGGGAAATTACAGTGATATGTGCCCGTCCAAATGCCTAACAGCTACTCTCTCATTGGTTCTCCCTCTTCCCTTTCATCCTCTGCCAAATTGGCAACCTGTGCGAACCAAGAGGTTAAAGGGGCTGTCTCTCCAAGTTGGGAGGTTGATAGTAAAGCAGACGGAAAGTCAAACCGGAGCACCAGGAGAGGGACTATGCGTTGAGTTTTAGAAACCTTTCGTATTCACAGTGTGTCCGTTCTCTAGGTTTCCTGCACATGTTATAGCTGTAGTAATATTCCCTTCAACCTGGAGAGTTCGGACCCATGGAATGGGTGCCATGCATTATTGCTTTAAAGGGTCTGCATTTGCTCACCCAATCTCACCAATCGTCTCAGTCCCAAGTGTCCCTCCTTATGCCACATCCAGCTGTCGTTGTAGATAGGGTCATTCCAGCTTTCATCAGAGACCCTGAAGGAATTGTAAAGAATTTCCCAGTTTTTTTGTTTTGTTTTTGAAATTCCTTTTTATAGTGGGTTTGAGCTGATTCTCGCTGCCATGTTTATGCCAGTCTAGACACACTTGATTCCCTTACGGAGACATATCAATACATAGGTTTTAAGATTCTTACTAGTCAGATATTTTCCTGTGCGGGAAATATGGGGTTTTGAGTCCCTTTCACTGAGGACGGTGTAGGTCTTGTCTATTCCATAGTTGGTTTTTGGAACGGTACCTGTGCTTATATCAAACTCTGGTTTTATGCATCACCCCACCTCTCCTTCCCCCTTAAGCAGGTATAAGAGTGTTTTCTAAAGGTGAGACACTGTTCTCTTTCCTAACTCAGTTCAAGTGTAGCCATGTTTACAGGATCTTCATAAGTGATATCTTATGATAAGTTTCTTTTTCTGTGTGACTTATTTCACTTAGAATCATCGTACCTGAATCCACCCATTTTGCTGCTACTGGTCTTATGACATTGATTTCATGGCTGAGGGATATTCCATCGTACGTAAGTACCACAATTTTTTGAACCATGTTTATATTTTCTGGGATACTTAAGGTGTATCCAAGTTGAGGTCCTTGTATGCAGTGCAGCCCTAAATTTTGGGGTGGCTCTGTCTTATTGATTTTCAGTTTTCCCAAGGTATATTCCCTAGACTGGTAGTGCCCTTGGCTCTGTAGCTCTGTTCTTTACTTGTTTTAGGGAACAGAATGCACTCCTCCAGAGAGGCAGTTGGCAATTTACATCCCGCCCATCAGCATAACAAGGCTCCCAGTTCTCCAGGGCCTGTCTTGCCTTTCTTGTTCTTACACATTTTGTGGATGTCCCTTTTGACCGGTGGGAAGTGATACTTCTTTGTAGTGCAGATTTGCATTGCCCGCTTGCTTGCTTGGCCAAAAAGGGCGTATGCGTTTTCTCCTGAATATATTCAGGAGATAACGCATACGCCCTTTTTGGCCAAGTGCATCATTGTCGAAGTTGTGCCCCTCTTCCTGTGCTTTAAAGGCGATTCCAACGTACCTCTTGAAATCTGTTTCCTGCTATTCTGCCTCGCTTTCAAGTCCGCCTCGTTGCCTTCCCTCAACAGATTTTTGGACGATAGTTGTCCTTTATTACTCGGCCAGTTTGTGAATTGCTGTGCCCCTGAGCTCCATTTTTCAACTCGTTTTTGGTGAGCTGACCGCAAGTCCAAAATTTTGCTTCAGGACATATACTGGTTCCCGGTGGGTGGCTGAGAATTTGGTTAATTCTTCTTCCTGCCGGGAAATTACAGTGATATGTGCCCGTCCAAATGCCTAACAGCTACTCTCTCATTGGTTCTCCCTCTTCCCTTTCATCCTCTGCCAAATTGGCAACCTGTGCGAACCAAGAGGTTAAAGGGGCTGTCTCTCCAAGTTGGGAGGTTGATAGTAAAGCAGACGGAAAGTCAAACCGGAGCACCAGGAGAGGGACTATGCGTTGAGTTTTAGAAACCTTTCGTATTCACAGTGTGTCCGTTCTCTAGGTTTCCTGCACTTGTTATAGCTGTAGTAATATTCCCTTCAACCTGGAGAGTTCGGACCCATGGAATGGGTGCCATGCATTATTGCTTTAAAGGGTCTGCATTTGCTCACCCAATCTCACCAATCGTCTCAGTCCCAAGTGTCCCTCCTTATGCCACATCCAGCTGTCGTTGTAGATAGGGTCATTCCAGCTTTCATCAGAGACCCTGAAGGAATTGTAAAGAATTTCCCAGTTTTTTTGTTTTGTTTTTGAAATTCCTTTTTATAGTGGGTTTGAGCTGATTCTCGCTGCCATGTTTATGCCAGTCTAGACACACTTGATTCCCTTACGGAGACATATCAATACATAGGTTTTAAGATTCTTACTAGTCAGAAACTTTCCTCTGCGGGAAATATGGGGTTTTGAGTCCCTTTCACTGAGGACGGTGTAGGTCTTGTCTATTCCATAGTTGGTTTTTGGAACGGTACCTGTGCTTATATCAAACTCTGGTTTTATGCATCACCCCACCTCTCCTTCCCCCTTAAGCAGGTATAAGAGTGTTTTCTAAATGTGAGACACTGTTCTCTTTCCTAACTCAGTTCAAGTGTAGCCATGTTTACAGGATCTTCATAAGTGATATCTTATGATAAGTTTCTTTTTCTGTGTGACTTATTTCACTTAGAATCAACGTACCTGAATCCACCCATTTTGCTGCTACTGGTCTTATGACATTGATTTCATGGCTGAGGGATATTCCATCGTACGTAAGTACCACAATTTTTTGAACCATGTTTATATTTTCTGGGATACTTAAGGTGTATCCAAGTTGAGGTCCTTGTATGCAGTGCAGCCCTAAATTTTGGGGTGGCTCTGTCTTATTGATTTTCAGTTTTCCCAAGGTATATTCCCTAGACTGGTAGTGCCCTTGGCTCTGTAGCTCTGTTCTTTACTTGTTTTAGGGAACAGAATGCACTCCTCCAGAGAGGCAGTTGGCAATTTACATCCCGCCCATCAGCATAACAAGGCTCCCTGTTCTCCAGGGCCTGTCTTGCCTTTCTTGTTCTTACACATTTTGTGGATGTCCCTTTTGACCGGTGGGAAGTGATACTTCTTTGTAGTGCAGATTTGCATTGCCCGCTTGCTTGCTTGGCCAAAAAGGGCGTATGAGTTTTCTCCTGAATATATTCAGGAGAAAACGCATACGCCCTTTTTGGCCAAGTGCATCATTGTCGAAGTTGTGCCCCTCTTCCTGTGCTTTAAATGCGATTCCAACGTACCTCTTGAAATCTGTTTCCTGCTATTCTGCCTCGCTTTCAAGTCCGCCTCGTTGCCTTCCCTCAACAGATTTTTGGACGATAGTTGTCCTTTATTACTCGGCCAGTTTGTGAATTGCTGTGCCCCTGAACTCCATTTTTCAACTCGTTTTTGGTGAGCTGACCGCAAGTCCAAAATTTTGCTTCAGGACCTATACTGGTTCCCGGTGGGTGGCTGAGAATTTGGTCAATTCTTCTTCCTGCCGGGAAATTACAGTGATATGTGCCCGTCCAAATGCCTAACAGCTACTCTCTCATTGGTTCTCCCTCTTCCCTTTCATCCTCTGCCAAATTGGCAACCTGTGCGAACCAAGAGGTTAAAGGGGCTGTCTCTCCAAGTTGGGAGGTTGATAGTAAAGCAGACGGAAAGTCAAACCGGAGCACCAGGAGAGGGACTATGCGTTGAGTTTTAGAAACCTTTCGTATTCACAGTGTGTCCGTTCTCTAGGTTTCCTGCACATGTTATAGCTGTAGTAATATTCCCTTCAACCTGGAGAGTTCGGACCCATGGAATGGGTGCCATGCATTATTGCTTTAAAGGGTCTGCATTTGCTCACCCAATCTCACCAATCGTCTCAGTCCCAAGTGTCCCTCTTTATGCCACATCCAGCTGTCGTTGTAGATAGGGTCATTCCAGCCTTCATCAGAGACCCTGAAGGAATTGTAAAGAATTTCCCAGTTTTTTTGTTTTGTTTTTGAAATTCCTTTTTATAGTGGGTTTGAGCTGATTCTCGCTGCCATGTTTATGCCAGTCTAGACACACTTGATTCCCTTATGGAGACATATCAATACATAGGTTTTAGGATTCTTACTAGTCAGATATTTTCCTCTGCGGGAAATATGGTGTTTTGAGTCCCTTTCACTGAGGACGGTGTAGGTCTTGTCTATTCCATAGTTGGTTTTTGGAACGGTACCTGTGCTTATATCAAACTCTGGTTTTATGCATCACCCCACCTCTCCTTCCCCCTTAAGCAGGTATAAGAGTGTTTTCTAAATGTGAGACACTGTTCTCTTTCCTAACTCAGTTCAAGTGTAGCCATGTTTACAGGATCTTCATAAGTGATATCTTATGATAAGTTTCTTTTTCTGTGTGACTTATTTCACTTAGAATCATCGTACCTGAATCCACCCATTTTGCTGCTACTGGTCTTATGACATTGATTTCATGGCTGAGGGATATTCCATCGTACGTAAGTACCACAATTTTTTGAACCATGTTTATATTTTCTGGGATACATAAGGTGTATCCAAGTTGAGGTCCTTGTATGCAGTGCAGCCCTAAATTTTGGGGTGGCTCTGTCTTATTGATTTTCAGTTTTCCCAAGGTATATTCCCTAGACTGGTAGTGCCCTTGGCTCTGTAGCTCTGTTCTTTACTTGTTTTAGGGAACAGAATGCACTCCTCCAGAGAGGCAGTTGGCAATTTACATCCCGCCCATCAGCATAACAAGGCTCCCTGTTCTCCAGGGCCTGTCTTGCCTTTCTTGTTCTTACACATTTTGTGGATGTCCCTTTTGACCGGTGGGAAGTGATACTTCTTTGTAGTGCAGATTTGCATTGCCCGCTTGCTTGCTTGGCCAAAAAGGGCGTATGCGTTTTCTCCTGAATATATTCAGGAGAAAACGCATACGCCCTTTTTGGCCAAGTGCATCATTGTCGAAGTTGTGCCCCTCTTCCTGTGCTTTAAAGGCGATTCCAACGTACCTCTTGAAATCTGTTTCCTGCTATTCTGCCTCGCTTTCAAGTCCGCCTCGTTGCCTTCCCTCAACAGATTTTTGGACGATGGTTGTCCTTTATTACTCGGCCAGTTTGTGAATTGCTGTGCCCCTGAGCTCCATTTTTAAACTCGTTTTTTGTGAGCTGACCGCAAGTCCAAAATTTTGGTTCAGGACCTATACTGGTTCCCGGTGGGTGGCTGAGAATTTGGTTAATTCTTCTTCTTGCCGGGAAATTACAGTGATATGTGCCCGTCCAAATGCCTAACAGCTACTCTCTCATTGGTTCTCCCTCTTCCCTTTCATCCTCTGCCAAATTGGCAACCTGTGCGAACCAAGAGGTTAAAGGGGCTGTCTCTCCAAGTTGGGAGGTTGATAGTAAAGCAGACGGAAAGTCAAACCGGAGCACCAGGAGAGGGACTATGCGTTGAGTTTTAGAAACCTTTCGTATTCACAGTGTGTCCGTTCTCTAGGTTTCCCGCACATGTTATAGCTGTAGTAATATTCCCTTCAACCTGGAGAGTTCGGACCCATGGAATGGGTGCCATGCATTATTGCTTTAAAGGGTCTGCATTTGCTCACCCAATCTCACCAATCGTCTCAGTCCCAAGTGTCCCTCCTTATGCCACATCCAGCTGTCGTTGTAGATAGGGTCATTCCAGCTTTCATCAGAGACCCTGAAGGAATTGTAAAGAATTTCCCAGTTTTTTTGTTTTGTTTTTGAAATTCCTTTTTATAGTGGGTTTGAGCTGATTCTCGCTGCCATGTTTATGCCAGTCTAGACACACTTGATTCCCTTACGGAGACATATCAATACATAGGTTTTAAGATTCTTACTAGTCAGATATTTTCCTCTGCGGGAAATATGGTGTTTTGAGTCCCTTTCACTGAGGACGGTGTAGGTCTTGTCTATTCCATAGTTGGTTTTTGGAACGGTACCTGTGCTTATATCAAACTCTGGTTTTATGCATCACCCCACCTCTCCTTCCCCCTTAAGCAGGTATAAGAGTGTTTTCTAAATGTGAGACACTGTTCTCTTTCCTAACTCAGTTCAAGTGTAGCCATGTTTACAGGATCTTCATAAGTGATATCTTATGATAAGTTTCTTTTTCTGTGTGACTTATTTCACTTAGAATCATCGTACCTGAATCCACCCATTTTGCTGCTACTGGTCTTATGACATTGATTTCATGGCTGAGGGATATTCCATCGTACGTAAGTACCACAATTTTTTGAACCATGTTTATATTTTCTGGGATACTTAAGGTGTATCCAAGTTGAGGTCCTTGTATGCAGTGCAGCCCTAAATTTTGGGGTGGCTCTGTCTTATTGATTTTCAGTTTTCCCAAGGTATATTCCCTAGACTGGTAGTGCCCTTGGCTCTGTAGCTCTGTTCTTTACTTGTTTTAGGGAACAGAATGCACTCCTCCAGAGAGGCAGTTGGCAATTTACATCCCGCCCATCAGCATAACAAGGCTCCCTGTTCTCCAGGGCCTGTCTTGCCTTTCTTGTTCTTACACATTTTGTGGATGTCCCTTTTGACCGGTGGGAAGTGATACTTCTTTGTAGTGCAGATTTGCATTGCCCGCTTGCTTGCTTGGCCAAAAAGGGCGTATGCGTTTTCTCCTGAATATATTCAGGAGAAAACGCATACGCCCTTTTTGGCCAAGTGCATCATTGTCGAAGTTGTGCCCCTCTTCCTGTGCTTTAAAGGCGATTCCAACGTACCTCTTGAAATCTGTTTCCTGCTATTCTGCCTCGCTTTCAAGTCCGCCTCGTTGCCTTCCCTCAACAGATTTTTGGACGATAGTTGTCCTTTATTACTCGGCCAGTTTGTGAATTGCTGTGCCCCTGAGCTCCATTTTTCAACTCGTTTTTGGTGAGCTGACCGCAAGTCCAAAATTTTGCTTCAGAACCTATACTGGTTCCCGGTGGGTGGCTGAGAATTTGGTTAATTCTTCTTCCTGCCGGGAAATTACAGTGATATGTGCCCGTCCAAATGCCTAACAGCTACTCTCTCATTGGTTCTCCCTCTTCCCTTTCATCCTCTGCCAAATTGGCAACCTGTGCGAACCAAGAGGTTAAAGGGGCTGTCTCTCCAAGTTGGGAGGTTGATAGTAAAGCAGACGGAAAGTCAAACCGGAGCACCAGGAGAGGGACTATGCGTTGAGTTTTAGAAACCTTTCGTATTCACAGTGTGTCCGTTCTCTAGGTTTCCCGCACATGTTATAGCTGTAGTAATATTCCCTTCAACCTGGAGAGTTCGGACCCATGGAATGGGTGCCATGCATTATTGCTTTAAAGGGTCTGCATTTGCTCACCCAATCTCACCAATCGTCTCAGTCCCAAGTGTCCCTCTTTATGCCACATCCAGCTGTCGTTGTAGATAGGGTCATTCCAGCCTTCATCAGAGACCCTGAAGGAATTGTAAAGAATTTCCCAGTTTTTTTGTTTTGTTTTTGAAATTCCTTTTTATAGTGGGTTTGAGCTGATTCTCGCTGCCATGTTTATGCCAGTCTAGACACACTTGATTCCCTTATGGAGACATATCAATACATAGGTTTTAGGATTCTTACTAGTCAGATATTTTCCTCTGCGGTAAATATGGTGTTTTGAGTCCCTTTCACTGAGGACGGTGTAGGTCTTGTCTATTCCATAGTTGGTTTTTGGAACGGTACCTGTGCTTATATCAAACTCTGGTTTTATGCATCACCCCACCTCTCCTTCCCCCTTAAGCAGGTATAAGAGTGTTTTCTAAATGTGAGACACTGTTCTCTTTCCTAACTCAGTTCAAGTGTAGCCATGTTTACAGGATCTTCATAAGTGATATCTTATGATAAGTTTCTTTTTCTGTGTGACTTATTTCACTTAGAATCATCGTACCTGAATCCACCCATTTTGCTGCTACTGGTCTTATGACATTGATTTCATGGCTGAGGGATATTCCATTGTACGTAAGTACCACAATTTTTTGAACCATGTTTATATTTTCTGGGATACTTAAGGTGTATCCAAGTTGAGGTCCTTGTATGCAGTGCAGCCCTAAATTTTGGGGTGGCTCTGTCTTATTGATTTTCAGTTTTCCCAAGGTATATTCCCTAGACTGGTAGTGCCCTTGGCTCTGTAGCTCTGTTCTTTACTTGTTTTAGGGAACAGAATGCACTCCTCCAGAGAGGCAGTTGGCAATTTACATCCCGCCCATCAGCATAACAAGGCTCCCTGTTCTCCAGGGCCTGTCTTGCCTTTCTTGTTCTTACACATTTTGTGGATGTCCCTTTTGACCGGTGGGAAGTGATACTTCTTTGTAGTGCAGATTTGCATTGCCCGCTTGCTTGCTTGGCCAAAAAGGGCGTATGCGTTTTCTCCTGAATATATTCAGGAGAAAACGCATACGCCCTTTTTGGCCAAGTGCATCATTGTCGAAGTTGTGCCCCTCTTCCTGTGCTTTAAAGGCGATTCCAACGTACCTCTTGAAATCTGTTTCCTGCTATTCTGCCTCGCTTTCAAGTCCGCCTCGTTGCCTTCCCTCAACAGATTTTTGGACGATAGTTGTCCTTTATTACTCGGCCAGTTTGTGAATTGCTGTGCCCCTGAGCTCCATTTTTCAACTCGTTTTTGGTGAGCTGACCGCAAGTCCAAAATTTTGGTTCAGGACCTATACTGGTTCCCGGTGGGTGGCTGAGAATTTTGTTAATTCTTCTTCCTGCCGGGAAATTACAGTGATATGTGCCCGTCCAAATGCCTAACAGCTACTCTCTCATTGGTTCTCCCTCTTCCCTTTCATCCTCTGCCAAATTGGCAACCTGTGCGAACCAAGAGGTTAAAGGGGCTGTCTCTCCAAGTTGGGAGGTTGATAGTAAAGCAGACGGAAAGTCAAACCGGAGCACCAGGAGAGGGACTATGCGTTGAGTTTTAGAAACCTTTCGTATTCACAGTGTGTCCGTTCTCTAGGTTTCCTGCACATGTTATAGCTGTAGTAATATTCCCTTCAACCTGGAGAGTTCGGACCCATGGAATGGGTGCCATGCATTATTGCTTTAAAGGGTCTGCATTTGCTCACCCAATCTCACCAATCGTCTCAGTCCCAAGTGTCCCTCTTTATGCCACATCCAGCTGTCGTTGTAGATAGGGTCATTCCAGCCTTCATCAGAGACCCTGAAGGAATTGTAAAGAATTTCCCAGTTTTTTTGTTTTGTTTTTGAAATTCCTTTTTATAGTGGGTTTGAGCTGATTCTCGCTGCCATGTTTATGCCAGTCTAGACACACTTGATTCCCTTATGGAGACATATCAATACATAGGTTTTAGGATTCTTACTAGTCAGATATTTTCCTCTGCGGGAAATATGGTGTTTTGAGTCCCTTTCACTGAGGACGGTGTAGGTCTTGTCTATTCCATAGTTGGTTTTTGGAACGGTACCTGTGCTTATATCAAACTCTGGTTTTATGCATCACCCCACCTCTCCTTCCCCCTTAAGCAGGTATAAGAGTGTTTTCTAAATGTGAGACACTGTTCTCTTTCCTAACTCAATTCAAGTGTAGCCATGTTTACAGGATCTTCATAAGTGATATCTTATGATAAGTTTCTTTTTCTGTGTGACTTATTTCACTTAGAATCATCGTACCTGAATCCACCCATTTTGCTGCTACTGGTCTTATGACATTGATTTCATGGCTGAGGGATATTCCATCGTACGTAAGTACCACAATTTTTTGAACCATGTTTATATTTTCTGGGATACTTAAGGTGTATCCAAGTTGAGGTCCTTGTATGCAGTGCAGCCCTAAATTTTGGGGTGGCTCTGTCTTATTGATTTTCAGTTTTCCCAAGGTATATTCCCTAGACTGGTAGTGCCCTTGGCTCTGTAGCTCTGTTCTTTACTTGTTTTAGGGAACAGAATGCACTCCTCCAGAGAGGCAGTTGGCAATTTACATCCCGCCCATCAGCATAACAAGGCTCCCTGTTCTCCAGGGCCTGTCTTGCCTTTCTTGTTCTTACACATTTTGTGGATGTCCCTTTTGACCGGTGGGAAGTGATACTTCTTTGTAGTGCAGATTTGCATTGCCCGCTTGCTTGCTTGGCCAAAAAGGGCGTATGCGTTTTCTCCTGAATATATTCAGGAGAAAACGCATACGCCCTTTTTGGCCAAGTGCATCATTGTCGAAGTTGTGCCCCTCTTCCTGTGCTTTAAAGGCGATTCCAACGTACCTCTTGAAATCTGTTTCCTGCTATTCTGCCTCGCTTTCAAGTCCGCCTCGTTGCCTTCCCTCAACAGATTTTTGGACGATGGTTGTCCTTTATTACTCGGCCAGTTTGTGAATTGCTGTGCCCCTGAGCTCCATTTTTAAACTCGTTTTTTGTGAGCTGACCGCAAGTCCAAAATTTTGGTTCAGGACCTATACTGGTTCCCGGTGGGTGGCTGAGAATTTGGTTAATTCTTCTTCTTGCCGGGAAATTACAGTGATATGTGCCCGTCCAAATGCCTAACAGCTACTCTCTCATTGGTTCTCCCTCTTCCCTTTCATCCTCTGCCAAATTGGCAACCTGTGCGAACCAAGAGGTTAAAGGGGCTGTCTCTCCAAGTTGGGAGGTTGATAGTAAAGCAGACGGAAAGTCAAACCGGAGCACCAGGAGAGGGACTATGCGTTGAGTTTTAGAAACCTTTCGTATTCACAGTGTGTCCGTTCTCTAGGTTTCCCGCACATGTTATAGCTGTAGTAATATTCCCTTCAACCTGGAGAGTTCGGACCCATGGAATGGGTGCCATGCATTATTGCTTTAAAGGGTCTGCATTTGCTCACCCAATCTCACCAATCGTCTCAGTCCCAAGTGTCCCTCCTTATGCCACATCCAGCTGTCGTTGTAGATAGGGTCATTCCAGCTTTCATCAGAGACCCTGAAGGAATTGTAAAGAATTTCCCAGTTTTTTTGTTTTGTTTTTGAAATTCCTTTTTATAGTGGGTTTGAGCTGATTCTCGCTGCCATGTTTATGCCAGTCTAGACACACTTGATTCCCTTACGGAGACATATCAATACATAGGTTTTAAGATTCTTACTAGTCAGATATTTTCCTCTGCGGGAAATATGGTGTTTTGAGTCCCTTTCACTGAGGACGGTGTAGGTCTTGTCTATTCCATAGTTGGTTTTTGGAACGGTACCTGTGCTTATATCAAACTCTGGTTTTATGCATCACCCCACCTCTCCTTCCCCCTTAAGCAGGTATAAGAGTGTTTTCTAAATGTGAGACACTGTTCTCTTTCCTAACTCAGTTCAAGTGTAGCCATGTTTACAGGATCTTCATAAGTGATATCTTATGATAAGTTTCTTTTTCTGTGTGACTTATTTCACTTAGAATCATCGTACCTGAATCCACCCATTTTGCTGCTACTGGTCTTATGACTTTGATTTCATGGCTGAGGGATATTCCATCGTACGTAAGTACCACAATTTTTTGAACCATGTTTATATTTTCTGGGATACTTAAGGTGTATCCAAGTTGAGGTCCTTGTATGCAGTGCAGCCCTAAATTTTGGGGTGGCTCTGTCTTATTGATTTTCAGTTTTCCCAAGGTATATTCCCTAGACTGGTAGTGCCCTTGGCTCTGTAGCTCTGTTCTTTACTTGTTTTAGGGAACAGAATGCACTCCTCCAGAGAGGCAGTTGGCAATTTACATCCCGCCCATCAGCATAACAAGGCTCCCTGTTCTCCAGGGCCTGTCTTGCCTTTCTTGTTCTTACACATTTTGTGGATGTCCCTTTTGACCGGTGGGAAGTGATACTTCTTTGTAGTGCAGATTTGCATTGCCCGCTTGCTTGCTTGGCCAAAAAGGGCGTATGCGTTTTCTCCTGAATATATTCAGGAGAAAACGCATACGCCCTTTTTGGCCAAGTGCATCATTGTCGAAGTTGTGCCCCTCTTCCTGTGCTTTAAAGGCGATTCCAACGTACCTCTTGAAATCTGTTTCCTGCTATTCTGCCTCGCTTTCAAGTCTGCCTCGTTGCCTTCCCTCAACAGATTTTTGGACGATAGTTGTCCTTTATTACTCGGCCAGTTTGTGAATTGCTGTGCCCCTGAGCTCCATTTTTCAACTCGTTTTTGGTGAGCTGACCGCAAGTCCAAAATTTTGCTTCAGAACCTATACTGGTTCCCGGTGGGTGGCTGAGAATTTGGTTAATTCTTCTTCCTGCCGGGAAATTACAGTGATATGTGCCCGTCCAAATGCCTAACAGCTACTCTCTCATTGGTTCTCCCTCTTCCCTTTCATCCTCTGCCAAATTGGCAACCTGTGCGAACCAAGAGGTTAAAGGGGCTGTCTCTCCAAGTTGGGAGGTTGATAGTAAAGCAGACGGAAAGTCAAACCGGAGCACCAGGAGAGGGACTATGCGTTGAGTTTTAGAAACCTTTCGTATTCACAGTGTGTCCGTTCTCTAGGTTTCCCGCACATGTTATAGCTGTAGTAATATTCCCTTCAACCTGGAGAGTTCGGACCCATGGAATGGGTGCCATGCATTATTGCTTTAAAGTGTCTGCATTTGCTCACCCAATCTCACCAATCGTCTCAGTCCCAAGTGTCCCTCCTTATGCCACATCCAGCTGTCGTTGTAGATAGGGTCATTCCAGCTTTCATCAGAGACCCTGAAGGAATTGTAAAGAATTTCCCCGTTTTTTTGTTTTGTTTTTGAAATTCCTTTTTATAGTGGGTTTGAGCTGATTCTCGTTGCCATGTTTATGCCAGTCTAGACACACTTGATTCCCTTACGGAGACATATCAATACATAGGTTTTAAGATTCTTACTAGTCAGATATTTTCCTCTGCGGGAAATATGGGGTTTTGAGTCCCTTTCACTGAGGACGGTGTAGGTCTTGTCTATTCCATAGTTGGTTTTTGGAACGGTACCTGTGCTTATATCAAACTCTGGTTTTATGCATCACCCCACCTCTCCTTCCCCCTTAAGCAGGTATAAGAGTGTTTTCTAAATGTGAGACACTGTTCTCTTTCCTAACTCAGTTCAAGTGTAGCCATGTTTACAGGATCTTCATAAGTGATATCTTATGATAAGTTTCTTTTTCTGTGTGACTTATTTCACTTAGAATCAACGTACCTGAATCCACCCATTTTGCTGCTACTGGTCTTATGACATTGATTTCATGGCTGAGGGATATTCCATCGTACGTAAGTACCACAATTTTTTGAACCATGTTTATATTTTCTGGGATACTTAAGGTGTATCCAAGTTGAGGTCCTTGTATGCAGTGCAGCCCTAAATTTTGGGGTGGCTCTGTCTTATTGATTTTCAGTTTTCCCAAGGTATATTCCCTAGACTGGTAGTGCCCTTGGCTCTGTAGCTCTGTTCTTTACTTGTTTTAGGGAACAGAATGCACTCCTCCAGAGAGGCAGTTGGCAATTTACATCCCGCCCATCAGCATAACAAGGCTCCCTGTTCTCCAGGGCCTGTCTTGCCTTTCTTGTTCTTACACATTTTGTGGATGTCCCTTTTGACCGGTGGGAAGTGATACTTCTTTGTAGTGCAGATTTGCATTGCCCGCTTGCTTGCTTGGCCAAAAAGGGCGTATGAGTTTTCTCCTGAATATATTCAGGAGAAAACGCATACGCCCTTTTTGGCCAAGTGCATCATTGTCGAAGTTGTGCCCCTCTTCCTGTGCTTTAAAGGCGATTCCAACGTACCTCTTGAAATCTGTTTCCTGCTATTCTGACTCGCTTTCAAGTCCGCCTCGTTGCCTTCCCTCAACAGATTTTTGGACGATAGTTGTCCTTTATTACTCGGCCAGTTTGTGAATTGCTGTGCCCCTGAGCTCCATTTTTCAACTCGTTTTTGGTGAGCTGACCGCAAGTCCAAAATTTTGCTTCAGGACCTATACTGGTTCCCGGTGGGTGGCTGAGAATTTGGTCAATTCTTCTTCCTGCCGGGAAATTACAGTGATATGTGCCCGGCCAAATGCCTAACAGCTACTCTCTCATTGGTTCTCCCTCTTCCCTTTCATCCTCTGCCAAATTGGCAACCTGTGCGAACCAAGAGGTTAAAGGGGCTGTCTCTCCAAGTTGGGAGGTTGATAGTAAAGCAGACGGAAAGTCAAACCGGAGCACCAGGAGAGGGACTATGCGTTGAGTTTTAGAAACCTTTCGTATTCACAGTGTGTCCGTTCTCTAGGTTTCCTGCACATGTTATAGCTGTAGTAATATTCCCTTCAACCTGGAGAGTTCGGACCCATGGAATGGGTGCCATGCATTATTGCTTTAAAGGGTCTGCATTTGCTCACCCAATCTCACCAATCGTCTCAGTCCCAAGTGTCCCTCTTTATGCCACATCCAGCTGTCGTTGTAGATAGGGTCATTCCAGCCTTCATCAGAGACCCTGAAGGAATTGTAAAGAATTTCCCAGTTTTTTTGTTTTGTTTTTGAAATTCCTTTTTATAGTGGGTTTGAGCTGATTCTCGCTGCCATGTTTATGCCAGTCTAGACACACTTGATTCCCTTATGGAGACATATCAATACATAGGTTTTAGGATTCTTACTAGTCAGATATTTTCCTCTGCGGTAAATATGGTGTTTTGAGTCCCTTTCACTGAGGACGGTGTAGGTCTTGTCTATTCCATAGTTGGTTTTTGGAACGGTACCTGTGCTTATATCAAACTCTGGTTTTATGCATCACCCCACCTCTCCTTCCCCCTTAAGCAGGTATAAGAGTGTTTTCTAAATGTGAGACACTGTTCTCTTTCCTAACTCAGTTCAAGTGTAGCCATGTTTACAGGATCTTCATAAGTGATATCTTATGATAAGTTTCTTTTTCTGTGTGACTTATTTCACTTAGAATCATCGTACCTGAATCCACCCATTTTGCTGCTACTGGTCTTATGACATTGATTTCATGGCTGAGGGATATTCCATTGTACGTAAGTACCACAATTTTTTGAACCATGTTTATATTTTCTGGGATACTTAAGGTGTATCCAAGTTGAGGTCCTTGTATGCAGTGCAGCCCTAAATTTTGGGGTGGCTCTGTCTTATTGATTTTCAGTTTTCCCAAGGTATATTCCCTAGACTGGTAGTGCCCTTGGCTCTGTAGCTCTGTTCTTTACTTGTTTTAGGGAACAGAATGCACTCCTCCAGAGAGGCAGTTGGCAATTTACATCCCGCCCATCAGCATAACAAGGCTCCCTGTTCTCCAGGGCCTGTCTTGCCTTTCTTGTTCTTACACATTTTGTGGATGTCCCTTTTGACCGGTGGGAAGTGATACTTCTTTGTAGTGCAGATTTGCATTGCCCGCTTGCTTGCTTGGCCAAAAAGGGCGTATGCGTTTTCTCCTGAATATATTCAGGAGAAAACGCATACGCCCTTTTTGGCCAAGTGCATCATTGTCGAAGTTGTGCCCCTCTTCCTGTGCTTTAAAGGCGATTCCAACGTACCTCTTGAAATCTGTTTCCTGCTATTCTGCCTCGCTTTCAAGTCCGCCTCGTTGCCTTCCCTCAACAGATTTTTGGACGATAGTTGTCCTTTATTACTCGGCCAGTTTGTGAATTGCTGTGCCCCTGAGCTCCATTTTTCAACTCGTTTTTGGTGAGCTGACCGCAAGTCCAAAATTTTGGTTCAGGACCTATACTGGTTCCCGGTGGGTGGCTGAGAATTTTGTTAATTCTTCTTCCTGCCGGGAAATTACAGTGATATGTGCCCGTCCAAATGCCTAACAGCTACTCTCTCATTGGTTCTCCCTCTTCCCTTTCATCCTCTGCCAAATTGGCAACCTGTGCGAACCAAGAGGTTAAAGGGGCTGTCTCTCCAAGTTGGGAGGTTGATAGTAAAGCAGACGGAAAGTCAAACCGGAGCACCAGGAGAGGGACTATGCGTTGAGTTTTAGAAACCTTTCGTATTCACAGTGTGTCCGTTCTCTAGGTTTCCCGCACATGTTATAGCTGTAGTAATATTCCCTTCAACCTGGAGAGTTCGGACCCATGGAATGGGTGCCATGCATTATTGCTTTAAAGTGTCTGCATTTGCTCACCCAATCTCACCAATCGTCTCAGTCCCAAGTGTCCCTCCTTATGCCACATCCAGCTGTCGTTGTAGATAGGGTCATTCCAGCTTTCATCAGAGACCCTGAAGGAATTGTAAAGAATTTCCCCGTTTTTTTGTTTTGTTTTTGAAATTCTTTTTATAGTGGGTTTGAGCTGATTCTCGTTGCCATGTTTATGCCAGTCTAGACACACTTGATTCCCTTACGGAGACATATCAATACATAGGTTTTAAGATTCTTACTAGTCAGATATTTTCCTCTGCGGGAAATATGGGGTTTTGAGTCCCTTTCACTGAGGACGGTGTAGGTCTTGTCTATTCCATAGTTGGTTTTTGGAACGGTACCTGTGCTTATATCAAACTCTGGTTTTATGCATCACCCCACCTCTCCTTCCCCCTTAAGCAGGTATAAGAGTGTTTTCTAAATGTGAGACACTGTTCTCTTTCCTAACTCAGTTCAAGTGTAGCCATGTTTACAGGATCTTCATAAGTGATATCTTATGATAAGTTTCTTTTTCTGTGTGACTTATTTCACTTAGAATCAACGTACCTGAATCCACCCATTTTGCTGCTACTGGTCTTATGACATTGATTTCATGGCTGAGGGATATTCCATCGTACGTAAGTACCACAATTTTTTGAACCATGTTTATATTTTCTGGGATACTTAAGGTGTATCCAAGTTGAGGTCCTTGTATGCAGTGCAGCCCTAAATTTTGGGGTGGCTCTGTCTTATTGATTTTCAGTTTTCCCAAGGTATATTCCCTAGACTGGTAGTGCCCTTGGCTCTGTAGCTCTGTTCTTTACTTGTTTTAGGGAACAGAATGCACTCCTCCAGAGAGGCAGTTGGCAATTTACATCCCGCCCATCAGCATAACAAGGCTCCCTGTTCTCCAGGGCCTGTCTTGCCTTTCTTGTTCTTACACATTTTGTGGATGTCCCTTTTGACCGGTGGGAAGTGATACTTCTTTGTAGTGCAGATTTGCATTGCCCGCTTGCTTGCTTGGCCAAAAAGGGCGTATGCGTTTTCTCCTGAATATATTCAGGAGAAAACGCATACGCCCTTTTTGACCAAGTGCATCATTGTCGAAGTTGTGCCCCTCTTCCTGTGCTTTAAAGGCGATTCCAACGTACCTCTTGAAATCTGTTTCCTGCTATTCTGCCTCGCTTTCAAGTCCGCCTCGTTGCCTTCCCTCAACAGATTTTTGGACGATAGTTGTCCTTTATTACTCGGCCAGTTTGTGAATTGCTGTGCCCCTGAGCTCCATTTTTCAACTCGTTTTTGGTGAGCTGACCGCAAGTCCAAAATTTTGCTTCAGGACCTATACTGGTTCCCGGTGGGTGGCTGAGAATTTGGTCAATTCTTCTTCCTGCCGGGAAATTACAGTGATATGTGCCCGGCCAAATGCCTAACAGCTACTCTCTCATTGGTTCTCCCTCTTCCCTTTCATCCTCTGCCAAATTGGCAACCTGTGCGAACCAAGAGGTTAAAGGGGCTGTCTCTCCAAGTTGGGAGGTTGATAGTAAAGCAGACGGAAAGTCAAACCGGAGCACCAGGAGAGGGACTATGCGTTGAGTTTTAGAAACCTTTCGTATTCACAGTGTGTCCGTTCTCTAGGTTTCCTGCACATGTTATAGCTGTAGTAATATTCCCTTCAACCTGGAGAGTTCGGACCCATGGAATGGGTGCCATGCATTATTGCTTTAAAGGGTCTGCATTTGCTCACCCAATCTCACCAATCGTCTCAGTCCCAAGTGTCCCTCTTTATGCCACATCCAGCTGTCGTTGTAGATAGGGTCATTCCAGCCTTCATCAGAGACCCTGAAGGAATTGTAAAGAATTTCCCAGTTTTTTTGTTTTGTTTTTGAAATTCCTTTTTATAGTGGGTTTGAGCTGATTCTCGCTGCCATGTTTATGCCAGTCTAGACACACTTGATTCCCTTATGGAGACATATCAATACATAGGTTTTAGGATTCTTACTAGTCAGATATTTTCCTCTGCGGGAAATATGGTGTTTTGAGTCCCTTTCACTGAGGACGGTGTAGGTCTTGTCTATTCCATAGTTGGTTTTTGGAACGGTACCTGTGCTTATATCAAACTCTGGTTTTATGCATCACCCCACCTCTCCTTCCCCCTTAAGCAGGTATAAGAGTGTTTTCTAAATGTGAGACACTGTTCTCTTTCCTAACTCAGTTCAAGTGTAGCCATGTTTACAGGATCTTCATAAGTGATATCTTATGATAAGTTTCTTTTTCTGTGTGACTTATTTCACTTAGAATCATCGTACCTGAATCCACCCATTTTGCTGCTACTGGTCTTATGACATTGATTTCATGGCTGAGGGATATTCCATCGTACGTAAGTACCACAATTTTTTGAACCATGTTTATATTTTCTGGGATACTTAAGGTGTATCCAAGTTGAGGTCCTTGTATGCAGTGCAGCCCTAAATTTTGGGGTGGCTCTGTCTTATTGATTTTCAGTTTTCCCAAGGTATATTCCCTAGACTGGTAGTGCCCTTGGCTCTGTAGCTCTGTTCTTTACTTGTTTTAGGGAACAGAATGCACTCCTCCAGAGAGGCAGTTGGCAATTTACATCCCGCCCATCAGCATAACAAGGCTCCCTGTTCTCCAGGGCCTGTCTTGCCTTTCTTGTTCTTACACATTTTGTGGATGTCCCTTTTGACCGGTGGGAAGTGATACTTCTTTGTAGTGCAGATTTGCATTGCCCGCTTGCTTGCTTGGCCAAAAAGGGCGTATGCGTTTTCTCCTGAATATATTCAGGAGAAAACGCATACGCCCTTTTTGGCCAAGTGCATCATTGTCGAAGTTGTGCCCCTCTTCCTGTGCTTTAAAGGCGATTCCAACGTACCTCTTGAAATCTGTTTCCTGCTATTCTGCCTCGCTTTCAAGTCCGCCTCGTTGCCTTCCCTCAACAGATTTTTGGACAATAGTTGTCCTTTGTTACTCGGCCAGTTTGTGAATTGCTGTGCCCCTGAGCTCCATTTTTCAACTCGTTTTTGGTGAGCTGACCGCAAGTCCAAAATTTTGCTTCAGGACCTATACTGGTTCCCGGTGGGTGGCTGAGAATTTGGTCAATTCTTCTTCCTGCTGGGAAATTAGAGTGATATGTGCCCGTCCAAATGCCTAACAGCTACTCTCTCATTGGTTCTCCCTCTTCCCTTTCATCCTCTGCCAAATTGGCAACCTGTGCGAACCAAGAGGTTAAAGGGGCTGTCTCTCCAAGTTGGGAGGTTGATAGTAAAGCAGACGGAAAGTCAAACCGGAGCACCAGGAGAGGGACTATTCGTTGAGTTTTAGAAACCTTTCGTATTCACAGTGTGTCCGTTCTCTAGGTTTCCCGCACATGTTATAGCTGTAGTAATATTCCCTTCAACCTGGAGAGTTCGGACCCATGGAATGGGTGCCATGCATTATTGCTTTAAAGGGTCTGCATTTGCTCACCCAATCTCACCAATCGTCTCAGTCCCAAGTGTCCCTCCTTATGCCACATCCAGCTGTCGTTGTAGATAGGGTCATTCCAGCTTTCATCAGAGACCCTGAAGGAATTGTAAAGAATTTCCCAGTTTTTTTGTTTTGTTTTTGAAATTCCTTTTTATAGTGGGTTTGAGCTGATTCTCGCTGCCATGTTTATGCCAGTCTAGACACACTTGATTCCCTTACGGAGACATATCAATACATAGGTTTTAAGATTCTTACTAGTCAGATATTTTCCTCTGCGGGAAATATGGGGTTTTGAGTCCCTTTCACTGAGGACGGTGTAGGTCTTGTCTATTCCATAGTTCGTTTTTGGAACGGTACCTGTGCTTATATCAAACTCTGGTTTTATGCATCACCCCACCTCTCCTTCCCCCTTAAGCAGGTATAAGAGTGTTTTCTAAATGTGGGACACTGTTCTCTTTCCTAACTCAGTTCAAGTGTAGCCATGTTTACAGGATCTTCATAAGTGATATCTTATGATAAGTTTCTTTTTCTGTGTGACTTATTTCACTTAGAATCATCGTACCTGAATCCACCCATTTTGCTGCTACTGGTCTTATGACATTGATTTCATGGCTGAGGGATATTCCATCGTACGTAAGTACCACAATTTTTTGAACCATGTTTATATTTTCTGGGATACTTAAGGTGTATCCAAGTTGAGGTCCTTGTATGCAGTGCAGCCCTAAATTTTGGGGTGGCTCTGTCTTATTGATTTTCAGTTTTCCCAAGGTATATTCCCTAGACTGGTAGTGCCCTTGGCTCTGTAGCTCTGTTCTTTACTTGTTTTAGGGAACAGAATGCACTCCTCCAGAGAGGCAGTTGGCAATTTACATCCCGCCCATCAGCATAACAAGGCTCCCTGTTCTCCAGGGCCTGTCTTGCCTTTCTTGTTCTTACACATTTTGTGGATGTCCCTTTTGACCGGTGGGAAGTGATACTTCTTTGTAGTGCAGATTTGCATTGCCCGCTTGCTTGCTTGGCCAAAAAGGGCGTATGCGTTTTCTCCTGAATATATTCAGGAGAAAACGCATACGCCCTTTTTGGCCAAGTGCATCATTGTCGAAGTTGTGCCCCTCTTCCTGTGCTTTAAAGGCGATTCCAACGTACCTCTTGAAATCTGTTTCCTGCTATTCTGCCTCACTTTCAAGTCCGCCTCGTTGCCTTCCCTCAACAGATTTTTGGACGATAGTTGTCCTTTATTACTCGGCCAGTTTGTGAATTGCTGTGCCCCTGAGCTCCATTTTTCAACTCGTTTTTGGTGAGCTGACCGCAAGTCCAAAATTTTGGTTCAGGACCTATACTGGTTCCCGGTGGGTGGCTGAGAATTTGGTTAATTCTTCTTCCTGCTGGGAAATTATAGTGATATGTGCCCGTCCAAATGCCTAACAGCTACTCTCTCATTGGTTCTCCCTCTTCCCTTTCATCCTCTGCCAAATTGGCAACCTGTGCGAACCAAGAGGTTAAAGGGGCTGTCTCTCCAAGTTGGGAGGTTGATAGTAAAGCAGACGGAAAGTCAAACCGGAGCACCAGGAGAGGGACTATTCGTTGAGTTTTAGAAACCTTTCGTATTCACAGTGTGTCCGTTCTCTAGGTTTCCCGCACATGTTATAGCTGTAGTAATATTCCCTTCAACCTGGAGAGTTCGGACCCATGGAATGGGTGTCATGCATTATTGCTTTAAAGGGTCTGCATTTGCTCACCCAATCTCACCAATCGTCTCAGTCCCAAGTGTCCCTCCTTATGCCACATCCAGCTGTCGTTGTAGATAGGGTCATTCCAGCTTTCATCAGAGACCCTGAAGGAATTGTAAAGAATTTCCCAGTTTTTTTGTTTTGTTTTTGAAATTCCTTTTTATAGTGGGTTTGAGCTGATTCTCGCTGCCATGTTTATGCCAGTCTAGACACACTTGATTCCCTTACGGAGACATATCAATACATAGGTTTTAAGATTCTTACTAGTCACATATTTTCCTCTGCGGGAAATATGGGGTTTTGAGTCCCTTTCACTGAGGACGGTGTAGGTCTTGTCTATTCCATAGTTGGTTTTTGGAACGGTACCTGTGCTTATATCAAACTCTGGTTTTATGCATCACCCCACCTCTCCTTCCCCCTTAAGCAGGTATAAGAGTGTTTTCTAAATGTGAGACACTGTTCTCTTTCCTAACTCAGTTCAAGTGTAGCCATATTTACAGGATCTTCATAAGTGATATCTTATGATAAGTTTCTTTTTCTGTGTGACTTATTTCACTTAGAATCATCGTACCTGAATCCACCCATTTTGCTGCTACTGGTCTTATGACATTGATTTCATGGCTGAGGGATATTCCATCGTACGTAAGTACCACAATTTTTTGAACCATGTTTATATTTTCTGGGATACTTAAGGTGTATCCAAGTTGAGGTCCTTGTATGCAGTGCAGCCCTAAATTTTGGGGTGGCTCTGTCTTATTGATTTTCAGTTTTCCCCAGGTATATTCCCTAGACTGGTAGTGCCCTTGGCTCTGTAGCTCTGTTCTTTACTTGTTTTAGGGAACAGAATGCACTCCTCCAGAGAGGCAGTTGGCAATTTACATCCCGCCCATCAGCATAACAAGGCTCCCTGTTCTCCAGGGCCTGTCTTGCCTTTCTTGTTCTTACACATTTTGTGGATGTCCCTTTTGACCGGTGGGAAGTGATACTTCTTTGTAGTGCAGATTTGCATTGCCCGCTTGCTTGCTTGGCCAAAAAGGGCGTATGCGTTTTCTCCTGAATATATTCAGGAGAAAACGCATACGCCCTTTTTGGCCAAGTGCATCATTGTCGATGTTGTGCCCCTCTTCCTGTGCTTTAAAGGCGATTCCAACGTACCTCTTGAAATCTGTTTCCTGCTATTCTGCCTCGCTTTCAAGTCCGCCTCGTTGCCTTCCCTCAACAGATTTTTGGACGATAGTTGTCCTTTATTACTCGGCCAGTTTGTGAATTGCTGTGCCCTTGAGCTCCATTTTTAAACTCGTTTTTTGTGAGCTGACCGCAAGTCCAAAATTTTGGTTCAGGACCTATACTGGTTCCCGGTGGGTGGCTGAGAATTTTGTTAATTCTTCTTCTTGCCGGGAAATTACAGTGATATGTGCCCGTCCAAATGCCTAACAGCTACTCTCTCATTGGTTCTCCCTCTTCCCTTTCATCCTCTGCCAAATTGGCAACCTGTGCGAACCAAGAGGTTAAAGGGGCTGTCTCTCCAAGTTGGGAGGTTGATAGTAAAGTAGACGGAAAGTCAAACCGGAGCACCAGGAGAGGGACTATTCGTTGAGTTTTAGAAACCTTTCGTATTCACAGTGTGTCCGTTCTCTAGGTTTCCCGCACATGTTATAGCTGTAGTAATATTCCCTTCAACCTGGAGAGTTCGGACCCATGGAATGGGTGCCATGCATTATTGCTTTAAAGGGTCTGCATTTGCTCACCCAATCTCACCAATCGTCTCAGTCCCAAGTGTCCCTCCTTATGCCACATCCAGCTGTCGTTGTAGATAGGGTCATTCCAGCTTTCATCAGAGACCCTGAAGGAATTGTAAAGAATTTCCCAGTTTTTTTGTTTTGTTTTTGAAATTCCTTTTTATAGTGGGTTTGAGCTGATTCTCGCTGCCATGTTTATGCCAGTCTAGACACACTTGATTCCCTTATGGAGACATATCAATACATAGGTTTTAAGATTCTTACTAGTCAGATATTTTCCTCTGCGGGAAATATGGTGTTTTGAGTCCCTTTCACTGAGGACGGTGTAGGTCTTGTCTATTCCATAGTTGGTTTTTGGAACGGTACCTGTGCTTATATCAAACTCTGGTTTTATGCATCACCCCACCTCTCCTTCCCCCTTAAGCAGGTATAAGAGTGTTTTCTAAATGTGAGACACTGTTCTCTTTCCTAACTCAGTTCAAGTGTAGCCATGTTTACAGGATCTTCATAAGTGATATCTTATGATAAGTTTCTTTTTCTGTGTGACTTATTTCACTTAGAATCATCGTACCTGAATCCACCCATTTTGCTGCTACTGGTCTTATGACATTGATTTCATGGCTGAGGGATATTCCATCGTACGTAAGTACCACAATTTTTTGAACCATGTTTATATTTTCTGGGATACTTAAGGTGTATCCAAGTTGAGGTCCTTGTATGCAGTGCAGCCCTAAATTTTGGGGTGGCTCTCTCTTATTGATTTTCAGTTTTCCCAAGGTATATTCCCTAGACTGGTAGTGCCCTTGGCTCTGTAGCTCTGTTCTTTACTTGTTTTAGGGAACAGAATGCACTCCTCCAGAGAGGCAGTTGGCAATTTACATCCCGCCCATCAGCATAACAAGGCTCCCTGTTCTCCAGGGCCTGTCTTGCCTTTCTTGTTCTTACACATTTTGTGGATGTCCGTTTTGACCGGTGGGAAGTGATACTTCTTTGTAGTGCAGATTTGCATTGCCCGCTTGCTTGCTTGGCCAAAAAGGGCGTATGCGTTTTCTCCTGAATATATTCAGGAGAAAACGCATACGCCCTTTTTGGCCAAGTGCATCATTGTCGAAGTTGTGCCCCTCTTCCTGTGCTTTAAAGGCGATTCCAACGTACCTCTTGAAATCTGTTTCCTGCTATTCTGCCTCGCTTTCAAGTCCGCCTCGTTGCCTTCCCTCAACAGATTTTTGGACGATAGTTGTCCTTTATTACTCGGCCAGTTTGTGAATTGCTGTGCCCCTGAGCTCCATTTTTCAACTCGTTTTTGGTGAGCTGACCGCAAGTCCAAAATTTTGCTTCAGGACCTATACTGGTTCCCGGTGGGTGGCTGAGAATTTGGTCAATTCTTCTTCCTGCTGGGAAATTAGAGTGATATGTGCCCGTCCAAATGCCTAACAGCTACTCTCTCATTGGTTCTCCCTCTTCCCTTTCATCCTCTGCCAAATTGGCAACCTGTGCGAACCAAGAGGTTAAAGGGGCTGTCTCTCCAAGTTGGGAGGTTGATAGTAAAGCAGACGGAAAGTCAAACCGGAGCACCAGGAGAGGGACTATTCGTTGAGTTTTAGAAACCTTTCGTATTCACAGTGTGTCCGTTCTCTAGGTTTCCCGCACATGTTATAGCTGTAGTAATATTCCCTTCAACCTGGAGAGTTCGGACCCATGGAATGGGTGCCATGCATTATTGCTTTAAAGGGTCTGCATTTGCTCACCCAATCTCACCAATCGTCTCAGTCCCAAGTGTCCCTCCTTATGCCACATCCAGCTGTCGTTGTAGATAGGGTCATTCCAGCTTTCATCAGAGACCCTGAAGGAATTGTAAAGAATTTCCCAGTTTTTTTGTTTTGTTTTTGAAATTCCTTTTTATAGTGGGTTTGAGCTGATTCTCGCTGCCATGTTTATGCCAGTCTAGACACACTTGATTCCCTTACGGAGACATATCAATACATAGGTTTTAAGATTCTTACTAGTCAGATATTTTCCTCTGCGGGAAATATGGGGTTTTGAGTCCCTTTCACTGAGGACGGTGTAGGTCTTGTCTATTCCATAGTTGGTTTTTGGAACGGTACCTGTGCTTATATCAAACTCTGGTTTTATGCATCACCCCACCTCTCCTTCCCCCTTAAGCAGGTATAAGAGTGTTTTCTAAATGTGAGACACTGTTCTCTTTCCTAACTCAGTTCAAGTGTAGCCATGTTTACAGGATCTTCATAAGTGATATCTTATGATAAGTTTCTTTTTCTGTGTGACTTATTTCACTTAGAATCATCGTACCTGAATCCACCCATTTTGCTGCTACTGGTCTTATGACATTGATTTCATGGCTGAGGGATATTCCATCGTACGTAAGTACCACAATTTTTTGAACCATGTTTATATTTTCTGGGATACTTAAGGTGTATCCAAGTTGAGGTCCTTGTATGCAGTGCAGCCCTAAATTTTGGGGTGGCTCTGTCTTATTGATTTTCAGTTTTCCCCAGGTATATTCCCTAGACTGGTAGTGCCCTTGGCTCTGTAGCTCTGTTCTTTACTTGTTTTAGGGAACAGAATGCACTCCTCCAGAGAGGCAGTTGGCAATTTACATCCCGCCCATCAGCATAACAAGGCTCCCTGTTCTCCAGGGCCTGTCTTGCCTTTCTTGTTCTTACACATTTTGTGGATGTCCCTTTTGACCGGTGGGAAGTGATACTTCTTTGTAGTGCAGATTTGCATTGCCCGCTTGCTTGCTTGGCCAAAAAGGGCGTATGCGTTTTCTCCTGAATATATTCAGGAGAAAACGCATACGCCCTTTTTGGCCAAGTGCATCATTGTCGATGTTGTGCCCCTCTTCCTGTGCTTTAAAGGCGATTCCAACGTACCTCTTGAAATCTGTTTCCTGCTATTCTGCCTCGCTTTCAAGTCCGCCTCGTTGCCTTCCCTCAACAGATTTTTGGACGATAGTTGTCCTTTATTACTCGGCCAGTTTGTGAATTGCTGTGCCCTTGAGCTCCATTTTTAAACTCGTTTTTTGTGAGCTGACCGCAAGTCCAAAATTTTGGTTCAGGACCTATACTGGTTCCCGGTGGGTGGCTGAGAATTTTGTTAATTCTTCTTCTTGCCGGGAAATTACAGTGATATGTGCCCGTCCAAATGCCTAACAGCTACTCTCTCATTGGTTCTCCCTCTTCCCTTTCATCCTCTGCCAAATTGGCAACCTGTGCGAACCAAGAGGTTAAAGGGGCTGTCTCTCCAAGTTGGGAGGTTGATAGTAAAGCAGACGGAAAGTCAAACCGGAGCACCAGGAGAGGGACTATTCGTTGAGTTTTAGAAACCTTTCGTATTCACAGTGTGTCCGTTCTCTAGGTTTCCCGCACATGTTATAGCTGTAGTAATATTCCCTTCAACCTGGAGAGTTCGGACCCATGGAATGGGTGCCATGCATTATTGCTTTAAAGGGTCTGCATTTGCTCACCCAATCTCACCAATCGTCTCAGTCCCAAGTGTCCCTCCTTATGCCACATCCAGCTGTCGTTGTAGATAGGGTCATTCCAGCTTTCATCAGAGACCCTGAAGGAATTGTAAAGAATTTCCCAGTTTTTTTGTTTTGTTTTTGAAATTCCTTTTTATAGTGGGTTTGAGCTGATTCTCGCTGCCATGTTTATGCCAGTCTAGACACACTTGATTCCCTTATGGAGACATATCAATACATAGGTTTTAAGATTCTTACTAGTCAGATATTTTCCTCTGCGGGAAATATGGGGTTTTGAGTCCCTTTCACTGAGGACGGTGTAGGTCTTGTCTATTCCATAGTTCGTTTTTGGAACGGTACCTGTGCTTATATCAAACTCTGGTTTTATGCATCACCCCACCTCTCCTTCCCCCTTAAGCAGGTATAAGAGTGTTTTCTAAATGTGAGACACTGTTCTCTTTCCTAACTCAGTTCAAGTGTAGCCATGTTTACAGGATCTTCATAAGTGATATCTTATGATAAGTTTCTTTTTCTGTGTGACTTATTTCACTTAGAATCATCGTACCTGAATCCACCCATTTTGCTGCTACTGGTCTTATGACATTGATTTCATGGCTGAGGGATATTCCATCGTACGTAAGTACCACAATTTTTTGAACCATGTTTATATTTTCTGGGATACTTAAGGTGTATCCAAGTTGAGGTCCTTGTATGCAGTGCAGCCCTAAATTTTGGGGTGGCTCTGTCTTATTGATTTTCAGTTTTCCCAAGGTATATTCCCTAGACTGGTAGTGCCCTTGGCTCTGTAGCTCTGTTCTTTACTTGTTTTAGGGAACAGAATGCACTCCTCCAGAGAGGCAGTTGGCAATTTACATCCCGCCCATCAGCATAACAAGGCTCCCTGTTCTCCAGGGCCTGTCTTGCCTTTCTTGTTCTTACACATTTTGTGGATGTCCCTTTTGACCGGTGGGAAGTGATACTTCTTTGTAGTGCAGATTGGCATTGCCCGCTTGCTTGCTTGGCCAAAAAGGGCGTATGCGTTTTCTCCTGAATATATTCAGGAGAAAACGCATACGCCCTTTTTGGCCAAGTGCATCATTGTCGAAGTTGTGCCCCTCTTCCTGTGCTTTAAAGGCGATTCCAACGTACCTCTTGAAATCTGTTTCCTGCTATTCTGCCTCGCTTTCAAGTCCGCCTCGTTGCCTTCCCTCAACAGATTTTTGGACGATAGTTGTCCTTTATTACTCGGCCAGTTTGTGAATTGCTGTGCCCCTGAGCTCCATTTTTCAACTCGTTTTTGGTGAGCTGACCGCAAGTCCAAAATTTTGCTTCAGAACCTATACTGGTTCCCGGTGGGTGGCTGAGAATTTGGTTAATTCTTCTTCCTGCCGGGAAATTACAGTGATATGTGCCCGTCCAAATGCCTAACAGCTACTCTCTCATTGGTTCTCCCTCTTCCCTTTCATCCTCTGCCAAATTGGCAACCTGTGCGAACCAAGAAGTTAAAGGGGCTGTCTCTCCAAGTTGGGAGGTTGATAGTAAAGCAGACGGAAAGTCAAACCGGAGCACCAGGAGAGGGACTATGCGTTGAGTTTTAGAAACCTTTCGTATTCACAGTGTGTCCGTTCTCTAGGTTTCCCGCACATGTTATAGCTGTAGTAATATTCCCTTCAACCTGGAGAGTTCGGACCCATGGAATGGGTGCCATGCATTATTGCTTTAAAGGATCTGCATTTGCTCACCCAATCTCACCAATCGTCTCAGTCCCAAGTGTCCC
The DNA here is from genome assembly GCF_949752795.1 of Hyperoodon ampullatus. Lineage (NCBI taxonomy): Eukaryota > Metazoa > Chordata > Mammalia > Artiodactyla > Ziphiidae > Hyperoodon > Hyperoodon ampullatus. The sequence goes on along the minus strand of NW_027640655.1, from coordinate 214,901 downwards.
TCCTTATGCCACATCCAGCTGTCATTGTAGATAGGGTCATTCCAGCTTTCATCAGAGACCCTGAAGGAATTGTAAAGAATTTCCCAGTTTTTTTGTTTTGTTTTTGAAATTCCTTTTTATAGTGAGTTTGAGCTGATTCTCGCTGCCATGTTTATGCCAGTCTAGACACACTTGATTCCCTTACGGAGACATATCAATACATAGGTTTTAAGATTCTTACTAGTCAGATATTTTCCTCTTCGGGAAATATGGGGTTTTGAGTCCCTTTCGCTGAAGACGGTGTAGGTCTTGTCTATTCCATAGTTGGTTTTTGGAACGGTACCTGTGCTTATATCAAACTCTGGTTTTATGCATCACCCCACCTCTCCTTCCCCCTTAAGCAGGTATAAGAGTGTTTTCTAAATGTGAGACACTGTTCTCTTTCCTAACTCAGTTCAAGTGTAGCCATGTTTACAGGATCTTCATAAGTGATATCTTATGATAAGTTTCTTTTTCTGTGTGACTTATTTCACTTAGAATCATCGTACCTGAATCCACCCATTTTGCTGCTACTGGTCTTATGACATTGATTTCATGGCTGAGGGATATTCCATCGTACGTAAGTACCACAATTTTTTGAACCATGTTTATATTTTCTGGGATACTTAAGGTGTATCCAAGTTGAGGTCCTTGTATGCAGTGCAGCCCTAAATTTTGGGGTGGCTCTGTCTTATTGATTTTCAGTTTTCCCAAGGTATATTCCCTAGACTGGTAGTGCCCTTGGCTCTGTAGCTCTGTTCTTTACTTGTTTTAGGGAACAGAATGCACTCCTCCAGAGAGGCAGTTGGCAATTTACATCCCGCCCATCAGCATAACAAGGCTCCCTGTTCTCCAGGGCCTGTCTTGCCTTTCTTGTTCTTACACATTTTGTGGATGTCCCTTTTGACCGGTGGGAAGTGATACTTCTTTGTAGTGCAGATTTGCATTGCCCGCTTGCTTGCTTGGCCAAAAAGGGCGTATGCGTTTTCTCCTGAATATATTCAGGAGAAAACGCATACGCCCTTTTTGGCCAAGTGCATCATTGTCGAAGTTGTGCCCCTCTTCCTGTGCTTTAAAGGCGATTCCAACGTACCTCTTGAAATCTGTTTCCTGCTATTCTGCCTCACTTTCAAGTCCGCCTCGTTGCCTTCCCTCAACAGATTTTTGGACGATAGTTGTCCTTTATTACTCGGCCAGTTTGTGAATTGCTGTGCCCCTGAGCTCCATTTTTCAACTCGTTTTTGGTGAGCTGACCGCAAGTCCAAAATTTTGGTTCAGGACCTATACTGGTTCCCGGTGGGTGGCTGAGAATTTGGTTAATTCTTCTTCCTGCTGGGAAATTATAGTGATATGTGCCCGTCCAAATGCCTAACAGCTACTCTCTCATTGGTTCTCCCTCTTCCCTTTCATCCTCTGCCAAATTGGCAACCTGTGCGAACCAAGAGGTTAAAGGGGCTGTCTCTCCAAGTTGGGAGGTTGATAGTAAAGCAGACGGAAAGTCAAACCGGAGCACCAGGAGAGGGACTATTCGTTGAGTTTTAGAAACCTTTCGTATTCACAGTGTGTCCGTTCTCTAGGTTTCCCGCACATGTTATAGCTGTAGTAATATTCCCTTCAACCTGGAGAGTTCGGACCCATGGAATGGGTGTCATGCATTATTGCTTTAAAGGGTCTGCATTTGCTCACCCAATCTCACCAATCGTCTCAGTCCCAAGTGTCCCTCCTTATGCCACATCCAGCTGTCGTTGTAGATAGGGTCATTCCAGCTTTCATCAGAGACCCTGAAGGAATTGTAAAGAATTTCCCAGTTTTTTTGTTTTGTTTTTGAAATTCCTTTTTATAGTGGGTTTGAGCTGATTCTCGCTGCCATGTTTATGCCAGTCTAGACACACTTGATTCCCTTACGGAGACATATCAATACATAGGTTTTAAGATTCTTACTAGTCACATATTTTCCTCTGCGGGAAATATGGGGTTTTGAGTCCCTTTCACTGAGGACGGTGTAGGTCTTGTCTATTCCATAGTTGGTTTTTGGAACGGTACCTGTGCTTATATCAAACTCTGGTTTTATGCATCACCCCACCTCTCCTTCCCCCTTAAGCAGGTATAAGAGTGTTTTCTAAATGTGAGACACTGTTCTCTTTCCTAACTCAGTTCAAGTGTAGCCATATTTACAGGATCTTCATAAGTGATATCTTATGATAAGTTTCTTTTTCTGTGTGACTTATTTCACTTAGAATCATCGTACCTGAATCCACCCATTTTGCTGCTACTGGTCTTATGACATTGATTTCATGGCTGAGGGATATTCCATCGTACGTAAGTACCACAATTTTTTGAACCATGTTTATATTTTCTGGGATACTTAAGGTGTATCCAAGTTGAGGTCCTTGTATGCAGTGCAGCCCTAAATTTTGGGGTGGCTCTGTCTTATTGATTTTCAGTTTTCCCAAGGTATATTCCCTAGACTGGTAGTGCCCTTGGCTCTGTAGCTCTGTTCTTTACTTGTTTTGGGGAACAGAATGCACTCCTCCAGAGAGGCAGTTGGCAATTTACATCCCGCCCATCAGCATAACAAGGCTCCCTGTTCTCCAGGGCCTGTCTTGCCTTTCTTGTTCTTACACATTTTGTGGATGTCCCTTTTGACCGGTGGGAAGTGATACTTCTTTGTAGTGCAGATTTGCATTGCCCGCTTGCTTGCTTGGCCAAAAAGGGCGTATGCGTTTTCTCCTGAATATATTCAGGAGAAAACACATACGCCCTTTTTGGCCAAGTGCATCATTGTCGATGTTGTGCCCCTCTTCCTGTGCTTTAAAGGCGATTCCAACGTACCTCTTGAAATCTGTTTCCTGCTATTCTGCCTCGCTTTCAAGTCCGCCTCGTTGCCTTCCCTCAACAGATTTTTGGACGATAGTTGTCCTTTATTACTCGGCCAGTTTGTGAATTGCTGTGCCCCTGAGCTCCATTTTTCAACTCGTTTTTGGTGAGCTGACCGCAAGTCCAAAATTTTGGTTCAGGACCTATACTGGTTCCCGGTGGGTGGCTGAGAATTTGGTTAATTCTTCTTCCTGCCGGGAAATTACAGTGATATGTGCCCGTCCAAATGCCTAACAGCTACTCTCTCATTGGTTCTCCCTCTTCCCTTTCATCCTCTGCCAAATTGGCAACCTGTGCGAACCAAGAGGTTAAAGGGGCTGTCTCTCCAAGTTGGGAGGTTGATAGTAAAGCAGACGGAAAGTCAAACCGGAGCACCAGGAGAGGGACTATGCGTTGAGTTTTAGAAACCTTTCGTATTCACAGTGTGTCCGTTCTCTAGGTTTCCCGCACATGTTATAGCTGTAGTAATATTCCCTTCAACCTGGAGAGTTCGGACCCATGGAATGGGTGCCATGCATTATTGCTTTAAAGGATCTGCATTTGCTCACCCAATCTCACCAATCGTCTCAGTCCCAAGTGTCCCTCCTTATGCCACATCCAGCTGTCATTGTAGATAGGGTCTTTCCAGCTTTCATCAGAGACCCTGAAGGAATTGTAAAGAATTTCCCAGTTTTTTTGTTTTGTTTTTGAAATTCCTTTTTATAGTGGGTTTCAGCTGATTCTCGCTGCCATGTTTATGCCAGTCTAGACACACTTGATTCCCTTACGGAGACATATCAATACATAGGTTTTAAGATTCTTACTAGTCAGATATTTTCCTCTGCGGGAAATATGGGGTTTTGAGTCCCTTTCACTGAAGACGGTGTAGGTCTTGTCTATTCCATAGTTGGTTTTTGGAACGGTACCTGTGCTTATATCAAACTCTGGTTTTATGCATCACCCCACCTCTCCTTCCCCCTTAAGCAGGTATAAGAGTGTTTTCTAAATGTGAGACACTGTTCTCTTTCCTAACTCAGTTCAAGTGTAGCCATGTTTACAGGATCTTCATAAGTGATATCTTATGATAAGTTTCTTTTTCTGTGTGACTTATTTCACTTAGAATCATCGTACCTGAATCCACCCATTTTGCTGCTACTGGTCTTATGACATTGATTTCATGGCTGAGGGATATTCCATCGTACGTAAGTACCACAATTTTTTGAACCATGTTTATATTTTCTGGGATACTTAAGGTGTATCCAAGTTGAGGTCCTTGTATGCAGTGCAGCCCTAAATATTGGGGTGGCTCTGTCTTATTGATTTTCAGTTTTCCCAAGGTATATTCCCTAGACTGGTAGTGCCCTTGGCTCTGTAGCTCTGTTCTTTACTTGTTTTAGGGAACAGAATGCACTCCTCCAGAGAGGCAGTTGGCAATTTACATCCCGCCCATCACCATAACAAGGCTCCCTGTTCTCCAGGGCCTGTCTTGCCTTTCTTGTTCTTACACATTTTGTGGATGTCCCTTTTGACCGGTGGGAAGTGATACTTCTTTGTAGTGCAGATTTGCATTGCCCGCTTGCTTGCTTGGCCAAAAAGGGCGTATGCGTTTTCTCCTGAATATATTCAGGAGAAAACGCATACGCCCTTTTTGGCCAAGTGCATCATTGTCGATGTTGTGCCCCTCTTCCTGTGCTTTAAAGGCGATTCCATCGTACCTCTTGAAATCTGTTTCCTGCTATTCTGCCTCGCTTTCAAGTCCGCCTCGTTGCCTTCCCTCAACAGATTTTTGGACGATAGTTGTCCTTTATTACTCGGCCAGTTTGTGAATTGCTGTGCCCCTGAGCTCCATTTTTCAACTCGTTTTTGGTGAGCTGACCGCAAGTCCAAAATTTTGCTTCAGGACCTATACTGGTTCCCGGTGGGTGGCTGAGAATTTGGTTAATTCTTCTTCCTGCCGGGAAATTACAGTGATATGTGCCCGTCCAAATGCCTAACAGCTACTCTCTCATTGGTTCTCCCTCTTCCCTTTCATCCACTGCCAAATTGGCAACCTGTGCGAACCAAGAGGTTAAAGGGGCTGTCTCTCCAAGTTGGGAGGTTGATAGTAAAGCAGACGGAAAGTCAAACCGGAGCACCAGGGGTGGGACTATTCGTTGAGTTTTAGAAAACTTTCGTATTCACAGTGTGTCCGTTCTCTAGGTTTCCCGCACATGTTATAGCTGTAGTAATATTCCCTTCAACCTGGAGAGTTCGGACCCATCGAATGGGTGCCATGCATTATTGCTTTAAAGGGTCTGCATTTGCTCACCCAATCTCACCAATCGTCTCAGTCCCAAGTGTCCCTCCTTATGCCACATCCAGCTGTCGTTGTAGATAGGGTCATTCCAGCTTTCATCAGAGACCCTGAAGGAATTGTAAAGAATTTCCCAGTTTTTTTGTTTTGTTTTTGAAATTCCTTTTTATAGTGGGTTTCAGCTGATTCTCGCTGCCATGTTTATGCCAGTCTAGACACACTTGATTCCCTTATGGAGACATATCAATACATAGGTTTTAAGATTCTTACTAGTCAGATATTTTCCTCTGCGGGAAATATGGAGTTTTGAGTCCCTTTCGCTGAGGACGGTGTAGGTCTTGTCTATTCCATAGTTGGTTTTTGGAACGGTACCTGTGCTTATATCAAACTCTGGTTTTATGCATCACCCCACCTCTCCTTCCCCCTTAAGCAGGTATAAGAGTGTTTTCTAAATGTGAGACACTGTTCTCTTTCCTAACTCAGTTCAAGTGTAGCCATGTTTACAGGATCTTCATAAGTGATATCTTATGATAAGTTTCTTTTTCTGTGTGACTTATTTCACTTAGAATCATCGTACCTGAATCCACCCATTTTGCTGCTACTGGTCTTATGACATTGATTTCATGGCTGAGGGATATTCCATCGTACATAAGTACCACAATTTTTTGAACCATGTTTATATTTTCTGGGATACTTAAGGTGTATCCAAGTTGAGGTCCTTGTATGCAGTGCAGCCCTAAATTTTGGGGTGGCTCTGTCTTATTGATTTTCAATTTTCCCAAGGTATATTCCCTAGACTGGTAGTGCCCTTGGCTCTGTAGCTCTGTTCTTTACTTGTTTTAGGGAACAGAATGCACTCCTCCAGAGAGGCAGTTGGCAATTTACATCCTGCCCATCACCATAACAAGGCTCCCTGTTCTCCAGGGCCTGTCTTGCCTTTCTTGTTCTTACACATTTTGTGGATGTCCCTTTTGACCGGTGGGAAGTGATACTTCTTTGTAGTGCAGATTTGCATTGCCCGCTTGCTTGCTTGGCCAAAAAGGGCGTATGCGTTTTCTCCTGAATATATTCAGGAGAAAACGCATACGCCCCTTTTGGCCAAGTGCATCATTGTCGAAGTTGTGCCCCTCTTCCTGTGCTTTAAAGGCGATTCCAACGTACCTCTTGAAATCTGTTTCCTGCTATTCTGCCTCGCTTTCAAGTCCGCCTCGTTGCCTTCCCTCAACAGATTTTTGGACGATAGTTGTCCTTTATTACTCGGCCAGTTTGTGAATTGCTGTGCCCCTGAGCTCCATTTTTCAACTCGTTTTTGTTGAGCTGACCGCAAGTCCAAAATTTTGGTTCAGGACCTATACTGGTTCCCGGTGGGTGGCTGAGAATTTGGTTAATTCTTCTTCCTGCCGGGAAATTACAGTGATATGTGCCCGTCCAAATGCCTAACAGCTACTCTCTCATTGGTTCTCCCTCTTCCCTTTCATCCTCTGCAAAATTGGCAACCTATGCGAACCAAGAGGTTAAAGGGGCTGTCTCTCCAAGTTGGGAGGTTGATAGTAAAGCAGACGGAAAGTCAAACCGGAGCACCAGGAGAGGGACTATGCGTTGAGTTTTAGAAACCTTTCGTATTCACAGAGTGTCCGTTCTCTAGGTTTCCTGCACATGTTATAGCTGTAGTAATATTCCCTTCAACCTGGAGAGTTCGGACCCATGGAATGGGTGCCATGCATTATTGCTTTAAAGGGTCTGCATTTGCTCACCCAATCTCACCAATCGTCTCAGTCCCAAGTGTCCCTCCTTATGCCACATCCAGCTGTCGTTGTAGATAGGGTCATTCCAGCTTTCATCAGAGACCTTGAAGGAATTGTAAAGAATTTCCCAGTTTTTTTGTTTTGTTTTTGAAATTCCTTTTTATAGTGGGTTTGAGCTGATTCACGCTGCCATGTTTATGCCAGTCTAGACACACTTGATTCCCTTATGGAGACATATCAATACATAGGTTTTAAGATTCTTACTAGTCAGATATTTTCCTCTGCGGGAAATATGGGGTTTTGAGTCCCTTTCGCTGAGGACGGTGTAGGTCTTGTCTATTCCATAGTTGGTTTTTGGAACGGTACCTGTGCTTATATCAAACTCTGGTTTTATGCATCACCCCACCTCTCCTTCCCCCTTAAGCAGGTATAAGAGTGTTTTCTAAATGTGAGACACTGTTCTCTTTCCTAACTCAGTTCAAGTGTAGCCATGTTTACAGGATCTTCATAAGTGATATCTTATGATAAGTTTCTTTTTCTGTGTGACTTATTTCACTTAGAATCATCGTAGCTGAATACACCCATTTTGCTGCTACTGGTCTTATGACATTGATTTCATGGCTGAGGGATATTCCATCGTACGTAAGTTCCACAATTTTTTGAACCATGTTTATATTTTCTGGGATACTTAAGGTGTATCCAAGTTGAGGTCCTTGTATGCAGTGCAGCCCTAAATTTTGGGGTGGCTCTGTCTTATTGATTTTCAGTTTTCCCAAGGTATATTCCCTAGACTGGTAGTGCCCTTGGCTCTGTAGCTCTGTTCTTTACTTGTTTTAGGGAACAGAATGCACTCCTCCAGAGAGGCAGTTGGCAATTTACATCCCGCCCATCACCATAACAAGGCTCCCTGTTCTCCAGGGCCTGTCTTGCCTTTCTTGTTCTTACACATTTTGTGGATGTCCCTTTTGACCGGTGGGAAGTGATACTTCTTTGTAGTGCAGATTTGCATTGCCCGCTTGCTTGCTTGGCCAAAAAGGGCGTATGCGTTTTCTCCTGAATATATTCAGGAGAAAACGCATACGCCCTTTTTGGCCAAGTGCATCATTGTCGAAGTTGTGCCCCTCTTCCTGTGCTTTAAAGGCGATTCCATCGTACCTCTTGAAATCTGTTTCCTGCTATTCTGCCTCGCTTTCAAGTCCGCCTCGTTGCCTTCCCTCAACAGATTTTTGGACGATAGTTGTCCTTTATTACTCGGCCAGTTTGTGAATTGCTGTGCCCCTGAGCTCCATTTTTCAACTCGTTTTTGGTGAGCTGACCGCAAGTCCAAAATTTTGCTTCAGGACCTATACTGGTTCCCGGTGGGTGGCTGAGAATTTGGTTAATTCTTCTTCCTGCCGGGAAATTACAGTGATATGTGCCCGTCCAAATGCCTAACAGCTACTCTCTCATTGGTTCTCCCTCTTCCCTTTCATCCACTGCCAAATTGGCAACCTGTGCGAACCAAGAGGTTAAAGGGGCTGTCTCTCCAAGTTGGGAGGTTGATAGTAAAGCAGACGGAAAGTCAAACCGGAGCACCAGGGGTGGGACTATTCGTTGAGTTTTAGAAACCTTTCGTATTCACAGTGTGTCCGTTCTCTAGGTTTCCCGCACATGTTATAGCTGTAGTAATATTCCCTTCAACCTGGAGAGTTCGGACCCATGGAATGGGTGCCATGCATTATTGCTTTAAAGGGTCTGCATTTGCTCACCCAATCTCACCAATCGTCTCAGTCCCAAGTGTCCCTCCTTATGCCACATCCAGCTGTCGTTGTAGATAGGGTCATTCCAGCTTTCATCAGAGACCCTGAAGGAATTGTAAAGAATTTCCCAGTTTTTTTGTTTTGTTTTTGAAATTCCTTTTTATAGTGGGTTTGAGCTGATTCTCGCTGCCATGTTTATGCCAGTCTAGACACAGTTGATTCCCTTACGGAGACATATCAATACATAGGTTTTAAGATTCTTACTAGTCAGATATTTTCCTCGGCGGGAAATATGGGGTTTTGAGTCCCTTTCACTGAGGACGGTGTAGGTCTTGTCTATTCCATAGTTGGTTTTTGGAACGGTACCTGTGCTTATGTCAAACTCTGGTTTTATGCATCACCCCACCTCTCCTTCCCCCTTAAGCAGGTATAAGAGTGTTTTCTAAATGTGAGACACTGTTCTCTTTCCTAACTCAGTTCAAGTGTAGCCATGTTTACAGGATCTTCATAAGTGATATCTTATGATAAGTTTCTTTTTCTGTGTGACTTATTTCACTTAGAATAATCGTACCTGAATCCACCCATTTTGCTGCTACTGGTCTTATGACATTGATTTCATGGCTGAGGGATATTCCATCGTACGTAAGTACCACAATTTTTAGAACCATGTTTATATTTTCTGGGATACTTAAGGTGTATCCAAGTTGAGGCCCTTGTATGCAGTGCAGCCCTAAATTTTGGGGTGGCTCTGTCTTATTGATTTTCAGTTTTCCCAAGGTATATTCCCTAGACTGGTAGTGCCCTTGGCTCTGTAGCTCTGTTCTTTACTTGTTTTAGGGAACAGAATGCACTCCTCCAGAGAGGCAGTTGGCAATTTACATCCCGCCCATCAGCATAACAAGGCTCCCTGTTCTCCAGGGCCTGTCTTGCCTTTCTTGTTCTTACACATTTTGTGGATGTCCCTTTTGACCGGTGGGAAGTGATACTTCTTTGTAGTGCAGATTTGCATTGCCCGCTTGCTTGCTTGGCCAAAAAGGGCGTATGCATTTTCTCCTGAATATATTCAGGAGAAAACGCATACGCCCTTTTTGGCCAAGTGCATCATTGTCGAAGTTGTGCCCCTCTTCCTGTGCTTTAAAGGCGATTCCATCGTACCTCTTGAAATCTGTTTCCTGCTATTCTGCCTCGCTTTCAAGTCCGCCTCGTTGCCTTCCCTCAACAGATTTTTGGACGATAGTTGTCCTTTATTACTCGGCCAGTTTGTGAATTGCTGTGCCCCTGATCTCCATTTTTCAACTCGTTTTTGGTGAGCTGACCGCAAGTCCAAAATTTTGTTTCAGGACCTATACTGGTTCCCGGTGGGTGGCTGAGAATTTGGTTAATTCTTCTTCCTGCCGGGAAATTACAGTGATATGTGCCCGTCCAAATGCCTAACAGCTACTCTCTCATTGGTTCTCCCACTTCCCTTTCATCCACTGCCAAATTGGCAACCTGTGCGAACCAAGAGGTTAAAGGGGCTGTCTCTCCAAGTTGGGAGGTTGATAGTAAAGCAGACGGAAAGTCAAACTGGAGCACCAGGAGAGGGACTATTCGTTGAGTTTTAGAAACCTTTCGTATTCACAGTGTGTCCGTTCTCTAGGTTTCCCGCACATGTTATAGCTGTAGTAATATTCCCTTCAACCTGGAGAGTTCGGACCAATGGAATGGGTGCCATGCATTATTGCTTTAAAGGGTCTGCATTTGCTCACCCAATCTCACCAATCGTCTCAGTCCCAAGTGTCCCTCCTTATGCCACATCCAGCTGTCGTTGTAGACAGGGTCATTCCAGCTTTCATCAGAGACCCTGAAGGAATTGTAAAGAATTTCCCAGTTTTTTTGTTTTGTTTTTGAAATTCCTTTTTATAGTGGGTTTGAGCTGATTCTCGCTGCCATGTTTATGCCAGTCTAGACACATTTGATTCCCTTATGGAGACATATCAATACATAGGTTTTAAGATTCTTACTAGTCAGATATTTTCCTCTGCGGGAAATATGGGGTTTTGAGTCCCTTTCGCTGAGGACGGTGTAGGTCTTGTCTATTCCATAGTTGGTTTTTGGAACGGTACCTGTGCTTATATCAAACTCTGGTTTTATGCATCACCCCACCTCTCCTTCCCCCTTAAGCAGGTATAAGAGTGTTTTCTAAATGTGAGACACTGTTCTCTTTCCTAACTCAGTTCAAGTGTAGCCATGTTTACAGGATCTTCATAAGTGATATCTTATGATAAGTTTCTTTTTCTGTGTGACTTATTTCACTTAGAATCATCGTACCTGAATCCACCCATTTTGCTGCTACTGGTCTTATGACATTGATTTCATGGCTGAGGGATATTCCATCGTACGTAAGTACCACAATTTTTTGAACCATGTTTATATTTTCTGGGATACTTAAGGTGTATCCAAGTTGAGGTCCTTGTATGCAGTGCAGCCCTAAATTTTGGGGTGGCTCTGTCTTATTGATTTTCAGTTTTCCCAAGGTATATTCCCTAGACTGGTAGTGCCCTTGGCTCTGTAGCTCTGTTCTTTACTTGTTTTAGGGAACAGAATGCACTCCTCCAGAGAGGCAGTTGGCAATTTACATCCCGCCCATCAGCATAACAAGGCTCCCTGTTCTCCAGGGCCTGTCTTGCCTTTCTTGTTCTTACACATTTTGTGGATGTCCCTTTTGACCGGTGGGAAGTGATACTTCTTTGTAGTGCAGATTTGCATTGCCCGCTTGCTTGCTTGGCCAAAAAGGGCGTATGCGTTTTCTCCTGAATATATTCAGGAGAAAACGCATACGCCCTTTTTGGCCAAGTGCATCATTGTCGATGTTGTGCCCCTCTTCCTGTGCTTTAAAGGCGATTCCAACGTACCTCTTGAAATCTGTTTCCTGCTATTCTGCCTCGCTTTCAAGTCCACCTCGTTGCCTTCCCTCAACAGATTTTTGGACGATAGTTGTCCTTTATTACTCGGCCAGTTTGTGAATTGCTGTGCCCCTGAGCTCCATTTTTCAACTCGTTTTTGGTGAGCTGACCGCAAGTCCAAAATTTTGGTTCAGGACCTATACTGGTTCCCGGTGGGTGGCTGAGAATTTGGTTAATTCTTCTTCCTGCCGGGAAATTACAGTGATATGTGCCCGTCCAAATGCCTAACAGCTACTCTCTCATTGGTTCTCCCTCTTCCCTTTCATCCTCTGCCAAATTGGCAACCTGTGCGAACCAAGAGGTTAAAGGGGCTGTCTCTCCAAGTTGGGAGGTTGATAGTAAAGCAGACGGAAAGTCAAACCGGAGCACCAGGAGAGGGACTATGCGTTGAGTTTTAGAAACCTTTCGTATTCACAGTGTGTCCGTTCTCTAGGTTTCCCGCACATGTTATAGCTGTAGTAATATTCCCTTCAACCTGGAGAGTTCGGACCCATGGAATGGGTGCCATGCATTATTGCTTTAAAGGATCTGCATTTGCTCACCCAATCTCACCAATCGTCTCAGTCCCAAGTGTCCCTCCTTATGCCACATCCAGCTGTCATTGTAGATAGGGTCTTTCCAGCTTTCATCAGAGACCCTGAAGGAATTGTAAAGAATTTCCCAGTTTTTTTGTTTTGTTTTTGAAATTCCTTTTTATAGTGGGTTTGAGCTGATTCTCGCTGCCATGTTTATGCCAGTCTAGACACACTTGATTCCCTTACGGAGACATATCAATACATAGGTTTTAAGATTCTTACTAGTCAGATATTTTCCTCTGCGGGAAATATGGGGTTTTGAGTCCCTTTCACTGAAGACGGTGTAGGTCTTGTCTATTCCATAGTTGGTTTTTGGAACGGTACCTGTGCTTATATCAAACTCTGGTTTTATGCATCACCCCACCTCTCCTTCCCCCTTAAGCAGGTATAAGAGTGTTTTCTAAATGTGAGACACTGTTCTCTTTCCTAACTCAGTTCAAGTGTAGCCATGTTTACAGGATCTTCATAAGTGATATCTTATGATAAGTTTCTTTTTCTGTGTGACTTATTTCACTTAGAATCATCGTACCTGAATCCACCCATTTTGCTGCTACTGGTCTTATGACATTGATTTCATGGCTGAGGGATATTCCATCGTACGTAAGTACCACAATTTTTTGAACCATGTTTATATTTTCTGGGATACTTAAGGTGTATCCAAGTTGAGGTCCTTGTATGCAGTGCAGCCCTAAATTTTGGGGTGGCTCTGTCTTATTGATTTTCAGTTTTCCCAAGGTATATTCCCTAGACTGGTAGTGCCCTTGGCTCTGTAGCTCTGTTCTTTACTTGTTTTAGGGAACAGAATGCACTCCTCCAGAGAGGCAGTTGGCAATTTACATCCCGCCCATCAGCATAACAAGGCTCCCTGTTCTCCAGGGCCTGTCTTGCCTTTCTTGTTCTTACACATTTTGTGGATGTCCCTTTTGACCGGTGGGAAGTGATACTTGTTTGTAGTGCAGATTTGCATTGCCCGCTTGCTTGCTTGGCCAAAAAGGGTGTATGCGTTTTCTCCTGAATATATTCAGGAGAAAACGCATACGCCCTTTTTGGCCAAGTGCATCATTGTCGAAGTTGTGCCCCTCTTCCTGTGCTTTAAAGGCGATTCCAACGTACCTCTTGAAATCTGTTTCCTGCTATTCTGCCTCGCTTTCAAGTCCGCCTCGTTGCCTTCCCTCAACAGATTTTTGGACGATAGTTGTCCTTTATTACTCGGCCAGTTTGTGAATTGCTGTGCCCCTGAGCTCCATTTTTCAACTCGCTTTTGGTGAGCTGACCGCAAGTCCAAAATTTTGGTTCAGGACCTATACTGGTTCCCGGTGGGTGGCTGAGAATTTGGTTAATTCTTCTTCGTGCCGGGAAATTACAGTGATATGTGCCCGTCCAAATGCCTAACAGCTACTCTCTCATTGGTTCTCCCTCTTCCCTTTCATCCTCTGCCAAATTGGCAACCTGTGCGAACCAAGAGGTTAAAGGGGCTGTCTCTCCAAGTTGGGAGGTTGATAGTAAAGCAGACGGAAAGTCAAACCGGAGCACCAGGGGAGGGACTATGCGTTGAGTTTTAGAAACCTTTCGTATTCACAGTGTGTCCGTTCTCTAGGTTTCCCGCACATGTTATAGCTGTAGTAATATTCCCTTCAACCTGGAGAGTTCGGACCCATGGAATGTGTGCCGTGCATTATTGCTTTAAAGGGTCTGCATTTGCTCACCCAATCTCACCAATCGTCTCAGTCCCAAGTGTCCCTCCTTATGCCACATCCAGCTGTCGTTGTTGATAGGGTCATTCCAGCCTTCATCAGAGACCCTGAAGGAATTGTAAAGAATTTCCCAGTTTTTTTGTTTTGTTTTTGAAATTCCTTTTTATAGTGGGTTTGAGCTGATTCTCGCTGCCATGTTTATGCCAGTCTAGACACACTTGATTCCCTTACGGAGACATATCAATACATAGGTTTTAAGATTCTTACTAGTCAGATATTTTCCTCTGCGGGAAATATGGGGTTTTGAGTCCCTTTCGCTGAGGACGGTGTAGGTCTTGTCTATTCCATAGTTGGTTTTTGGAACGGTACCTGTGCTTTTATCAAACTCTGGTTTTATTCATCACCCCACCTCTCCTTCCCCCTTAAGCAGGTATAAGAGTGTTTTCCAAATGTGAGACACTGTTCTCTTTCCTAACTCAGTTCAAGTGTAGCCATGTTTACAGGATCTTCATAAGTGATATCTTATGATAAGTTTCTTTTTCTGTGTGACTTATTTCACTTAGAATCATCGTACCTGAATCCACCCATTTTGCTGCTACTGGTCTTATGACATTGATTTCATGGCTGAGGGATATTCCATCGTACGTAAGTACCACAATTTTTTGAACCATGTTTATATTTTCTGGGATACTTAAGGTGTATCCAAGTTGAGGTCCTTGTATGCAGTGCAGCCTTAAATTTTGGGGTGGCTCTGTCTTATTGATTTTCAGTTTTCCCAAGGTATATTCCCTAGGCTGGTAGTGCCCTTGGCTCAGTAGCTCTGTTCTTTACTTGTTTTAGGGAACAGAATGCACTCCTCCAGAGAGGCAGTTGGCAATTTACATCCCGCCCATCAGCATAACAAGGCTCCCTGTTCTCCAGGGCCTGTCTTGCCTTTCTTGTTCTTACACATTTTGTGGATGTCCCTTTTGACCGGTGGGAAGTTATACTCCTTTGTAGTGCAGATTTGCATTGCCCGCTTGCTTGCTTGGCCAAAAAGGGCGTATGCGTTTTCTCCTGAATATATTCAGGAGAAAACACATACGCCCTTTTTGGCCAAGTGCATCATTATTGAAGTTGTGCCCCTCTTCCTGTGCTTTAAAGGCGATTCCAACGTACCTCTTGAAATCTGTTTCCTGCTATTCTGCCTCGCTTTCAAGTCCGCCTCGTTATCATCCCTCAACAGATTTTTGGACGACAGTTGTCCTTTATTACTCGGCCAGTTTGTGAATTGCTGTGCCCCTGAGCTCCATTTTTCAACTCGTTTTTGGTGAGCTGACCGCAAGTCCAAAATTTTGGTTCAGGACCTATACTGGTTCCGGGTGGGTGGCTGAGAATTTGGTTAATTCTTCTTCCTGCCGGGAAATTACAGTGATATGTGCCCGTCCAAATGCCTAACAGCTTCTCTCTCATTGGTTCTCCCTCTTCCCTTTCATCCTCTGCCAAATTGGAAACCTGTGCGAACCAAGAGGTTAAAGGGGCTGTCTCTCCAAGTTGGGAGGTTGATAGTAAAGCAGACGGAAAGTCAAACCGGAGCACCAGGAGAGGGACTATGCGTTGAGTTTTAGAAACCTTTCGTATTCACAGTGTGTCCGTTCTCTAGGTTTCCCGCACATGTTATGGCTGTAGTAATATTCCCTTCAACCTGGAGAGTTCGGACCCATGGAATGGGTGCCATGCATTATTGCTTTAAAGGGTCTGCATTTGCTCACCCAATCTCACCAATCGTCTCAGTCCCAAGTGGCCCTCCTTATGCCACATCCAGCTGTCGTTGTAGATAGGGTCATTCCAGCTTTCATCAGAGACCCTGAAGGAATTGTAAAGAATTTCCCAGTTTTTTTGTTTTGTTTTTGAAATTCCTTTTTATAGTGGGTTTGAGCTGATTCTCGCTGCCATGTTTATGCCAGTCTAGACACACTTGATTCCCTTATGGAGACATATCAATACATAGGTTTTAAGATTCTTACTAGTCAGATATTTTCCTCTGCGGGAAATATGGGGTTTTGAGTCCCTTTCGCTGAGGACGGTGTAGGTCTTGTCTATTCCATAGTTGGTTTTTGGAACGGTACCTGTGCTTATATCAAACTCTGGTTTTATGCATCACCCCACCTCTCCTTCCCCCTTAAGCAGGTATAAGAGTGTTTTCTAAATGTGAGACACTGTTCTCTTTCCTAACTCAGTTCAAGTGTAGCCATGTTTACAGGATCTTCATAAGTGATATCTTATGATAAGTTTCTTTTTCTGTGTGACTTATTTCACTTAGAATCATCGTACCTGAATCCACCCATTTTGCTGCTACTGGTCTTATGACATTGATTTCATGGCTGAGGGATATTCCATCGTACGTAAGTACCACAATTTTTTGAACCATGTTTATATTTTCTGGGATACTTAAGGTGTATCCAAGTTGAGGTCCTTGTATGCAGTGCAGCCCTAAATTTTGGGGTGGCTCTGTCTTATTGATTTTCAGTTTTCCCAAGGTATATTCCCTAGACTGGTAGTGCCCTTGGCTCTGTAGCTCTGTTCTTTACTTGTTTTAGGGAACAGAATGCACTCCTCCAGAGAGGCAGTTGGCAATTTACATCCCGCCCATCAGCATAACAAGGCTCCCTGTTCTCCAGGGCCTGTCTTGCCTTTCTTGTTCTTACACATTTTGTGGATGTCCCTTTTGACCGGTGGGAAGTGATACTTCTTTGTAGTGCAGATTTGCATTGCCCGCTTGCTTGCTTGGCCAAAATGGGCGTAT
The DNA here is from genome assembly GCF_949752795.1 of Hyperoodon ampullatus. Classification (NCBI taxonomy): domain Eukaryota; kingdom Metazoa; phylum Chordata; class Mammalia; order Artiodactyla; family Ziphiidae; genus Hyperoodon; species Hyperoodon ampullatus. The sequence continues at coordinate 198,251 of NW_027640655.1, read as the reverse complement.
GCGTTTTCTCCTGAATATATTCAGGAGAAAACGCATACGCCCTTTTTGGCCAAGTGCATCATTATCGAAGTTGTGCCCCTCTTCCTGTGCTTTAAAGGCGATTCCAACGTACCTCTTGAAATCTGTTTCCTGCTATTCTGCCTCGCTTTCAAGTCCGCCTCGTTGCCTTCCCTCAACAGATTTTTGGACGATAGTTGTCCTTTATTACTCGGCCAGTTTGTGAATTGCTGTGCCCCTGAGCTCCATTTTTCAACTCGCTTTTGGTGAGCTGACCGCAAGTCCAAAATTTTGGTTCAGGACCTATACTGGTTCCCGGTGGGTGGCTGAGAATTTGGTTAATTCTTCTTCGTGCCGGGAAATTACAGTGATATGTGCCCGTCCAAATGCCTAACAGCTACTCTCTCATTGGTTCTCCCTCTTCCCTTTCATCCTCTGCCAAATTGGCAACCTGTGCGAACCAAGAGGTTAAAGGGGCTGTCTCTCCAAGTTGGGAGGTTGATAGTAAAGCAGACGGAAAGTCAAACCGGAGCACCAGGAGAGGGACTATGCGTTGAGTTTTAGAAACCTTTCGTATTCACAGTGTGTCCGTTCTCTAGGTTTCCCGCACATGTTATAGCTGTAGTAATATTCCCTTCAACCTGGAGAGTTCGGACCCATGGAATGGGTGCCATGCATTATTGCTTTAAAGGGTCTGCATTTGCTCACCCAATCTCACCAATCGTCTCAGTCCCAAGTGTCCCTCCTTATGCCACATCCAGCTGTCGTTGTTGATAGGGTCATTCCAGCCTTCATCAGAGACCCTGAAGGAATTGTAAAGAATTTCCCAGTTTTTTTGTTTTGTTTTTGAAATTCCTTTTTATAGTGGGTTTGAGCTGATTCTCGCTGCCATGTTTATGCCAGTCTAGACACACTTGATTCCCTTACGGAGACATATCAATACATAGGTTTTAAGATTCTTACTAGTCAGATATTTTCCTCTGCGGGAAATATGGGGTTTTGAGTCCCTTTCGCTGAGGACGGTGTAGGTCTTGTCTATTCCATAGTTGGTTTTTGGAACGGTACCTGTGCTTATATCAAACTCTAGTTTTATGCATCACCCCACCTCTCCTTCCCCCTTAAGCAGGTATAAGAGTGTTTTCTAAATGTGAGACACTGTCCTCTTTCCTAACTCAGTTCAAGTGTAGCCATGTTTACAGGATCTTCATAAGTGATATCTTATGATAAGTTTCTTTTTCTGTGTGACTTATTTCACTTAGAATCATCGTACCTGAATCCACCCATTTTGCTGCTACTGGTCTTATGACATTGATTTCATGGCTGAGGGATATTCCATCGTACGTAAGTACCACAATTTTTTGAACCATGTTTATATTTTCTGGGATACTTAAGGTGTATCCAAGTTGAGGCCCTTGTATGCAGTGCAGCCCTAAATTTTGGGGTGGCTCTGTCTTATTGATTTTCAGTTTTCCCAAGGTATATTCCCTAGACTGGTAGTGCCCTTGGCTCTGTAGCTCTCTTCTTTACTTGTTTTAGGGAACAGAATGCACTCCTCCAGAGAGGCAGTTGGCAATTTACATCCCGCCCATCAGCATAACAAGGCTCCCTGTTCTCCAGGGCCTGTCTTGCCTTTCTTGTTCTTACACATTTTGTGGATGTCCCTTTTGACCGGTGGGAAGTGATACTTCTTTGTAGTGCAGATTTGCATTGCCCGCTTGCTTGCTTGGCCAAAAAGGGCGTATGCGTTTTCTCCTGAATATATTCAGGAGAAAACGCATACGCCCTTTTTGGCCAAGTGCATCATTGTCGAAGTTGTGCCCCTCTTCCTGTGCTTTAAAGGCGATTCCAACGTACCTCTTGAAATCTGTTTCCTGCTATTCTGCCTCGCTTTCAAGTCCGCCTCGCTGCCTTCCCTCAACAGATTTTTGGACGATAGTTGTCCTTTATTACTCGGCCAGTTTGTGAATTGCTGTGCCCCTGAGCTCCATTTTTCAACTCGTTTTTGGTGAGCTGACCGCAAGTCCAAAATTTTGGTTCAGGACCTATACTGGTTCCCGGTGGGTGGCTGAGAATTTGGTTAATTCTTCTTCCTGCCGGGAAATTACAGTGATATGTGCCCGTCCAAATGCCTAACAGCTACTCTCTCATTGGTTCTCCCTCTTCCCTTTCATCCTCTGCCAAATTGGCAACCTGTGCGAACCAAGAGGTTAAAGGGGCTGTCTCTCCAAGTTGGGAGGTTGATAGTAAAGCAGACGGAAAGTCAAACTGGAGCACCAGGAGAGGGACTATTCGTTGAGTTTTAGAAACCTTTCGTATTCACAGTGTGTCCGTTCTCTAGGTTTCCCGCACATGTTATAGCTGTAGTAATATTCCCTTCAACCTGGAGAGTTCGGACCCATGGAATGGGTGCCATGCATTATTGCTTTAAAGGGTCTGCATTTGCTCACCCAATCTCACCAATCGTCTCAGTCCCAAGTGTCCCTCCTTATGCCACATCCAGCTGTCGTTGTAGAGAGGGTCATTCCAGCTTTCATCAGAGACCCTGAAGGAATTGTAAAGAATTTCCCAGTTTTTTTTTTTTTTTTTTGAAATTCCTTTTTATAGTGGGTTTGAGCTGTTTCTCGCTGCCATGTTTATGCCAGTCTAGACACACTTGATTCCCTTATGGAGACATATCAATACATAGGTTTTAAGATTCTTACTAGTCAGATATTTTCCTCTGCGGGAAATATGGGGTTTTGAGTCCCTTTCGCTGAGGACGGTGTAGGTCTTGTCTATTCCATAGTTGGTTTTTGGAACGGTACCTGTGCTTTTATCAAACTCTGGTTTTATTCATCACCCCACCTCTCCTTCCCCCTTAAGCAGGTATAAGAGTGTTTTCTAAATGTGAGACACTGTTCTCTTTCCTAACTCAGTTCAAGTGTAGCCATGTTTACAGGATCTTCATAAGTGATATCTTATGATAAGTTTCTTTTTCTGTGTGACTTATTTCACTTAGAATCATCGTACCTGAATCCACCCATTTTGCTGCTACTGGTCTTATGACATTGATTTCATGGCTGAGGGATATTCCATCGTACGTAAGTACCACAATTTTTTGAACCATGTTTATATTTTCTGGGATACTTAAGGTGTATCCAAGTTGAGGTCCTTGTATGCAGTGCAGCCTTAAATTTTGGGGTGGCTCTGTCTTATTGATTTTCAGTTTTCCCAAGGTATATTCCCTAGGCTGGTAGTGCCCTTGGCTCAGTAGCTCTGTTCTTTACTTGTTTTAGGGAACAGAATGCACTCCTCCAGAGAGGCAGTTGGCAATTTACATCCCGCCCATCAGCATAACAAGGCTCCCTGTTCTCCAGGGCCTGTCTTGCCTTTCTTGTTCTTACACATTTTGTGGATGTCCCTTTTGACCGGTGGGAAGTTATACTCCTTTGTAGTGCAGATTTGCATTGCCCGCTTGCTTGCTTGGCCAAAAAGGGCGTATGCGTTTTCTCCTGAATATATTCAGGAGAAAACACATACGCCCTTTTTGGCCAAGTGCATCATTATTGAAGTTGTGCCCCTCTTCCTGTGCTTTAAAGGCGATTCCAACGTACCTCTTGAAATCTGTTTCCTGCTATTCTGCCTCGCTTTCAAGTCCGCCTCGTTATCTTCCCTCAACAGATTTTTGGACGACAGTTGTCCTTTATTACTCGGCCAGTTTGTGAATTGCTGTGCCCCTGAGCTCCATTTTTCAACTCGTTTTTGGTGAGCTGACCGCAAGTCCAAAATTTTGGTTCAGGACCTATACTGGTTCCGGGTGGGTGGCTGAGAATTTGGTTAATTCTTCTTCCTGCCGGGAAATTACAGTGATATGTGCCCGTCCAAATGCCTAACAGCTTCTCTCTCATTGGTTCTCCCTCTTCCCTTTCATCCTCTGCCAAATTGGAAACCTGTGCGAACCAAGAGGTTAAAGGGGCTGTCTCTCCAAGTTGGGAGGTTGATAGTAAAGCAGACGGAAAGTCAAACCGGAGCACCAGGAGAGGGACTATGCGTTGAGTTTTAGAAACCTTTAGTATTCACAGTGTGTCCGTTCTCTAGGTTTCCCGCACATGTTATGGCTGTAGTAATATTCCCTTCAACCTGGAGAGTTCGGACCCATGGAATGGGTGCCATGCATTATTGCTTTAAAGGGTCTGCATTTGCTCACCCAATCTCACCAATCGTCTCAGTCCCAAGTGTCCCTCCTTATGCCACATCCAGCTGTCGTTGTAGATAGGGTCATTCCAGCTTTCATCAGAGACCCTGAAGGAATTGTAAAGAATTTCCCATTTTTTTTGTTTTGTTTTTGAAATTCCTTTTTATAGTGGGTTTGAGCTGATTCTCGCTGCCATGTTTATGCCAGTCTAGACACACTTGATTCCCTTATGGAGACATATCAATACATAGGTTTTAAGATTCTTACTAGTCAGATATTTTCCTCTGCGGGAAATATGGGGTTTTGAGTCCCTTTCGCTGAGGACGGTGTAGGTCTTGTCTATTCCATAGTTGGTTTTTGGAACGGTACCTGTGCTTATATCAAACTCTGGTTTTATGCATCACCCCACCTCTCCTTCCCCCTTAAGCAGGTATAAGAGTGTTTTCTAAATGTGAGACACTGTTCTCTTTCCTAACTCAGTTCAAGTGTAGCCATGTTTACAGGATCTTCATAAGTGATATCTTATGATAAGTTTCTTTTTCTGTGTGACTTATTTCACTTAGAATCATCGTACCTGAATCCACCCATTTTGCTGCTACTGGTCTTATGACATTGATTTCATGGCTGAGGGATATTCCATCGTACGTAAGTACCACAATTTTTTGAACCATGTTTATATTTTCTGGGATACTTAAGGTGTATCCAAGTTGAGGTCCTTGTATGCAGTGCAGCCCTAAATTTTGGGGTGGCTCTGTCTTATTGATTTTCAGTTTTCCCAAGGTATATTCCCTAGACTGGTAGTGCCCTTGGCTCTGTAGCTCTGTTCTTTACTTGTTTTAGGGAACAGAATGCACTCCTCCAGAGAGGCAGTTGACAATTTACATCCCGCCCATCAGCATAACAAGGCTCCCTGTTCTCCAGGGCCTGTCTTGCCTTTCTTGTTCTTACACATTTTGTGGATGTCCCTTTTGACCGGTGGGAAGTGATACTTCTTTGTAGTGCAGATTTGCATTGCCCGCTTGCTTGCTTGGCCAAAATGGGCGTATGCGTTTTCTCCTGAATATATTCAGGAGAAAACGCATACGCCCTTTTTGGCCAAGTGCATCATTATCGAAGTTGTGCCCCTCTTCCTGTGCTTTAAAGGCGATTCCAACGTACCTCTTGAAATCTGTTTCCTGCTATTCTGCCTCGCTTTCAAGTCCGCCTCGTTGCCTTCCCTCAACAGATTTTTGGACGATAGTTGTCCTTTATTACTCGGCCAGTTTGTGAATTGCTGTGCCCCTGAGCTCCATTTTTCAACTCGCTTTTGGTGAGCTGACCGCAAGTCCAAAATTTTGGTTCAGGACCTATACTGGTTCCCGGTGGGTGGCTGAGAATTTGGTTAATTCTTCTTCGTGCCGGGAAATTACAGTGATATGTGCCCGTCCAAATGCCTAACAGCTACTCTCTCATTGGTTCTCCCTCTTCCCTTTCATCCTCTGCCAAATTGGCAACCTGTGCGAACCAAGAGGTTAAAGGGGCTGTCTCTCCAAGTTGGGAGGTTGATAGTAAAGCAGACGGAAAGTCAAACCGGAGCACCAGGAGAGGGACTATGCGTTGAGTTTTAGAAACCTTTCGTATTCACAGTGTGTCCGTTCTCTAGGTTTCCCGCACATGTTATAGCTGTAGTAATATTCCCTTCAACCTGGAGAGTTCGGACCCATGGAATGGGTGCCATGCATTATTGCTTTAAAGGGTCTGCATTTGCTCACCCAATCTCACCAATCGTCTCAGTCCCAAGTGTCCCTCCTTATGCCACATCCAGCTGTCGTTGTTGATAGGGTCATTCCAGCCTTCATCAGAGACCCTGAAGGAATTGTAAAGAATTTCCCAGTTTTTTTGTTTTGTTTTTGAAATTCCTTTTTATAGTGGGTTTGAGCTGATTCTCGCTGCCATGTTTATGCCAGTCTAGACACACTTGATTCCCTTACGGAGACATATCAATACATAGGTTTTAAGATTCTTACTAGTCAGATATTTTCCTCTGCGGGAAATATGGGGTTTTGAGTCCCTTTCGCTGAGGACGGTGTAGGTCTTCTCTATTCCATAGTTGGTTTTTGGAACGGTACCTGTGCTTATATCAAACTCTAGTTTTATGCATCACCCCACCTCTCCTTCCCCCTTAAGCAGGTATAAGAGTGTTTTCTAAATGTGAGACACTGTCCTCTTTCCTAACTCAGTTCAAGTGTAGCCATGTTTACAGGATCTTCATAAGTGATATCTTATGATAAGTTTCTTTTTCTGTGTGACTTATTTCACTTAGAATCATCGTACCTGAATCCACCCATTTTGCTGCTACTGGTCTTATGACATTGATTTCATGGCTGAGGGATATTCCATCGTACGTAAGTACCACAATTTTTTGAACCATGTTTATATTTTCTGGGATACTTAAGGTGTATCCAAGTTGAGGCCCTTGTATGCAGTGCAGCCCTAAATTTTGGGGTGGCTCTGTCTTATTGATTTTCAGTTTTCCCAAGGTATATTCCCTAGACTGGTAGTGCCCTTGGCTCTGTAGCTCTCTTCTTTACTTGTTTTAGGGAACAGAATGCACTCCTCCAGAGAGGCAGTTGGCAATTTACATCCCGCCCATCAGCATAACAAGGCTCCCTGTTCTCCAGGGCCTGTCTTGCCTTTCTTGTTCTTACACATTTTGTGGATGTCCCTTTTGACCGGTGGGAAGTGATACTTCTTTGTAGTGCAGATTTGCATTGCCCGCTTGCTTGCTTGGCCAAAAAGGGCGTATGCGTTTTCTCCTGAATATATTCAGGAGAAAACGCATACGCCCTTTTTGGCCAAGTGCATCATTGTCGAAGTTGTGCCCCTCTTCCTGTGCTTTAAAGGCGATTCCAACGTACCTCTTGAAATCTGTTTCCTGCTATTCTGCCTCGCTTTCAAGTCCGCCTCGCTGCCTTCCCTCAACAGATTTTTGGACGATAGTTGTCCTTTATTACTCGGCCAGTTTGTGAATTGCTGTGCCCCTGAGCTCCATTTTTCAACTCGTTTTTGGTGAGCTGACCGCAAGTCCAAAATTTTGGTTCAGGACCTATACTGGTTCCCGGTGGGTGGCTGAGAATTTGGTTAATTCTTCTTCCTGCCGGGAAATTACAGTGATATGTGCCCGTCCAAATGCCTAACAGCTACTCTCTCATTGGTTCTCCCTCTTCCCTTTCTTCCTCTGCCAAATTGGCAACCTGTGCGAACCAAGAGGTTAAAGGCGCTGTCTCTCCAAGTTGGGAGGTTGATAGTAAAGCAGACGGAAAGTCAAACCGGAGCACCAGGAGGGGGACTATGCGTTGAGTTTTAGAAACCTTTCGTATTCACAGTGTGTCCGTTCTCTAGGTTTCCCGCACATGTTATAGCTGTAGTAATATTCCCTTCAACCTGGAGAGTTCGGACCCATGGAATGGGTGCCATGCATTATTGCTTTAAAGGGTCTGCATTTGCTCACCCAATCTCACCAATCGTCTCAGTCCCAAGTGTCCCTCCTTATGCCACATCCAGCTGTCGTTGTAGATAGGGTCATTCCAGCTTTCATCAGAGACCCTGAAGGAATTGTAAAGAATTTCCCAGTTTTTTTGTTTTGTTTTTGAAATTCCTTTTTATAGTGGGTTTGAGCTGATTCTCGCTGCCATGTTTATGCCAGTCTAGACACACTTGATTCCCTTATGGAGACATATCAATACATAGGTTTTAAGATTCTTACTAGTCAGATATTTTCCTCTGCGGGAAATATGGGGTTTTGAGTCCCTTTCGCTGAGGACGGTGTAGGTCTTGTCTATTCCATAGTTGGTTTTTGGAACGGTACCTGTGCTTATATCAAACTCTGGTTTTATGCATCACCCCACCTCTCCTTCCCCCTTAAGCAGGTATAAGAGTGTTTTCTAAATGTGAGACACTGTTCTCTTTCCTAACTCAGTTCAAGTGTAGCCATGTTTACAGGATCTTCATAAGTGATATCTTATGATAAGTTTCTTTTTCTGTGTGACTTATTTCACTTAGAATCATCGTACCTGAATCCACCCATTTTGCTGCTACTGGTCTTATGACATTGATTTAATGGCTGAGGGATATTCCATCGTACGTAAGTACCACAATTTTTTGAACCATGTTTATATTTTCTGGGATACTTAAGGTGTATCCAAGTTGAGGTCCTTGTATGCAGTGCAGCCCTAAATTTTGGGGTGGCTCTGTCTTATTGATTTTCAGTTTTCCCAAGGTATATTCCCTAGACTGGTAGTGCCCTTGGCTCTGTAGCTCTGTTCTTTACTTGTTTTAGGGAACAGAATGCACTCCTCCAGAGAGGCAGTTGGCAATTTACATCCCGCCCGTCAGCATAACAAGGCTCCCTGTTCTCCAGGGCCTGTCTTGCCTTTTTTGTTCTTACACATTTTGTGGATGTCCCTTTTGACCGGTGGGAAGTGATACTTGTTTGTAGTGCAGATTTGCATTGCCCGCTTGCTTGCTTGGCCAAAAAGGGCGTATGCGTTTTCTCCTGAATATATTCAGGAGAAAACGCATACGCCCTTTTTGGCCAAGTGCATCATTGTCGAAGTTGTGCCCCTCTTCCTGTGCTTTAAAGGCGATTCCAACGTACCTCTTGAAATCTGTTTCCTGCTATTCTGCCTCGCTTTCAAGTCCGCCTCGTTGCCTTCCCTCAACAGATTTTTGGACGATAGTTGTCCTTTATTACTCGGCCAGTTTGTGAATTGCTGTGCCCCTGAGCTCCATTTTTCAACTCGTTTTTGGTGAGCTGACCGCAAGTCCAAAATTTTGTTTCAGGACCTATACTGGTTCCCGGTGGGTGGCTGAGAATTTGGTTAATTCTTCTTCCTGCCGGGAAATTACAGTGATATGTGCCCGTCCAAATGCCTAACAGCTACTCTCTCATTGGTTCTCCCTCTTCCCTTTCATCCTCTGCCAAATTGGCAACCTGTGCGAACCAAGAGGTTAAAGGGGCTGTCTCTCCAAGTTGGGAGGTTGATAGTAAAGCAGACGGAAAGTCAAACCGGAGCACCAGGAGAGGGACTATGCGTTGAGTTTTAGAAACCTTTCGTATTCACAGTGTGTCCGTTCTCTAGGTTTCCCGCACTTGTTATAGCTGTAGTAATATTCCCTTCAACCTGGAGAGTTCGGACCCATGGAATGGGTGCCATGCATTATTGCTTTAAAGGGTCTGCATTTGCTCACCCAATCTCACCAATCGTCTCAGTCCCAACTGTCCCTCCTTATGCCACATCCAGCTGTCGTTGTAGATAGGGTCATTCCAGCCTTCATCAGAGACCCTGAAGGAATTGTAAAGAATTTCCCAGTTTTTTTGTTTTGTTTTTGAAATTCCTTTTTATAGTGGGTTTGAGCTGATTCTCGCTGCCATGTTTATGCCAGTCTAGACACAGTTGATTCCCTTACGGAGACATATCAATACATAGGTTTTAAGATTCTTACTAGTCAGATATTTTCCTCGGCGGGAAATATGGGGTTTTGAGTCCCTTTCGCTGATGACGGTGTAGGTCTTGTCTATTCCATAGTTGGTTTTTGGAACGGTACCTGTGCTTATATCAAACTCTGGTTTTATGCATCACCCCACCTCTCCTTCCCCCTTAAGCAGGTATAAGAGTGTTTTCTAAATGTGAGACACTGTTCTCTTTCCTAACTCAGTTCAAGTGTAGCCATGTTTACAGGATCTTCATAAGTGATATCTTATGATAAGTTTCTTTTTCTGTGTGACTTATTTCACTTAGAATCATCGTACCTGAATCCACCCATTTTGCTGCTACTGGTCTTATGACATTGATTTCATGGCTGAGGGATATTCCATCGTACGTAAGTACCACAATTTTTTGAACCATGTTTATATTTTCTGGGATACTTAAGGTGTATCCAAGTTGAGGTCCTTGTATGCAGTGCAGCCTTAAATTTTGGGGTGGCTCTGTCTTATTGATTTTCAGTTTTCCCAAGGTATATTCCCTAGACTGGTAGTGCCCTTGGCTCTGTAGCTCTGTTCTTTACTTGTTTTAGGGAACAGAATGCACTCCTCCAGAGAGGCAGTTGGCAATTTACATCCCGCCCATCAGCATAACAAGGCTCCCTGTTCTCCAGGGCCTGTCTTGCCTTTCTTGTTCTTACACATTTTGTGGATGTCCCTTTTGACCGGTGGGAAGTGATACTTCTTTGTAGTGCAGATTTGCATTGCCCGCTTGCTTGCTTGGCCAAAAAGGGCGTATGCGTTTTCTCCTGAATATATTCAGGAGAAAACGCATACGCCCTTTTTGGCCAAGTGCATCATTGTCGAAGTTGTGCCCCTCTTCCTGTGCTTTAAAGGCGATTCCAACGTATCTCTTGAAATCTGTTTCCTGCTATTCTGCCTCGCTTTCAAGTCCGCCTCGTTGCCTTCCCTCAACAGATTATTGGACGATAGTTGTCCTTTATTACTCGGCCAGTTTGTGAATTGCTGTGCCCCTGAGCTCCATTTTTCAACTCGTTTTTGGTGAGCTGACCGCAAGTCCAAAATTTTGGTTCAGGACCTATACTGGTTCCCGGTGGGTGGCTGAGAATTTGGTTAATTCTTCTTCCTGCTGGGAAATTACAGTGATATGTGCCCGTCCAAATGCCTAACAGCTACTCTCTCATTGGTTCTCCCTCTTCCCTTTCATCCTCTGCCAAATTGGCAACCTGTGCGAACCAAGAGGTTAAAGGCGCTGTCTCTCCAAGTTGGGAGGTTGATAGTAAAGCAGACGGAAAGTCAAACCGGAGCACCAGGAGAGGGACTATGCGTTGAGTTTTAGAAACCTTTCGTATTCACAGTGTGTCCGTTCTCTAGGTTTCCCGCACATGTTATGGCTGTAGTAATATTCCCTTCAACCTGGAGAGTTCGGACCCATGGAATGGGTGCCATGCATTATTGCTTTAAAGGGTCTGCATTTGCTCACCCAATCTCACCAATCGTCTCAGTCCCAAGTGTCCCTCCTTATGCCACATCCAGCTGTCGTTGTAGATAGGGTCATTCCAGCTTTCATCAGAGACCCTGAAGGAATTGTAAAGAATTTCCCAGTTTTTTTGTTTTGTTTTTGAAATTCCTTTTTATAGTGGGTTTGAGCTGATTCTCGCTGCCATGTTTATGCCAGTCTAGACACACTTGATTCCCTTATGGAGACATATCAATACATAGGTTTTAAGATTCTTACTAGTCAGATATTTTCCTCTGCGGGAAATATGGGGTTTTGAGTCCCTTTCGCTGAGGACGGTGTAGGTCTTGTCTATTCCATAGTTGGTTTTTGGAACGGTACCTGTGCTTATATCAAACTCTGGTTTTATGCATCACCCCACCTCTCCTTCCCCCTTAAGCAGGTATAAGAGTGTTTTCTAAATGTGAGACACTGTTCTCTTTCCTAACTCAGTTCAAGTGTAGCCAGCCATGTTTACAGGATCTTCATAAGTGATATCTTATGATAAGTTTCTTTTTCTGTGTGACTTATTTCACTTAGAATCATCGTACCTGAATCCACCCATTTTGCTGCTACTGGTCTTATGACATTGATTTCATGGCTGAGGGATATTCCATCGTACGTAAGTACCACAATTTTTTGAACCATGTTTATATTTTCTGGGATACTTAAGGTGTATCCAAGTTGAGGTCCTTGTATGCAGTGCAGCCCTAAATTTTGGGGTGGCTCTGTCTTATTGATTTTCAGTTTTCCCAAGGTATATTCCCTAGACTGGTAGTGCCCTTGGCTCTGTAGCTCTGTTCTTTACTTGTTTTAGGGAACAGAATGCACTCCTCCAGAGAGGCAGTTGGCAATTTACATCCTGCCCATCAGCATAACAAGGCTCCCTGTTCTCCAGGGCCTGTCTTGCCTTTCTTGTTCTTACACATTTTGTGGATGTCCCTTTTGACCGGTGGGAAGTGATACTTCTTTGTAGTGCAGATTTGCATTGCCCGCTTGCTTGCTTGGCCAAAAAGGGCGTATGCGTTTTCTCCTGAATATATTCAGGAGAAAACGCATACGCCCTTTTTGGCCAAGTGCATCATTGTCGAAGTTGTGCCCCTCTTCCTGTGCTTTAAAGGCGATTCCAACGTACCTCTTGAAATCTGTTTCCTGCTATTCTGCCTCACTTTCAAGTCCGCCTTGTTGCCTTCCCTCAACAGATTTTTGGACGATAGTTGTCCTTTATTACTCGGCCAGTTTGTGAATTGCTGTGCCCCTGAGCTCCATTTTTCAACTCGGTTTTGGTGAGCTGACCGCAAGTCCAAAATTTTGGTTTAGGACCTATACTGGTTCCCGGTGGGTGGCTGAGAATTTGGTTAATTCTTCTTCCTGCCGGGAAATTACAGTGATATGTGCCCGTCCAAATGCCTAACAGCTACTCTCTCATTGGTTCTCCCTCTTCCCTTTCATCCTCTGCCAAATTGGCAACCTGTGCGAACCAAGAGGTTAAAGGGGCTGTCTCTCCAAGTTGGGAGGTTGATAGTAAAGCAGACGGAAAGTCAAACCGGAGCACCAGGAGAGGGACTATGCGTTGAGTTTTAGAAACCTTTCGTATTCACAGTGTGTCCGTTCTCTAGGTTTCCCGCACTTGTTATAGCTGTAGTAATATTCCCTTCAACCTGGAGAGTTCGGACCCATGGAATGGGTGCCATGCATTATTGCTTTAAAGGGTCTGCATTTGCTCACCCAATCTCACCAATCGTCTCAGTCCCAAGTGTCCCTCCTTATGCCACATCCAGCTGTCGTTGTAGATAGGGTCATTCCAGCCTTCATCAGAGACCCTGAAGGAATTGTAAAGAATTTCCCAGTTTTTTTGTTTTGTTTTTGAAATTCCTTTTTATAGTGGGTTTGAGCTGATTCTCGCTGCCATGTTTATGCCAGTCTAGACACACTTGATTCCCTTACGGAGACATATCAATACATAGGTTTTAAGATTCTTACTAGTCAGATATTTTCCTCTGCGGGAAATATGGGGTTTTGAGTCCCTTTCGCTGAGGACGGTGTAGGTCTTGTCTATTCCATAGTTGGTTTTTGGAACGGTACCTGTGCTTATATCAAACTCTGGTTTTATGCATCACCCCACCTCTCCTTCCCCCTTAAGCAGGTATAAGAGTGTTTTCTAAATGTGAGACACTGTTCTCTTTCCTAACTCAGTTCAAGTGTAGCCATGTTTACAGGATCTTCATAAGTTATATCTTATGATAAGTTTCTTTTTCTGTGTGACTTATTTCACTTAGAATCATCGTACCTGAATCCACCCATTTTGCTGCTACTGGTCTTATGACATTGATTTCATGGCTGAGGGATATTCCATCGTACGTAAGTACCACAATTTTTTGAACCATGTTTATATTTCCTGGGATACTTAAGGTGTATCCAAGTTGAGGCCCTTGTATGCAGTGCAGCCCTAAATTTTGGGGTGGCTCTGTCTTATTGATTTTCAGTTTTCCCAAGGTATATTCCCTAGACTGGTAGTGCCCTTGGCTCTGTAGCTCTGTTCTTTACTTGTTTTAGGGAACAGAATGCACTCCTCCAGAGAGGCAGTTGGCAATTTACATCCCGCCCATCAGCATAACAAGGCTCCCTGTTCTCCAGGGCCTGTCTTGCCTTTCTTGTTCTTACACATTTTGTGGATGTCCCTTTTGACCGGTGGGAAGTGATACTTTTTTGTAGTGCAGATTTGCATTGCCCGCTTGCTTGCTTGGCCAAAAAGGGCGTATGCGTTTTCTCCTGAATATATTCAGGAGAAAACGCATACGCCCTTTTTGGCCAAGTGCATCATTGTCGAAGTTGTGCCCCTCTTCCTGTGCTTTAAAGGCGATTCCAACGTACCTCTTGAAATCTGTTTCCTGCTATTCTGCCTCGCTTTCAAGTCCGCCTCGTTGCCTTCCCTCAACAGATTTTTGGACCATAGTTGTCCTTTATTACTCGGCCAGTTTGTGAATTGCTGTGCCCCTGAGCTACATTTTTCAACTCGTTTTTGGTGAGCTGACCGCAAGTCCAAAATTTTGGTTCAGGACCTATACTGGTTCCCGGTGGGTGGCTGAGAATTTGGTTAATTCTTATTCCTGCCGGGAAATTACAGTGATATGTGCCCGTCCAAATGCCTAACAGCTACTCTCTCATTGGTTCTCCCTCTTCCCTTTCATCCTCTGCCAAATTGGCAACCTGTGCGAACCAAGAGGTTAAAGGGGCTGTCTCTCCAAGTTGGGAGGTTGATAGTAAAGCAGACGGAAAGTCAAACCGGAGCACCAGGAGAGGGACTATGCGTTGAGTTTTAGAAACCTTTCGTATTCACAGTGTGTCCGTTCTCTAGGTTTCCCGCACTTGTTATAGCTGTAGTAATATTCCCTTCAACCTGGAGAGTTCGGACCCATGGAATGGGTGCCATGCATTATTGCTTTAAAGGGTCTGCATTTGCTCACCCAATCTCACCAATCGTCTCAGTCCCAAGTGTCCCTCCTTATGCCACATCCAGCTGTCGTTGTAGATAGGGTCATTCCAGCTTTCATCAGAGACCCTGAAGGAATTGCAAAGAATTTCCCAGTTTTTTTTGTTTTGTTTTTGAAATTCCTTTTTATAGTGGGTTTGAGCTGATTCTCGCTGCCATGTTTATGCCAGTCTAGACACACTTGATTCCCTTACGGAGACATATCAATACATAGGTTTTAAGATTCTTACTAGTCAGATATTTTCCTCTGCGGGAAATATGGTGTTTTGAGTCCCTTTCGCTGAGGACGGTGTAGGTCTTGTCTATTCCATAGTTGTTTTTTGGAACGGTACCTGTGCTTATATCAAACTCTGGTTTTATGCATCACCCCACCTCTCCTTCCCCCTTAAGCAGGTATAAGAGTGTTTTCTAAATGTGAGACACTGTTCTCTTTCCTAACTCAGTTCAAGTGTAGCCATGTTTACAGGATCTTCATAAGTGATATCTTATGATAAGTTTCTTTTTCTGTGTGACTTATTTCACTTAGAATCATCGTACCTGAATCCACCCATTTTGCTGCTACTGGTCTTATGACATTGATTTCATGGCTGAGGGATATTCCATCGTACGTAAGTACCACAATTTTTTGAACCATGTTTATATTTTCTGGGATACTTAAGGTGTATCCAAGTTGAGGTCCTTGTATGCAGTGCAGCCCTAAATTTTGGGGTGGCTCTGTCTTATTGATTTTCAGTTTTCCCAAGGTATATTCCCTAGACTGGTAGTGCCCTTGGCTCTGTAGCTCTGTTCTTTACTTGTTTTAGGGAACAGAATGCACTCCTCCAGAGAGGCAGTTGGCAATTTACATCCCGCCCATCAGCATAACAAGGCTCCCTGTTCTCCAGGGCCTGTCTTGCCTTTCTTGTTCTTACACATTTTGTGGATGTCCCTTTTGACCGGTGGGAAGTGATACTTCTTTGTAGTGCAGATTTGCATTGCCCGCTTGCTTGCTTGGCCAAAAAGGGCGTATGCGTTTTCTCCTGAATATATTCAGGAGAAAATGCATACGCCCTTTTTGGCCAAGTGCATCATTGTCGAAGTTGTGCCCCTCTTCATGTGCTTTAAAGGCGATTCCAAAGTACCTCTTGAAATCTGTTTCCTGCTATTCTGCCTCGCTTTCAAGACCGCCTCGTTGCCTTCCCTCAACAGATTTTTGGACGATAGTTGTCCTTTATTACTCGGCCAGTTTGTGTATTGCTGTGCCCCTGAGCTCCATTTTTCAACTCATTTTTGGTGAGCTGACCGCAAGTCCAAAATTTTGGTTCAGGACCTATACTGGTTCCCGGTGGGTGGCTGAGAATTTGGTTAATTCTTCTTCCTGCCGGGAAATTACAGTGATATGTGCCCATCCAAATGCCTAACAGCTACTCTCTCATTGGTTCTCCCTCTTCCCTTTCATCCTCTGCCAAATTGGCAACCTGTGCGAACCAAGAGGTTAAAGGGGCTGTCTCTCCAAGTTGGGAGGTTGATAGTAAAGCAGACGGAAAGTCAAACCGGAGCACCAGGAGAGGGACTATGCGTTGAGTTTTAGAAACCTTTCGTATTCACAGTGTGTCCGTTCTCTAGGTTTCCCGCACTTGTTATAGCTGTAGTAATATTCCCTTCAACCTGGAGAGTTCGGACCCATGGAATGGGTGCCATGCATTATTGCTTTAAAGGGTCTGCATTTGCTCACCCAATCTCACCAATCGTCTCAGTCCCAAGTGTCCCTCCTTATGCCACATCCAGCTGTCGTTGTAGATAGGGTCATTCCAGCCTTCATCAGAGACCCTGAAGGAATTGTAAAGAATTTCCCAGTTTTTTTGTTTTGTTTTTGAAATTCCTTTTTATACTGGGTTTGAGCTGATTCTCGCTGCCATGTTTATGCCAGTCTAGACACACTTGATTCCCTTATGGAGACATATCAATACATAGGTTTTAAGATTCTTACTAGTCAGATATTTTCCTCTGTGGGAAATATGGGGTTTTGAGTCCCTTTCGCTGAGGATGGTGTAGGTCTTGTCTATTCCATAGTTGGTTTTTGGAACGGTACCTGTGCTTATATCAAACTCTGGTTTTATGCATCACCCCACCTCTCCTTCCCCCTTAAGCAGGTATAAGAGTGTTTTCTAAATGTGAGACACTGTTCTCTTTCCTAACTCAGTTCAAGTGTAGCCAGCCATGTTTACAGGATCTTCATAAGTGATATCTTATGATAAGTTTCTTTTTCTGTGTGACTTATTTCACTTAGAATCATCGTACCTGAATCCACCCATTTTGCTGCTACTGGTCTTATGACATTGATTTCATGGCTGAGGGATATTCCATCGTACGTAAGTACCACAATTTTTTGAACCATGTTTATATTTTCTGGGATACTTAAGGTGTATCCAAGTTGAGGTCCTTGTATGCAGTGCAGCCCTAAATTTTGGGGTGGCTCTGTCTTATTGATTTTCAGTTTTCCCAAGGTATATTCCCTAGACTGGTAGTGCCCTTGGCTCTGTAGCTCTGTTCTTTACTTGTTTTAGGGAACAGAATGCACTCCTCCAGAGAGGCAGTTGGCAATTTACATCCTGCCCATCAGCATAACAAGGCTCCCTGTTCTCCAGGGCCTGTCTTGCCTTTCTTGTTCTTACACATTTTGTGGATGTCCCTTTTGACCGGTGGGAAGTGATACTTCTTTGTAGTGCAGATTTGCATTGCCCGCTTGCTTGCTTGGCCAAAAAGGGCGTATGCGTTTTCTCCTGAATATATTCAGGAGAAAACGCATACGCCCTTTTTGGCCAAGTGCATCATTGTCGAAGTTGTGCCCCTCTTCCTGTGCTTTAAAGGCGATTCCAACGTACCTCTTGAAATCTGTTTCCTGCTATTCTGCCTCACTTTCAAGTCCGCCTCGTTGCCTTCCCTCAACAGATTTTTGGACGATAGTTGTCCTTTATTACTCGGCCAGTTTGTGAATTGCTGTGCCCCTGAGCTCCATTTTTCAACTCGGTTTTGGTGAGCTGACCGCAAGTCCAAAATTTTGGTTTAGGACCTATACTGGTTCCCGGTGGGTGGCTGAGAATTTGGTTAATTCTTCTTCCTGCCGGGAAATTACAGTGATATGTGCCCGTCCAAATGCCTAACAGCTACTCTCTCATTGGTTCTCCCTCTTCCCTTTCATCCTCTGCCAAATTGGCAACCTGTGCGAACCAAGAGGTTAAAGGGGCTGTCTCTCCAAGTTGGGAGGTTGATAGTAAAGCAGACGGAAAGTCAAACCGGAGCACCAGGAGAGGGACTATGCGTTGAGTTTTAGAAACCTTTCGTATTCACAGTGTGTCCGTTCTCTAGGTTTCCCGCACTTGTTATAGCTGTAGTAATATTCCCTTCAACCTGGAGAGTTCGGACCCATGGAATGGGTGCCATGCATTATTGCTTTAAAGGGTCTGCATTTGCTCACCCAATCTCACCAATCGTCTCAGTCCCAAGTGTCCCTCCTTATGCCACATCCAGCTGTCGTTGTAGATAGGGTCATTCCAGCCTTCATCAGAGACCCTGAAGGAATTGTAAAGAATTTCCCAGTTTTTTTGTTTTGTTTTTGAAATTCCTTTTTATAGTGGGTTTGAGCTGATTCTCGCTGCCATGTTTATGCCAGTCTAGACACACTTGATTCCCTTACGGAGACATATCAATACATAGGTTTTAAGATTCTTACTAGTCAGATATTTTCCTCTGCGGGAAATATGGGGTTTTGAGTCCCTTTCGCTGAGGACGGTGTAGGTCTTGTCTATTCCATAGTTGGTTTTTGGAACGGTACCTGTGCTTATATCAAACTCTGGTTTTATGCATCACCCCACCTCTCCTTCCCCCTTAAGCAGGTATAAGAGTGTTTTCTAAATGTGAGACACTGTTCTCTTTCCTAACTCAGTTCAAGTGTAGCCATGTTTACAGGATCTTCATAAGTTATATCTTATGATAAGTTTCTTTTTCTGTGTGACTTATTTCACTTAGAATCATCGTACCTGAATCCACCCATTTTGCTGCTACTGGTCTTATGACATTGATTTCATGGCTGAGGGATATTCCATCGTACGTAAGTACCACAATTTTTTGAACCATGTTTATATTTTCTGGGATACTTAAGGTGTATCCAAGTTGAGGCCCTTGTATGCAGTGCAGCCCTAAATTTTGGGGTGGCTCTGTCTTATTGATTTTCAGTTTTCCCAAGGTATATTCCCTAGACTGGTAGTGCCCTTGGCTCTGTAGCTCTGTTCTTTACTTGTTTTAGGGAACAGAATGCACTCCTCCAGAGAGGCAGTTGGCAATTTACATCCCGCCCATCAGCATAACAAGGCTCCCTGTTCTCCAGGGCCTGTCTTGCCTTTCTTGTTCTTACACATTTTGTGGATGTCCCTTTTGACCGGTGGGAAGTGATACTTTTTTGTAGTGCAGATTTGCATTGCCCGCTTGCTTGCTTGGCCAAAAAGGGCGTATGCGTTTTCTCCTGAATATATTCAGGAGAAAACGCATACGCCCTTTTTGGCCAAGTGCATCATTGTCGAAGTTGTGCCCCTCTTCCTGTGCTTTAAAGGCGATTCCAACGTACCTCTTGAAATCTGTTTCCTGCTATTCTGCCTCGCTTTCAAGTCCGCCTCGTTGCCTTCCCTCAACAGATTTTTGGACCATAGTTGTCCTTTATTACTCGGCCAGTTTGTGAATTGCTGTGCCCCTGAGCTACATTTTTCAACTCGTTTTTGGTGAGCTGACCGCAAGTCCAAAATTTTGGTTCAGGACCTATACTGGTTCCCGGTGGGTGGCTGAGAATTTGGTTAATTCTTATTCCTGCCGGGAAATTACAGTGATATGTGCCCGTCCAAATGCCTAACAGCTACTCTCTCATTGGTTCTCCCTCTTCCCTTTCATCCTCTGCCAAATTGGCAACCTGTGCGAACCAAGAGGTTAAAGGGGCTGTCTCTCCAAGTTGGGAGGTTGATAGTAAAGCAGACGGAAAGTCAAACCGGAGCACCAGGAGAGGGACTATGCGTTGAGTTTTAGAAACCTTTCGTATTCACAGTGTGTCCGTTCTCTAGGTTTCCCGCACTTGTTATAGCTGTAGTAATATTCCCTTCAACCTGGAGAGTTCGGACCCATGGAATGGGTGCCATGCATTATTGCTTTAAAGGGTCTGCATTTGCTCACCCAATCTCACCAATCGTCTCAGTCCCAAGTGTCCCTCCTTATGCCACATCCAGCTGTCGTTGTAGATAGGGTCATTCCAGCTTTCATCAGAGACCCTGAAGGAATTGCAAAGAATTTCCCAGTTTTTTTTGTTTTGTTTTTGAAATTCCTTTTTATAGTGGGTTTGAGCTGATTCTCGCTGCCATGTTTATGCCAGTCTAGACACACTTGATTCCCTTACGGAGACATATCAATACATAGGTTTTAAGATTCTTACTAGTCAGATATTTTCCTCTGCGGGAAATATGGTGTTTTGAGTCCCTTTCGCTGAGGACGGTGTAGGTCTTGTCTATTCCATAGTTGTTTTTTGGAACGGTACCTGTGCTTATATCAAACTCTGGTTTTATGCATCACCCCACCTCTCCTTCCCCCTTAAGCAGGTATAAGAGTGTTTTCTAAATGTGAGACACTGTTCTCTTTCCTAACTCAGTTCAAGTGTAGCCATGTTTACAGGATCTTCATAAGTGATATCTTATGATAAGTTTCTTTTTCTGTGTGACTTATTTCACTTAGAATCATCGTACCTGAATCCACCCATTTTGCTGCTACTGGTCTTATGACATTGATTTCATGGCTGAGGGATATTCCATCGTACGTAAGTACCACAATTTTTTGAACCATGTTTATATTTTCTGGGATACTTAAGGTGTATCCAAGTTGAGGTCCTTGTATGCAGTGCAGCCCTAAATTTTGGGGTGGCTCTGTCTTATTGATTTTCAGTTTTCCCAAGGTATATTCCCTAGACTGGTAGTGCCCTTGGCTCTGTAGCTCTGTTCTTTACTTGTTTTAGGGAACAGAATGCACTCCTCCAGAGAGGCAGTTGGCAATTTACATCCCGCCCATCAGCATAACAAGGCTCCCTGTTCTCCAGGGCCTGTCTTGCCTTTCTTGTTCTTACACATTTTGTGGATGTCCCTTTTGACCGGTGGGAAGTGATACTTCTTTGTAGTGCAGATTTGCATTGCCCGCTTGCTTGCTTGGCCAAAAAGGGCGTATGCGTTTTCTCCTGAATATATTCAGGAGAAAATGCATACGCCCTTTTTGGCCAAGTGCATCATTGTCGAAGTTGTGCCCCTCTTCATGTGCTTTAAAGGCGATTCCAAAGTACCTCTTGAAATCTGTTTCCTGCTATTCTGCCTCGCTTTCAAGACCGCCTCGTTGCCTTCCCTCAACAGATTTTTGGACGATAGTTGTCCTTTATTACTCGGCCAGTTTGTGTATTGCTGTGCCCCTGAGCTCCATTTTTCAACTCATTTTTGGTGAGCTGACCGCAAGTCCAAAATTTTGGTTCAGGACCTATACTGGTTCCCGGTGGGTGGCTGAGAATTTGGTTAATTCTTCTTCCTGCCGGGAAATTACAGTGATATGTGCCCATCCAAATGCCTAACAGCTACTCTCTCATTGGTTCTCCCTCTTCCCTTTCATCCTCTACCAAATTGGCAACCTGTGCGAACCAAGAGGTTAAAGGGGCTGTCTCTCCAAGTTGGGAGGTTGATAGTAAAGCAGACGGAAAGTCAAACCGGAGCACCAGGAGAGGGACTATTCGTTGAGTTTTAGAAACCTTTCGTATTCACAGTGTGTCCGTTCTCTAGGTTTCCCGCACATGTTATAGCTGTAGTAATATTCCCTTCAACCTGGAGAGTTCGGACCCATGGAATGGGTGCCATGCATTATTGCTTTAAAGGGTCTGCATTTGCTCACCCTATCTCACCAACCGTCTCAGTCCCAAGTGTCCCTCCTTATGCCACATCCAGCTGTCGTTGTAGACAGGGTCATTCCAGCTTTCATCAGAGACCCTGAAGGAATTGTAAAGAATTTCCCAGTTTTTTTGTTTTGTTTTTGAAATTCCTTTTTATAGTGGGTTTGAGCTGATTCTCGCTGCCATGTTTATGCCAGTCTAGACACACTTGATTCCCTTACGGAGACATATCAATACATAGGTTTTAAGATTCTTACTAGTCAGATATTTTCCTCTGCGGGAAATATGGGGTTTTGAGTCCCTTTCGCTGAGGACGGTGTAGGTCTTGTCTATTCCATAGTTGGTTTTTGGAACGGTACCTGTGCTTATATCAAACTCTGGTTTTATGCATCACCCCACCTCTCCTTCCCCCTTAAGCAGGTATAAGAGTGTTTTCTAAATGTGAGACACTGTTCTCTTTCCTAACTCAGTTCAAGTGTAGCCATGTTTACAGGATCTTCATAAGTGATATCTTATGATAAGTTTCTTTTTCTGTGTGACTTATTTCACTTAGAATCATCGTACCTGAATCCACCCATTTTGCTGCTACTGGTCTTATGACATTGATTTCATGGCTGAGGGATATTCCATCGTACGTAAGTACCACAATTTTTTGAACCATGTTTATATTTTCTGGGATACTTAAGGTGTATCCAAGTTGAGGTCCTTGTATGCAGTGCAGCCCTAAATTTTGGGGTGGCTCTGTCTTATTGATTTTCAGTTTTCCCAAGGTATATTCCCTAGACTGGTAGTGCCCTTGGCTCTGTAGCTCTGTTCTTTACTTGTTTTAGGGAACAGAATGCACTCCTCCAGAGAGGCAGTTGGCAATTTACATCCCGCCCATCAGCATAACAAGGCTCCCTGTTCTCCAGGGCCTGTCTTGCCTTTCTTGTTCTTACACATTTTGTGGATGTCCCTTTTCACCGGTGGGAAGTGATACTTCTTTGTAGTGCAGATTTGCATTGCCCGCTTGCTTGCTTGGCCAAAAAGTGCGTATGCGTTTTCTCCTGAATATATTCAGGAGAAAACGCATACGCCCTTTTTGGCCAAGTGCATCATTGTCGAAGTTGTGCCCCTCTTCCTGTGCTTTAAAGGCGATTCCAACGTACCTCTTGAAATCTGTTTCCTGCTATTCTGCCTCGCTTTCAAGTCCGCCTCGTTGCCTTCCCTCAACAGATTTTTGGACGATAGTTGTCCTTTATTACTCGGCCAGTTTGTGAATTGCTGTGCCCCTGAGCTCCATTTTTCAACTCGTTTTTGGTGAGCTGACCGCAAGTCCAAAATTTTGGTTCAGGACCTATACTGGTTCCCGGTGGGTGGCTGAGAATTTGGTTAATTCTTCTTCCTGCCGGGAAATTACAGTGATATGTGCCCGTCCAAATGCCTAACAGCTACTCTCTCATTGGTTCTCCCTCTTCCCTTTCATCCTCTGCCAAATTGGCAACCTGTGCGAACCAAGAGGTTAAAGGGGCTGTCTCTCCAAGTTGGGAGGTTGATAGTAAAGCAGACGGAAAGTCAAACCGGAGCACCAGGAGAGGGACTATGCGTTGAGTTTTAGAAACCTTTCGTATTCACAGTGTGTCCGTTCTCTAGGTTTCCCGCACTTGTTATAGCTGTAGTAATATTCCCTTCAACCTGGAGAGTTCGGACCCATGGAATGGGTGCCATGCATTATTGCTTTAAAGGGTCTGCATTTGCTCACCCAATCTCACCAATCGTCTCAGTCCCAAGTGTCCCTCCTTATGCCACATCCAGCTGTCGTTGTAGATAGGGTCATTCCAGCTTTCATCAGAGACCCTGAAGGAATTGTAAAGAATTTCCCAGTTTTTTTGTTTTGTTTTTGAAATTCCTTTTTATACTGGGTTTGAGCTGATTCTCGCTGCCATGTTTATGCCAGTCTAGACACACTTGATTCCCTTATGGAGACATATCAATACATAGGTTTTAAGATTCTTACTAGTCAGATATTTTCCTCTGCGGGAAATATGGGGTTTTGAGTCCCTTTCGCTGAGGACGGTGTAGGTCTTGTCTATTCCATAGTTGGTTTTTGGAACGGTACCTGTGCTTATATCAAACTCTGGTTTTATGCATCACCCCACCTCTCCTTCCCCCTTAAGCAGGTATAAGAGTGTTTTCTAAATGTGAGACACTGTTCTCTTTCCTAACTCAGTTCAAGTGTAGCCATGTTTACAGGATCTTCATAAGTGATATCTTATGATAAGTTTCTTTTTCTGTGTGACTTATTTCACTTAGAATCATCGTACCTGAATCCACCCATTTTGCTGCTACTGGTCTTATGACATTGATTTCATGGCTGAGGGATATTCCATCGTACGTAAGTACCACAATTTTTTGAACCATGTTTATATTTTCTGGGATACTTAAGGTGTATCCAAGTTGAGGTCCTTGTATGCAGTGCAGCCCTAAATTTTGGGGTGGCTCTGTCTTATTGATTTTCAGTTTTCCCAAGGTATATTCCCTAGACTGGTAGTGCCCTTGGCTCTGTAGCTCTGTTCTTTACTTGTTTTAGGGAACAGAATGCACTCCTCCAGAGAGGCAGTTGGCAATTTACATCCCGCCCATCAGCATAACAAGGCTCCCTGTTCTCCAGGGCCTGTCTTGCCTTTCTTGTTCTTACACATTTTGTGGATGTCCCTTTTGACCGGTGGGAAGTGATACTTCTTTGTAGTGCAGATTTGCATTGCCCGCTTGCTTGCTTGGCCAAAAAGGGCGTATGCGTTTTCTCCTGAATATATTCAGGAGAAAATGCATACGCCCTTTTTGGCCAAGTGCATCATTGTCTAAGTTGTGCCCCTCTTCATGTGCTTTAAAGGCGATTCCAAAGTACCTCTTGAAATCTGTTTCCTGCTATTCTGCCTCGCTTTCAAGACCGCCTCGTTGCCTTCCCTCAACAGATTTTTGGACGATAGTTGTCCTTTATTACTCGGCCAGTTTGTGTATTGCTGTGCCCCTGAGCTCCATTTTTCAACTCATTTTTGGTGAGCTGACCGAAAGTCCAAAATTTTGGTTCAGGACCTATACTGGTTCCCGGTGGGTGGCTGAGAATTTGGTTAATTCTTCTTCCTGCCGGGAAATTACAGTGATATGTGCCCATCCAAATGCCTAACAGCTACTCTCTCATTGGTTCTCCCTCTTCCCTTTCATCCTCTACCAAATTGGCAACCTGTGCGAACCAAGAGGTTAAAGGGGCTGTCTCTCCAAGTTGGGAGGTTGATAGTAAAGCAGACGGAAAGTCAAACCGGAGCACCAGGAGAGGGACTATGCGTTGAGTTTTAGAAACCTTTCGTATTCACAGTGTGTCCGTTCTCTAGGTTTCCCGCACATGTTATAGCTGTAGTAATATTCCCTTCAACCTGGAGAGTTCGGACCCATGGAATGGGTGCCATGCATTATTGCTTTAAAGGGTCTGCATTTGCTCACCCTATCTCACCAACCGTCTCAGTCCCAAGTGTCCCTCCTTATGCCACATCCAGCTGTCGTTGTAGACAGGGTCATTCCAGCTTTCATCAGAGACCCTGAAGGAATTGTAAAGAATTTCCCAGTTTTTTTGTTTTGTTTTTGAAATTCCTTTTTATAGTGGGTTTGAGCTGATTCTCGCTGCCATGTTTATGCCAGTCTAGACACAGTTGATTCCCTTACGGAGACATATCAATACATAGGTTTTAAGATTCTTACTAGTCAGATATTTTCCTCTGCGGGAAATATGGGGTTTTGAGTCCCTTTCGCTGAGGACGGTGTAGGTCTTGTCTATTCCATAGTTGGTTTTTGGAACGGTACCTGTGCTTATATCAAACTCTGGTTTTATGCATCACCCCACCTCTCCTTCTCCCTTAAGCAGGTATAAGAGTGTTTTCTAAATGTGAGACACTGTTCTCTTTCCTAACTCAGTTCAAGTGTAGCCATGTTTACAGGATCTTCATAAGTGATATCTTATGATAAGTTTCTTTTTCTGTGTGACTTATTTCACTTAGAATCATCGTACCTGAATCCACCCATTTTGCTGCTACTGGTCTTATGACATTGATTTCATGGCTGAGGGATATTCCATCGTACGTAAGTACCACAATTTTTTGAACCATGTTTATATTTTCTGGGATACTTAAGGTGTATCCAAGTTGAGGTCCTTGTATGCAGTGCAGCCCTAAATTTTGGGGTGGCTCTGTCTTATTGATTTTCAGTGTTCCCAAGGTATATTCCCTAGACTGGTAGTGCCCTTGGCTCTGTAGCTCTGTTCTTTACTTGTTTTAGGGAACAGAATGCACTCCTCCAGAGAGGCAGTTGGCAATTTACATCCCACCCATCAGCATAACAAGGCTCCCTGTTCTCCAGTGCCTGTCTTGCCTTTCTTGTTCTTACACATTTTGTGGATGTCCCTTTTGACCGGTGGGAAGTGATACTTCTTTGTAGTGCAGATTTGCATTGCCCGCTTGCTTGCTTGGCCAAAAAGTGCGTATGCGTTTTCTCCTGAATATATTCAGGAGAAAACGCATACGCCCTTTTTGGCCAAGTGCATCATTGTCGAAGTTGTGCCCCTCTTCCTGTGCTTTAAAGGCGATTCCAACGTACCTCTTGAAATCTGTTTCCTGCTATTCTGCCTCGCTTTCAAGTCCGCCTCGTTGCCTTCCCTCAACAGATTTTTGGACGATAGTTGTCCTTTATTACTCGGCCAGTTTGTGAATTGCTGTGCCCCTGAGCTCCATTTTTCAACTCGTTTTTGGTGAGCTGACCGCAAGTCCAAAATTTTGGTTCAGGACCTATACTGGTTCCCAGTGGGTGGCTGAGAATTTGGTTAATTCTTCTTCCTGCCGGGAAATTACAGTGATATGTGCCCGTCCAAATGCCTAACAGCTACTCTCTCATTGGTTCTCCCTCTTCCCTTTCATCCTCTGCCAAATTGGCAACCTGTGCGAACCAAGAGGTTAAAGGGGCTGTCTCTCCAAGTTGGGAGGTTGATAGTAAAGCAGACGGAAAGTCAAACCGGAGCACCAGGAGAGGGACTATGCGTTGAGTTTTAGAAACCTTTCGTATTCACAGTGTGTCCGTTCTCTAGGTTTCCCGCACTTGTTATAGCTGTAGTAATATTCCCTTCAACCTGGAGAGTTCGGACCCATGGAATGGGTGCCATGCATTATTGCTTTAAAGGGTCTGCATTTGCTCACCCAATCTCACCAATCGTCTCAGTCCCAAGTGTCCCTCCTTATGCCACATCCAGCTGTCGTTGTAGATAGGGTCATTCCAGCCTTCATCAGAGACCCTGAAGGAATTGTAAAGAATTTCCCAGTTTTTTTGTTTTGTTTTTGAAATTCCTTTTTATACTGGGTTTGAGCTGATTCTCGCTGCCATGTTTATGCCAGTCTAGACACACTTGATTCCCTTATGGAGACATATCAATACATAGGTTTTAAGATTCTTACTAGTCAGATATTTTCCTCGGCGGGAAATATGGGGTTTTGAGTCCCTTTCGCTGAGGACGGTGTAGGTCTTGTCTATTCCATAGTTGGTTTTTGGAACGGTACCTGTGCTTATATCAAACTCTGGTTTTATGCATCACCCCACCTCTCCTTCCCCCTTAAGCAGGTATAAGAGTGTTTTCTAAATGTGAGACACTGTTCTCTTTCCTAACTCAGTTCAAGTGTAGCCATGTTTACAGGATCTTCATAAGTGATATCTTATGATAAGTTTCTTTTTCTGTGTGACTTATTTCACTTAGAATCATCGTACCTGAATCCACCCATTTTGCTGCTACTGGTCTTATGACATTGATTTCATGGCTGAGGGATATTCCATCGTACGTAAGTACCACAATTTTTTGAACCATGTTTATATTTTCTGGGATACTTAAGGTGTATCCAAGTTGAGGTCCTTGTATGCAGTGCAGCCTTAAATTTTGGGGTGGCTCTGTCTTATTGATTTTCAGTTTTCCCAAGGTATATTCCCTAGACTGGTAGTGCCCTTGGCTCTGTAGCTCTGTTCTTTACTTGTTTTAGGGAACAGAATGCACTCCTCCAGAGAGGCAGTTGGCAATTTACATCCCGCCCATCAGCATAACAAGGCTCCCTGTTCTCCAGGGCCTGTCTTGCCTTTCTTGTTCTTACACATTTTGTGGATGTCCCTTTTGACCGGTGGGAAGTGATACTTCTTTGTAGTGCAGATTTGCATTGCCCGCTTGCTTGCTTGGCCAAAAAGGGCGTATGCGTTTTCTCCTGAATATATTCAGGAGAAAACGCATACGCCCTTTTTGGCCAAGTGCATCATTGTCGAAGTTGTGCCCCTCTTCCTGTGCTTTAAAGGCGATTCCAACGTACCTCTTGAAATCTGTTTCCTGCTATTCTGCCTCGCTTTCAAGTCCGCCTCGTTGCCTTCCCTCAACAGATTTTTGGACGATAGTTGTCCTTTATTACTCGGCCAGTTTGTGAATTGCTGTGCCCCTGAGCTCCATTTTTCAACTCGTTTTTGGTGAGCTGACCGCAAGTCCAAAATTTTGGTTCAGGACCTATACTGGTTCCCGGTGGGTGGCTGAGAATTTGGTTAATTCTTCTTCCTGCTGGGAAATTACAGTGATATGTGCCCGTCCAAATGCCTAACAGCTACTCTCTCATTGGTTCTCCCTCTTCCCTTTCATCCTCTGCCAAATTGGCAACCTGTGCGAACCAAGAGGTTAAAGGCGCTGTCTCTCCAAGTTGGGAGGTTGATAGTAAAGCAGACGGAAAGTCAAACCGGAGCACCAGGGGAGGGACTATGCGTTGAGTTTTAGAAACCTTTCGTATTCACAGTGTGTCCGTTCTCTAGGTTTCCCGCACATGTTATAGCTGTAGTAATATTCCCTTCAACCTGGAGAGTTCGGACCCATGGAATGGGTGCCATGCATTATTGCTTTAAAGGGTCTGCATTTGCTCACCCAATCTCACCAATCGTCTCAGTCCCAAGTGTCCCTCCTTATGCCACATCCAGCTGTCGTTGTAGATAGGGTCATTCCAGCTTTCATCAGAGACCCTGAAGGAATTGTAAAGAATTTCCCAGTTTTTTTTTTTTGTTTTTGAAATTCCTTTTTATAGTGGGTTTGAGCTGATTCTCGCTGCCATGTTTATGCCAGTCTAGACACACTTGATTCCCTTATGGAGACATATCAATACATAGGTTTTAAGATTCTTACTAGTCAGATATTTTCCTCTGCGGGAAATATGGGGTTTTGAGTCCCTTTCGCTGAGGATGGTGTAGGTCTTGTCTATTCCATAGTTGGTTTTTGGAACGGTACCTGTGCTTATATCAAACTCTGGTTTTATGCATCACCCCACCTCTCCTTCCCCCTTAAGCAGGTATAAGAGTGTTTTCTAAATCTGAGACACTGTTCTCTTTCCTAACTCAGTTCAAGTGTAGCCAGCCATGTTTACAGGATCTTCATAAGTGATATCTTATGATAAGTTTCTTTTTCTGTGTGACTTATTTCACTTAGAATCATCGTACCTGAATCCACCCATTTTGCTGCTACTGGTCTTATGACATTGATTTCATGGCTGAGGGATATTCCATCGTACGTAAGTACCACAATTTTTTGAACCATGTTTATATTTTCTGGGATACTTAAGGTGTATCCAAGTTGAGGCCCTTGTATGCAGTGCAGCCCTAAATTTTGGGGTGGCTCTGTCTTATTGATTTTCAGTTTTCCCAAGGTATATTCCCTAGACTGGTAGTGCCCTTGGCTCTGTAGCTCTGTTCTTTACTTGTTTTAGGGAACAGAATGCACTCCTCCAGAGAGGCAGTTGGCAATTTACATCCCGCCCATCAGCATAACAAGGCTCCCTGTTCTCCAGGGCCTGTCTTGCCTTTCTTGTTCTTACACATTTTGTGGATGTCCCTTTTGACCGGTGGGAAGTGATACTTCTTTGTAGTGCAGATTTGCATTGCCCGCTTGCTTGCTTGGCCAAAAAGGGCGTATGCGTTTTCTCCTGAATATATTCAGGAGAAAATGCATACGCCCTTTTTGGCCAAGTGCATCATTGTCGAAGTTGTGCCCCTCTTCATGTGCTTTAAAGGCGATTCCAAAGTACCTCTTGAAATCTGTTTCCTGCTATTCTGCCTCGCTTTCAAGACCGCCTCGTTGCCTTCCCTCAACAGATTTTTGGACGATAGTTGTCCTTTATTACTCGGCCAGTTTGTGTATTGCTGTGCCCCTGAGCTCCATTTTTCAACTCATTTTTGGTGAGCTGACCGCAAGTCCAAAATTTTGGTTCAGGACCTATACTGGTTCCCGGTGGGTGGCTGAGAATTTGGTTAATTCTTCTTCCTGCCGGGAAATTACAGTGATATGTGCCCGTCCAAATGCCTAACAGCTACTCTCTCATTGGTTCTCCCTCTTCCCTTACATCCTCTACCAAATTGGCAACCTATGCGAACCAAGAGGTTAAAGGGGCTGTCTCTCCAAGTTGGGAGGTTGATAGTAAAGCAGACGGAAAGTCAAACCGGAGCACCAGGAGAGGGACTATTCGTTGAGTTTTAGAAACCTTTCGTATTCACAGTGTGTCCGTTCTCTAGGTTTCCCGCACATGTTATAGCTGTAGTAATATTCCCTTCAACCTGGAGAGTTCGGACCCATGGAATGGGTGCCATGCATTATTGCTTTAAAGGGTCTGCATTTGCTCACCCTATCTCACCAACCGTCTCAGTCCCAAGTGTCCCTCCTTATGCCACATCCAGCTGTCGTTGTAGACAGGGTCATTCCAGCTTTCATCAGAGACCCTGAAGGAATTGTAAAGAATTTCCCAGTTTTTTTGTTTTGTTTTTGAAATTCCTTTTTATAGTGGGTTTGAGCTGATTCTCGCTGCCATGTTTATGCCAGTCTAGACACAGTTGATTCCCTTACGGAGACATATCAATACATAGGTTTTAAGATTCTTACTAGTCAGATATTTTCCTCTGCGGGAAATATGGGGTTTTGAGTCCCTTTCGCTGAGGACGGTGTAGGTCTTGTCTATTCCATAGTTGGTTTTTGGAACGGTACCTGTGCTTATATCAAACTCTGGTTTTATGCATCACCCCACCTCTCCTTCCCCCTTAAGCAGGTATAAGAGTGTTTTCTAAATGTGAGACACTGTTCTCTTTCCTAACTCAGTTCAAGTGTAGCCATGTTTACAGGATCTTCATAAGTGATATCTTATGATAAGTTTCTTTTTCTGTGTGACTTATTTCACTTAGAATCATCGTACCTGAATCCACCCATTTTGCTGCTACTGGTCTTATGACATTGATTTCATGGCTGAGGGATATTCCATCGTACGTAAGTACCACAATTTTTTGAACCATGTTTATATTTTCTGGGATACTTAAGGTGTATCCAAGTTGAGGTCCTTGTATGCAGTGCAGCCTTAAATTTTGGGGTGGCTCTGTCTTATTGATTTTCAGTTTTCCCAAGGTATATTCCCTAGACTGGTAGTGCCCTTGGCTCTGTAGCTCTGTTCCTTACTTGTTTTAGGGAACAGAATGCACTCCTCCAGAGAGGCAGTTGGCAATTTACATCCCGCCCATCAGCATAACAAGGCTCCCTGTTCTCCAGGGCCTGTCTTGCCTTTCTTGTTCTTACACATTTTGTGGATGTCCCTTTTGACCGGTGGGAAGTGATACTTCTTTGTAGTGCAGATTTGCATTGCCCACTTGCTTGCTTGGCCAAAAAGGGCGTATGCGTTTTCTCCTGAATATATTCAGGAGAAAACGCATACGCCCTTTTTGGCCAAGTGCATCATTGTCGAAGTTGTGCCCCTCTTCCTGTGCTTTAAAGGTGATTCCAACGTACCTCTTGAAATCTGTTTCCTGCTATTCTGCCTCGCTTTCAAGTCCGCCTCGTTGCGTTCCCTCAACAGATTTTTGGACCATAGTTGTCCTTTATTACTCGGCCAGTTTGTGAATTGCTGTGCCCCTGAGCTCCATTTTTCAACTCGTTTTTGGTGAGCTGACCGCAAGTCCAAAATTTTGGTTCAGGACCTATACTGGTTCCCGGTGGGTGGCTGAGAATTTGGTTAATTCTTCTTCCTGCCGGGAAATTACAGTGATATGTGCCCGTCCAAATGCCTAACAGCTACTCTCTCATTGGTTCTCCCTCTTCCCTTTCATCCTCTGCCAAATTGGCAACCTGTGCGAACCAAGAGGTTAAAGGGGCTGTCTCTCCAAGTTGGGAGGTTGATAGTAAAGCAGACGGAAAGTCAAACCGGAGCACCAGGAGAGGGACTATTCGTTGAGTTTTAGAAACCTTTCGTATTCACAGTGTGTCCGTTCTCTAGGTTTCCCGCACATGTTATAGCTGTAGTAATATTCCCTTCAACCTGGAGAGTTCGGACCCATGGAATGGGTGCCATGCATTATTGCTTTAAAGGGTCTGCATTTGCTCACCCAATCTCACCAATCGTCTCAGTCCCAAGTGTCCCTCCTTATGCCACATCCAGCTGTCGTTGTAGATAGGGTCATTCCAGCCTTCATCAGAGACCCTGAAGGAATTGTAAAGAATTTCCCAGTTTTTTTGTTTTGTTTTTGAAATTCCTTTTTATACTGGGTTTGAGCTGATTCTCGCTGCCATGTTTATGCCAGTCTAGACACACTTGATTCCCTTATGGAGACATATCAATACATAGGTTTTAAGATTCTTACTAGTCAGATATTTTCCTCGGCGGGAAATATGGGGTTTTGAGTCCCTTTCGCTGAGGACGGTGTAGGTCTTGTCTATTCCATAGTTG
Source organism: Hyperoodon ampullatus (assembly GCF_949752795.1). NCBI lineage: Eukaryota > Metazoa > Chordata > Mammalia > Artiodactyla > Ziphiidae > Hyperoodon > Hyperoodon ampullatus. The sequence continues at coordinate 165,889 of NW_027640655.1, read as the reverse complement.
GTTTTTGGAACGGTACCTGTGCTTATATCAAACTCTGGTTTTATGCATCACCCCACCTCTCCTTCCCCCTTAAGCAGGTATAAGAGTGTTTTCTAAATGTGAGACACTGTTCTCTTTCCTAACTCAGTTCAAGTGTAGCCATGTTTACAGGATCTTCATAAGTGATATCTTATGATAAGTTTCTTTTTCTGTGTGACTTATTTCACTTAGAATCATCGTACCTGAATCCACCCATTTTGCTGCTACTGGTCTTATGACATTGATTTCATGGCTGAGGGATATTCCATCGTACGTAAGTACCACAATTTTTTGAACCATGTTTATATTTTCTGGGATACTTAAGGTGTATCCAAGTTGAGGTCCTTGTATGCAGTGCAGCCTTAAATTTTGGGGTGGCTCTGTCTTATTGATTTTCAGTTTTCCCAAGGTATATTCCCTAGACTGGTAGTGCCCTTGGCTCTGTAGCTCTGTTCTTTACTTGTTTTAGGGAACAGAATGCACTCCTCCAGAGAGGCAGTTGGCAATTTACATCCCGCCCATCAGCATAACAAGGCTCCCTGTTCTCCAGGGCCTGTCTTGCCTTTCTTGTTCTTACACATTTTGTGGATGTCCCTTTTGACCGGTGGGAAGTGATACTTCTTTGTAGTGCAGATTTGCATTGCCCGCTTGCTTGCTTGGCCAAAAAGGGCGTATGCGTTTTCTCCTGAATATATTCAGGAGAAAACGCATACGCCCTTTTTGGCCAAGTGCATCATTGTCGAAGTTGTGCCCCTCTTCCTGTGCTTTAAAGGCGATTCCAACGTACCTCTTGAAATCTGTTTCCTGCTATTCTGCCTCGCTTTCAAGTCCGCCTCGTTGCCTTCCCTCAACAGATTTTTGGACGATAGTTGTCCTTTATTACTCGGCCAGTTTGTGAATTGCTGTGCCCCTGAGCTCCATTTTTCAACTCGTTTTTGGTGAGCTGACCGCAAGTCCAAAATTTTGGTTCAGGACCTATACTGGTTCCCGGTGGGTGGCTGAGAATTTGGTTAATTCTTCTTCCTGCTGGGAAATTACAGTGATATGTGCCCGTCCAAATGCCTAACAGCTACTCTCTCATTGGTTCTCCCTCTTCCCTTTCATCCTCTGCCAAATTGGCAACCTGTGCGAACCAAGAGGTTAAAGGCGCTGTCTCTCCAAGTTGGGAGGTTGATAGTAAAGCAGACGGAAAGTCAAACCGGAGCACCAGGAGAGGGACTATGCGTTGAGTTTTAGAAACCTTTCGTATTCACAGTGTGTCCGTTCTCTAGGTTTCCCGCACATGTTATAGCTGTAGTAATATTCCCTTCAACCTGGAGAGTTCGGACCCATGGAATGGGTGCCATGCATTATTGCTTTAAAGGGTCTGCATTTGCTCACCCAATCTCACCAATCGTCTCAGTCCCAAGTGTCCCTCCTTATGCCACATCCAGCTGTCGTTGTAGATAGGGTCATTCCAGCTTTCATCAGAGACCCTGAAGGAATTGTAAAGAATTTCCCAGTTTTTTTTTTTTGTTTTTGAAATTCCTTTTTATAGTGGGTTTGAGCTGATTCTCGCTGCCATGTTTATGCCAGTCTAGACACACTTGATTCCCTTATGGAGACATATCAATACATAGGTTTTAAGATTCTTACTAGTCAGATATTTTCCTCTGCGGGAAATATGGGGTTTTGAGTCCCTTTCGCTGAGGATGGTGTAGGTCTTGTCTATTCCATAGTTGGTTTTTGGAACGGTACCTGTGCTTATATCAAACTCTGGTTTTATGCATCACCCCACCTCTCCTTCCCCCTTAAGCAGGTATAAGAGTGTTTTCTAAATCTGAGACACTGTTCTCTTTCCTAACTCAGTTCAAGTGTAGCCAGCCATGTTTACAGGATCTTCATAAGTGATATCTTATGATAAGTTTCTTTTTCTGTGTGACTTATTTCACTTAGAATCATCGTACCTGAATCCACCCATTTTGCTGCTACTGGTCTTATGACATTGATTTCATGGCTGAGGGATATTCCATCGTACGTAAGTACCACAATTTTTTGAACCATGTTTATATTTTCTGGGATACTTAAGGTGTATCCAAGTTGAGGCCCTTGTATGCAGTGCAGCCCTAAATTTTGGGGTGGCTCTGTCTTATTGATTTTCAGTTTTCCCAAGGTATATTCCCTAGACTGGTAGTGCCCTTGGCTCTGTAGCTCTGTTCTTTACTTGTTTTAGGGAACAGAATGCACTCCTCCAGAGAGGCAGTTGGCAATTTACATCCCGCCCATCAGCATAACAAGGCTCCCTGTTCTCCAGGGCCTGTCTTGCCTTTCTTGTTCTTACACATTTTGTGGATGTCCCTTTTGACCGGTGGGAAGTGATACTTCTTTGTAGTGCAGATTTGCATTGCCCGCTTGCTTGCTTGGCCAAAAAGGGCGTATGCGTTTTCTCCTGAATATATTCAGGAGAAAATGCATACGCCCTTTTTGGCCAAGTGCATCATTGTCGAAGTTGTGCCCCTCTTCATGTGCTTTAAAGGCGATTCCAAAGTACCTCTTGAAATCTGTTTCCTGCTATTCTGCCTCGCTTTCAAGACCGCCTCGTTGCCTTCCCTCAACAGATTTTTGGACGATAGTTGTCCTTTATTACTCGGCCAGTTTGTGTATTGCTGTGCCCCTGAGCTCCATTTTTCAACTCATTTTTGGTGAGCTGACCGCAAGTCCAAAATTTTGGTTCAGGACCTATACTGGTTCCCGGTGGGTGGCTGAGAATTTGGTTAATTCTTCTTCCTGCCGGGAAATTACAGTGATATGTGCCCGTCCAAATGCCTAACAGCTACTCTCTCATTGGTTCTCCCTCTTCCCTTACATCCTCTACCAAATTGGCAACCTATGCGAACCAAGAGGTTAAAGGGGCTGTCTCTCCAAGTTGGGAGGTTGATAGTAAAGCAGACGGAAAGTCAAACCGGAGCACCAGGAGAGGGACTATTCGTTGAGTTTTAGAAACCTTTCGTATTCACAGTGTGTCCGTTCTCTAGGTTTCCCGCACATGTTATAGCTGTAGTAATATTCCCTTCAACCTGGAGAGTTCGGACCCATGGAATGGGTGCCATGCATTATTGCTTTAAAGGGTCTGCATTTGCTCACCCTATCTCACCAACCGTCTCAGTCCCAAGTGTCCCTCCTTATGCCACATCCAGCTGTCGTTGTAGACAGGGTCATTCCAGCTTTCATCAGAGACCCTGAAGGAATTGTAAAGAATTTCCCAGTTTTTTTGTTTTGTTTTTGAAATTCCTTTTTATAGTGGGTTTGAGCTGATTCTCGCTGCCATGTTTATGCCAGTCTAGACACAGTTGATTCCCTTACGGAGACATATCAATACATAGGTTTTAAGATTCTTACTAGTCAGATATTTTCCTCTGCGGGAAATATGGGGTTTTGAGTCCCTTTCGCTGAGGACGGTGTAGGTCTTGTCTATTCCATAGTTGGTTTTTGGAACGGTACCTGTGCTTATATCAAACTCTGGTTTTATGCATCACCCCACCTCTCCTTCCCCCTTAAGCAGGTATAAGAGTGTTTTCTAAATGTGAGACACTGTTCTCTTTCCTAACTCAGTTCAAGTGTAGCCATGTTTACAGGATCTTCATAAGTGATATCTTATGATAAGTTTCTTTTTCTGTGTGACTTATTTCACTTAGAATCATCGTACCTGAATCCACCCATTTTGCTGCTACTGGTCTTATGACATTGATTTCATGGCTGAGGGATATTCCATCGTACGTAAGTACCACAATTTTTTGAACCATGTTTATATTTTCTGGGATACTTAAGGTGTATCCAAGTTGAGGTCCTTGTATGCAGTGCAGCCTTAAATTTTGGGGTGGCTCTGTCTTATTGATTTTCAGTTTTCCCAAGGTATATTCCCTAGACTGGTAGTGCCCTTGGCTCTGTAGCTCTGTTCCTTACTTGTTTTAGGGAACAGAATGCACTCCTCCAGAGAGGCAGTTGGCAATTTACATCCCGCCCATCAGCATAACAAGGCTCCCTGTTCTCCAGGGCCTGTCTTGCCTTTCTTGTTCTTACACATTTTGTGGATGTCCCTTTTGACCGGTGGGAAGTGATACTTCTTTGTAGTGCAGATTTGCATTGCCCACTTGCTTGCTTGGCCAAAAAGGGCGTATGCGTTTTCTCCTGAATATATTCAGGAGAAAACGCATACGCCCTTTTTGGCCAAGTGCATCATTGTCGAAGTTGTGCCCCTCTTCCTGTGCTTTAAAGGTGATTCCAACGTACCTCTTGAAATCTGTTTCCTGCTATTCTGCCTCGCTTTCAAGTCCGCCTCGTTGCGTTCCCTCAACAGATTTTTGGACCATAGTTGTCCTTTATTACTCGGCCAGTTTGTGAATTGCTGTGCCCCTGAGCTCCATTTTTCAACTCGTTTTTGGTGAGCTGACCGCAAGTCCAAAATTTTGGTTCAGGACCTATACTGGTTCCCGGTGGGTGGCTGAGAATTTGGTTAATTCTTCTTCCTGCCGGGAAATTACAGTGATATGTGCCCGTCCAAATGCCTAACAGCTACTCTCTCATTGGTTCTCCCTCTTCCCTTTCATCCTCTGCCAAATTGGCAACCTGTGCGAACCAAGAGGTTAAAGGGGCTGTCTCTCCAAGTTGGGAGGTTGATAGTAAAGCAGACGGAAAGTCAAACCGGAGCACCAGGAGAGGGACTATTCGTTGAGTTTTAGAAACCTTTCGTATTCACAGTGTGTCCGTTCTCTAGGTTTCCCGCACATGTTATAGCTGTAGTAATATTCCCTTCAACCTGGAGAGTTCGGACCCATGGAATGGGTGCCATGCATTATTGCTTTAAAGGGTCTGCATTTGCTCACCCAATCTCACCAATCGTCTCAGTCCCAAGTGTCCCTCCTTATGCCACATCCAGCTGTCATTGTAGATAGGGTCATTCCAGCCTTCATCAGAGACCCTGAAGGAATTGTAAAGAATTTCCCAGTTTTTTTGTTTTGTTTTTGAAATTCCTTTTTATAGTGGGTTTGAGCTGATTCTCGCTGCCATGTTTATGCCAGTCTAGACACACTTGATTCCCTTACGGAGACATATCAATACATAGGTTTTAAGATTCTTACTAGTCAGATATTTTCCTCTGCGGGAAATATGGGGTTTTGAGTCCCTTTTGCTGACGACGGTGTAGGTCTTGTCTATTCCATAGTTGGTTTTTGGAACGGTACCTGTGCTTATATCAATCTCTGGTTTTATGCATCACCCCACCTCTCCTTCCCCCTTAAGCAGGTATAAGAGTTTTTCTAAATGTGAGACACTGTTCTCTTTCCTAACTCAGTTCAAGTGTAGCCATGTTTACAGGATCTTCATAAGTGATATCTTATGATAAGTTTCTTTTTCTGTGTGACTTATTTCACTTAGAATCATCGTACCTGAATCCACCCATTTTGCTGCTACTGGTCTTATGACATTGATTTCATGGCTGAGGGATATTCCATCGTACGTAAGTACCACAATTTTTTGAACCATTTTTATATTTCCTGGGATATTTAAGGTGTACCCAAGTTGAGGTCCTTGTAAGCAGTGCAGCCCTAAATTTTGGGGTGGCTCTGTCTTATTGATTTTCAGTTTACTCAAGGTATATTCCCTAGACTGGAAGTGCCCTTGGCTCTGTAGCTCTGTTCTTTTCCTTGTTTTAGGGAACGCAATGTACTCCTCCAGAGGGGCAGCTGGCAATTTACATCCCGCCCATCAGCATAACAAGGCTTCCTGTTCTCCAGGGCCTGTATTGCCTTTCTGGTTTTTACACATTTTGTGGATGTCCCTTTTGACCGGTGGGAAGTGATACTTCTTTGTAGTGCAGATTTGCATTGCCCGCTTGCCTGCTTGGCCAAAAAGGGCGTATGCGTTTTCTCCTGAATATATTCAGGAGAAAACGCATACGCCCTTTATGGCCAAGTGCATCATTGTCGAAGTTGTGCCCCTCTTCCTGTGCTTTAAATGTGATTCCAACGTACCTCTTGAAATCTGTTTCCTGCTATTCTGCCTCGCTTTCAAGTCCGCCTCGTTGCCTTCCCTCAACAGATTTTTGGACGATAGTTGTCCTTTATTACTCGGCCAGTTTGTGAATTGCTGTGCCCCTGAGCTCCATTTTTCAACTCGTTTTTGGTGAGCTGACCGCAAGTCCAAAGTTTTGGTTCAGGACCTATACTGGTTCCCGGTGGGTGGCTGAGAATTTGGTTAATTCTTCTTCCTGCCGGGAAATTACAGTGATATGTGCCCGTCCAAATGCCTAACAGCTACTCTCTCATTGGTTCTCCCTCTTCCCTTTCATCCACTGCCAAATTGGCAACCTGTGCGAACCAAGAGGTTAAAGGGGCTGTCTCTCCAAGTTGGGAGGTTGATAGTAAAGCAGACGGAAAGTCAAACCGGAGCACCAGGAGAGGGACTATTCGTTGAGTTTTAGAAACCTTTCGTATTCACAGTGTGTCCGTTCTCTAGGTTTCCCGCACATGTTATAGCTGTAGTAATATTCCCTTCAACCTGGAGAGTTCAGACCAATGAAATGGGTGCCATGCATTATTGCTTTAAAGGGTCTGCATTTGCTCACCCAATCTCACCAATCGTCTCAGTCCCAAGTGTCCCTCCTTATGCCACATCCAGCTGTCGTTGTAGATAGGGTCATTCCAGCTTTCATCAGAGACCCTGAAGGAATTGTAAAGAATTTCCCAGTTTTTTTGTTTTGTTTTTGAAATTCCTTTTTATAGTGGGTTTGAGCTGATTCTCGCTGCCATGTTTATGCCAGTCTAGACACACTTGATTCCCTTACGGAGACATATCAATACATAGGTTTTAAGATTCTTACTAGTCAGATATTTTCCTCTGCGGGAAATATGGGGTTTTGAGTCCCTTTCGCTGATGACGGTGTAGGTCTTGTCTATTCCATAGTTGGTTTTTGGAACGGTACCTGTGCTTATATCAAACTCTGGTTTTATGCATCACCCCACCTCTCCTTCCCCCTTAAGCAGGTATAAGAGTGTTTTCTAAATGTGAGACACTGTTCTCTTTCCTAACTCAGTTCAAGTGTAGCCATGTTTACAGGATCTTCATAAGTGATATCTTATGATAAGTTTCTTTTTCTGTGTGACTTATTTCACTTAGAATCATCGTACCTGAATCCACCCATTTTGCTGCTACTGGTCTTATGACATTGATTTCATGGCTGAGGGATATTCCATCGTACGTAAGTACCACAATTTTTTGAACCATGTTTATATTTTCTGGGATACTTAAGGTGTATCCAAGTTGAGGTCCTTGTATGCAGTGCAGCCCTAAATTTTGGGGTGGCTCTGTCTTATTGATTTTCAGTTTTCCCAAGGTATATTCCCTAGACTGGTAGTGCCCTTGGCTCTGTAGCTCTGTTCTTTACTTGTTTTAGGGAACAGAATGCACTCCTCCAGAGAGGCAGTTGGCAATTTACATCCCGCCCATCAGCATAACAAGGCTCCCTGTTCTCCAGGGCCTGTCTTGCCTTTCTTGTTCTTACACATTTTGTGGATGTCCCTTTTGACCGGTGGGAAGTGATACTTCTTTGTAGTGCAGATTTGCATTGCCCGCTTGCTTGCTTGGCCAAAAAGGGCGTATGCGTTTTCTCCTGAATATATTCAGGAGAAAACGCATACGCCCTTTTTGGCCAAGTGCATCATTGTCGAAGTTGTGCCCCTCTTCCTGTGCTTTAAAGGCGATTCCAAAGTACCTCTTGAAATCTGTTTCCTGCTATTCTGCCTCGCTTTCAAGTCCGCCTCGTTGCCTTCCCTCAACAGATTTTTGGATGATAGTTGTCCTTTATTACTCGGCCAGTTTGTGAATTGCTGTGCCCCTGAGCTCCATTTTTCAACTCGTTTTTGGTGAGCTGACCGCAAGTCCAAAATTTTGGTTCAGGACCTATACTGGTTCCCGGTGGGTGGCTGAGAATTTGGTTAATTCTTCTTCCTGCCGGGAAATTACAGTGATATGTGCCCGTCCAAATGCCTAACAGCTACTCTCTCATTGGTTCTCCCTCTTCCCTTTCATCCTCTGCCAAATTGGCAACCTGTGCGAACCAAGAGGTTAAAGGGGCTGTCTCTCCAAGTTGGGAGGTTGATAGTAAAGCAAAAGGAAAGTCAAACCGGAGCACCAGGAGAGGGACTATTCGTTGAGTTTTAGAAACCTTTCGTATTCACAGTGTGTCCGTTCTCTAGGTTTCCTGCACATGTTATAGCTGTAGTAATATTCCCTTCAACCTGGAGAGTTCGGACCCATGGAATGGGTGCCATGCATTATTGCTTTAAAGGGTCTGCATTTGCTCACCCAATCTCACCAATCGTCTCAGTCCCAAGTGTCCCTCCTTATGCCACATCCAGCTGTCGTTGTAGATAGGGTCATTCCAGCTTTCATCAGAGACCCTGAAGGAATTGTAAAGAATTTCCCAGTTTTTTTGTTTTGTTTTTGAAATTCCTTTTTATAGTGAGTTTGAGCTGATTCTCGCTGCCATGTTTATGCCAGTCTAGACACACTTGATTCCCTTACGGAGACATATCAATACATAGGTTTTAAGATTCTTACTAGTCAGATATTTTCCTCTGCGGGAAATATGGGGTTTTGAGTCCCTATCACTGAGGACGGTGTAGGTCTTGTCTATTCCATAGTTGGTTTTTGGAACGGTACCTCTGCTTATATCAAACTCTGGTTTTATGCATCACCCCACCTCTCCTTCCCCCTTAAGCAGGTATAAGTGTGTTTTCTAAATGTGAGACACTGTTCTCTTTCCTAACTCAGTTCAAGTGTAACCATGTTTACAGGATCTTCATAAGTGATATCTTATGATAAGTTTCTTTTTCTGTGTGACTTATTTCACTTAGAATCATCGTACCTGAATCCACCCATTTTGCTGCTACTGGTCTTATGACATTGATTTCATGGCTGAGGGATATTCCATCGTACGTAAGTACCACAATTTTTTGAACCATGTTTATATTTTCTGGGATACTTAAGGTGTATCCAAGTTGAGGTCCTTGTATGCAGTGCAGCCCTAAATTTTGGGGTGGCTCTGTCTTATTGATTTTCAGTTTTCCCAAGGTATATTCCCTAGACTGGTAGTGCCCTTGGCTCTGTAGCTCTGTTCTTTACTTGTTTTAGGGAACAGAATGCACTCCTCCAGAGAGGCAGTTGGCAATTTACATCCCGCCCATCAGCATAACAAGGCTCCCTGTTCTCCAGGGCCTGTCTTGCCTTTCTGATTTTTACACATATTGTGGATGTCCCTTTTGACCGGTGGGAAGTGATACTTCTTTGTAGTGCAGATTTGCATTGCCCGCTTGCTTGCTTGGCCAAAAAGGGCGTATGCGTTTTCACCTGAATATATTCAGGAGAAAATGCATACGCCCTTTTTGGCCAAGTGCATCATTGTCGAAGTTGTGCCCCTCTTCCTGTGCTTTAAAGGCGATTCCAACGTACCTCTTGAAATCTGTTTCCTGCTATTCTGCCTCGCTTTCAAGTCCGCCTCGTTGCCTTCCCTCAACAGATTTTTGGACGATAGTTGTCCTTTATTACTCGGCCAGTTTGTGAATTGCTGTGCCGCTGAGCTCCATTTTTCAACTCGTTTTTGGTGAGCTGACCGCAAGTCCAAAATTTTGGTCCAGGACCTATTCTGGTTCCCGGTGGGTGGCTGAGACTTTGGTTAATTCTTCCTCCTGCTGGGAAGTTAGAGTGATATGTGCCCGTCCAAATGCCTAACAGCTACTCTCTCATTGGTTCTCCCTCTTCCCTTTCATCCTCTGCCAAATTGGAAACCTGTGCGAACCAGGAGGTTAAAGGGGCTGTCTCTCCAAGATGGGAGATTGAAAGTAAATGGATGGACAGTCAAACCGGAGCACCAGGAGAGAGACTATCCGTTGAGTTTTAGAAACCTCTCATATTCACAGTGTGTCCGTTCTCTAGATTTCTCGTACATGTTATAACTGTAGTAATATTCCCTTCAACTTGGAGAGTTGGGACCCATGGCATTGGTGCCATGCATTATTGCTTTAAAGGGTCTGCATTTGCTCACCCAATCTCACCAATCCTCTCAGTCCCAAGTGTCCAGCCTTATGCCACATCCAGCTGTCGTTGTAGATAGGGTCTTTCCAGGTTTCATCAGAGACCCTGAAGGAATTGTAAGGAATTTCCCAGTTTTTTTGTTTTGTTTTTGAAATTCCTTTTTATAGTGGGTTTGAGCGGATTCTCGCTGCCATGTTTATGCCAGTCGAGACACACTTGATTCCCTTACGGAGACATATCAATACATAGGTTTTAAGATTCTTACTAGTCAGATATATTCTTCTGTGGGAAATATGGGGTTTTGAGTCCCTTTCACTGATGAAGGTGTAGGTCTTGTCTATTCCATAGTTGGTTTTTGGAACGGTACCTCTGCTTATATCAAACTCTGGTTTTATGCATCACACCTCCTCTCCTTCCCCCTTAAGCAGCCATAAGAGTGTTTTCTAAATGTGAGACACTGTTCTCTTTCCTAACTCAGTTCAAGTGTAGCCATGTTTACAGGATCTTCATAAGTGATATCTTATGATAAGTTTCTTTTTCTGTGTGACTTATTTCACTTAGAATCATCGTACCTGAATCCACCCATTTTGCTGCTACTGGTCTTATGACATTGATTTCATGGCTGAGGGATATTCCATCGTACGTAAGTACCACAATTTTTTGAACCATGTTTATATTTTCTGGGATACTTAAGGTGTATCCAAGTTGAGGTCCTTGTATGCAGTGCAGCCCTAAATTTTGGGGTGGCTCTGTCTTATTGATTTTCAGTTTTCCCAAGGTATATTCCCTAGACTGGTAGTGCCCTTGGCTCTGTAGCTCTGTTCTTTACTTGTTTTAGGGAACAGAATGCACTCCTCCAGAGAGGCAGTTGGCAATTTACATCCCGCCCATCAGCATAACAAGGCTCCCTGTTCTCCAGGGCCTGTCTTGCCTTTCTTGTTCTTACACATTTTGTGGATGTCCCTTTTGACCGGTGGGAAGTGATACTTCTTTGTAGTGCAGATTTGCATTGCCCGCTTGCTTGCTTGGCCAAAAAGGGCGTATGCGTTTTCTCCTGAATATATTCAGGAGAAAACGCATACGCCCTTTTTGGCCAAGTGCATCATTGTCGAAGTTGTGCCCCTCTTCCTGTGCTTTAAAGGCGATTCCAAAGTACCTCTTGAAATCTGTTTCCTGCTATTCTGCCTCGCTTTCAAGTCCGCCTCGTTGCCTTCCCTCAACAGATTTTTGGATGATAGTTGTCCTTTATTACTCGGCCAGTTTGTGAATTGCTGTGCCCCTGAGCTCCATTTTTCAACTCGTTTTTGGTGAGCTGACCGCAAGTCCAAAATTTTGGTTCAGGACCTATACTGGTTCCCGGTGGGTGGCTGAGAATTTGGTTAATTCTTCTTCCTGCCGGGAAATTACAGTGATATGTGCCCGTCCAAATGCCTAACAGCTACTCTCTCATTGGTTCTCCCTCTTCCCTTTCATCCTCTGCCAAATTGGCAACCTGTGCGAACCAAGAGGTTAAAGGGGCTGTCTCTCCAAGTTGGGAGGTTGATAGTAAAGCAAAAGGAAAGTCAAACCGGAGCACCAGGAGAGGGACTATTCGTTGAGTTTTAGAAACCTTTCGTATTCACAGTGTGTCCGTTCTCTAGGTTTCCTGCACATGTTATAGCTGTAGTAATATTCCCTTCAACCTGGAGAGTTCGGACCCATGGAATGGGTGCCATGCATTATTGCTTTAAAGGGTCTGCATTTGCTCACCCAATCTCACCAATCGTCTCAGTCCCAAGTGTCCCTCCTTATGCCACATCCAGCTGTCGTTGTAGATAGGGTCATTCCAGCTTTCATCAGAGACCCTGAAGGAATTGTAAAGAATTTCCCAGTTTTTTTGTTTTGTTTTTGAAATTCCTTTTTATAGTGAGTTTGAGCTGATTCTCGCTGCCATGTTTATGCCAGTCTAGACACACTTGATTCCCTTACGGAGACATATCAATACATAGGTTTTAAGATTCTTACTAGTCAGATATTTTCCTCTGCGGGAAATATGGGGTTTTGAGTCCCTATCACTGAGGACGGTGTAGGTCTTGTCTATTCCATAGTTGGTTTTTGGAACGGTACCTCTGCTTATATCAAACTCTGGTTTTATGCATCACCCCACCTCTCCTTCCCCCTTAAGCAGGTATAAGTGTGTTTTCTAAATGTGAGACACTGTTCTCTTTCCTAACTCAGTTCAAGTGTAACCATGTTTACAGGATCTTCATAAGTGATATCTTATGATAAGTTTCTTTTTCTGTGTGACTTATTTCACTTAGAATCATCGTACCTGAATCCACCCATTTTGCTGCTACTGGTCTTATGACATTGATTTCATGGCTGAGGGATATTCCATCGTACGTAAGTACCACAATTTTTTGAACCATGTTTATATTTTCTGGGATACTTAAGGTGTATCCAAGTTGAGGTCCTTGTATGCAGTGCAGCCCTAAATTTTGGGGTGGCTCTGTCTTATTGATTTTCAGTTTTCCCAAGGTATATTCCCTAGACTGGTAGTGCCCTTGGCTCTGTAGCTCTGTTCTTTACTTGTTTTAGGGAACAGAATGCACTCCTCCAGAGAGGCAGTTGGCAATTTACATCCCGCCCATCAGCATAACAAGGCTCCCTGTTCTCCAGGGCCTGTCTTGCCTTTCTGATTTTTACACATATTGTGGATGTCCCTTTTGACCGGTGGGAAGTGATACTTCTTTGTAGTGCAGATTTGCATTGCCCGCTTGCTTGCTTGGCCAAAAAGGGCGTATGCGTTTTCACCTGAATATATTCAGGAGAAAATGCATACGCCCTTTTTGGCCAAGTGCATCATTGTCGAAGTTGTGCCCCTCTTCCTGTGCTTTAAAGGCGATTCCAACGTACCTCTTGAAATCTGTTTCCTGCTATTCTGCCTCGCTTTCAAGTCCGCCTCGTTGCCTTCCCTCAACAGATTTTTGGACGATAGTTGTCCTTTATTACTCGGCCAGTTTGTGAATTGCTGTGCCGCTGAGCTCCATTTTTCAACTCGTTTTTGGTGAGCTGACCGCAAGTCCAAAATTTTGGTCCAGGACCTATTCTGGTTCCCGGTGGGTGGCTGAGACTTTGGTTAATTCTTCCTCCTGCTGGGAAGTTAGAGTGATATGTGCCCGTCCAAATGCCTAACAGCTACTCTCTCATTGGTTCTCCCTCTTCCCTTTCATCCTCTGCCAAATTGGAAACCTGTGCGAACCAGGAGGTTAAAGGGGCTGTCTCTCCAAGATGGGAGATTGAAAGTAAATGGATGGACAGTCAAACCGGAGCACCAGGAGAGAGACTATCCGTTGAGTTTTAGAAACCTCTCATATTCACAGTGTGTCCGTTCTCTAGATTTCTCGTACATGTTATAACTGTAGTAATATTCCCTTCAACTTGGAGAGTTGGGACCCATGGCATTGGTGCCATGCATTATTGCTTTAAAGGGTCTGCATTTGCTCACCCAATCTCACCAATCCTCTCAGTCCCAAGTGTCCAGCCTTATGCCACATCCAGCTGTCGTTGTAGATAGGGTCTTTCCAGGTTTCATCAGAGACCCTGAAGGAATTGTAAGGAATTTCCCAGTTTTTTTGTTTTGTTTTTGAAATTCCTTTTTATAGTGGGTTTGAGCGGATTCTCGCTGCCATGTTTATGCCAGTCGAGACACACTTGATTCCCTTACGGAGACATATCAATACATAGGTTTTAAGATTCTTACTAGTCAGATATATTCTTCTGTGGGAAATATGGGGTTTTGAGTCCCTTTCACTGATGAAGGTGTAGGTCTTGTCTATTCCATAGTTGGTTTTTGGAACGGTACCTCTGCTTATATCAAACTCTGGTTTTATGCATCACACCTCCTCTCCTTCCCCCTTAAGCAGCCATAAGAGTGTTTTCTAAATGTGAGACACTGTTCTCTTTCCTAACTCAGTTCAAGTGTAGCCATGTTTACAGGATCTTCATAAGTGATATCTTATGATAAGTTTCTTTTTCTGTGTGACTTATTTCACTTAGAATCATCGTACCTGAATCCACCCATTTTGCTGCTACTGGTCTTATGACATTGATTTCATGGATGAGGTATATTCCATCGTACGTAAGTACCACAATTTTTTGAACCATTTTTATATTTCCTGGGATATTTAAGGTGTACCCAAGTTGAGGTCCTTGTAAGCAGTGCAGCCCTAAATTTTGGGGTGGCTCTGTCTTATTGATTTTCAGTTTACTCAAGGTATATTCCCTAGACTGGAAGTGCCCTTGGCTCTGTAGCTCTGTTCTTTTCCTTGTTTTAGGGAACGCAATGTACTCCTCCAGAGGGGCAGTTGGCAATTTACATCCCGTCCATCAGCATAACAAGGCTTCCTGTTTTCCAGGGCCTGTCTTGCCTTTCTGGTTTTTACACATTTTGTGGATGTCCCTTTTGACCGGTGGGAAGTGATACTTCTTTGTAGTGCAGATTTGCATTGCCCGCTTGCCTGCTTGGCCAAAAAGGGCGTATGCGTTTTCTCCTGAATATATTCAGGATAAATCGCATACACCCTTTTTGGCCAAGTGCATCATTGTCGAAGTTGTGCCCCTCTTCCTGTGCCTTAAAGTCGATTCCAACGTACCTCTTGAAATCTGTTTCCTGCTATTCTGCCTCGCTTTCAAGTCCGCCTCGTTTCCTACCCTCAACAGATTTTTGGACGATAGTTGTCCTTTATTACTTGGTCAGTTTGTGAATTGCTGTGCCCCTGATCACCATTTTTCAACTCGTTTTTTGTGAGCTGACCGCAAGCCCAAAATTTTGGTTCAGGACCTATACTGGTTCCCGGTGGGTGGCTGACACCTTGGTTAATTCTTCTTCCGGCGGGGAAATTACAGTGATATGTGCCCGTGCAAACGCCTAACAGCTACTCTCTCATTGTTTCTCCCTCTTCCCTTTCATCCTCTGCCAAATTGGCAACCCGTGGAAACCAGGTGGTTAAAGGGGCTGTCTCTCCAAGTTGGGAGGTTGATAGTAAAGCATATGGAAAGTCAAACCGGGGCTCCAGGAGAGGGACTATTCGTTGAGTTTTAGAAACCTTTCATATTCACAGTGTGTCCGTTCTCTAGGTTTCCCTTACATGTTATAACTGTAGTAATATTCCCTCTAACCTGGAGAGTTGGGAACCATGGAATGGGTGCCAGGCATTTGTGCTTTAAAGGGTCTGCATTTGCTCACCCAATCTCACCAATCGTCTCAGTGTCAAGTGTCCCTCCTTATGCCACATCCAGCTGTCATTGTACATAGGTTCATTCCAGGTTTCATCAGAGACCCTGAAGGAATTTTAAAGAATTATGCAGTTTTTTCGTTTTGTTTTTGAAATTCCTTTTTATAATGGGTTTGAGCTGATTCTCGCTGCCATGTTTATGCCAGTCTAGACACACTTGATTCCCTTACGGAGACATATCAATACATAGGTTTTAAGATTCTTACTAGTCAGATATATTTCTCTGCAGGAAATATGGGGTTTTGAGACCCTTTCACTGAGGAAGGTGTAGGTCTTGTCTATTCCATAGTTGGTTTTTGGAACGGTTCCTGTGCTTATATCAAACTCTGGTTTTATGCATCACCCCACCTCTCGTTCCCCCTTAAGCAGGCATAAGAGTGTTTTCTAAATGTGAGACACTGTTCTCTTTCCTATCTCAGTTCAAGTGTAGACATGTTTACAGAATCTTCATAAGTGATATCTTATGATATGTTTCTTTCTCTGTGTGACTTATTTCACTTAGAATCATCGTACCTGAAACCACCCATTTTGCTGCTACTGGTCTTATGACATTGATTTCATGGCTGAGGGATATTCCATCGTACGTAAGTACCACAATTTTTTGAACCATGTTTATATTTCCTGGGATATTTAATGTGTACCCAAGTTGAGGTCCTTGTAAGCAGTGCAGCCCTAAATTTCGGGGTGGCTCTGTCTTATTGATTTTCAGTTTTCCCAAGGTATATTCCCTAGACTGGAAGTGCCCTTGCCTCTGTAGCTCTGTTCTTTACTTGTTTTAGGGAACACAATGTACTCCTCCAGAGAGGCAGTTGGCAATTTACATCCCGCCCATCAGCATAACAAGGCTCCCTGTTCTCCATGGCCTGTCTTGCCTTTCTAGTTTTTACACATTTTGTGGTTGTCCCTTTTGAACGGTGGGAAGTGATACATCTTTGTAGTGCAGATTTGCATTTTCCGCTTGCTTGCTTGGTCAAAAATGCCGTATGCGTTTTCTCCTGAATATATTCAGGAGAAAACGCATACGCCCTTTTTGGCCCAGTGCATCATTGTCGAAGTGTTGCCCCTCTTCCTGTGCTTTAAAGGCGATTCCAACATACCTCTTGAAATCTGTTTCCTGCTATTCTGCCTCGCTTTCAAGTCCGCCTCGTTGCCTTCCCTCAACAGATTTTTGGACGATAGTTGTCCTTTATTACTCGGCCAGTTTGTGAATTGCTGTGCCCCTGAGCTCCGTTTTTCAACTTGTTTTCGGTGAGCTGATCGCAAGTCCAAAATTTTGGTTCAGGACCTATGCTGGTTCCCAGTGCGGGGCTGAGACTTTGGTTAATTCTTCTTTCTGCCGGGAAGTTAGAGTGATATGTGCCCGTCCAAATGTCTAACAGCTACTCTCTCATTGGTTCTCCCTCTTCCCTTTCATCCTCTGCCAAATTGGAAACCTGTGCGAACCAGGAGGTTAAAGGGGCTGTCTCTCCAAGTTGGGAGATTGATAGTAAAGCAGATGGAAAGTCAAACCGGAGCACCATGGGAGGGTCTATTCGTTGAGTTTTAGAAACCTTTCGTATTCACAGTGTGTCCGTTCTCTAGGTTTCCCGTACATGTTATAGCTGTAGTAATATTCCCTTCAATCTGGAGAGTTGGGACCCATGGAATGGGTGCCAGGCATTATTGCTTTAAAGGGACTGCATTTGCTCACCCAATCTCACCAATCCTCTCAGTCCCAAGTGTCCAGCCTTATGCCACCTCCAGCTGTCGTTGTAGAAAGGGTCATTCCAGGTTTCATCAGAGACCCTGAAGGAATTGTAAAGAATTTCCCAGTTTTTTTGTTTTGTTTTTGAAATTCCTTTTTATAGTGGGTTTGAGCTGATTCTCGCTGCCATGTTTATGCCAGTCTAGACACACTTGATTCCCTTACAGACACATATCAATACATAGGTTTTAAGATTCTTACTAGTCAGATATATTCTTCTGCGGGAAATATGGGCTTTTCAGTCCCTTTCACTGAGGAATGTGTAGGTCTTCTGTATTCCATAGTTGGTTTTCGGAACAGTACCTGTGCTTATATCAAACTCTGGTTTTATGCATCACCCCACCTCTCCTTCCAACTCTAGCAGGCATAAGTGTGTTTTCTAAATGTGAGACTCTGTTCTCTTTCCTAACTCAGTTCAAGTGTAGCCATGTTACAGGATCTTCATAAGTGATATCTTATGATAAATTTCTTTTTCTGTGTGTCTTATTTCACTTAGAATCATCATAACAGAATCCACTCATTTTGTTTCTACTGGTCTTATGACATTGATTTCATGCCTGACGGATATTCCATCGTACATAAGTACCACAATTTTTTGAGCCATTTTTATATTTCCTGGGATATTTAAGGTGTACCCAAGTTGAGGTTCTTGTAAGCAGTGCAGCCCTAAATTTTGAGGTGGCTGTGTCTTATTGATTTTCAGTTTTCCCAAGGTATATTCCCTAGACTGGAAGTGCCCTTGGCTCTGTAGATCTGTTGTTTACTTGTTTTAGGGGACCCAATGCACTCCTCCAGAGAGGCATTTCGCAATTTACATCCCGCCCATCAGCATAACAAGGCTCCCTGTTCTCCAGGGCCTGCCTTGCCTTTCTGGTTTTTACACATTTTGTGGATGTCCCTTTTGTACCGGTGGGAAGAGATACTTCTTTGTATTGCAGATTTGCATTGTCCGCTTGCTTGCTTGGCCAAAACGGGCATATGAGTTCTCTCCTAAATATATACAGGAGAAAATGCATACGCCCTTTTTGGCCAAGTGCATCATTGTCGAAGTTGTGCCCCTTTTCCTGTGCTTTAAAGGCGATTCCAACGTACCTCTTGAAATCTGTTTCCTGCTATTCTGCCTAGCTTTCAAGTCTGCCTCGCTGCCTTCCATCAACAGATTTTTGGATGATAGTTGTCCTTTATTACTCTGCCAGTTTGTGAATTGTTGTGCCCCTGAGCCCCATTTTGCAACTCGTTTTTTGTGAGCTGAACGCAAGACCAATATTTTGGTTCAGGACGTATATGGGTTCCCGGTGGGTGGCTGAGACTTTGGTTAATTCTTCTTCCTGCCGGGAAATTAGAGTGACATGTGCCCGTCCAAATGCCAAACAGCTACTCTCTCATTGGTTCTCCCTCTTCCCTTTCATCCTGTGCCAAATTGGCAACGTGTGCCAACAAGGGGGTTAAATGTGCTGTCTCTAAGTTGGGAGATTGATAGTAAAGCAGTTGCAGTGTCAAACATGAGCACCAGGAGACGGAGTATTAGTTGAGTTTTAGAAACGTTTCTTGTTCACAGTGTGTCCATTCTCTAGGTTTCCGGTACATGTTATAGTTGTAGTAATATCCCCTTCAACTTGGAGAGTTGGGACGCATGTAATGTGTGCCATGCATTATTGCTTTGAAGGGTCTGCATTTGCTCACCCAATCTCACCAATCCTCTCAGTGCCACGTGTCCAGCCTTATGTAACATCCAGCTGTCATTGTAGATAGGGTCATTCCAGGTTTCATCAGAGACCCTGAATGAATTGGAAAGAATTTGCCTGTTTTTTTGTTTTGTTTTTGAAATTCCTTTTTATAGTGGGTTTGAGCTGATTCTCGCTGCCATGCTTATGCCAGTCTAGACACTCTTGATTCCCTTACAGAGACATATCAATACATAGGTTTTAAGATTCTTACTTGTCAGATATATTCTTCTGCGGGAAATATGGGGTTTTGAGTCCCTTTTACTGAGGAAGGTGTAGGTCTTGTCTATTCCATAGTTGGTTTTTGGAACGGTACCTGTGCTTATATCAAACTCTGGTTTTATGCATCACCCCACCTCTCCTTCCACTTAAGCAGGCATAAGAGTGTTTTCTAAATGTGAGACTATGTTCTCTTTCCTAGCTCAGTTCAAGTGTAGCCATGTTTACAGGATCTTCATAAGTGATATCTTATGATACGTTGCTTTTTCTGTGTGACTTATTTCACTTAGAATCATCGAACCTGAATCCACTCATTTTGCTGCTACTGGTCTTATGACATTGATTTCATGGCTGAGGGTTATCCCATCGTACGTAAGTACCACAATTTTTTGAACCATTTTTATATTTCCTGGGATATTTAAGGTGTACCCAAGTTGAGGTTCTTGTAAGCAGTGCAGCCCTAAACGTTGGGGTGGCTCTGGCTTATTGATTTTCAGTTTTCCCAAGGTATATTCCCTAGACTGGAAGTGCCCTTGGCTCTGTAGCTCTGTTGTTTACTTGTTTTAGGGAACACAGTTCACTCCACCAGAGAGGCAGTTGGCAATTTACATCCTGCCCATCAGCATAACAATGCTCCCTGTTCTCCAGGGCCTGTCTTGCCTTTCTGGTTTTTACACATTTTGCGGATGTCCCTTTTGACCGGTGGGAAGTGATACTTCTTTGTAGTGCAGATTTGCATTGCCTGCTTGCTTGCTAGGCCAAAAAGGGCGTATGCGTTTTCTCCTGAATATATTCAGGAGAAAATGCAAACGCCCTTTTTGGCCAAGTGCATCATTGTCGAAGTTGTGCCCCACTTCTGGTGCTTTAAAGGCTATTCCAACATACCTCTTGAAATCTGTTTCCTGCTATTCTGCCTCGATTTCAAGTCCGCCTCGTTGCCTTCCCTCAACAGATTTTTGGATGATAGTTGTCCTTTATTACTCTTCCAGTTTGTGAATTGCTGTGCCCTGAGCCCCATTTTTCAACTCATTTTTTGTGTGCTGACCGCAAGTCCAAAATTTTGGTTCAGGGCCTGTACTTTTTACCCGTGGGAGGCTGAGACTTTGGTTAGTTCTTCTTCCTCCCGTGAAATTAGAGTGACATGTGCCCGTCTAAATGCCTAACAGCTACTCTGTCATTGGTTCTCCCCCTTTCCTTTCATCCTCTGCCAAATTGGCAACGTGTGTGTACCAGGAGGTTAAAAGTGGTGTCTCTCCAAGTTGGGAGATTGATAGTAAAGCAGTTGGAAAGTCAAACCGGAACACCAGGAGAGGGACTATTCGTTGAGTTTTAGAAACCTTTTGTATTCACAGTGTGTCCATTCTCTAGGTTTCCTGTATATGTTATAGCTGTATTAATATTCCCTTCAACCCGCAGAGTTGGGACCCATGGAATGGGTGCCATGCATTATTGGTTTACAAGGTCTGCAGTTGCTCACCCAATCTCACCAATCCTCTCAGTCCCAAGTGTCCAGCATTATGCCACATCCAGCTGTCGTTGTAGATAGGGTCATTCCAGGTTTCATCAGAGACCCTGAAGGAATTGTAAAGAATTTTCCTGTTTTTTTGTTTTGTTTGTGAAATTCCTTTTGATAGTGGGTTTCAGCTGATTCTCGCTGCCAAGTTTATGCCAGTCTAGACACACTTGATTCCCTTACAGACACATATCAATACATAGGTTTTAAGATTCTTACTAGTCAGATATATTCTTCTGCGGGAAATATGGGCTTTTCAGTCCCTTTCACTGAGGAATGTGTAGGTCTTGTCTATTCCATAGTTGGTTTTCGGAACGGTAGGTGTGCTTATATGAAACTCTGGTTTTATGCATCACCCCACCTCTCCTTCCCCCTTAAGCAGGCATAAGAGTGTTTTCCAAATGTGAGACTCTGTTCTCTTTCCTAGCTAAGTTCAAGTGTAGCCATGTTTACAGGTTCTTCATAAGTGATATCTTATGATAAATTTCTTTTTCTGTGTGTCTTATTTCACTTAGAATCATCATAACAGAATCCACACATTTTGTTGCTACTGGTCTTATGACATTGATTTCATGGCTGAGGGATATTCCATCGTACGTAAGTACCACAATTTTTTGAACCATTTTTATATTTCCTGGGATATTTAAGGTGCACCGAAGTTGAGGTTATTGTGAGCAGTGCAGCCGTAAATTTTGGGGTGGCTCTGTCTTATTGATTTTCAGTTTTCCCAAGGTATATTCCCTAGACTGGTAGTGCCCTTGGCTCTGTAGCTCTGTTGTTTACTTGTTTTAGGGAACACAATGCACTCCTCCATAGAGGCAGTTGGCAATTTACATCCCGCCCATCAGCATAAAAAGGCTCCCTGTTCTCCAGGGCCTGTCTTGCCTTTCTGGTTTTTACACATTTTGCCGATGTCCCTTTTGACCGGTGGGAAGTGATACTTCTTTGTAGGGCAGATTTGCATTGCCCGCTTGCTTGCTTGGCCAAAAAGGGCGTATGCGTTTTCTCCTGAATATATTCAAGAGAAAACGCATACGCCCTTTTTGGCCAAGTGCATCATTGTCGAAGTTGTTCCACTCTTCCTGTGCTTTAAAGGCGATTCCAACGTACCTCTTGAAATCTGTTTCCTGCTATTCTGCCTCGATTTCAACTCCGCCTCGTTCCCTTCCCTCAACAGATTTTTGGATGATAGTTGTCCTTTATTACTCTTCCAGTTTGTGAGTTGCTGTGCCCTGAGCCCCATTTTTCAACTTATTTTTTGTGAGCTGACCGCACGTCCAAAATTTTGGTTCAGGACCTCTACTTGTTCCCCGTGGGAGGCTGAGACTTTGGTTAATTCTTCTTCCTACCGTGAAATTAGAGTGACATATGCCCGTCTAAATGCCTAACAGCTACTCTGTCATTGGTTCTCCCCCTTTCCTTTCATCCTCTGCCAAATTGGCAACGTGTGTGTACCAGGAGGTTAAAAGGGGTGTCTCTCCAATTTGGGAGATTGATAGTAAAGCAGTGGGAAAGTCAAACCGGAACACCAGGAGAGGGACTATTCGTTGAGTTTTAGAAACCTTTTGTATTCACAGTGTGTCCATTCTCTAGGTTTCCTGTACATGTTATAGCTGTATTAATATTCCCTTCAACCCGCAGAGTTGGGACCCATGGAATGGGTGCCATGCATTATTGGTTTACAAGGTCTGCATTTGCTCACCCAATCTCACCAATCCTCTAAGTCCCAAGTGTCCAGCCTTATGCCACATCCAGCGGTCGTTGTAGATAGGGTCATTCCAGATTTCATCAGAGACCCTGAAGGAATTGTAAAGCATTTGCCTGTTTTTTTGTTTTGTTTGTGAAATTCCTTTTGATAGTGGATTTCAGCTGATTCTCGCTGCCATGTTTATGCCAGTCTAGACACTTGATTCCCTTACAGAGACATATCAATACATAGGTTTTAAGATTCTTACGAGTCAGATATATTCTTCTGCGGGAAATATGGGGTTTTGAGTCCCTTTCACTGTGGAAGGTGTAGGTCTCGTCTATTCCATAGTTGGTTTTTGGAACGGTACCTGTGCTTATATCAAACTCTGGTTTTATGCATCACCCCACCTCTCCTTCCCCCTTAAGCAGGCATAAGAGTGTTTTCCAAATGTGAGACTCTGTTCTCTTTCCTAGCTCAGTTCAAGTGTAGCCATGTTTACAGGATCTTCGTAAGTGATATCTTATGATAACTTGCTTTTTCTGTGTGACTTATTTCACTTAGAATCATCGAACCTCATTCCACTCATTTTGCTGCTACTGGTCTTATGACATTGATTTCATGGCTGAGGGATATTCCATCATACGTAAGTACCACAATTTTTTGAGCCATTTTTATATTTCCTGGGATATTTAAGGTGTACCCAAGTTGAGGTTCTTGTAAGCAGTGCAGCCCTAAATTTTGAGGTGGCTGTGTCTTATTGATTTTCAATTTTCCCAAGGTATATTCCCTAGACTGCAAGTGCCCTTGGCTCTGTAGATCTGTTGTTTACTTGTTTTAGGGAACCCAATGCACTTCTCCAGAGAGGCAGTTGGCAATTTACATCCCGCCCATCAGCATAACAAGGCTCCCTGTTCTCCAGGGCCTGCCTTGCCTTTCTGGTTTTTACACATTTTGTGGATGTCCCTTTTGTACCGGTGGGAAGAGATACTTCTTTGTATTGCAGATTTGCATTGTCCGCTTGCTTGCTTGGCCAAAACGGGCATATGAGTTCTCTCCTAAATATATTCAGGAGAAAATGCATACGCCCTTTTTGGCCAAGTGCATCATTGTCGAAGTTGTGCCCCTTTTCCTGTGCTTTAAAGGCGATTCCAACGTACCTCTTGAAATCTGTTTCCTGCTATTCTGCCTAGCTTTCAAGTCTACCTCGCTGCCTTCCCTCAACAGATTTTTGGATGATAGTTGTCCTTTATTACTCTGCCAGTTTGTGAATTGTTGTGCCCCTGAGCCCCATTTTGCAACTCGTATTTTGTGAGCTGAACGCAAGACCAATATTTTGGTTCAGGACGTATATGGGTTCCCGGTGGGTGGCTGAGACTTTGGTTAATTCTTCTTCCTGCCGGGAAATTAGAGTGACATGTGCCCGTCCAAATGCCAAACAGCTACTCTCTCATTGGTTCTCCCTCTTCCCTTTCATCCTGTGCCAAATTGGCAACGTGTGCCAACAAGGGGGTTAAATGTGCTGTCTCTAAGTTGGGAGATTGATAGTAAAGCAGTTGCAGTGTCAAACATGAGCACCAGGAGACGGAGTATTAGTTGAGTTTTAGAAACGTTTCTTGTTCACAGTGTGTCCATTCTCTAGGTTTCCGGTACATGTTATAGTTGTAGTAATATCCCCTTCAACTTGGAGAGTTGGGACGCATGTAATGTGTGCCATGCATTATTGCTTTGAAGGGTCTGCATTTGCTCACCCAATCTCACCAATCTCTCAGTGCCACGTGTCCAGCCTTATGTAACATCCAGCTGTCATTGTAGATAGGGTCATTCCAGGTTTCATCAGAGACCCTGAAGGAATTGGAAAGAATTTGCCTGTTTCTTGTTTTGTTTTTGAAATTCCTTTTTATAGTGGGTTTGAGCTGATTCTCGCTGCCATGCTTATGCCAGTCTAGACACTCTTGATTCCCTTACAGAGACATATCAATACATAGGTTTTAAGATTCTTACTTGTCAGATATATTCTTCTGCGGGAAATATGGAGTTTTGAGTCCCTTTCACTGAGGAAGGTGTAGGTCTTGTCTATTCCATAGTTGGTTTTTGGAACGGTACCTGTGCTTATATCAAACTCTGATTTTATGCATCACCCCACCTCTCCTTCCCCCTTAAGCAGGCATAAGAGTGTTTTCTAAATGTGAGACTATGTTCTCTTTCCTAGCTCAGTTAAAGTTTAGCCATGTTTACAGGATCTTCATAAGTGATATCTTATGATAAGTTGCTTTTTCTGTGTGACTTATTTCACTTAGAATCATCGAAACTGAATCCACTCATTTTGCTGCTACTGGTCTTATGACATTGATTTCATGGCTGAGGGATATTCCATCGTACGTAAGTACCACAATTTTTTGAACCATTTTTATATTTCCTGGGATATTTAAGGTGTACCCAAGTTGAGGTTCTTGTAAGCAGTGCAGCCCTAAACGTTGGGGTGGCTCTGGCTTATTGATTTTCAGTTTTCCCAAGGTATATTCCCTAGACTGGAAGTGCCCTTGGCTCTGTAGCTCTGTTGTTTACTTGTTTTAGGGAACACAGTTCACTCCTCCAGAGAGGCAGTTGGCAATTTACATCCTGCCCATCAGCATAACAATGCTCCCTGTTCTCCAGGGCCTGTCTTGCCTTTCTGGTTTTTACACATTTTGCGGATGTCCCTTTTGACCGGTGGGAAGTGATACTTCTTTGTAGTGCAGATTTGCATTGCCTGCTTGCTTGCTAGGCCAAAAAGGGCGTATGCGTTTTCTCCTGAATATATTCAGGAGAAAATGCAAACGCCCTTTTTGGCCAAGTGCATCATTGTCGAAGTTGTGCCCCACTTCTGGTGCTTTAAAGGCGATTCCAACATACCTCTTGAAATCTGTTTCCTGCTATTCTGCCTCGATTTCAAGTCCGCCTCGTTGCCTTCCCTCAACAGATTTTTGGATGATAGTTGTCCTTTATTACTCTTCCAGTTTGTGAATTGCTGTGCCCTGAGCCCCATTTTTCAACTCATTTTTTTGTGCTGACCGCAAGTCCAAAATTTTGGTTCAGGACCTCTACTTTTTACCCGTGGGAGGCTGAGACTTTGGTTAGTTCTTCTTCCTCCCGTGAAATTAGAGTGACATGTGCCCGTCTAAATGCCTAACAGCTACTCTGTCATTGGTTCTCCCCCTTTCCTTTCATCCTCTGCCAAATTGGCAACGTGTGTGTACCAGGAGGTTAAAAGTGGTGTCTCTCCAAGTTGGGAGATTGATAGTAAAGCAGTTGGAAAGTCAAACCGGAACACCAGGAGAGGGACTATTCGTTGAGTTTTAGAAACCTTTTGTATTCACAGTGTGTCCATTCTCTAGGTTTCCTGTATATGTTATAGCTGTATTAATATTCCCTTCAACCCGCAGAGTTGGGACCCATGGAATGGGTGCCATGCATTATTGGTTTACAAGGTCTGCAGTTGCTCACCCAATCTCACCAATCCTCTCAGTCCCAAGTGTCCAGCATTATGCCACATCCAGCTGTCGTTGTAGATAGGGTCATTCCAGGGTTCATCAGAGACTGAAGGAATGGTAAAGAATTTCCATGTTTTTTTTGTTTTGTTTTTTAAATTCCTTTTTATAGTGAGTTTAGGCTGATTCTCGCTGCCATGTTTATGCCAGTCTAGAAACACTTGATTCCCTTATGGTGTCATATCAATACATAGGTTTTAAGATTCTTACTAGTCACATATATTCCTCTGCGGGAAATATGGGGTTTTGAGTCCCTTTCACTGAGGAAGGTGTATGTCTTCTGTATTCCATAGTTGGTTTTTGGAACAGTACCTGTGCTTATATCAAACTCTGGTTTTATGCATCACCCCACCTCTCATTCCCCCTTAAGAAGGAATAAGAGTGTTTTCTAAATGTGAGACTCTGTTCTCTTTCCTATCTAAGTTCAGGTGTAGCCATGTTGACATGATCATCATAAGTGATATCTTATGATAAGTTTCTGTTTCTGTGTGACTTTGTTCACTTAGAATCATCGTACCTGAATCCACTCATTTTGCTGCTACTGGTCTTATGACATTGATTTCATGGCTGAGGGATATTCCATCGTACGTATGTACCACAAATTTTTGAACCATTTTTATATTTCCTGGGATATTTAAGGTGTACCCAAGTTGAAGTTCTTGTAGGCAGTGCCGCCCTAAATGTTGGGGTGGCTCTGTATTATTCTTTTTCAGTTTTCCCAAGGTTTATTCCCTAGACTGGAAGTGCCCTTTTCTCTGTAGCTCTGTTCTTTACTTGTTTTAGGGAACACAATACACTCCTCCAGGGAGGCAGTTGGCAATTTACATCCCGCCCAACAGCATAACAAGGCTCCCTGTTCTCCAGGGCCTGTCTTGCCTTTCTGGTTTTTACACATTTTGTGGATGTCCCTTTTGACCGGTGGGAAGTGATACTTCTTTGTAGTGCCAATTTGCATTGCCTTCTTGCTTGCTTGGCCAAAAAAGGCGTATGCGTTTTCTCCTGAATATCTTCAGGAGAAAACGAATACGCCCTTTTTGGCCAAGTGCATCATTGTCGAAGTTGTGCCCCTCTTCGTGTGCTTTAAAGGCGATTCCAATGTACCTCTTGAAATCTGTTTCCTGCTATTCTGCCTCGATTTCAAGTCCACCTCGTTGCCTTCCCTCAACAGATTTTTAGACGATAGTTTTCCTTTATTATTCTGTCAGTTTGTGAATTGCTGTGCCCCTGAGCTCCATTTTTCAACTCGTTTTTTGTGAACTGACCACAAGTCCAAAATTTTGGTGCAGGACCTATACTGGTTCCCGGTGTGTGGCTGAGAATTTGGTTAATTCTTCTTCCTGCCAGGAAATTAGATTGACATGTGACCGTCCAAATACCTAACAGCTACTCTCTCATTGGTTCTCCCTCATGCCTTTCATCCTCTGCCAATTTGGCAACGTGTGTGAACCAGGATGTTAAAGGGGCTGTCTCTCCAAGTTGGGAGATTGATAGTAAAGCAGTTGGAAAGTCAAACCGGAGCACCAGGAGAGGGACTATTCGTTGAGTTGTAGAAACCTTTCGTATTCACAGTGTGTCCATTCTCTAGATTTCCTGTATATGTTATTGCTGTAGTAATATTCTCTTCAACCTGCAGAGTGGGACCCATGGAATGGTTGCCATGCATTATTGCTTTAAAGGGTCTGCATTTGCTCACCCAATCTCAACAATCCTCTCAGTCCCAAGTGTCCAGCCTTATGCCACATCCAGCTGTCACTGTAGATACGGTCATTCAAGGTTTCTTCAGCGACCCTGAAGGAATTGTAAAGAATTTCCCAGTTTTTTTGTTTTGTTTTTGAAATTCCTTTTTATAGTGGGTTTGAGCTGATTCTCGCTGCCATGTTTATGCCAGTCTAGACACACTTGATTCCCTTACGGAGACATATCAATACATAGGTTTTAAGATTCTTACTAGTCAGATGTATTCCTCTGCGGGAAATATGGGGTTTTGAGTCCCTTTCACTGAGGAAGGTGTAGGTTTTGTCTATTCCATAGTTGGTTTTTGGGACGGTACCTGTGCTTATATAAAACTCTGGTTTTATGCATCCCCCCCACCTCTCCTTCACCCTTAAGCAGGCATAAGTGTGTTTTCTAAATGTGAGACTCTGTTCTCTTTCCTAACTCAGTTCATGTGTAGCCATGTTTACAGGATCTTCATAAGTGATATCTTATGATAAGTTTCTTTTTCTGTGTGACTTATTTCACTTAGAGTCATCGAACCTGAATCCACTCATCATTTTGCTTCTACTGGCCTTATGACATTGATTTCATGGCTGAGGGATATTCCATCATACGTAAGTACCACAATTTCTTTACCATTTTTGTCTTTCCTTGGATATTTAAGGTGTCCCGGATTCGAGGTTCTTGTAAGCAGTGCTGCCCTAAATTTTGGGGTGGCTGTGTCTTATTGATATTCAGTTTTCCCAAGGTATATTCCCATGACTGGAAGTGACTTAGGTTGTGAAGCTCTGTTGTTTACTTCTTTTAGAGAACACAATGCACTCCTCCAGGGTGGCTGTTGGCAATTTACATCCCACCCATGAGCATAACAAGGCTTACTGTTCTCCAGAGCCTGTCTTGCCTTTCTGGTTTTTACACATTTTGCAGATGACCCTTTTGACCGGTGGGAAGTGATACTTATTTGTAGTGCAGATTTGCATTGTGCAGTTGCTTGGTTGGTCAAAATCGGCATATGCGTTTTCTCCTGAATATATTCAGGTGAAAACGCATATGCCCTTTATGGACAATTCCATAATTGTCGAAGTTGTGATGCTTTTCCTGTGTTTAAAGGCAATTCCAATATACTTCTTGAAATCTGTTTCGTGCAATTCTGCATCATTTTAAAGTCTGCCTCGTGGCTTTCCCTCCACAGATTTTTGGAAGAGAGTAGTCCTTTATAACTCTGCAAGTTAGTGAAATGCTGTGCCGCTGTGCTCCAGTTCTCAACTCGCGTTTTTGTGAGCTGACCCCAAATCCATAATTTTGCTTCAGGACCTGTACAGGTTCCGGGGGGGGGGGCAGGCTGAGAGTTTGGTTAATTCTTCTTCGTGACGGGAAATTAGAGTGACATGTGGCCGTCCAAATGCCTACAGCTACCCTCTCATTGGTTCTCCCTTTTCCCTTATATCCTCTGAAAAATGTGCCAACTGTGCGAAACAGGTTATAGGGGTTGACTCTCCAAGTTGGGAGATTGATATTAAAGCAGTTGGAATGTCAAGTTGGAGCACAAGGAGAGAAAAAAAATTAGTAGAGTTTTAGAAACCTTTCTCCATCAGAGGGTGTCCATTCTCTAGGTTTCCCATACATGTTATAACTGTAGTGATATTCCCATCTACCTGGAGAGTTGGGAACCATGGAATGATGGGCAGGAATTATTGCTTTAGAGGGTCTGCCTTTTCTCACCCAATCTCACCAATCGTCTCAGTCCCAAGTGACCAGCCTTATGCCACATCAAGCTGTCGTTGTAGACAGGGTCATTCCAAGTTTCATCAGAACCCCTGAAGGTATTGTGTAAGAATTAAACTGTTTTTTGTTTTGTTTTGAAATTCATTTTTATAGTGGGTTTGAGCTGCTTCTCACTGCCGTGTTTATGTCGTGCTAGGCACACTTGGTTCCTTTACGGAGATATATCAATACATAGGTTTTAAGATTCTTACTAGTCAGATATATTTCTCTGCCGGGAATTAGGGTGTTGAGTCCCGTTCACTGAGGAAGGAGTAGGGCTTGTCTCTTCTGTATTTGGATTATGGAATGTTACCTGTGCTAATATCAAACTCTGGTTTTGTGTGTCTCCCCACCTCTCCTTTCCCCTTAAGCAAGCATAAGTGTGTTTTCTATATCTGAGACACTGTTCTCTTTCCTAATTCAGTTCATATGTAGCCATGTTTACATTCCCTTCATAAGTGATATCTTATGTCAGAATGCACTATGGCCCTTGTCATAATAATGCTCCATGACACCTGTCATCACAATGCTCTATGCCCTGCTCATCACAATGCTCCATGTCCCTTGTCATCACAATTCTCCACGTCCTTGTCATCACAATGCTACATGACACTTCTCATCACAAAGTTACATGCTCTTGTCATCACAATTCTCCATGCACTTGTCATTGCAATGTTCCATGCCCCCTGTCATAGCAAGCTCCAAGTGTTTGTCATCACAATGCTTCATGACCTTGTCATCAAAATTCTCAATGGCCCTTGTCATCACAATGCTCCATGACCCCTGTCATCACAATGCTCCCTGACACCTGTCATCACAATGCTTCATGCCCCTTCTCATTACAGTGCTTCATGATGCTCGTCATCACAATTACGCAAGGTCTTCTCATCACAATGCTCCACGGTTTTGCCATCACAATTCTCCATGCCCTGGTCATCTCAAAGCTCAATGTCCCTCGTCCTCACAATTCTCCACTTCCTTGTCATCACAATGCTCCATGGCACTTCTCATCACAATGTTATATGCTCTTGTCATCACAATACTCCATGCACTTGTCATCGCAATGCTCCATGACCCCTGTCATAGGAAGCTCCATGCGCTTGTCATCACAATGTTTCACGACCTGGACATTAAAATTATCAGTGGACCTTGTCATCTCAATGCTCCATGCCCTTGTCATCAAAATGCTCCTTTACGTTTGTCACAACAATCCTCCATGACACTTGGCATCACAATGCTCCGTGTTATTGTCATCACAATGGAACATGACATATGTCATCACAATGCTCCCTGACACCTGTCTTCACAATACTCCATGACCTTGTCATCACAATGCTTCATGCCCTTGTCATCACAATGTGCCATGCCCACTGTCATCACAATAATCCATGAAACTTGTCAGACAAATGCTCCATGACCCTTTTCATCAAAATTCTCCATGAACACTGTCATCACAATGCACCATGCCCATCATCATAATGCTTCATGCTATTGTCATCACAATGAAATCAAAATGCTCCATGACCTCTGTCATCACAATGCTCCAAACCCTTGTGATCACAATGTTCCATAACACTTGTCATCACAATGCCCCATGACGCTGGTCATCACAATTATCCATGGACTTCTCATCACAATGCCCCATGACATTTGTCATCACAATGCTCAATACACATGTCATCACAATGCTCACTTACTCTTGCCATCGGTATGCTCCTTGAACCCTTTCATGACAAGGCTCCATGCCTTTTTCATCACAATGATCCATGCACTTTTCATCACAATGCTCCATGTCCTTGTCATCACAATGGTCCTAGACCCCTGTAATCACAATGCTCCATGCCCCTTTTCATCAGAATGCTCCATGAGACTTGGCATCACAAGGCTCCATGGACTTCTCATCACAATGCTCCAGGACGTTGTCATCAAAATGCTCCATTCCCTTATCATCACAATGCTCCATGACGCCTGTCATCACAATACTCCATGAACGTTTTCAGCCCAATGCTCCATGACCTTCTCATTACAATGCTCCTTGACCAATATCATCACAATGCTCCATGACCACTGTCATCACAACGCTCCATGACACCTGACAACACAATGATCCGGTACTCTTGTCATCACAATGCTCCATTCCCTAGTCATCACAATGCTCCATGACCCCTGTCATCACAAAACTCCATGAACATTTTCAGCCCAATGCTCCATGACACTTGGCATCACAATGATGCATGCCCTTGTCATCCCAATGCTCCTTGACCCCTGTAAACACAATGCTCCTTGACGCTTGCCATCACAGTGCTCCTGGACACCTGTCATCTCAATGCTTCATGCCTTTGTCAGCAAAATGCTACATGACCCTGTCATTACGATGCTCTATGCGCTTGTCATCACAATACTCCATGAACCTTGGGATCACATTGCTTCCTGCCCTTGTCATCACAATGCTCCATGTTCCTTGAAATCAAAATGATCCAAGACCTCTGTCCTCACAATGCTCCAAACCGTTGTGATCACAATGTTCCATAACACTTGTCATCACAACGCTCCATGATGCCTTTCATCACAATACTCCATGCCCTTTTCATCACAATGCTCCATGACCTTTGTCATCATAATTTTCAATACACTTGTCATCACAATGCTCCCTGACACTTGTCGTCAGAATGCTCCTTGAAACCTGTCACGAAAAGGCTCCATGCCTTTTTCATCACAATGCCCCATGCCGTTTTCATCACAATGCTCCATGCCAATGTCATCAAATTACTCCACAAGCTTGTCATCAGAATGCTCCCTGACCCTTGTCATCACAATGCTCCAAGCCATTGTCATCACAATGCTCCATTACCTTTGTCATCAGAATCCTCCATGACACTTGGCAACACAATGCTCCATGCCATTGTCATCACAATGGGCCATTACATATGTCATCACAATGCTCCCTGACACCTGTCTTCACAATACTGCATGACCTGGTCATCACAGTGCTCCATGCCCTTGTCATCACAATGCGCCATTCCAACTGTCATCGCAATAATCCATGAAACTTATTAGACCAATGCTCCATGCCCTTGTCATCACAATGTTCCATGCCCTTCTTATCACAATGCTCCACGACCCCTGTCATCACAATTCTCCGTGACTCCAGTCATCACAATGCTTCATGACCTTTGTCATCACAATGGTCCATGCCCTCCTCATCTACAGTCTCTGTGACTTTTTAACCACAATGCTCCATGAACTTTTCATCACAATGCTCTTTGACCCTTGTCATCACAATGCTCTATGCCTTTCTCAGCACAATGCTCCATGACCCTTGTCATCACAATGCTCCATGCGCTTGTCAGCACAATGCTCCATGACCCATGTCATCACAATGCGCCATGCGCTTGTCATCACAGTGCTCCACAATCTTGTCATCACAATGCTCCATAAACCTTGTCATCACAATGCTCCATGCACTTCTCATCAAAATGCTCTCTCACCACTGATATCACAATGTTACATCACTATTCATCACAATACTCCCTCACCCCTGTCATCACAATGTTCCATGACTCCTGTCATCACAATTCTACATGCACTTATCATCACAATGTTCGATGACCCCTGACATCACAATGTTCCATAACCCCTCTCATCAAAATGCTCCATGAACCATTTCATCAAAATGCTCAATGACCCCTGACATCACAATGTTCCATAACCCCTGTCATCAAAATGTTGCATGACCCTTTTCATCAAATTGTTCCATGACCCTGTCATCACAATGCTCCCTGCACTTCTCATCACAATGCACCACGCCCTTGTCATCAAAATGCTCCATGACCTTTGTCATCACAAAGATCCATGACCCTTTGCATCACAATGCTCCATGTCATGGTCATCACAATGCTCCATGAACGCTCTCATCACATTGCTCCATGCCATTGTCATCACAATGCTACCTGACACATGTCATCAGAATGCTCCATGCCCTTCTCATCACAATGCTCCATGCCCTTGCCATCACAATGCTCCATTACACCTGTGATAACAATGCTCCATTACCCCTGCCATCACGATGTTCCATGGCCTTGTCATTACAAGGCTCCATGACCCTTCTCATCACAATGCTCCAAGACCCCTGTAATCACAATGCTCCATGCCCCTTTTCATCTCAATGATCCATGAACCCTGTCATCATAATGCACCATGCCCATCATCATAATGCTTCATGCTATTGTCATCACAATGAAATCAAAATGATCCATGACCTCTGTCATCACAATGCTCCAAACCCTTGTGATCACAATGTTCCATAATACTTGTCATCACAACGCCCCATGATGCTGGTCATCACAATTATCCATGGACTTCTCATCACAATGCTCCATGACCCTTGTCATCACAATTCTCAATACACTTGTCATCACAATGCTCCCTGACACCTGTCGTCAGTATGCTCATTGAACCCTGTCATGACAAGTCTCCATGCCTTTTTCATCACAGTGATCCATGCCCTTTTCATCACAATGCTCCATGCCATTGTCATCACAATACTCCACAAGCTTGTCATCAGAATGCTCCGTGACACTTGTCATCACAATGATCCATGACCCCTGTCGTCACAATGCTCCATGACACCTGTCATCACAATGCTCCATGCCCCTTGTCATTACAGTGTTCCATGATGCTCGTCATCACAATTATCCATGGTCTTCTCATCACAGTGCTCCACGGTCTTGCCATCACAATGCTCCATGCCCTGGTTATGACAATGCACCATGTCCCTTGTCATCACAATTCTCCACGTCCTTGTCATCACAGTGCTCCATGACAGTTCTCATCACTATGTTACATGCTCTTTTCATCACAATTCTCCATGCACTTGTCATCGCAATGCCCCATGACCCCTGTCATAGCAAGCTCCATGCCTTTGTTATCACAATGCTTCATGACCTTTTCATCAAAATTCTCACTGCCCGTTGTCATCACAATGCTCCATGCCCTTGTCATCACAATGATCCAAGCCCTTGTCATCACAATGCTCCATTACCTTTGTCATCACAATCCTCCATAACACTTGGCATCACAATGCTCCATGCCATTGTCATCACAATGGACCATGAAATATGTCATCACAATGCTCCCTGACACCTGTCTTCACAATACTCCATGACCTTGTCTTCACAATGCTCCATGACCTTGTCATCACAATGTGCCATGCCCACTGTCAACACAATTATCCATGAAACTTGTCAGACCAATGCCCTATGCCCCTGTCATCACAAAGCTCCATGCCCTTGTCATCACAATGCTCCATGACCCCAGTCATCACAATTCTCCGTGACTCCAGTCTTCACAAGGCTTCATGACCTGTGTCATCACAATGGTCCTTGCCCTCATCATCACAAGGCTCTGTGAACTTTGTCACCACAATGCTCCATGAACTTTTCATCACAATGCTCCGTGACACTTGTCATCACAATGCTCCATGCCTTTGTCAACTCAATGCTCCATGACCCTTGTCATCACAATGCTCCACAACCTTGTCATCACAATGCTCCATAAAGATTGTCATCACAATGCTCCATGCACTTCTTATAAAAAATGCTCTCTCACCACTGATATCAACATGTTCCCTCACTAGTCATCACAATACACCCACTCCCCTGTCATCACAATGGTCCTTAAACCCTGTCATGGAAATGTTCCATGACCCTTGACATCTCAATGTTCCATAACCCATGTCATCAAAATGTTCCATGACACTTTTCATCAAATTGCTCCATGACCCTGTTATCACAATGCTCCCTGCCCTACACAACAGAATGCACCACACCTCTTGTCATCAAAATGCTCCATGACCTTTGTCATCACAAAGCTCCATGACCCTTGGCATCACAATGCTGCATGCCATTGTCATCACAATGCTCCATGAAACCTCTCATCACATTGTTCCATGCCCTTGTCATCACAGGCTACATGATGCTTTTCATCACAATGCTCGATGCCATTCTTATCACAATGCTCCATGCGCTTGTCATTACAATCCTCCATGACCCATGTATCACAGTGTTCCATGCCCTGGTCATCACAATGCTCCATGACCCCTGTCATAAAAATGCTCCATGACCACTGCCATCACAATGTTCCACGGCCTTGTCATCACAAGGCTCCATGACCCTTGTCATCACAGTGCTCCAAGACCCCTGTAATCACAATGCTCCATGCCCTTGTCATCACAAAGCTCCATGACGCATGTCATCAGAATTCTCCATGGCCTTCTCATTCACGATGCTCCATGCCCTTGTCATCACAATGCTCCAAGACTCCTGTAATCACAATGCTCCATGCCCCTTTTCATCTCAATGCTCCATGAACCCTGTCATCACAATGCAGCATGCCCATCATCATAATGCTTCAGGCTATTGTCATCACAATGAAATCAAAATGCCCCATGACCTCTGTCATCACAATGCTCCAAATCCTTGTGATCAAAATGTTCCATAACACTTATCATCACAACGCCCCATGACGCTCGTCATCACAATTATCCATCGTCTTCTCATCACAATGCTCCATGACCTTTGTCATCACAATGCTCAATACCCTTGTCATCACAATGCTCCCTGACACTTGTCGTCAGTATGCTCCTTGAACCCTGTCATGACCAGGCTCCATGCCTTTTTCATCACAATGATCCATGCCCTTTTCATCACAGTGCTCCAAGACCCCTGAAAACACAATGCTCCATGCCCTTGTCCTCACAAAGCTCCATGATGCATGTCATCAGAACGCTCCATGGCCTTCTCATCCCAATGCTCCATGTCCTTGTCACCACAATGCTCCAAGACCTCTGTAATCACAATGCTGCATGCCCCTTTTCCTCAGAATGCCCCATGAGACATGTCATCACAAGGCTCCATGGTCTTCTCATCACAATGCTCCAGTACCTTGTCATCACAATGCTCCATGACGCCTCTCATCACAATACTCCATGAACATTTTCAGCCCAATGGTCCATGACCTTCTCATCACAATGCTCCCTGACCCCTGTCATCACAATGCTCCATGACCACTGTCATCACAACGCTCCATGAACCCTGACGACACAATGATCCGGGACTCTTGTCATCAAAATGCTCCATGAACCTTGTCATCACAATGATCCATGCTCTTGTCATCCCAATGCTCCATGACCCCTGTAATCACAATGCTCCATGACGCTTGTCATCAAAGTGCTCCATGAACCTTGTCATCACAATGCTCCTTGCCTTTGTCAGCAAAATGCTACATAATCTTGTCATCACAATGCTCCATGCGCTTGTCATCACAATCCTCCATGACCCTTGGGATCACATTGCTTCATGCCCTTGTCATCTCGCTCTTGCCTTTCTGGTTTTTACAGATATACAGATGTCCCTTTCGACCGGTGGGAAGTGACAATTCTTTGTAGTGTGGATTTGCATTGCATGCTTGCTTCATTGGACAGAAAGGACGTATGCGTTTTCTCCTGAATATATTCAGGGGAAAAGGCATACGCCCTTTTTGGCCAAGTGCATCACCGTCCAAGTTGGGATGCTTTTTCTGTGCTTCAAAGGCGATTCCAATTTACCTCTTGAAATATGTTTTGTGCAATTCTGCCTCATTTTCAAGTCCGCTTCATTGCCTTCCCTCAACAGATTTCTGGAAGAGAGTAGTCCTTTATAACTCTGCAGGTTTTTGAATTGCTGGGCCCCTGAGCTCCAATTTTCAAATCCCATTTTTTTGAGCTGGCCGCAAATCCACAATTTTGCTTCAGGACCTATACTGGTTCCAGGGGTGGCTTTATTGGTTCCCTGTGGGTGGCTGAGGCTTTGGTTAATTCTTCTTCCTGACGGGAAATTAGAGTGACATGTGCCCGTCCAAATGCCTACATCTACTCTCTGATTGGTTCTCCCTCTTCCCTTTCATCATCTGCACAAATAGCAAACTGTGCGAACCAGGAGGTTATAGGGGCTGACTCTCCTAAGTTGGGAGATTGATAGTAAAGCAGTTGGAATGCCAAAGTGGAGCACAAGGAGAGGAAAAATTAGGAGAGTTTTAGAAACCTTTCGCCATCACAGGGTGTCCATTCTCTAGGTTTCCCATACATGTTATAACTGTAGTGATATTCCCTTCTACCTGGAGATTTGGGACCCATGGAATGGTGGCATGCATTACTACTTTAAAGGTTCTGCATTTTCTCTCCCAATCTCACCAGTCCTCTCAGTCCCAAGTGTCCAGCCTTATGTCTCATCCAGCTGTCTTTGCAGATAGGGTCATTCCAGGTTTCATTAGAACCCCTGAAGGAATTGTGTAAGAATTTTGCTGTTTTTTGGTTTTGTTTTTGAAATTCATTTTTATTATGGGGTTGAGCTGGTTTTCACTGACCTGTTTATGCCAGTCTAGACACAATTGATTTCCTTACGGAGACATATGAATACATAGGTTTTAAGATTCTTACTAGTCAGATATATTCCTCGGCGGGGAATAGGGGTGTTGAGTCCCATTCACTGAGGAAGGTGTAGGTCTTGTCTATTCTGTATTTGGTTTATGGAATGGTACCTGTGCTAATATCATACTCTGATTTTATGCATCACCCCACCTCTCCATTCCCCTGAAGCAGGCATAAGAGTTTTTTTCTAAATGTGAGACTCTGTTCTCTTTCCTAATTCAGTTCATGTGTTGTGATATTGACATTCCCTCTATAAGTGATATCTTATGATAAGATTCTTTTTCTGTGTGACTAATTTCCCTTAGAATCATCATACCTAAATCCACTCATTATGCTGCTACTGGCCTTATATACACTGATTTCACGTCTGAGTGATATTCCGTTGTACAAAATTACCACAAGTTCTTTATGCATTTCTCTTTTTCCTGGGATATTTTAGGTGTACCAAAGTTGAGGTTCTTGTATGCAGAGCAGCCCTAAACTTTGGGGTGCCTGTGTCTTATTGATATTTAGTCTTCCCAAGTCATATGCCCGTGAGTTGAAGTCCCCTTTGCTTGGGGGCTTTGTATTTTAGAAATTTTAGGAAACAGCATACACTTCTTCAGAGTGGCTCTTGGATATTTATACCCCACCCATCAGCGTGACTAGGCTCCCTGTTTTCCATGGCCTCTCCTGCATTTCTGGTTTGTACACATTTTTTGGATTGCCTTTCTGAGCAGTGGAAATTGAGACTCCTTTGTTGTGCAGATTTGCATTTCCCTCTTGCTTGGTTGGCCAAAAACTCTGCATGTGGTTTTTTCCTGAAGATATTCACGAAAAAAACGCATACACCCTTTTGCCCAACTGCATCATTTTAGAAATTCTGCTGCTTTTCATATGCTTTAAATGTGAGTACAATCTACCTTTTGAAATCTGTTTCCTGCAATTCTGCCTCTCATTCAGATCCTCTTCGTTGCCTTACCTGAATATATTTTTGGACGTTGGTTATCATTTATATCTTTGCAGGTCTTTGAATTGTCTGCTCCTGAGCTCCATTTTGCAACTCGCTTTTTTTGTGAGCTGGCCGCCAAACCATTGGATTGCTTCCGGCCCTATTCTGGTTCTGGGGAGGCAGGCTGAGCCTTTGGTTAATTCTTCTTCCTAATGGGAAATTAGAGTGACATGTACCTGTCAAAACTCCTACAGCTAATCTCTCATTGGTTCCCCCTCTTCCCATTTACCCTCTGCACAAATTGCAAACTGTGGGAAACAGGAGGTTAAAGGTGCTGATTCTCCAAGTGGGGAGGTTGTTAGTAATGTGGCTGGAATGGCGAACCCCAGCAGCAGGAGATCAAAAATGAGGTGCATTTTAGACACCTTTCCTGAGCACACGGTGTACATTCATCTCGGTTTCCCAGGCATGTTTTCGCTGTCAGAAGACTCCCTTGAACCTGCAGATTTGGGACCCATGGAATGGGTACCAGGCAGTATTACTTTAAAAGGTCTGCATTTCCTCACCCAGCCTCTCTAACATCTCTTAGCGTGCATAGCTTCCAGCCTTATATAATCATCCTGCTGTGGGTCTACATGTGTTCAATCCATGTTACATCGTAGCCCTTCAACAAAAGTTGTAAGAATTTTTGTCTGTCTCACTGTTTTTATAAATAGTTTTAAATTTATTTTTATATTGGTTACAGCTGATTTTCAAAGCTCTGTTTTTTGCTGCTGTACATCCACTTGATTCATGTACTGTGAGACAACAATAACTTCTTTTTCAGATGCTTACCAGTCATATGTATTATTTTCCAGTGACTTGAGTGGGCTGAGTGCAGTTCTTTGAGGTACCGTGTAGGCCTTGTCAGTTATTCAATTTGGTACTTGGAATGGTATCTTTGCTAATTTCAACCTCCTGGATAATACCTCACCATTCCCCACCTTTCCCATTTAGCAGCCTTATGTCTATTTTCTACATATTTGACTATGTTTCTGTTTTGTAATTTATTTCATGTGTAGCCATTTTTGATTCCACCTTTAAGTGACATCTTATGATATATGTCTTTTTCTTTCTGACATATGTCACTTAGAATGATCGTATGTAACTCCTCCAGAGTTGTTACAACTGGCCTTATTTCATTGATTTCTGGATGAGTAATATTCCACTCTACATAAGTACCCCATCTCTTTTATCCATTTTATCCTTCCAGGGACATTTAGGTTATATCCAAGTTGAGGCCCTTTTTAACAGAGAGGTGGTAAACGTTCGGGTGCCTGTTTTCTGTCGATTTTTGTTTTTCCCAAGGTACACGCCCATGAGTGCAAGTGCCCTATGCTCTGTAGCTCATTTTTTAGATGTTTTAGCAAACACAATACACTTCTCCAGAGTGGCCGTTGGCAAATTACATTTCCACTATCAGCCTCACAGGGCTCCCTTTTCTCCTCGCCCTGTCCTGCATTTCTGGTGTTTACACTTTATGTGGATGGCCCTTCTGACTGATGTGAAGTGATACATTTTGTGATATTGATTTCCAGTGCCAACCTGTTGGGTTGGATAGAAAGTGTGTATGGCCTTTACTTGAATATATTCAGAAAAAATGCATACACCCTTTTTGGCCAACTGCATCATTGGCGATGTTCAGCCCCTTTTCTTGTGCTTTAATGGGGAGTCCTTTCTACCTCTTCAAATCTGTTTCCTGCCACTCTCCCTTGCTTACAAGTCCTTTTCTGTGACTTACCTCAAGACATTTTTCGACGATAGATATTTTCAACTCTGCAGTTTCATGAATTTTAGTGCCCCTGAGTTCCATTTTTCAACTTGTGTTTTTGGAAACTGGACACAAAACAGCGAGATTTCCTCTAGCCCTATTCTGTTTCCGTGGGCAATTCTAGCCTTTGATGAATTTGTGTTCTGGATTGGAAATTAGAGTGGCATGTGCCTGTCCGAACACCTAAGACATGTCTCTATATTTTTCTCATCCTTCCGCTACATCCTCTGGACA
Source organism: Hyperoodon ampullatus (assembly GCF_949752795.1). Lineage (NCBI taxonomy): Eukaryota > Metazoa > Chordata > Mammalia > Artiodactyla > Ziphiidae > Hyperoodon > Hyperoodon ampullatus. The sequence continues at coordinate 125,191 of NW_027640655.1, read as the reverse complement.
AATTCCAAACTGTGTGCAACAGGATGTTGACGGTGCTGATATCACCAAGTGAGGAGATTGTTAGGAAAGATGCTGGAGGGTTGAACCCGAGCACCATGCAATGAGGAGATGAGGTGCCTTTTCCAAACTCTTTCCGATCAAACGGTGTACCATCCTCTAGGTGTGACAGGCATGTTTTAGCTGTAGGAAGGGTCCCGTGCATGTAAGGAGAACACCGGGGATTTTTCCAAATCAGTGCCTCCCCGAACCCCAAACTGGGGAATTTTTAAGCTACGGCTACACGTATGTCCTTTAAGGGCCTTGGGAAATAGGCAGAGCCCAAACTTTAGATGACTGAAATCTTCAGGGTCAGAGCGCTCAACATCGGCCTTGCTTAGGTTACATTTTATCTGTCATTGATAGATGATGTCAATAAAAATATCTATTCTTTTTCAGATTATTTCCCCTTATAGGTTATTGCAAAATATTCAGTGTAGTTCCCTGTGCTATACAGTAGTTCCTTGTTGATGATCTCTTTTATACATAGCAGTGTGTATGTGTTAATCCCAAACTGTTAATTTATCCCTTCTCCTACCTTTCCCCTTTGGTAATAATAAATTATAAGGTTTTATACTTCTCAGAAATGGGGGAGCTGAAAGAGAGGTATCATTTTCAATGGAAAAGCATTCAAAACAAGATTGAAGCTTCAGCCAAGAGTATTCGATGTACATCCATGGAAATAAATCACTTCATTTCTCTAATGTTGACCTGACAAATAAGACAGACGTCTTCACTGAACTTGCTTATAGGAAAGTGATGGAAATATCAAATGTAAGTCTTAGAAACATCTTATTTTACCCGAGCATTATGCACTGCTCTATGTTAACTACAGTTTGGCTCACACATCTGTTCATTGAAGTTACAATGTTCTCAATTTCTGTTACTGATCCTCCAGAGTGGACCCCAACAGGAGTCCCCGTGCCCAGTGTCATTGGAGCCAACAGATCAAGACTGAGTTTGGTTCAGAAGCAAAGGAAACATTATTTTGAAAACAGAATGGAGAGGTGAGAGCGTGCACTCCCCCATGGGCTGTGGGCTGGGCTGCTGTGTAGGGTCCCCGGCAGCGTCAGTGGGAGGGAGGCGATGGAGCTCTCGAGGGCTGAGTTGGCTGCAGCTCAGGCTCTATGCCGCGGAGTCTGCATGGGACCCTACTAGCTGAGGTGTCGACCCAGCCATTCTGCACTAGGAAATCGGGTCTGAAGTGCCGGGTGTGGGACCTCTGCATGCGGAACCCTAGGAGCACGTGAAATTAGACAAAGCACAAAGGAAAAACAGGTTAGACTTTATTTTATTGCCCAGATTCTCTTTTTATCTCCCAGGAATTTTTAATGAACGTTGCCGGAGACGAACACCTCCTCTGTTTTTTGTTCCGTTCCTTATTCTTGGGGTGTTGAGGGTGCAGACCCCTCTTTTGTAACTGCTTCATGCTGTGGTGGGAGCCCTGATACATGGGGGGAGGGTCAAAACGTCTCCACACCAGCCTCCTGGTGAGGTTGATTGTCCCAAGGCCTCCTGCCTCACTTCTCGTCCGCCTGAGCACCAGCATTGGAAGTGTTACAGATTCTAATGACCTTTAAGGGTCCAGGAAAGAGAGGCGCAGAGATGCTGCGGTGGCAGGTTTCACCCCACCCCACATATGTTCGGCGACCTTAGGCTGACGGTTTTTGCCAGACTAGATGCTCTGACCAGTAGTCTGTGCTTTCTTTAATTAGGTCCCTGAATTAATGTACAAACAGCACCATGTGTCAGAGCCCTGCCCGCGCAACTCCCAGACAGTGCAGGGTCAGTGGTGATCCAGGACCATGACGTCCACTGAGTCAACGGCCTTTAGAAGTAGCCAGCAGTCCAGCCGGTCATATTGGCCACCATCACCACGGTGTCTGTAGGGTTTTCTATGGTGAAAGCGTGATATACGTTTCCCCCGCCAAGCTTATTAGCTCCCCTCTGGGTGCAGTAAGTCCTGCAAGCAGTAGTCTGCTCTTTCGGGGCACAGTCTTGTCGTTTTCTGAGAGAAACTCCAGGTCAAGTGATGGTCACACGAGTCATCTTGGGGGCCCGTTGCCCCCGTTTATCTCTCTGGAGGTTGGAGTTGGAGGGCCTCCTCACTCGAGGTCAGTGTTTCCACAGAGCGACCCCTGCAACTTCAGGGCATGATGGGTGGTTAGGATCACCACGTAGGGTCCTTTTCCCTTAGGAGGGAGCTGGCCTTGCGGGCTGCTGATTTCCAGCTTTTTAGATACCCCAGTATCCTGGCCTGATGAGTCGGTGGGCAAAGCCCTTGGTGACCATAGTTTATCATACCTGAAGGGCATTCTTGTGTTGCTCCATTTCAAGTGGTCCCAGTTTTTGCACTAAGGCTCCAAGGGCGATTAACCTTTGTATGTAAAGGTCAAAGGGTTTAGCTAAATTAGGCAGTTCCTGGGCAAGGGTCTGTATTGACTGCTCTTTCCATTCTTGAAAGGCTGCTTCTGGATTCTATTCAAAAGGATCATCATCTTTTCATGTCAGTGTTTCATGTAGAGGCCCAGCTATGACACTGTAGTTAGGGATCCAGATGCAGAAAACCTTGGCCTCCCCAGGAACCCCTAAGCTGTCTTCTAGTTGTAGAAGAGGTAAGGCTGCAAATGGCTTCTTCCCTATCCTGGGATGCGTTTCTCCGAATATCTGTGAGAATGAAGCCCAGGCATGTCACCTTAGCCTGGGATATTTGAGCGTTTTTCTTGGACACCTTCTATCCTTTCTTGGCTAGGTAGTTCAGAGGCGTCTTTAGTAGGCCTGGCGATCAGAATGTCATCTGCATATTGAAGGAGGGTTCCCTTTTACAGAGGTTGAACTTTTAGGTCTTTAGAGGACATTTCCCCAATGATGGTGTGGGGATTTTTGAACCATTGGGGCAGGACGGCCCAGCATTATTGCTTTTGTTGCATGTTGTGTCCTGCCACTCACAAGCCAAAAATTCTTGTGACTCTGAGATGAATGGAATACAGAAGAAGGCATCATTGAAGTCTAATACAGAATGCCATGGCCTGGTGGAAGGTAGAATGACCAGCAGGGAGTAGGAAATAGGAGCTACTGGATGTATATCCTCGGTGGCTTCACTGACTGTCCTGATATCCTTTACCAAGTCTCCAGCAGCCCATGGGGCTCTCGTGGTCAGGCCAATCCCAGGATATGGAGCTCACCTGGGCGGCACCCCTACCCCACAGCCCACGGGGCTCTCGTGGTCAAGTCCCTCCCAGGGTATGGAGCTCACCTCTGCAGCTACCCAGCAGCCCATGGGGCTCTCCTACTCAGGCCCTTCCCAGGATACAGAGCTCCCCTGGGCAGGTACCCCAGCAGGGCTGGACACACAGGAACTGTGCACATAGCCCACCTTGCAGAGAACCCACAGCTCACCTGTCGCTCACATCTGACACAGAACACCTCAGAGCAGGACTTGAACTAACAAACAGCAGCTCTGACAGGTCTGTGACCATGGCTATCACTCTCTGCAGGCTCTTTCTGCCTGGTCTTCCAGACACTTCCACTGCAGCCAGGGCACCAGGCCTCTGTCTCCACCCACCATCACTCCTCTCCCTGACTCCTGGGTTCCTCTCATTAGGATAGGGTCTTCTTGAATTTGTTTTCCACTCATGGACCAGATAAAATGATAAGAAAACAAGCCGCAGCTGCAGCCCCTTGTCTATCCTGACTCTCAAGAGCCCACACCTGTTCCTAGGGCCTGGCCCGTTTAGCAAGTTTCATTTTCTGCAACTGTGAACCCTGAGGGGTGAGGATTGGCTGATTTTGGCAGCCTGAAACTGCCTGCCGGCCCGCCACAGGTGTCCCTGGGTTGAGGGCAATATAAACAGCACTCCAGTGAGCGACAGCCCTTGTAGCTGTGACTGACGGCATATTCTCTGCCCCGTAGGCAGTTCCGGAGCTGTGCTGGTGGGAGGGAGTGAGGGTCCGTGGCTTTGTGGGTGGCCCAGTGTGAGTGGGGCTCTGCTGGACTTTCTGCAGGAGTTGCCAGGCTTCCACCTGCTAAAGAAGAGGATGTGTCACCGATACCTGCCACTGGAATTTCTCCCCAGGCAGAGGTGAGGAAGTAAAAAACCAGTGGGGGCCGTGGCAGGAGGGGTATCTCAGGCAGGGAATTGGAAAGCTTCCAGAAGAGCATCTGGGGACAGGACCATCCTGACTGGCCTGCAGGCACCAAGTCGGCCTGCGTGCTGTCGCTTTTGTGGCTCCACAGCCCTTTCTCTAGGCTTTCAAGCCCTTGTACATATTCAGGTGTTTTACCTGGGAAGGGTGGCAAAAGTTCAACAGCAGCTGGCCTGGGGCTCAGCTCACGGTTACTCACAGATGCCTCGGCATGGCCCCCTCTTTGCAATGAGGATGCTCCTTGCGTAGGAGTGGGCTGCTGGCTCTATGGGAGATGATTCCCCACCTCTGACCAATTTCAGAATTGTTTACCGCTGGAGCAAGTGCCCTGATAGTGTTTTCCTCTGTCTAACTGGTGGGTTCAGGTTATTTTTTTTCTTTTTTTGTTCAAGTTAGATTTTATTCCTCTTTTATGTATTTATAGATATAAGCATGGAAATCATTCATTCATATAAATACATCTGTGTGAAGGGAAGAACTTTTTTCTGTTTTATTTTTAAATTTTATTTTTTAAATTTTGAAATTTAATTTTTATTTATTTTTTTATACAGCAGGTTATTATTAGTTATGTATTTTATGCATATACATGTGTACAGGTCAATCCCAATCTCCCAACTCATCCCACCACCACCACCCCATGGCTTCCCACACTAGGTGTCCATACGTGTGTTCTCAACCTCTGTGTCTCTATTTCTTCCCTGCAAACCAGTTCATTTGTACCATTTTTCTAGGTTCCACATATATGCATTAATATACCACATTTGTTTTTCTCTTTCTGACTTACTTCATTCTGTATGACAGTCTCTAGATCCATCGACGTCTCTACAAATGACCCAGTTTCATTCCTTCTTATGGCTGAGTAATATTCCATTTTATATATGTACCACATCTTTATCCATTCGTCTGTCTGTGGGTATTTAGGTTGCTTCCATTACCTGGCTATTGTAAATAGTGCTGAAATGAGCATTGTGGTGAATGTGCCTTTTTGATTCATGGTTTTCTCTGGGTATATGCCCAGAAGCGGGATTGCTGGATCATATGGTAATTCTATATCTAGGTTTTTTAAGGAAACTCCATACTGTTCTCCATCGTGACTGTACCAATTTACATTTCCACCACTAGTGGAAGAGGGATCCTTTTGTCCACACCCTCCCCAGAATTTGTTGTTTGTAGATTTTCTGATGATGCCGATTCTAACAGGTGTGAGGTGATACCTCATTGTAGTTTTGATTTGCATTTCTCTAATAATTAGTGATGTTGAGCAGCTTTTCATGTGCGTCTTGGCCATCTCTGTGTCTTCTTTGAAGAAACGTCTCTTTAGATCTTCTGCCCATTTTTGTATTGGGTTGTTTGTTTTTTTAATATTAAGCTGCATGAGCTCTTTATATATATTGGAGATTAAACCTTTGTCCATTGATTCATTTGCAAATATTTTCGCACATTCTGAGGGATGCTTTTTGCCATTCCCGTTTTTTTAACAAAAAAAGAAAGAAAGAAAAAGAAGCAGAACACTAATGTGTGTAAAATATGCCTTTTGAAACTGTCGTTTTGAAATATGGACATCCTTTGAATTTTTTGGTCGATATATGAACCCGGTATTTGTTTTCAGGGCAGGTGTCCTTTACAGGCCTGCAATGATTTTGAATATCAACTGACCATTAGCGCTGGGATTAAAGCTGCTGTTTTGTGAAACGGCCACAAGGTGGCAGCAGTTCTCCCTTACCAAATCTGCCTACTAGAGCAACAGAGCCTCAATGGAAGTCATGTTCTAGATTGGAATTTAGAATGGAATGTGCCAGGAGAAAGCCCCTCAAGTTTGTCTCACTGCTTCTTGTTCGAGTTTTTAATGTAATTTTTTTATTTTTTATTACAGCAAATATGATTACAATGTTTGGCTTGTTGTAGGTGTGGAAGATGTGGTTCTTTTACACATACACATATGTCTGTTCTTCCTGGGATCCTTTTCCCATGTACCTTATGACAGAATGTTGAGTAGTCTTCTCTTGGTATTCTGTAGGTCTTTGGTGATTATATATGTCACCTGTGTTTGTATATGTCTGTTAACCCCAATATCATAATGAAACCAATCCTCACACCTTTCCATTGGTGAACCATAAGTTTGTTGAATGAATCTGTGATTGCCCTTCTCCGTGGAAATATCTGCCCTGGTATCCATTTTTCGGTCACACCTATAAGAGATAAGATACGATATGTGTCTTTAACTTTCTGACTTACTACAAGTCACGTGATTACCTCTAGACACACCTGCGGTGCTGCAAATGGCATTGTGTCCTTTTATTCCTTGGCTTCTATTCTGCCTTAGCGAGGTCCATTTTCAACAATGTGATTCCCTGAGGGCTGAGGATTAGCTGACTTGGGTAGCCTGACCCTGCCGGCCGGCCCTCCCCAGGTGTGCCTGGGTTGAGTTCAATATAAACAGCGCTGCAGGCAGCAATAGCCCCTGAAGCTGTGCCTGACTCCATATTCTCTGCCCCGTCAGCAGTCTCGGGGCTGTTCTGGAGGGAGGGAGTGAGGGGCCACGGCTTTGTGGGTGGCCCGGTGTGAGTGGGTCTCTGCTGGACTTTCTGCAGGAGTTGCCAGGTTTCCACCTGTAAAGAAGAGGATGTGTCACCCATACATTCCGCTGGAATTTCTCTCCGGACAGAGGTGAGGAAGGAAAAAAGCAGTGGGTGCCGGGACAGGAGGGGTATCTCAGGCAGGGCAATGGAAAGCTTCCAGAAGAGTGCCCAGGGCCAGGACCATACTGGCTGGCCTGCAGGCCCCAAGTTGGCCTGCGTGCTGTCGCTGGTGTGGCTCCACACCCCTTCCTCTAGGCTTTCAAGCCCTTGTACATATTCAGGTGTTTTACCTGGGAAGGGTGGGAAAAGTTCAACAGCAGCTGGCCTGGTGCTCAGCTCACGGTTACTCACAGATGCCTCGGGTCCCTTTCACTGAGGAAGGTGTAGGTCTTGTCTATTCCATAGTTGGTTTTTGGAACGGTACCTGTGCTTATATCAAACTCTGATTTTATGCATACCCCACCTCTCCTTCCCCCTTAAGCAGGCATAAGAGTGTTTTCTAAATGTGAGACACTGTTCTCTTTCCTAACTCAGTTCAAGTGTAGCCATGTTTACAGGATCTTCATAAATAATATCTTATGATAACTTTCTTTTTCTCTGTGACTTATTTCACTTAGAATCATCGTATCTGAATCCACCCATTTTGCTGCTACTGGTCTTATGACATTGATTTCATGGCTGAGGGATATTCCATCGTACGTAAGTACCACAAATTTTTGAACCATTTTTATATTTCCTGGGATATTTAACGTGTACCCAAGTTGTGGTCCTTGTAAGCAGTGCAGCCATAAATTTTGAGGTGGCACTGTCTTATTGATTTTCAGTTTTCCCAAGGTATATTCCCTAGACTGGAAGTGCCCTTGGCTCTGTAGCTCTGTTCTTTACTTGTTTTAGGGAACACAATGCACTCCTCCAGAGAGGCAGTTGGCAATTTACATCCCGCCCATCAGCATAACAAGGCTCCCTGTTCTCCAGGGCCGGTCTTGCCTTTCTGGTTTTTACACATTTTGTGGATGTCCCTTTTGACTGGTGGGAAGTGATACTTCTTTGTAGTGCAGATTTGCATTGCCCGCTTGCTTGCTTGGCCAAAAAGGGCGTATGCGTTTTCTCCTGAATATATTCAGGAGAAAACGCATACGCCCTTTTTGGCCAAGTGCATCATTGTCCAAGTTGTGCCCCTCTTCCTGTGCTTTAAAGGCGATTCCAACGTACCTCTGGAAATCTGTTTCCTGCTATTCTGCCTCGCTTTCAAGTCCGCCTCATTGGCTTCCCTCAACAGATTTTTGGACGATAGTTGTCCTTTATTACTCTGCCAGTTTGTGTATTGCTGTGCCCCTGAGCTCCATTTTTCAACTCGTTTTTGGTGAGCAGACCGCAAGTCCAAAATTTTGGTTCAGGACCTATACTGGTTCACGGTGGGGGCTGAGACTTTGGTTAATTCTTCTTTCTGCTGGAAAATTACAGTGATATGTGCCCGTCCAAATGCCTAACAGCTATTCTCTCTTTGGTTCTCCCTCTTCCCTTTCATCCTCTGCCAAATTGGCAACATGTGCGAACCAGGTGGTTAAAGGGGCTGTCTCTCCAAGTTGGGAGGTTGATAGTAAAGCAGATGGAAAGTCAAACCGGAGCACCAGGAGAGGGACTATTCGTTGAGTTTTAGAAACCTTTCGTATTCACAGTGTGTCCGTTCTCTAGGTTTCTCGTACATGTTATAGCTGTAGTAATATTCCCTTCAACCTGGAGACTTGGGACCCATGGAATGGGTGCCAGGCATTTGTTCTTTAAAGGGTCTGCATTTGCTCACCCAATCTCACCAATCGTCTCAGTCCCAAGTGTCCCTCCTTATGCCACATCCAGCTGTCATTGTAGATAGGGTCATTCCAGGTTTCATCAGAGACCCTGAAGGAATTGTAAAGAATTTCCCAGTTTTTTTGTTTTGTTTTTGAAATTCCTTTTTATAGTGGGTTTGAGCTGATTCTCGCTGCCATGTTTATGCCAGTCTAGACACACTTGATTCCGTAACGGAGACATATCAATACATAGGTTTTAATATTCTTACTAGTCAGATATATTCCTCTGCGGGAAATATGGTGTTTTGAGTCCCTTTCACTGAGGAAGGTGTAGGTCTTGTCTATTCCATAGTTGGTTTTTGGAACGGTACCTGTGCTTATATCAAACTCTGGTTTTATGCATCACCCCACCTCTCCTTCCCCTTTAAGCAGGCATAAGAGTGTTTTCTAAATGTGAGACACTGTTCTCTTTCCTAACTCAGTTCAAGTGTAGCCATGTTTACAGAATCTTCATAATTGATATCTTATGATAAGTTTCTTTTTCTCTGTGACTTATTTCACTTAGAATCATCGTACCTGAATCCACCCATTTTGCTGCTACTGGTCTTATGACATTGATTTCCTGGCTGAGGGATATTCCATCGTACGTAAGTACCACCATTTTTTGAACCATTTTTATATTTCCTGGGATATTTAAGGTGTACCCAAGTTGAGGTCCTTGTAAGCAGTGCAGCCCTAAATTTTGGGGTGGCTCTGTCTTATTGATTTCCAGTTTTCCCAAGGTATATTCCCTACACTGGAAGTGCCCTTGGCTCTGTAGCTCTGTTCTTTACTTGTTTTAGGGAACACAATGCACTCCTCCAGGGAGGCAGTTGGCAATTTACATCCCGCCCTTCAGCATAGAAAGGCTCCCTGTTCTCCACGGCCTGTCTTGCCTTTCTGGTTTTTACACATTTTGTGGATGTCCCTTTTGACCGGTGGGAATTGATACATATTTGTAGTGCAGATTTGCATTGCCCGCTTGCTTGCTTGGCCAAAAAGGACGTATGCGTTTTCTCCTGAATATATTCAGGAGAAAACGCATACGCACTTTTTGGCCAAGTGCATCATTGTCGAAGTTGTGCCCCTCTTCCTGTGCTTTAAAGGCGATTCCAACGTACCTCTTGAAATCTGTTTCCTGCTATTCTGCGTCACATTCAAGTCCGCCCCGTTGCCTTCCCTCAACAGATTTTTGGACGATAGTTGTCCTTTATTACTCGGCCAGTTTGTGAATTGCTGTGCCCCTGAGCGCCATTTTTCAACTCGTTTTCGTTGAGCTGACTGCAAGTCCAAAATTTTGGTTCAGGACCTATACTGGTTCCCGTTGGGTGGCTGAGACTTTGGTTAATTCTTCTGCCTGCCGGGAAATTACAGTGATATGTGCCCGTCCAAATGCCTAACAGCTACTCTCTCATTGGTTCTCCCTCTTCCCTTTCATCCTCTGCCAAACTGGCAACCTGTGCGAACCAGGAGGTTAAAGGGGCTGTCTCTCCAAGTTGGGAGGTTGATAGTAAAGCAGATGGAAGTCAAACCAGAGCACCAGGAGAGGGACTATTCGTTGAGTTTTAGAAGCCTTTTGTATTCACAGTGTGTCCGTTCTCTAGGTTTCCCGTACATGTTATAGCTGTAGTAATATTCCCTTCAACCTGGAGACTTTGGACCCATGGAATGGGTGCCAGGCACTTGTGCTTTAAAGGGTCTGCATTTGCTCACCCAATCTCACCAATCGTCTCAGTCCCAAGTGTCCCTCCTTATGCCACATCCAGCTGTCATTGTAGATAGGGTCATTCCAGGTTTCATCAGAGACCCTGAAGGAATTGTAAAGAATTTCCCAGTTTTTTTTTGTTTTGTTTTTGAAATTCCTTTTTATAGTTGGTTTGAGCTGATTCTTGCTGCCATGTTTATGCCAGTCTAGACACACTTGATTCCGTAACGGAGACATATCAATACATAGGTTTTAAGATTCTCACTAGTCAGATATATTCCTCTGCGGGAAATATGGTGTTGTGAGTCCCTTTCACTGAGGAAGGTGTAGGTCTTGTCTATTCCATAGTTGGTTTTTGGAATGGTACCTGTGCTTATATCAAGCTCTGGTTTTATGCATCACCCCACCTCTCCTTCCCCCTTAAGCAGGCATAAGAGTGTTTTCTAAATGTGAGACACTGTTCTCTTTCCTAACTCAGTTCAAGTGTAGCCATGTTTACAGGATCTTCATAAGTGATATCTTATGATAAGTTTCTTTTTCTCTGTGACTTATTTCACTTAGAATCATCGTACCTGAATCCACCCATTTTGCTGCTACTGGTCTTATGACATTGATTTCATGGCTGAGGGATATTCCATCGTACATAAGTACCACAATTTTTTGAACCATTTTTATATTTCCTGGGATATTTAAGGTGGACACAAGTTGAGGTCCTTGTAAGCAGTGCAGCCCTAAATTTTGGGATGGCTCTGTCTTATTGATTTCCAGTTTTCCCAAGGTATATTCCCTAGACTGGAAGTGCCCTTGGCTCTGTAGCTCTGTTCTTTACTTGTTTTAGGGAACACAATGTACTCCTCCAGAGAGGCAGTTGGCAATTTACATCCCGCCCATCAGCATAGCAAGGCTCCCTGTTCTCCAGGGCCTGTGTTGCCTTTCTGGTTTTTACACATTTTGTGGATGTCCCTTTTGACCGGTGGGAAGTGATACTTCTTTGTAGTGCAGATTTGCATTGCCCACTTGCTTGCTTGGCCAAAAAGGGCGTATGCGTTTTCTCCTGGATATATTCAGGAGGAAATGCATACGCCCTTTTTGGCCAAGTGCATCATTGTCGAGTTGGGCCCCTCTTCCTGTGCTTTAAAGGCGATTCCAACGTACCTGTTCAAATCTGTTTCCTGCTATTCTGCCTCGCTTTCAAGTCCGCCTCGCTGCCTTCCCTCAACAGATTTTTGGACAATAGTTGTCCTTTATTACTCGGCCAGTTTGTGAATTGCTGTGCCCCTGAGCTCCATTTTTTAACTCGTTTTTGGTGAGCTGACCGCAAGTCCAAAATTTTGGTTCAGGACCTATACTGGTTCCCGGTGGGTGGCTGAGACTTTGGTTAATTCTTCTTCCTGCCGGGAAATTACAGTGATATGTGCCCGTCCAAATGCCTAACAGCTACTCTCTCATTGGTTCTCCCTCTTCCCTTTCATCCTCTGCCAAATTGGCAACCTGTGCAAACCAGGAGGTTAAAGGGACTGTCTCTCCAAGTTGGGAGGTTGATAGTAAAGCAGATGGAAAGTCAAACCGGAGCCCCAGGAGAGGGACTATTCGTTGAGTTTTAGAAACCTTTCGTATTCACAGTGTGTCCGTTCTCTAGGTTTCCCATACATGTTATAACTGTAGTAATATTCCCTTCAACCAGGAGAGTTGGGACCCATGGAATGGGTGCCATGAATTATTGCTTTAAAGGGTCTGCATTTGCTCACCCAATCATACCAATCTTCTCAGTCCCAAGTGTCCAGCCTTATGCCATATCGAGCTGTCGTTGTAGATAAGGTCATTCCAGGTTTCATCAGAGACCCTGAAGGAATTGTAAAGAATTTCCCAGTTTTTTGTTTTGTTTTTGAAATTCCTTTTTATAGTGGGTTTGAGCTGATTCTCGCTGCCATGTTTATGCCAGTCTAGACACACTTGATTCCCTTACGGAGACATATCAATACATAGGTTTTAAGATTCTTACTAGTCAGATATATTCCTCTGCGGGAAATATGGTGTTTTGAGTCCCTTTCACTGAGGAAGGTGTAGGTCTTGTCTATTCCATAGTTGGTTTTTGGAACGGTACCTGTGCTTATATCAAACTCTGGTTTTATGCATCACCCCACCTCTCCTTCCCCCTTAAGCAGGCATAAGAGTGTTTTCTAAATGTGAGACACTGTTCTCTTTCCTAACTCAGTTCAAGTGTAGCCATGTTTACAGGATCTTCATAAGTGATATCTTATGATAAGTTTCTTTTTCTGTGTGACATATTACACTTAGAATCATCGTACCTGAATCCACCCATTTTGCTGCTACTGGTCTTATGACATTGATTTCATGGCTGAGGGATATTCCATCGTACGTAATTACCACAATTTTTTGAACCATTTTTATATTTCCTGGGATATTTAAGGTGTACCCAAGTTGAGGTCCTTGTAAGCAGTGCAGCCCTAAATTTTGGGGTGGCTCTGTCTTATTGATTTTTAGTTTTCCCAAGGTATATTCCCTAGACTGGAAGTGCCCTTGGCTCTGTAGCTCTGTTGTTTACTTGTTATAGGGAACACAATGCACTCCTCCAGAGAGGCAGTTGGCAATTTACATCCCGCCCATCAGCATAACAAGGCTCCCTGTTCTCCAGGGCCTGTCTTGCCTTTCTGGTTTTTACACATTTTGTGGATGTCCCTTTTGACCGGTGGGAAGTAATACTTCTTTGTAGTGCGGATTTGCATTGCCCGCTTGCTTGCTTGGCCAAAAAGGGCGTATGCGTTTTCTCCTGAATATATTCAGGAGAAAACGCATACGCCCTTTTTGGCCAAGTGCATCATTGTCGAAGTTGTGCCACTCTTCCTGTGCTTTAAAGGCGATTCCAACGTACCTCTTGAAATCTGTTTCCTGCTATTCTGCCTCGCTTTCAAGTCCGCCTCGTTGCCTTCCCTCAACAGATTTTTGGACGATAGTTGTCCTTTATTACTCGGCCAGTTTGTGAATTGCTGTGCCCCTGAGCTCCATTTTTCAACTCGTTTTTGGTGAGCTGACCGCAAGTTCAAAATTTTGGTTCAGGACCTATACTGCTTCCCGGTGGGGGGATGAGACTTTGGTTAATTCTTCTTCCTGCGGGAAATTACAGTGATATGTGCCCGTCCAAATGTCTAACAGCTACTCTCTCATTAGTTGTCCCTCTTCCCTTTCATCCTCTGCCAAATTGGCAACCTGTGCGAACCAGGAGGTTAAAGGGGCTGTCTCTCCAAGTTGGGAGGTTGATAGTAAAGCAGATGGAATGTCAAACCGGAGCACCAGGAGAGGGACTCTTCGTTGAGTTTTAGAAACATTTCGTATTCACAGTGTGTTCGTTCTCTAGGTTTCCCGTACATGTTATAACTGTAGTAATATTCCCGTCAACCTAGAGAGTTGGGACCTATGGAATGGGTGCAATGCATTATTGCTTTAAAGGGTCTGCATTTGTTCACCCAATCTCACCAATCCTCTCAGTCCCAAGTGTCCAGCCTTATGCCACATCCAGCTGTCGTTGTAGATAGGGTCATTCCAGGTTTCATCAGAGACTCTGAAGGAATTGTAAAGAATTTCCCAGTTTTTTTGTTTTGTTTTTGAAATTCCTTTTTATAGTGGGTTTGAGCTGATTCTCGCTGCCATGTTTATGCCAGTCTAGACACACTTGATTCCCTTACGGAGACATATCAATACATAGGTTTTAAGATTCTTACTAGTCAGATATATTCCTCTGCGGGAAATATGGGGTTTTGAGTCCCTTTCACTGAGGAAGGTGTAGGTCTTGTCTATTCCATAGTTGGTTTTTGGAACGGTACCTGTGCTTATATCAAACTCTGGTTTTATGCATCACCCCACCTCTCCTTCCCCCTTAAGCAGGCATAAGAGTGTTTTCTAAATGTGAGACACTGTTCTCTTTCCTAACTCAGTTCAAGTGTAGCCATGTGTACAGGATCTTCATAAGTGATATCTTATGATAAGTTTCTTTTTCTCTGTGACTTATTTCACTTAGAATCATCGTACCTGAATCCACCCATTTTGCTGCTACTGGTCTTATGACATTGATTTCATGGCTGAGGGATATTCCATCGTACGTAAGTACCACAATTTTTTGATCCATTTTTATATTTCCTGGGATATTTAAGGTGTACCCAAGTTGAGGTCCTTGTAAGCAGTGCAGCCCTATATATTGTGGTGGCTCTGTCTCATTGATTTTCAGTTTTCCCAAGGTATATTCCCTAGACTGGAAGTGCCCTTGGCTCTGCAGCTCTGTTCTTTACTTGTTTTAGGGAACACAATGTACTCCTCTAGAGAGGCAGTTGGCAATTTACATCCCGCCCATCAGCATAACAAGGCTCCCTGTTCTCCAGGGCCTGTCTTGCCTTTCTGGTTTTTACACATTTTGTGGATGTCCCTTTTGACCGGTGGGAAGTGATACTTCTTTGTATTGCAGATTTGCATTGCCTGCTTGCTTGCTTGGCCAAAAAGGGTGTATGCGTTTTCTCCTGAATATATTCAGGAGAAAACGCATACGCCCATTTCGGCCAAGTGCATCATTGTCGAAGTTGTGCCCCTCTTCCTGTGCTTTAAAGGCGATTCCAACGTACTTCTTGAAATCTGTTTCCTGCTATTCTGGCGCGCTTTCAAGTCCGCCTCGTTGCCTTCCCTCAACAGATTTTTGGATGATAGTTGTCCTTTATTACTCAGCCAGTTTGTGAATTGCTATGCCCCTGAGCACCATTTTTCAACTCGTTTTTGGTGAGCTGACCGCAAGTCCAAAATTTTGGTTCAGGACTTATACTGGTTCCCTGTGGGTCGCTGAGACTTTGGTTAATTCTTCTTCCTGCCGGGAAATTACAGTGATATGTGCCCGTCCAAATGCCTAACAGGTACTCTCTCATTGGTTCTCCCTATTCCCTTTCATCCTCTGCCAAATTGGCAACCTGTGCGAACCAGGAGTTTAAAGGGGCTGTCTCTCCAAGTTGGGAGGTTGATAGTAAAGCTGATGGAAAGTCAAACCGGAGCACCAGGAGAGGGACTATTCATTGAGTTTTAGAAACCTTTCGTATTCACAGAGTGTCCGTTCTCTAGGTTTCCCGTACATGTTATATCTGTAGTAATATTCCCTTCAACCTGGAGAGTTGGGACCCATGGAATGTGTGCCATGCATTATTGCTTTAAAGGGTGTGCATTTGCTCACCCAATCTCTCCAATCCTCTGTCCCAAGTGGCCAGCCTTATGCCACATCCAGCTGTTGTTGTAGATAGGATCATTCCAGGTTTCATCAGAGACCCTGAAGGAATTGTAAAGAATTTCCCAGTTTTTTGGTTTTGTTTTTGAAATTCCTTTTTATAGTGGGTTTGAGCTGATTCTCGCTGCCATGTTTATGCCAGTCTAGACACACTTGATTCCCTTACGGAGACATATCAATACATAGGTTTTAAGATTCTTACTAGTCAGATATATTCCTCTGCGGGAAATATGGGGTTTTGAGTCCCTTTCACTGAGGAAGGTGTAGGTCTTGTCTATTCCATAGTTGGTTTTTGGAACGGTACCTGTGCTTATATCAAACTCTGGTTTTATGCATCACCCCACCTCTCCTTCCCCCTTAAGTAGGCATAAGAGCGTTTTCTAAATGTGAGACACTGTTCTCTTTCCTAACTCAGTTCAAGTGTAGCCATGTTTACAGGATCTTCATAAGTGATATCTTATGATAAGTTTCTTTTTCTCTGTGACTTATTTCACTTAGAATCATCGTACCTGAATACACCCATTTTGCTGCTACTGGTCTTATGACATTGATTTCATGGCTGAGGGATATTCCATCGTACGTAAGTACCACAATTTTTTGAACCATTTTTATATTTCCTGCGATATTTAAGGTGGACCCAAGTTGAGGTCCTTGTAAGCAGTGCAGCCCTAAATTTTGGGGTGGCTGTGTCTTTTTGATTTTCAGTTTTCCCAAGGTATATTCCCAAGACTGGAAGTGCCCTTGGCTCTGTAGCTCTGTTGTTTAATTGTTTTAGGGAACACAATGCACTCCTCCAGAGAGGCAGTTGGCAATTTACATCCCGCCCATCAGCATAACAAGGGTCCCTGTTCTCCAGGGCCTGTCTTGCCTTTCTGGTTTTTACACATTTTGTGGATGTCCCTTTTGACCGGTGGGAAGTGATACTTCTTTGTAGTGCAGATTTGCATTGCCCGCTTGCTTGCTTGGCCAAAAAGAGCGTATGCGTTTTCTCCTGAATATATTCAGGAGAAAACGCATACGCCCTTTTTGGCCAAGTGCATCATTGTCGAAGTTGTGCCCCTCTTCCTGTGCTTTAAAGGCGATTCCAACGTACCTCTTGAAATCTGTTTCCTGCTATTCTGCCTCGCTTTCAAGTCCGCCTCGTTGCCTTCCCTCAACAGATTTTTGGACGATAGTTGTCCCTTATTACTCGGCCAGTTTGTGAATTGCTGTGCCACTGAGCTCCAGTTTTCAACTCGTTTTTGGTGAGCTGACCGCAAGTCCAAAATTTTGGTTCAGGACCTATACTGGTTCCCGGTGGGTGGCTGAGACTTTGGTTAATTATTCTTCCTGCCGTGAAATTACAGTGATATGTGCCCGTCCAAACGCCTAACAGCTACTCTCTCATTGGTTCTCCCTCTTCCCTTTCATCCTCTGCCAAATTGGAAACATGTGCGAACCAGGAGGTTAAAGGGTCTGTCTCTCCAAGTTGGGAGGTTGATAGTAAAGCAGATGGAAAGTCAAACCGGAGCACCAGGAGCGAGACTATTTGTTGAGTTTTAGAAACCTTTCGTATTCACAGTGTGTCCATTCTCTAGGTTTCCCGTATATGTTATAACTGTAGTAATATTCCCTTCAACCTGGAGAGTTGGGACCCATGGAATGGGTGCCATGCATTATTGCTTTAAAGGGTCTGCATTTGCTCACCCAATCTCACCAATCCTCTAAGTCTCAAGTGTCCAGCCTTATGCCACATCCAGCTGTCGTTGTAGA
The DNA here is from genome assembly GCF_949752795.1 of Hyperoodon ampullatus. Taxonomy (NCBI): domain Eukaryota; kingdom Metazoa; phylum Chordata; class Mammalia; order Artiodactyla; family Ziphiidae; genus Hyperoodon; species Hyperoodon ampullatus. Next base: position 107,869 of record NW_027640655.1, on the reverse strand, counting down.
TAGGGTCATTCCAGGTTTCATCAGAGACCCTGAAGGAATTGTAAAGAATTTCCCAGTTTTTTTGTTTTGTTTTTGAAATTCCTTTTTATAGTGGGTTTGAGCTGATTCTCGCTGCCATGTTTATGCCAGTCTAGACACACTTGATTCCCTTACGGAGACATATCAATACATAGGTTTTAAGATTCTTACTAGTCAGATATATTCCTCTGCAGGAAATATGGGGTTTTGAGTCCCTTTCACTGAGGAAGGTGTAGGTCTTGTCTATTCCATAGTTGGTTTTTGGAACGGTACCTATGCTTATATCAAACTCTGGTTTTATGCATCACCCCACCTCTCCTTCCCCCTTAAGCAGGCATAAGAGTGTTTTCTAAATGTGAGACACTGTTCTCTTTCCTAACTCAGTTCAAGTGTAGCCATGTTTACAGGATCTTCATAAGTGATATCTTATGATAAGTTTCTTTTTCTGTGTGACTTATTTCACTTAGAATCATCGTACCTGAATCCACCCATTTTGCTGCTACTGGTCTTATGACATTGATTTCATGGCTGAGGGATATTCCATCGTACGTAAGTACCACAATTTTTTGAACCATTTTTATATTTCCTGGGATATTTAAGGTGTACCCAAGTTGGGGTCCTTGTAAGCAGTGCAGCCCTAAATTTTGGGGTGGCTCTGTTTTATTGATTTTCAGTTTTCCCAAGGTATATTCCCTAGACTGGAAGTGCCCTTGGCTCTGTAGCTTTGTTCTTTACTTGTTTTAGGGAACACAGTGTACTCCTCCAGAGAGGCAGTTGGCAATTTACATCCCGCCCATCAGCATATCAAGGCTCCCTGTTCTCCAGGGCCTGTCTTGCCTTTCTGGTTTTTACATGTTTTGTGGAGGTTCGTTTTGACCGGTGGGAAGTGATACTTCTTTGTAGTGCCGATTTGCATTGCCCGCTTGCTTGCTTGGCCAAAAAGGGCGTATGCGTTTTCTCCTGAATATATTCAGGAGAGAACGCATATGACCTTTTTGGCCAAGTGCATCATTGTCGAAGTTGTGCCCCTCTTCCTGTGCTTTAAAGGCGATTCCAGCGTACCTGTTGAAATCTGTTTCCTGCTATTCTGCCTCGCTTTCAAGTCCGCCTCGTTGCCTTCCCTCAACAGATTTTTGGACGATAGTTTGCCTTTATTACTCCGCCAGTTTGTGAATTGCTGTGCCCCTGAGCTCCATTTTTCAACTCGTTTTTTGTGAGCTGACCGCAAGTCCAAAATTTTGGTTCAGGACCTATACTGGTTCCCGGTGGGTGGCTGAGACTTTGGTTAATTCTTCTTCCTGCCGGGAAATTAGAGTGATATGTGCCCGTCCAAATGCCTAACAGCTACTCTCTCATTGGTTCTCCCTCTTCCCTTTCATCCTCTGCTAAATTGGCAACCTGTGCGAACCAGGAGTTAAAGGGGCTGTCTCTCCAAGTTGGGAGGTTGATAGTAAAGCAGATGGAAAGTCAAACCGGGGCACCAGGAGAGGGACTATTCGTTGAGTTTTAGAAACCTTTCGTATTCACAGTGTGTCCGTTCTCTAGGTTTCCCGTACATGTTATTGCTGTAGTAATATTCCCTTCAGCCTGGAGAGTTGGGACCCATGGAATGGGTGCCATGCATTATTGCTTTAAAGGGTCTGCATTTGCTTACCCAATCTCACCAATCGTCTCAGTCCCAAGTGTCCAGCCTTATGCCACATCCAGCTGTCGTTGTAGATTGGGTCATTTCAGGTTTCATCAGAGACCCTGAAGGAATTGTAAAGAATTTCCCAGTTTTTTTGTTTTGTTTTTGAAATTCCTTTTTATAGTGGGTTTGAGCTGATTCTCGCTGCCATGTTTATGCCAGTCTAGAGACACTTGATTCCCTTACGGAGACATATCAATACATAGGTTTTAAGATTCTTACTAGTCAGATATATTCCTCGGCGGGAAATATGGGGTTTTGAGTCCCTTTCACTGAGGAAGGTGTAGGTCTTTTCTATTCCATAGTTGGTTTTTGGAATGGTACCTGTGCTTATATCAAACTCTGGTTTTATGCATCACCCCACCTCTCCTTCCCCCTTAAGCAGGCAAAAGAGTATTTTCTAAATGTGAGACACTGTTCTCTTTCCTAACTCAGTTCAAGTGTAGCCATGTTTACAGGATCTTCATAAGTGATATCTTATGATAAGTTTCTTTTTCTCTGTGACTTATTTCACTTAGAATCATTGTACCTGAATCCACCCATTTTGCTGCTACTGGTCTTATGACATTGATTTCATGGCTGAGGGATATTCCATCGTACGTAAGTACCACAATTTTTTGAACCATTTTTATATTTCCTAGGATATTTAAGGTGTACCCAAGTTGAGGTCCTTGTAAGCAGTGCAGCCCTAAATTTTGGGGTGGCTCTGTCTTATTGATTTTCAGTTTTCCAAAGGTATATTCCCTAGACTGGAAGTGCCCTTCTGCTCTGTAGCTCTGTTCTTTACTTGTTTTAGGGAACACAATGCACTGCTCCAGAGAGGCAGTTGGCAATTTACATGCCGCCCATCAGCATAACAAGGCTCCCTGTTCTCTAGGACCTGTCTTGCCTTTCTGGTTTTTACACATTTTGTGGGTGTCCCTTTTGATCGGTGGGAAGTGATACTTCTTTGTAGTGCAGATTTGCATTGCCCGCTTTCTTTCTTGGCCAAAAAGCGCGTATGCGTTTTCTCCTGAATATATTCAGGAGAAAACGCATACGCCCTTTTTGGCCAAGTGCATCATTGTCGAAGATGTGCCCCTCTTCCTGTGCTTTAAAGGCGATTGCAACGTACCTCTTGAAATCTGTTTCCTGCTATTCTGCCTCGCTTTCAAGTCCGCCTCGTTGCCTTCCCTCAACAGATTTTTGGACGACAGTTGTCCTTTATTACTCGGCCAGTTTGTGAATTGCTGTGCCCCTGAGCTCCATTTTTCAACTCGTTTTTGGTGAGGTGACCGCAATTCCAAAATTTTGGTTCAGGACCTATGCTGGTTCCCGGTGGGGGGCTGAGACTTTGGTTAATTCTTCTTGCTGCCGGGGAATTACAGTGATATGTGCCCGTTCAAATGCGTAACAGCTACTCTCTCATTGGACCTCCCTCTTCCCTTTCATCCTCTGCCAAATTGGCAACCTGTGCGAACCAGGAGGTTAAAGGGGCTGTCTCTCCAAGTTGGGAGGATGATAGTAAAGCAGGTGTAAAGTCAAAACGGAGCACCAGGAGAGGGACTATTCGTTGAGTTTTAGAAACCTTTCGTATTCACAGTGTGTCCGTTCTCTAGGTTTCCCGTACATGTTATAGCTGTAGTAATATTCCCTTCAACCTGGAGAGTTGGGACTCATGGAATGGGTGCCAAGCATTTGTGCTTTAAAGCGTCTGCATTTGCTCACCCAATCTCACCAATCCTCTCAGTCCCAAGTGTCCCTCCTTATGCCACATCCAGCTGTCGTTGTAGATAGGGTCATTCCAGGTTTCATCAGAGACCCTGAAGGAATTGTAAAGAATTTCCCAGTTTTTTTTTTTGTTTTTGAAATTCCTTTTTATAGTGGGTTTGAGCTGATTCTCGCTGCCATGTATATGCCAGTCTAGATACACTTGATTCCCTTATGGAGACATATAAATACATAGGTTTTAAGATTCTTACTAGTCAGATATATTCCTCTGCGGGAAATATGGTGTTTTGAGTCCCTTTCACTGAGGAAGGTGTAGGTCTTGTCTATTCCATAGTTGGTTTCTGGAACGGTACGTGTGCTTATATCAAACTCTGGTTGTATGCATCACCCCACCTCTCCTTCCCCCTTAAGCAGGCATAAGAGTGTTTTCTAAATGAGAGACACTGTTCTCGTTCCTAACTCAGTTCAATTGTAGCCATGTTTACAGGATCTTCATAAGTGATATCTTATGATAAGTTTCTTTTTCTGTGTGACTTATTTCACTTAGAAGCACCGAACCTGAATCCACCCATTTTGCTGCTACTGGTCTTATGACATTGATTTCATGGCTGAGGGATATTCCATCGTATGTAATTACCACAATATTTTGAACCATTTTTATATTTCCTGGGATATTTAAGGTGTACCCAAGTTGAGGTCCTTGTAAGCAGTGGAGCTCTAAATTTTGGGGTGGCTCTGTATTATTGATTTTCAGTTTTCCCAAGGTATATTCCCTAGACTGGAAGTGCCCTTGGCTCTGTAGCTCTGTTCTTTACTTGTTTTAGGGACCACAATGCACTCCTCCAGAGAGGCAGTTGGCAATTTACATCCCGCCCATCAGCATAACAAGGCTCCCTGTTCTCCAGGGCCTGTCTTGCCTTTCTGGTTTTTACACATTGTGTGGATGTCCCTTTTGACCGGTGGGAAGTGATACTTCTTTGTAGTGCCGATTTGCATTGCCCGCTTGCTTGCTTGGCCAAAAAGGGCGTATGCATTTTCTCCTGAATATATTCAGGAGAGAACGCATATGACCTTTTTGTCCAAGTGCATCATTGTCGAAGTTGTGCCCCTCTTCCTGTGCTTTAAAGGCGATTCCAGCGTACCTCTTGAAATCTGTTTACTGCTATTCTGCCTCGCTTTCAAGTCCGCCTCGTTGCCTTCCCTCAACAGATTTTTGGACGATAGTTGCCCTTTATTTCTCGGCCAGTTTGTGAATTGCTGTGCCCCTGAGCTCCTTTTTTCAACTCGTTTTTGGTGAGCTGACCGCAAGTCCAAAATTTTGGTTCAGGACCTATACTGGTTCCCGGTGGGTGGCTGAGACTTTGGTTAATTCTTCTTCCTGCCGGGAAATTACAGTGATATGTGCCCGTCCAAATGCCTAACAGCTACTCTCTCATTGGTTCTCCCTCTTCCCTTTCATCCTCTGCCAAATTGGCAACCTGTGCGAACCAAGAGGTTAAAAGGGCTGTCTCTCCAAGTTGGGAGGTTGATAGTAAAGCAGACGGAAAGTCAAACCGGAGCACCAGGAGAGGGACTATGCGTTGAGTTTTAGAAACCTTTCGTATTCACAGTGTGTCCGTTCTCTAGGTTTCCCGTACATGTTATAACTGTAGTAATATTCCCTTCAACCTGGAGAGTTGGGACTCATGAAATGGGTGCCAAGCATTTGTGCTTTAAAGGGTCTGCATTTGCTCACCCAATCTCAGCAATCGTCTCAGTCCCAAGTGTCCCTCCTTATGCCACATCCAGCTGTCGTTGTAGATAGGGTCATTCCAGGTTTCATCAGAGACCCTGAAGGAATTGTAAAGAATTTCCCAGTTTTTTTGTTTTGTTTTTGAAATTCCTTTTTATAGTGGGCTTGAGCTGATTCTCGCTGCCATGTTTATGGCAGTGTAGACACACTTGATTCCCTTACGGAGACATATCAATACATAGGTTTTAAGATTCTTACTAGTCAGATATATTCCTCTGCGGGAAATATGGTGTTTTGAGTCCCTTTCACTGAGGAATGTGTAGGTCTTGTCTATTCCATAGTTGGTTTTTGGAACGGTACCTGTGCTTATATCAAACACTGGTTTTATGCATCACGCCACCTCTCCTTCCCCCTTAAGCAGGCATAAGTGTGTTTTCTAAATATGAGACACTGTTCTCTTTCCTAACTCAGTTCAAGTGTAGCCATGTTTATAGGATTTTCATAAGTGATATCTTATGATAAGTTTGTTTTTCTGTGTGACTTATTTCACTTAGAATCATCGTACCTGAATCCACCCATTTTGCTGCTACTGGTCTTATGACATTGATTTCATGGCTGAGGGATATTCCATCGTACGTAAGTACCACAATTTTTTGAACCATTGTTATATTTCCTGGGATACTTAAGGTGTATCCAAGTTGAGGTCCTTGTAAGCAGTGCAGACCTAAATTTTGGGATGGCTGTGTCTTATTGATTTTCAGTTTTTCCAAGGTATATTCCCTAGACTGGAAGTGCCCTTGGCTCTGTAGCTCTGTTCTTTACTTGTTTTAGGGAGCACAATGCACTCCTCCAGAGAGGCAGTTGGCAATTTACATCCCGCCCATCAGCATAACAAGGCTCCCTGTTCTCCAGGGCCTGTCTTGCCTTTCTGGTTTTTACACATTTTGTGGATGTCCCTTTTGACCGGTGGGAAGTGATACTTCTTTGTAGTGCAGATTTGCATTGCCCGCTTGCTTGCTTGGCCAAAAAGGGCGTATGCATTTTCTCCTGAATATATTCAGGAGAAAACGCATATACCCTTTTTGGCCAAGTGCATCATTGTCGAAGTTGTGCCCCTCTTCCTGTGCTTTAAAGGCGATTCCAACGTACCTCTTGAAATCTGTTTCCTGCTATTCTGCCTCGCTTTCAAGTCCGCCTCGTTCCCTTCCCTCAACAGATTTTTGGACGATAGTTGTCCTTTATTTCTCGGCCAGTTTGTGAATTGCTGTGACCCTGAGCTCCTTTTTTCAACTCGTTTTTGGTGAGCTGACCGCAAGTACAAAATTTTGGTTCAGGACCTATACTGGTTCCCGGTGGGTGGCTGAGACTTTGGTTAATTCTTCTTCCTGCCGGGAAATTACAGTGATATGTGCCCGTCCAAATGCCTAATAGCTACTGTCTCATTGGTTCTCCGTTTTCCGTTTCATCCTCTGCCAAATTGGCATCCTGTGTGAACCAGTAGGTTAAAGGGGCTGTCTCTCCAAGTTGGGAGGTTGATAGTAAAGCAGATGGAAAGTCAAACCGGAGCACCAGGAGAGGGACTATTCGTTGAGTTTTAGAAACCTTTCGTATTCACAGTGTGTCCGTTCTCTTGGTTTCCCGTACATGTTATAACTGTAGTAATATTCCCTTCAACCTGGAGAGTTGGGACCCATGGAATGGGTGCCATGCATTATTGCTTTAAAGGGTCTGCATTTGCTCACCCAATCACACCAATTCTCTCAGTCCCAAGTGTCCCTCCTTATGCCACATCCATCTGTCGTTGTAGATAGGGTCATTCCAGCTTTCATCAGAGACCCTGAAGGAATTGTAAAGAATTTCCCAGTTTTTTTGTTTTGTTTTTGAAATTCCTTTTTATAGTGGGTTTCAGCTGATTCTCGCTGCCATGTTTATGCCAGTCTAGACACACTTGATTCCCTTACGGAGACATATCAATACATAGGTTTTAAGATTCTTACTAGTCAGATATATTCCTCTGCGGGAAATATGGTGTTTTGAGTCCCTTTCACTGAGGAAGGTGTAGGTCGTGTCTATTCCATAGTTGGTTTTTGGAACGGTACGTGTGCTTATATCAAACTCTGGTTGTATGCATCACCCCACCTCTCCTTCCCCCTTAAACAGGCATAAGAGTGTTTTCTAAAGGAGAGACACTGTTCTCTTTCCTAACTCAGTTCAATTGTAGCCATGTTTACAGGATCTTCATAAGTGATATCTTATGATAAGTTCCTTTTTCTGTGTGACTTATTTCACTTAGAAGCACCGAACCTGAATCCACCCATTTTGCTGCTACTGGTCTTATGACATTGATTTCATGGCTGAGGGATATTCCATCGTACGTAAGTACCACAATTTTTTGAACCATTTTTATATTTCCTGGGATATTTAAGGTGTACCCAAGTTGAGGTCCTTGTAAGCAGTGGAGCCCTAAATTTTGGGGTGGCTCTGTATTATTGATTTTCAGTTTTCCCAATGTATATTCCCTAGACTGGAAGTGCCCTTGGCTCTGTAACTCTGTTCTTTACTTGTTTTAGGGAACACAATGCACTCCTCCAGAGAGGCAGTTGGCAATTTACATCCTGCCCATCAGCATAACAAGGCTCCCTGTTCTCCAGGGCCTGTCTTGCCTTTCTGGTTTTTACACATTTTGTGGATGTCCCTTTTGACCGGTGGGAAGTGATACTTCTTTGTAGTGCAGATTTGCATTGCCCGCTTGCTTGCTTGGCCAAAAAGGGCGTATGCGTTTTCTCCTGAATATATTCAGGAGAAAACGCATACACCCTTTTTGGCCAAGGGCATCATTGTCGAAGTTGTGCCCCTCTTCCTGTGCTTTAAAGGCGATTCCAACGTACCTCTTGAAATCTGTTTCCTGCTATTCTGCCTCGCTTTCAAGTCCTCCTCGTTGCCTTTCCTCAACAGATTTTTGGACGATACGTGTCCTTTATTACTCGGCCCGTTTGTGAATTGCTGTGCCCCTGAGCTCCATTTTTCAACTCGTATTTGGTGAGCTGACCGCAAGTCCAAAATTTTGGTTCAGGACCTATACTCGTTCCCGGTGGGTGGCTGAGACTTTGGTTAATTCTTCTTCCTGCCGGGAAATTACAGTGATATGTGCCCGTCCAAATGCCTAACAGCTACTCTCTCATTGGTTCTCCCTCTTCCCTTTCATCCTCTGCCAAATTGGCAACCTGTGAGAACCAGGAAGTTAAAGGGGCTGTCTCTCCATGTTGGGAGGTTGATAGTAAAGCAGATGGAAAGTCAAACCGGAGCACCAGGAGAGGGACTATTCGTTGAGTTTTAGAAACCTTTCGTATTCACAGTGTGTCCGTTCTCCAGGTTTCCCGTACATGTTATAGCTGTAGTAATATTCCCTTCAACCTGGAGAGTTGGGACCCATGGAATGGGTGCCAGGCATTTGTGCTTTAAAGGGTCTGCATTTGCTCACCCAATCTCACCAATCGTCTCAGTCCCAAGTGTCCCTCCTTATGCCACATCCATCTGTCGTTGTAGATAGGGTCATTCCAGGTTTCATCAGAGACCCTGAAGGAATTGTAAAGAATTTCCCAGTATTTTTGTTTTGTTTTTGAAATTCCTTTTTATTGTGGGCTTGAGCTGATTCCCGCTGCCATGTTTATGGCAGTCTAGACACACTTGATTCCCTTACGGAGACATATCAATACATAGGTTTTAAGATTCTTACTAGTCAGATATATTCCTCTGCGGGAAATATGGTGTTTTGAGTCCCTTTCACTGAGGAAGGTGCAGGTCTTGTCTATTCCATAGTTGGTTTTTGGAACGGTACCTGTGCTTATATCAAACTCTGGTTTTATGCATCACGCCACCTCTCCTTCCCCCTTAAGCAGGCATAAGAGTGTTTTCTAAATATGAGACACTGTTCTCTTTCCTAACTCAGTTCAAGTGTAGCCATGTTTATAGGATCTTCATAAGTGATATCTTATGATAAGTTTCTTTTTCTGTGTGACTTATTTCACTTAGAATCATCGTACCTGAATCCACCCATTTTGCTGCTACTGGTCTTATGACATTGATTTCATGGCTGAGGAATATTCCATCGTACATAAGTACCACAATTTTTTGAACCATTTTTATATTTCCTGGGATACTTAAGGTGTATCCAAGTTGAGGTCCTTGTAAGCAGTGCAGCCCTAAATTTTGGGGTGGCTCTGTCTTATTGATTTTCAGTTTTCCCAAGGTATATTCCCTAGACTGGAATTGCCCTTGGCTCTGTAGCTCTGTTCTTTACTTGTTTTAGGGAACACAATGCACTCCTCCAGAGAGGCAGTTGGCAATTTACATCCCGCCCATCAGCATAACAAGGCTCCCTGTTCTCCAGGGCCTGTCTTGCCTTTCTGGATTTTACACATTTTGCGGATGTCCCTTTTGACCGGTGGGAAGTGATACTTCTTTGTAGTGCAGATTTGCATTGACCGCTTGCTTGCTTGGCCAAAAAGGGCGTATGCGTTTTCTCCTGAATATATTCAGGAGAAAACGCATACGCCCTTTTTGGCCAAGTGCATCATTGTCGAAGTTGTGCCCCTCTTCCTGTGCTTTAAAGGCGATTCCAACATACCTCTTGAAATCTGTTTCCTGCTATTCTGCCTCGCATTCAAGTCCACCTCGTTGCCTTCCCTCAACAGATTTTTGGACGATAGTTGTCCTTTATTTCTCGGCCAGTTTGTGAATTGCTGTGCCCCTGAGCTCCTTTTTTCAAGTCGTTATTGGTGAGCTGACCGCAAGTCCAAAATTTTGTTTCAGGACCTATAATGGTTCCCGGTGGGTGGCTGAGACTTTGGTTAATTCTTCTTCCTGCCAGGAAATTACAGTGATATGGGCCCGTCCAACTGCCTAACAGCTACTCTCTCATTGTTTCTCCCTCTTCCCTTTCATCCTCTGCCAAATTGGCAACCTATGCGAACCAGGAGGTTAAAGGGGCTGTCTCTCCAAGTTGGGAGGTTGATAGTAAAGCAGATGGAAAGTCAAACCGGAGCACCAGGATAGGGACTATTCGTTGAGATTTAGAAACCTTTCGTATTCACAGTGTGTCCGTTCTCTAGGTTTCCCGTACATGTTATAGCTGTAGTAATATTCCCTTCAACCTGGAGAGTTGGGACTCATGGAATGGGTGCCAAGCATTTGTGCTTTAAAGGGTCTGCATTTGCTCACCCAATCTCACCAATCGTCTCAGTCCCAAGTGTCCCTCCTTATGCCACATCCAGCTGTCGTTGTAGATAGGGTCATTCCAGGTTTCATCAGAGACCCTGAAGGAATTGTAAAGAATTTCCCAGTTTTTTTGTTTTGTTTTTGAAATTCCTTTTTATAGTGGGTTTGAGCTGATTCCCGCTGCCATGTTAATGGCAGTGTAGACACACTTGATTCCCTTACGGAGACATATCAATACATATGTTTTAAGATTCTTACTAGTCAGATATATTCCTCTGCGGGAAATATGGTGTTTTGAGTCCCTTTCACTGAGGAAGGTGTAGGTCTTGTCTATTCCATAGTTGGTTTTTGGAACGGTACCTGTGCTTATATCAAACTCTGGTTTTATGCATCACGACACCTCTCCTTCCGCCTTAAGCAGGCATAAGAGTGTTTTCTAAATATGAGACACTGTTCTCTTTCCTAACTCAGTTCAAGTGTAGCCATGTTTATAGCATCTTCATAAGTGATATCTTATGATAAGTTTCTTTTTCTGTGTGACTTATTTCTCTTAGAATCACCGTACCTTAATCCACCCATTTTGCTGCTACTGGTCTTATGACATTGATTTCATGGCTGAGGGATATTCCATCGTACGTAAGTACCACAATTTTTTGAACCATTTTTATATTTCCTGGGATACTTAAGGTGTATCCAAGTTGAGGTCCTTGTAAGCAGTGCTGCCCTAAATTTTGGGGTGGCTGTGTCTTATTGATTTTCAGTTTTCCCAAGGTATATTCCCTAGACTGGAAGTGCCCTTGGCTCTGTAGCTCTGTTCGTTACTTGTTTTAGGGAACACAATGCACTCCTCCAGAGAGGCAGTTGGCAATTTACATCCCGCCCATCAGCATAACAAGGCTCCCTGTTCTCCAGGGCCTGTCTTGCCTTTCTGGTTTTTACACATTTTGTGGATGTCCCTTTTGACCGGTGGGAAGTGATACTTCTTTGTAGTGCAGATTTGCATTGCCCGCTTGCTTGCTTGGCCAAAAAGGGCGTATGCGTTTTCTCCTGAATATATTCAGGAGAAAACGCATACGCCCTTTATGGCCAAGGGCATCATTGTCGAAGTTGTGCCCCTCTTCCTGTGCTTTAAAGGTAATTCCAACGTACCTCTTGAAATCTGTTTCCTGCTATTCTGCCTCGCTTTCAAGTCTGCCTCATTGCCTTCCCTCAACAGATTTTTGGAAGATAGTTGTCCTTTATTACTCGGCCAGTTTGTGAATTGCTGTGCCCCTGAGCTCCATTTTTCAACTCGTTTTTGGTGAGCTGACCGCAAGTCTAAAATTTTGGTTCAGGACCTATACTGGTTCCCGGTGGGTGGCTGAGACTTTGGTTAATACTTCTTCCTGCCTGGAAATTACAGTGATATGTGCTTGTCCAAATGCATAACAGCTACTCTCTCATTGGTTCTCCCTCTTCCCTTTCATCCTCTGCCAAATTGGCAACCTGTGCGAACCAGGAGGTTAAAGGGGCTGTCTCTCCAAGTTGGGAGGTTGATAGTAAAGCAGATGTAAAGTCAAAGCGGAGCACCAGGAGAGGGACTATTCGTTGAGTTTTAGAAACCTTTCGTATTCACAGTGTGTCCGTTCTCTAGGTTTCCCGTACATGTTATAGCTGTAGTAATATTCCCTTCAACCTGGAGAGTTAGGACCCATGGAATGGGTGCCAGGCATTTGTGCTTTAAAGGGTCTGCATTTGCTCACCCAATGTCACCAATCGTCTCTGTCCAAAGTGTCCCTCCTTATGCCACATCCAGCTGTCGTTGAAGATAGGGTCATTCCAGGTTTCATCAGAGACCCTGAAGGAATTGTAAAGAATTTCCCAGTTTTTTTGTTTTGTTTTTGAAATTCCTTTTTATAGTGGGTTTGAGCTGATTCTCGCTGCCATGTTTATGCCAGTCTAGACACACTTGATTCCCTTACGGAGACATATCAATACATAGGTTTTAAGATTCTTACTAGTCAGATATATTCCTCTGCAGGAAATATGGGGTTTTGAGTCCCTTTCACTGAGGAAGGTGTAGGTCTTGTCTATTCCATAGTTGGTTTTTGGAACGGTACCTGTGCTTATATCAAACTCTGGTTTTATGCATCAGCCCACCTCTCCTTCCCCCTTAAGCAGGCATAAGAGTGTTTTCTAAATATGAGACACTGTTCTCTTTCCTAACTCAGTTCAAGTGTAGCCATGTTTATAGTGTCTTCATAAGTGATATCTTATGATAAGTTTCTTTTTCTGTGTGACTTATTTCACTTAGAATCATCGTACCTTAATCCAGCAATTTTGCTGCTACTGGTCTTATGACATTGATTTCATGGCTGAGGGATATTCCATCGTACGTAAGTACCACAATTTTTTGAACCATTTTTATATTTCCTGGGATATTTAAGGTGTACCCAAGTTGAGGTCCTTGTAAGCAGTGCAGCCCTAAATTTTGGGGTGGCTGTGTCTTATTGATTTTCAGTTTTTCCAAGGTATATTCCCTAGACTGGAAGTGCCCTTGGCTCTGTAACTCTGTTCTTTACTTGTTTTAGGGAACACAATGTACTCCTCCAGAGAGGCTGTTGGCAATTTACATGCCGCCCATCAGCATAACAAGGCTCCCAGTTCTCCAGGGCCTGTCTTGCCTTTCTGGTTATTACACATTTTGTGGATGTCCCTTTTGATCGGTGGGAAGTGATACTTCTTTGTAGTGCAGATTTGCATTGCCCGCTTGCTTGCTTGGCCAAAAAGGGCGTATTCGTTTTCTCCTGAATATATTCAGGAGAAAACGCATACGCCCTTTTTGACCAAGTGCATCATTGTCGAAGTTGTGCCCCTCTTCCTGTGCTTTAAAGGCGATTCCAACGTACCTCTTGAAATCTGTTTCCTGCTACTCTGCCTCGCTTTCAAGTCCGCCTCACTGCCTTCCCTCAACAGATTTTTGGACGATACTTGTCCTTTATTACTTGGCCAGTTTGTGAATTGCTGTGCCCCTGAGCTCCATTGTTCAACTCGTTTTTTGTGAGCTGACCGCAAGTCCAAAATTTTGGTTCAGGACCTATGCTGCTTCCCGGTGGGGGGCTGAGACTTTGGTTAATTATTCTTCCTGCCGGGAAATTACAGTGATATGTGCCCGTCCAAGTGCCTAACAGCTACTGTCTCATTGGTTCTCTCTCTTCCCTTTCATCCTCTGCCAAATGGGCAACCTGTGTGAACTGGGAGGTTAAAGGGGCTGTCTCTCGAAGTTGCGAGGTTGATATAAAGCAGATGGAAAGTCAAAACGGAGTACCAGGAGACGGACTATTCGTTGAGTTTTAGAAACCTTTCGTATTCACAGTGTGTCCGTTCTCTAGGTTTCCCGTACATGTTATAACTGTAGTAATATTCCCTTCAACCTGGAGAGTTGGGACCCATGGAATGGGTGCCATGCATCATTGCTTTAAAGGGTCTGCATTTGCTCACCCAATCTCACCAATCCTCTCAGTCCCAAGTGTCCAGCCTTATGCCACATCCAGCTGTCATTGTAGATAGGGTCATTCCAGGTTTCATCAGAGACCCTGAAGGAATTGTAAAGAATTTCCCAGTTTTTTTGTTTTGTTTTTGAAATTCCTTTTTATAGTGGGTTTGAGCTGATTCTCGCTGCCATGTTTATGCCAGTCTAGACACACTTGATTCCCTTACGGAGACATATCAATACATAGGTTTTAAGATTCTTACTAGTCAGATATATTCCTCTGCGGGAAATATGGGGTTTTGAGTCCCTTTCACTGAGGAAGGTGTAGGTCTTGTCTATTCCATAGTTGGTTTTTGGAACGGTACCTGTGCTTATATCAAAGTCTGGTTTTATGCATCACCCCACCTCTCCTTCCCCCTTAAGCAGGCATAAGTGTGTTTTCTAAATGTGCGACAGTGTTCTCTTTCCTAACTCAGTTCAAGTTTAGCCATGTTTACAGGATCTTCATAAGTGATATCTTATGATAAGTTTCTTTTTCTGTGTGACTTATTTCACTTAGAATCATCGTACCTGAATCCACCCATTTTGCTGCTACTGGTCTTATGACATTGATTTCATGGCTGAGGGATATTCCATCGTACGTAAGTACCACAATTTTTTGAACCATTTTTATATTTCCTGGGATATTTAAGGTGTACCCAAGTTGAGGTCCTTGTAAGCAGTGCAGCCCTAAATTTTGGGGTGGCTCTGTCTTACTGATTTTCAGTTTTCCCAAGGTATATTCCCTAGACTTGAAGTGCCCTTGGCTCTGTAGCTCTGTTCTTTACTTGTTTTAGGGAACACAATGCACTCCTCCAGAGAGGCAGTTGTCAATTTACATCCCGCCCATCAGCATAACAAGGCTCCCTGTTCTCCAGGGCCTGTCTTGCCTTTCTGGTTTTTACACATTTTGTGGATGTCCCTTTTGACCGGTGGGAAGTGATACTTCTTTGTAGTGCAGATTTGAATTGCCCGCTTGCTTGCTTGGCCAAAAAGGGCATATGCATTTTCTCCTGGATATATTCAGGAGAAAACGCATACGCCCTTTTTGGCCAAGTGCATCATTGTCGAAGTTGTGCCACTCTTCCTGTGCTTTAAAGGCGATTCCAACGTACCTCTTGAAATCTGTTTCCTGCTATTCTGCCTCACTTTCAAGTCCGCCTCGTTGCCTTCCCTCAACAGATTTTGGGACGATAGTTGTCCTTTATTTCTCGGCCAGTTTGTGAATTGCTGTGCCCCTGAGCTCCTTTTTTCAACTCGTTTTTGGTGAGCTGACCGCAAGGCCAAAATTTTGGTTCAGGACCTATACTGGTTCCCGGTGGGTGGCTGAGACTTTGGTTAATTCTTCTTCCTGCCGGGAAATTACAGTGATATGTGCTTGTCCAAATGCATAACAGCTACTCTCTCATTGGTTCTCCCTCTTCCCTTTCATCCTCTGCCAAATTGGCAACCTGTGCGAACCAGGAGGTTAAAGGGGCTGTCTCTCCAAGTTGGGAGGTTGATAGTAAAGCAGATGTAAAGTCAAAGCGGAGCACCAGGAGAGGGACTATTCGTTGAGTTTTAGAAACCTTTCGTATTCACAGTGTGTCCGTTCTCTAGGTTTCCCGTACATGTTATAGCTGTAGTAATATTCCCTTCAACCTGGAGAGTTAGGACCCATGGAATGGGTGCCAGGCATTTGTGCTTTAAAGGGTCTGCATTTGCTCACCCAATGTCACCAATCGTCTCAGTCCCAAGTGTCCCTCCTTATGCCACATCCAGCTGTCGTTGTAGATAGGGTCATTCCAGGTTTCATCAGAGACCCTGAAGGAATTGTAAAGAATTTCCCAGTTTTTTTGTTTTGTTTTTGAAATTCCTTTTTATAGTGGGTTTGAGCTGATTCTCGCTGCCATGTTTATGCCAGTCTAGACACACTTGATTCCCTTACGGAGACATATCAATACATAGGTTTTAAGATTCTTACTAGTCAGATATATTCCTCTGCAGGAAATATGGGGTTTTGAGTCCCTTTCACTGAGGAAGGCGTAGGTCTTGTCTATTCCATAGTTGGTTTTTGGAACGGTACCTGTGCTTATATCAAACTCTGGTTTTATGCATCAGCCCACCTCTCCTTCCCCCTTAAGCAGGCATAAGAGTGTTTTCTAAATATGAGACACTGTTCTCTTTCCTAACTCAGTTCAAGTGTAGCCATGTTTATAGTGTCTTCATAAGTGATATCTTATGATAAGTTTCTTTTTCTGTGTGACTTATTTCACTTAGAATCATCGTACCTTAATCCAGCAATTTTGCTGCTACTGGTCTTATGACATTGATTTCATGGCTGAGGGATATTCCATCGTACGTAAGTACCACAATTTTTTGAACCATTTTTATATTTCCTGGGATATTTAAGGTCTATCCAAGTTGAGGTCCTTGTAAGCAGTGCAGCCCTAAATTTTGGGGTGGCTGTGTCTTATTGATTTTCAGTTTTTCCAAGGTATATTCCCTAGACTGGAAGTGCCCTTGGCTCTGTAACTCTGTTCTTTACTTGTTTTAGGGAACACAATGTACTCCTCCAGAGAGGCAGTTGGCAATTTACATGCCGCCCATCAGCATAACAAGGCTCCCAGTTCTCCAGGGCCTGTCTTGCCTTTCTGGTTTTTACACATTTTGTGGATGTCCCTTTTGATCGGTGGGAAGTGATACTTCTTTGTAGTGCAGATTTGCATTGCCCGCTTGCTTGCTTGGCCAAAAAGGGCGTATGCGTTTTCTCCTGAATATATTCAGGAGAAAACGCATACGCCCTTTTTGGCCAAGTGCATCATTGTCGAAGTTGTGCCCCTCTTCCTGTGCTTTAAAGGCGATTCCAACGTACCTCTTGAAATCTGTTTCCTGCTACTCTGCCTCGCTTTCAAGTCTGCCTCATTGCCTTCCCTCAACAGATTTTTGGACGATACTTGTCCTTTATTACTTGGCCAGTTTGTGAATTGCTGTGCCCCTGAGCTCCATTGTTCAACTCGTTTTTTGTGAGCTGACCGCAAGTCCAAAATTTTGGTTCAGGACCTATGCTGGTTCCCCGTGGGGGGCTGAGACTTTGGTTAATTCTTCTTCCTGCCGGGAAATTACAGTGATATGTGCCCGTCCAAGTGCCTAACAGCTACTGTCTCATTGGTATTCTCTCTTCCCTTTCATCCTCTGCCAAATGGGCAACCTGTGTGAACTGGGAGGTTAAAGGGGCTGTCTCTCGAAGTTGCGAGGTTGATATAAAGCAGATGGAAAGTCAAAACGGAGCACCAGGAGACGGACTATTCGTTGAGTTTTAGAAACCTTTCGTATTCACAGTGTGTCCGTTCTCTAGGTTTCCCGTACATGTTATAACTGTAGTAATATTCCCTTCAACCTGGAGAGTTGGGACCCATGGAATGGGTGCCATGCATCATTGCTTTAAAGGGTCTGCATTTGCTCACCCAATCTCACCAATCCTCTCAGTCCCAAGTGTCCAGCCTTATGCCACATCCAGCTGTCATTGTAGATAGGGTCATTCCAGGTTTCATCAGAGACCCTGAAGGAATTGTAAAGAATTTCCCAGTTTTTTTGTTTTGTTTTTGAAATTCCTTTTTATAGTGGGTTTGAGCTGATTCTCGCTGCCATGTTTATGCCAGTCTAGAGACACTTGATTCCCTTACGGAGACATATCAATACATAGGTTTTAAGATTCTTACTAGTCAGATATATTCCTCTGCGGGAAATATGGGGTTTTGAGTCCCTTTCACTGAGGAAGGTGTAGGTCTTGTCTATTCCATAGTTGGTTTTTGGAACGGTACCTGTGCTTATATCAAAGTCTGGTTTTATGCATCACCCCACCTCTCCTTCCCCCTTAAGCAGGCATAAGTGTGTTTTCTAAATGTGCGACAGTGTTCTCTTTCCTAACTCAGTTCAAGTTTAGCCATGTTTACAGGATCTTCATAAGTGATATCTTATGATAAGTTTCTTTTTCTGTGTGACTTATTTCACTTAGAATCATCGTACCTGAATCCACCCATTTTGCTGCTACTGGTCTTATGACATTGATTTCATGGCTGAGGGATATTCCATCGTACGTAAGTACCACAATTTTTTGAACCATTTTTATATTTCCTGGGATATTTAAGGTGTACCCAAGTTGAGGTCCTTGTAAGCAGTGCAGCCCTAAATTTTGGGGTGGCTCTGTCTTACTGATTTTCAGTTTTCCCAAGGTATATTCCCTAGACTTGAAGTGCCCTTGGCTCTGTAGCTCTGTTCTTTACTTGTTTTAGGGAACACAATGGACTCCTCCAGAGAGGCAGTTGTCAATTTACATCCCGCCCATCAGCATAACAAGGCTCCCTGTTCTCCAGGGCCTGTCTTGCCTTTCTGGTTTTTACACATTTTGTGGATGTCCCTTTTGACCGGTGGGAAGTGATACTTCTTTGTAGTGCAGATTTGAATTGCCCGCTTGCTTGCTTGGCCAAAAAGGGCATATGCATTTTCTCCTGGATATATTCAGGAGAAAACGCATACGCCCTTTTTGGCCAAGTGCATCATTGTCGAAGTTGTGCCACTCTTCCTGTGCTTTAAAGGCGATTCCAACGTACCTCTTGAAATCTGTTTCCTGCTATTCTGCCTCACTTTCAAGTCCGCCACGTTGCCTTCCCTCAACAGATTTTGGGACGATAGTTGTCCTTTATTTCTCGGCCAGTTTGTGAATTGCTGTGCCCCTGAGCTCCTTTTTTCAACTCGTTTTTGGTGAGCTGACCGCAAGGCCAAAATTTTGGTTCAGGACCTATACTGGTTCCCGGTGGGTGGCTGAGACTTTGGTTAATTCTTCTTCCTGCCGGGAAATTACAGTGATATGTGCTTGTCCAAATGCATAACAGCTACTCTCTCATTGGTTCTCCCTCTTCCCTTTCATCCTCTGCCAAATTGGCAACCTGTGCGAACCAGGAGGTTAAAGGGGCTGTCTCTCCAAGTTGGGAGGTTGATAGTAAAGCAGATGTAAAGTCAAAGCGGAGCACCAGGAGAGGGACTATTCGTTGAGTTTTAGAAACCTTTCGTATTCACAGTGTGTCCGTTCTCTAGGTTTCCCGTACATGTTATAGCTGTAGTAATATTCCCTTCAACCTGGAGAGTTAGGACCCATGGAATGGGTGCCAGGCATTTGTGCTTTAAAGGGTCTGCATTTGCTCACCCAATGTCACCAATCGTCTCCGTCCAAAGTGTCCCTCCTTATGCCACATCCAGCTGTCGTTGTAGATAGGGTCATTCCAGGTTTCATCAGAGACCCTGAAGGAATTGTAAAGAATTTCCCAGTTTTTTTGTTTTGTTTTTGAAATTCCTTTTTATAGTGGGTTTGAGCTGATTCTCGCTGCCATGTTTATGCCAGTCTAGACACACTTGATTCCCTTACGGAGACATATCAATACATAGGTTTTAAGATTCTTACTAGTCAGATATATTCCTCTGCAGGAAATATGGGGTTTTGAGTCCCTTTCACTGAGGAAGGTGTAGGTCTTGTCTATTCCATAGTTGGTTTTTGGAACGGTACCTGTGCTTATATCAAACTCTGGTTTTATGCATCACCCCACCTCTCCTTCCCCCTTAAGCAGGCATAAGTGTGTTTTCTAAATGTGCGACAGTGTTCTCTTTCCTAACTCAGTTCAAGTTTAGCCATGTTTACAGGATCTTCATAAGTGATATCTTATGATAAGTTTCTTTTTCTGTGTGACTTATTTCACTTAGAATCATCGTACCTGAATCCACCCATTTTGCTGCTACTGGTCTTATGACATTGATTTCATGGCTGAGGGATATTCCATCGTACGTAAGTACCACAATTTTTTGAACCATTTTTATATTTCCTGGGATATTTAAGGTGTACCCAAGTTGAGGTCCTTGTAAGCAGTGCAGCCCTAAATTTTGGGGTGGCTCTGTCTTACTGATTTTCAGTTTTCCCAAGGTATATTCCCTAGACTTGAAGTGCCCTTGGCTCTGTAGCTCTGTTCTTTACTTGTTTTAGGGAACACAATGCACTCTTCCAGAGAGGCAGTTGTCAATTTACATCCCGCCCATCAGCATAACAAGGCTCCCAGTTCTCCAGGGCCTGTCTTGCCTTTCTGGTTTTTACACATTTTGTGGATGTCCCTTTTGACCGGTGGGAAGTGATACTTCTTTGTAGTGCAGATTTGAATTGCCCGCTTGCTTGCTTGGCCAAAAAGGGCATATGCATTTTCTCCTGGATATATTCAGGAGAAAACGCATACGCCCTTTTTGGCCAAGTGCATCATTGTCGAAGTTGTGCCACTCTTCCTGTGCTTTAAAGGCGATTCCAACGTACCTCTTGAAATCTGTTTCCTGCTACTCTGCCTCGCTTTCAAGTCCGCCTCACTGCCTTCCCTCAACAGATTTTTGGACGATAGTTGTCCTTTATTTCTCGGCCAGTTTGTGAATTGCTGTGCCCCTGAGCTCCATTGTTCAACTCGTTTTTTGTGAGCTGACCGCAAGTCCAAAATTTTGGTTCAGGACCTATGCTGGTTCCCGGTGGGGGGCTGAGACTTTGGTTAATTCTTCTTCCTGCCGGGAAATTACAGTGATATGTGCCCGTCCAAGTGCCTAACAGCTACTGTCTCATTGGTTCTCTCTCTTCCCTTTCATCCTCTGCCAAATGGGCAACCTGTGTGAACTGGGAGGTTAAAGGGGCTGTCTCTCGAAGTTGCGAGGTTGATATAAAGCAGATGGAAAGTCAAAACGGAGCACCAGGAGACGGACTATTCGTTGAGTTTTAGAAACCTTTCGTATTCACAGTGTGTCCGTTCTCTAGGTTTCCCGTACATGTTATAACTGTAGTAATATTCCCTTCAACCTGGAGAGTTGGGACCCATGGAATGGGTGCCATGCATCATTGCTTTAAAGGGTCTGCATTTGCTCACCCAATCTCACCAATCCTCTCAGTCCCAAGTGTCCAGCCTTATGCCACATCCAGCTGTCATTGTAGATAGGGTCATTCCAGGTTTCATCAGAGACCCTGAAGGAATTGTAAAGAATTTCCCAGTTTTTTTGTTTTGTTTTTGAAATTCCTTTTTATAGTGGGTTTGAGCTGATTCTCGCTGCCATGTTTATGCCAGTCTAGAGACACTTGATTCCCTTACGGAGACATATCAATACATAGGTTTTAAGATTCTTACTAGTCAGATATATTCCTCTGCGGGAAATATGGGGTTTTGAGTCCCTTTCACTGAGGAAGGTGTAGGTCTTGTCTATTCCATAGTTGGTTTTTGGAACGGTACCTGTGCTTATATCAAAGTCTGGTTTTATGCATCACCCCACCTCTCCTTCCCCCATAAGCAGGCATAAGTGTGTTTTCTAAATGTGCGACAGTGTTCTCTTTCCTAACTCAGTTCAAGTTTAGCCATGTTTACAGGATCTTCATAAGTGATATCTTATGATAAGTTTCTTTTTCTGTGTGACTTATTTCACTTAGAATCATCGTACCTGAATCCACCCATTTTGCTGCTACTGGTCTTATGACATTGATTTCATGGCTGAGGGATATTCCATCGTACGTAAGTACCACAATTTTTTGAACCATTTTTATATTTCCTGGGATATTTAAGGTGTACCCAAGTTGAGGTCCTTGTAAGCAGTGCAGCCCTAAATTTTGGGGTGGCTGTGTCTTACTGATTTTCAGTTTTCCCAAGGTATATTCCCTAGACTTGAAGTGCCCTTGGCTCTGTAGCTCTGTTCTTTACTTGTTTTAGGGAACACAATGCACTCCTCCAGAGAGGCAGTTGTCAATTTACATCCCGCCCATCAGCATAACAAGGCTCCCTGTTCTCCAGGGCCTGTCTTGCCTTTCTGGTTTTTACACATTTTGTGGATGTCCCTTTTGACCGGTGGGAAGTGATACTTCTTTGTAGTGCAGATTTGAATTGCCCGCTTGCTTGCTTGGCCAAAAAGGGCATATGCATTTTCTCCTGGATATATTCAGGAGAAAACGCATACGCCCTTTTTGGCCAAGTGCATCATTGTCGAAGTTGTGCCACTCTTCCTGTGCTTTAAAGGCGATTCCAACGTACCTCTTGAAATCTGTTTCCTGCTATTCTGCCTCACTTTCAAGTCCGCCTCGTTGCCTTCCCTCAACAGATTTTGGGACGATAGTTGTCCTTTATTTCTCGGCCAGTTTGTGAATTGCTGTGCCCCTGAGCTCCTTTTTTCAACTCGTTTTTGGTGAGCTGACCGCAAGGCCAAAATTTTGGTTCAGGACCTATACTGGTTCCCGGTGGGTGGCTGAGACTTTGGTTAATTCTTCTTCCTGCCGGGAAATTACAGTGATATGTGCTTGTCCAAATGCATAACAGCTACTCTCTCATTGGTTCTCCCTCTTCCCTTTCATCCTCTGCCAAATTGGCAACCTGTGCGAACCAGGAGGTTAAAGGGGCTGTCTCTCCAAGTTGGGAGGTTGATAGTAAAGCAGATGTAAAGTCAAAGCGGAGCACCAGGAGAGGGACTATTCGTTGAGTTTTAGAAACCTTTCGTATTCACAGTGTGTCCGTTCTCTAGGTTTCCCGTACATGTTATAGCTGTAGTAATATTCCCTTCAACCTGGAGAGTTAGGACCCATGGAATGGGTGCCAGGCATTTGTGCTTTAAAGGGTCTGCATTTGCTCACCCAATGTCACCAATCGTCTCAGTCCCAAGTGTCCCTCCTTATGCCACATCCAGCTGTCGTTGTAGATAGGGTCATTCCAGGTTTCATCAGAGACCCTGAAGGAATTGTAAAGAATTTCCCAGTTTTTTTGTTTTGTTTTTGAAATTCCTTTTTATAGTGGGTTTGAGCTGATTCTCGCTGCCATGTTTATGCCAGTCTAGACACACTTGATTCCCTTACGGAGACATATCAATACATAGGTTTTAAGATTCTTACTAGTCAGATATATTCCTCTGCAGGAAATATGGGGTTTTGAGTCCCTTTCACTGAGGAAGGTGTAGGTCTTGTCTATTCCATAGTTGGTTTTTGGAACGGTACCTGTGCTTATATCAAACTCTGGTTTTATGCATCAGCCCACCTCTCCTTCCCCCTTAAGGAGGCATAAGAGTGTTTTCTAAATATGAGACACTGTTCTCTTTCCTAACTCAGTTCAAGTGTAGCCATGTTTATAGTGTCTTCATAAGTGATATCTTATGATAAGTTTCTTTTTCTGTGTGACTTATTTCACTTAGAATCATCGTACCTTAATCCAGCAATTTTGCTGCTACTGGTCTTATGACATTGATTTCATGGCTGAGGGATATTCCATCGTACGTAAGTACCACAATTTTTTGAACCATTTTTATATTTCCTGGGATATTTAAGGTCTATCCAAGTTGAGGTCCTTGTAAGCAGTGCAGCCCTAAATTTTGGGGTGGCTGTGTCTTATTGATTTTCAGTTTTTCCAAGGTATATTCCCTAGACTGGAAGTGCCCTTGGCTCTGTAACTCTGTTCTTTACTTGTTTTAGGGAACACAATGTACTCCTCCAGAGAGGCAGTTGGCAATTTACATGCCGCCCATCAGCATAACAAGGCTCCCAGTTCTCCAGGGCCTGTCTTGCCTTTCTGGTTTTTACACATTTTGTGGATGTCCCTTTTGATCGGTGGGAAGTGATACTTCTTTGTAGTGCAGATTTGCATTGCCCGCTTGCTTGCTTGGCCAAAAAGGGCGTATGCGTTTTCTCCTGAATATATTCAGGAGAAAACGCATACGCCCTTTTTGGCCAAGTGCATCATTGTCGAAGTTGTGCCCCTCTTCCTGTGCTTTAAAGGCGATTCCAACGTACCTCTTGAAATCTGTTTCCTGCTACTCTGCCTCGCTTTCAAGTCTGCCTCATTGCCTTCCCTCAACAGATTTTTGGACGATACTTGTCCTTTATTACTTGGCCAGTTTGTGAATTGCTGTGCCCCTGAGCTCCATTGTTCAACTCGTTTTTTGTGAGCTGACCGCAAGTCCAAAATTTTGGTTCAGGACCTATGCTGGTTCCCGGTGGGGGGCTGAGACTTTGGTTAATTCTTCTTCCTGCCGGGAAATTACAGTGATATGTGCCCGTCCAAGTGCCTAACAGCTACTGTCTCATTGGTTCTCCCTCTTCCCTTTCATCCTCTGCCAAATGGGCAACCTGTGTGAACTGGGAGGTTAAAGGGGCTGTCTCTCGAAGTTGCGAGGTTGATATAAAGCAGATGGAAAGTCAAAACGGAGCACCAGGAGACGGACTATTCGTTGAGTTTTAGAAACCTTTCGTATTCACAGTGTGTCCGTTCTCTAGGTTTCCCGTACATGTTATAACTGTAGTAATATTCCCTTCAACCTGGAGAGTTGGGACCCATGGAATGGGTGCCATGCATCATTGCTTTAAAGGGTCTGCATTTGCTCACCCAATCTCACCAATCCTCTCAGTCCCAAGTGTCCAGCCTTATGCCACATCCAGCTGTCATTGTAGATAGGGTCATTCCAGGTTTCATCAGAGACCCTGAAGGAATTGTAAAGAATTTCCCAGTTTTTTTGTTTTGTTTTTGAAATTCCTTTTTATAGTGGGTTTGAGCTGATTCTCGCTGCCATGTTTATGCCAGTCTAGACACACTTGATTCCCTTACGGAGACATATCAATACATAGGTTTTAAGATTCTTACTAGTCAGATATATTCGTCTGCAGGAAATATGGGGTTTTGAGTCCCTTTCACTGAGGAAGGTGTAGGTCTTGTCTATTCCATAGTTGGTTTTTGGAACGGTACCTGTGCTTATATCAAACTCTGGTTTTATGCATCACCCCACCTCTCCTTCCCCCTTAAGCAGGCATAAGTGTGTTTTCTAAATGTGCGACAGTGTTCTCTTTCCTAACTCAGTTCAAGTTTAGCCATGTTTACAGGATCTTCATAAGTGATATCTTATGATAAGTTTCTTTTTCTGTGTGACTTATTTCACTTAGAATCATCGTACCTGAATCCACCCATTTTGCTGCTACTGGTCTTATGACATTGATTTCATGGCTGAGGGATATTCCATCGTACGTAAGTACCACAATTTTTTGAACCATTTTTATATTTCCTGGGATATTTAAGGTGTACCCAAGTTGAGGTCCTTGTAAGCAGTGCAGCCCTAAATTTTGGGGTGGCTCTGTCTTACTGATTTTCAGTTTTCCCAAGGTATATTCCCTAGACTTGAAGTGCCCTTGGCTCTGTAGCTCTGTTCTTTACTTGTTTTAGGGAACACAATGCACTCTTCCAGAGAGGCAGTTGTCAATTTACATCCCGCCCATCAGCATAACAAGGCTCCCAGTTCTCCAGGGCCTGTCTTGCCTTTCTGGTTTTTACACATTTTGTGGATGTCCCTTTTGACCGGTGGGAAGTGATACTTCTTTGTAGTGCAGATTTGAATTGCCCGCTTGCTTGCTTGGCCAAAAAGGGCATATGCATTTTCTCCTGGATATATTCAGGAGAAAACGCATACGCCCTTTTTGGCCAAGTGCATCATTGTCGAAGTTGTGCCACTCTTCCTGTGCTTTAAAGGCGATTCCAACGTACCTCTTGAAATCTGTTTCCTGCTACTCTGCCTCGCTTTCAAGTCCGCCTCACTGCCTTCCCTCAACAGATTTTTGGACGATAGTTGTCCTTTATTTCTCGGCCAGTTTGTGAATTGCTGTGCCCCTGAGCTCCATTGTTCAACTCGTTTTTTGTGAGCTGACCGCAAGTCCAAAATTTTGGTTCAGGACCTATGCTGGTTCCCGGTGGGGGGCTGAGACTTTGGTTAATTCTTCTTCCTGCCGGGAAATTACAGTGATATGTGCCCGTCCAAGTGCCTAACAGCTACTGTCTCATTGGTTCTCTCTCTTCCCTTTCATCCTCTGCCAAATGGGCAACCTGTGTGAACTGGGAGGTTAAAGGGGCTGTCTCTCGAAGTTGCGAGGTTGATATAAAGCAGATGGAAAGTCAAAACGGAGCACCAGGAGACGGACTATTCGTTGAGTTTTAGAAACCTTTCGTATTCACAGTGTGTCCGTTCTCTAGGTTTCCCGTACATGTTATAACTGTAGTAATATTCCCTTCAACCTGGAGAGTTGGGACCCATGGAATGGGTGCCATGCATCATTGCTTTAAAGGGTCTGCATTTGCTCACCCAATCTCACCAATCCTCTCAGTCCCAAGTGTCCAGCCTTATGCCACATCCAGCTGTCATTGTAGATAGGGTCATTCCAGGTTTCATCAGAGACCCTGAAGGAATTGTAAAGAATTTCCCAGTTTTTTTGTTTTGTTTTTGAAATTCCTTTTTATAGTGGGTTTGAGCTGATTCTCGCTGCCATGTTTATGCCAGTCTAGAGACACTTGATTCCCTTACGGAGACATATCAATACATAGGTTTTAAGATTCTTACTAGTCAGATATATTCCTCTGCGGGAAATATGGGGTTTTGAGTCCCTTTCACTGAGGAAGGTGTAGGTCTTGTCTATTCCATAGTTGGTTTTTGGAACGGTACCTGTGCTTATATCAAAGTCTGGTTTTATGCATCACCCCACCTCTCCTTCCCCCATAAGCAGGCATAAGTGTGTTTTCTAAATGTGCGACAGTGTTCTCTTTCCTAACTCAGTTCAAGTTTAGCCATGTTTACAGGATCTTCATAAGTGATATCTTATGATAAGTTTCTTTTTCTGTGTGACTTATTTCACTTAGAATCATCGTACCTGAATCCACCCATTTTGCTGCTACTGGTCTTATGACATTGATTTCATGGCTGAGGGATATTCCATCGTACGTAAGTACCACAATTTTTTGAACCATTTTTATATTTCCTGGGATATTTAAGGTGTACCCAAGTTGAGGTCCTTGTAAGCAGTGCAGCCCTAAATTTTGGGGTGGCTGTGTCTTACTGATTTTCAGTTTTCCCAAGGTATATTCCCTAGACTTGAAGTGCCCTTGGCTCTGTAGCTCTGTTCTTTACTTGTTTTAGGGAACACAATGCACTCCTCCAGAGAGGCAGTTGTCAATTTACATCCCGCCCATCAGCATAACAAGGCTCCCTGTTCTCCAGGGCCTGTCTTGCCTTTCTGGTTTTTACACATTTTGTGGATGTCCCTTTTGACCGGTGGGAAGTGATACTTCTTTGTAGTGCAGATTTGAATTGCCCGCTTGCTTGCTTGGCCAAAAAGGGCATATGCATTTTCTCCTGGATATATTCAGGAGAAAACGCATACGCCCTTTTTGGCCAAGTGCATCATTGTCGAAGTTGTGCCACTCTTCCTGTGCTTTAAAGGCGATTCCAACGTACCTCTTGAAATCTGTTTCCTGCTATTCTGCCTCACTTTCAAGTCCGCCTCGTTGCCTTCCCTCAACAGATTTTGGGACGATAGTTGTCCTTTATTTCTCGGCCAGTTTGTGAATTGCTGTGCCCCTGAGCTCCTTTTTTCAACTCGTTTTTGGTGAGCTGACCGCAAGGCCAAAATTTTGGTTCAGGACCTATACTGGTTCCCGGTGGGTGGCTGAGACTTTGGTTAATTCTTCTTCCTGCCGGGAAATTACAGTGATATGTGCTTGTCCAAATGCATAACAGCTACTCTCTCATTGGTTCTCCCTCTTCCCTTTCATCCTCTGCCAAATTGGCAACCTGTGCGAACCAGGAGGTTAAAGGGGCTGTCTCTCCAAGTTGGGAGGTTGATAGTAAAGCAGATGTAAAGTCAAAGCGGAGCACCAGGAGAGGGACTATTCGTTGAGTTTTAGAAACCTTTCGTATTCACAGTGTGTCCGTTCTCTAGGTTTCCCGTACATGTTATAGCTGTAGTAATATTCCCTTCAACCTGGAGAGTTAGGACCCATGGAATGGGTGCCAGGCATTTGTGCTTTAAAGGGTCTGCATTTGCTCACCCAATGTCACCAATCGTCTCAGTCCCAAGTGTCCCTCCTTATGCCACATCCAGCTGTCGTTGTAGATAGGGTCATTCCAGGTTTCATCAGAGACCCTGAAGGAATTGTAAAGAATTTCCCAGTTTTTTTGTTTTGTTTTTGAAATTCCTTTTTATAGTGGGTTTGAGCTGATTCTCGCTGCCATGTTTATGCCAGTCTAGACACACTTGATTCCCTTACGGAGACATATCAATACATAGGTTTTAAGATTCTTACTAGTCAGATATATTCCTCTGCAGGAAATATGGGGTTTTGAGTCCCTTTCACTGAGGAAGGTGTAGGTCTTGTCTATTCCATAGTTGGTTTTTGGAACGGTACCTGTGCTTATATCAAACTCTGGTTTTATGCATCAGCCCACCTCTCCTTCCCCCTTAAGGAGGCATAAGAGTGTTTTCTAAATATGAGACACTGTTCTCTTTCCTAACTCAGTTCAAGTGTAGCCATGTTTATAGTGTCTTCATAAGTGATATCTTATGATAAGTTTCTTTTTCTGTGTGACTTATTTCACTTAGAATCATCGTACCTTAATCCAGCAATTTTGCTGCTACTGGTCTTATGACATTGATTTCATGGCTGAGGGATATTCCATCGTACGTAAGTACCACAATTTTTTGAACCATTTTTATATTTCCTGGGATATTTAAGGTCTATCCAAGTTGAGGTCCTTGTAAGCAGTGCAGCCCTAAATTTTGGGGTGGCTGTGTCTTATTGATTTTCAGTTTTTCCAAGGTATATTCCCTAGACTGGAAGTGCCCTTGGCTCTGTAACTCTGTTCTTTACTTGTTTTAGGGAACACAATGTACTCCTCCAGAGAGGCAGTTGGCAATTTACATGCCGCCCATCAGCATAACAAGGCTCCCAGTTCTCCAGGGCCTGTCTTGCCTTTCTGGTTTTTACACATTTTGTGGATGTCCCTTTTGATCGGTGGGAAGTGATACTTCTTTGTAGTGCAGATTTGCATTGCCCGCTTGCTTGCTTGGCCAAAAAGGGCGTATGCGTTTTCTCCTGAATATATTCAGGAGAAAACGCATACGCCCTTTTTGGCCAAGTGCATCATTGTCGAAGTTGTGCCCCTCTTCCTGTGCTTTAAAGGCGATTCCAACGTACCTCTTGAAATCTGTTTCCTGCTACTCTGCCTCGCTTTCAAGTCTGCCTCATTGCCTTCCCTCAACAGATTTTTGGACGATACTTGTCCTTTATTACTTGGCCAGTTTGTGAATTGCTGTGCCCCTGAGCTCCATTGTTCAACTCGTTTTTTGTGAGCTGACCGCAAGTCCAAAATTTTGGTTCAGGACCTATGCTGGTTCCCGGTGGGGGGCTGAGACTTTGGTTAATTCTTCTTCCTGCCGGGAAATTACAGTGATATGTGCCCGTCCAAGTGCCTAACAGCTACTGTCTCATTGGTTCTCTCTCTTCCCTTTCATCCTCTGCCAAATGGGCAACCTGTGTGAACTGGGAGGTTAAAGGGGCTGTCTCTCGAAGTTGCGAGGTTGATATAAAGCAGATGGAAAGTCAAAACGGAGCACCAGGAGACGGACTATTCGTTGAGTTTTAGAAACCTTTCGTATTCACAGTGTGTCCGTTCTCTAGGTTTCCCGTACATGTTATAACTGTAGTAATATTCCCTTCAACCTGGAGAGTTGGGACCCATGGAATGGGTGCCATGCATCATTGCTTTAAAGGGTCTGCATTTGCTCACCCAATCTCACCAATCCTCTCAGTCCCAAGTGTCCAGCCTTATGCCACATCCAGCTGTCATTGTAGATAGGGTCATTCCAGGTTTCATCAGAGACCCTGAAGGAATTGTAAAGAATTTCCCAGTTTTTTTGTTTTGTTTTTGAAATTCCTTTTTATAGTGGGTTTGAGCTGATTCTCGCTGCCATGTTTATGCCAGTCTAGAGACACTTGATTCCCTTACGGAGACATATCAATACATAGGTTTTAAGATTCTTACTAGTCAGATATATTCCTCTGCGGGAAATATGGGGTTTTGAGTCCCTTTCACTGAGGAAGGTGTAGGTCTTGTCTATTCCATAGTTGGTTTTTGGAACGGTACCTGTGCTTATATCAAACTCTGGTTTTATGCATCACCCCACCTCTCCTTCCCCCTTAAGTAGGCATAAGAGCGTTTTCTAAATGTGAGACACTGTTCTCTTTCCTAACTCAGTTCAAGTGTAGCCATGTTTACAGGATCTTCATAAGTGATATCTTATGATAAGTTTCTTTTTCTCTGTGACTTATTTCACTTAGAATCATCGTACCTGAATACACCCATTTTGCTGCTACTGGTCTTATGACATTGATTTCATGGCTGAGGGATATTCCATCGTACGTAAGTACCACAATTTTTTGAACCATTTTTATATTTCCTGGGATATTTAAGGTGGACCCAAGTTGAGGTCCTTGTAAGCAGTGCAGCCCTAAATTTTGGGGTGGCTGTGTCTTTTTGATTTTCAGTTTTCCCAAGGTATATTCCCAAGACTGGAAGTGCCCTTGGCTCTGTAGCTCTGTTGTTTAATTGTTTTAGGGAACACAATGCACTCCTCCAGAGAGGCAGTTGGCAATTTACATCCCGCCATCAGCATAACAAGGGTCCCAGTTCTCCAGGGCCTGTCTTGCCTTTCTGGTTTTTACACATTTTGTGGATGTCCCTTTTGACCGGTGGGAAGTGATACTTCTTTGTAGTGCAGATTTGCATTGCCCGCTTGCTTGCTTGGCCAAAAAGAGCGTATGCGTTTTCTCCTGAATATATTCAGGAGAAAACGCATACGCCCTTTTTGGCCAAGTGCATCATTGTCGAAGTTGTGCCCCTCTTCCTGTGCTTTAAAGGCGATTCCAACGTACCTCTTGAAATCTGTTTCCTGCTATTCTGCCTCGCTTTCAAGTCCACCTCGTTGCCTTCCCTCAACAGATTTTTGGACGATAGTTGTCCCTTATTACTCGGCCAGTTTGTGAATTGCTGTGCCACTGAGCTCCAGTTTTCAACTCGTTTTTGGTGAGCTGACCGCAAGTCCAAAATTTTGGTTCAGGACCTATACTGGTTCCCGGTGGGTGGCTGAGACTTTGGTTAATTATTCTTCCTGCCGTGAAATTACAGTGATATGTGCCCGTCCAAACGCCTAACAGCTACTCTCTCATTGGTTCTCCCTCTTCCCTTTCATCCTCTGCCAAATTGGAAACATGTGCGAACCAGGAGGTTAAAGGGTCTGTCTCTCCAAGTTGGGAGGTTGATAGTAAAGCAGATGGAAAGTCAAACCGGAGCACCAGGAGCGAGACTATTTGTTGAGTTTTAGAAACCTTTCGTATTCACAGTGTGTCCATTCTCTAGGTTTCCCGTATATGTTATAACTGTAGTAATATTCCCTTCAACCTGGAGAGTTGGGACCCATGGAATGGGTGCCATGCATTATTGCTTTAAAGGGTCTGCATTTGCTCACCCAATCTCACCAATCCTCTCAGTCTCAAGTGTCCAGCCTTATGCCACATCCAGCTGTCGTTGTAGATAGGGTCATTCCAGGTTTCATCAGAGACCCTGAAGGAATTGTAAAGAATTTCCCAGTTTTTTTGTTTTGTTTTTGAAATTCCTTTTTATCGTGGATTTGAGCTGATTCTCGCTGCCATGTTTATGCCAGTCTAGACACACTTGATTCCCTTACGGAGACATATCAATACATAGGTTTTAAGATTCTTACTAGTCAGATATATTCCTCTGCAGGAAATATGGGGTTTTGAGTCCCTTTCACTGAGGAAGGTGTAGGTCTTGTCTATTCCATAGTTGGTTTTTGGAACGGTACCTATGCTTATATCAAACTCTGGTTTTATGCATCACCCCACCTCTCCTTCCCCCTTAAGCAGGCATAAGAGTGTTTTCTAAATGTGAGACACTGTTCTCTTTCCTAACTCAGTTCAAGTGTAGCCATGTTTACAGGATCTTCATAAGTGATATCTTATGATAAGTTTCTTTTTCTGTGTGACTTATTTCACTTAGAATCATCGTACCTGAATCCACCCATTTTGCTGCTACTGGTCTTATGACATTGATTTCATGGCTGAGGGATATTCCATCGTACGTAAGTACCACAATTTTTTGAACCATTTTTATATTTCCTGGGATATTTAAGGTGTACCCAAGTTGGGGTCCTTGTAAGCAGTGCAGCCCTAAATTTTGGGGTGGCTCTGTCTTATTGATTTTCAGTTTTCCCAAGGTATATTCCCTAGACTGGAAGTGCCCTTGGCTCTGTAGCTTTGTTCTTTACTTGTTTTAGGGAACACAGTGTACTGTTCCAGAGAGGCAGTTGGCAATTTACATCCCGCCCATCAGCATATCAAGGCTCCCTGTTCTCCAGGGCCTGTCTTGCCTTTCTGGTTTTTACATGTTTTGTGGAGGTTCGTTTTGACCGGTGGGAAGTGATACTTCTTTGTAGTGCCGATTTGCATTGCCCGCTTGCTTGCTTGGCCAAAAAGGGCGTATGCGTTTTCTCCTGAATATATTCAGGAGAGAACGCATATGACCTTTTTGGCCAAGTGCATCATTGTCGAAGTTGTGCCCCTCTTCCTGTGCTTTAAAGGCGATTCCAGCGTACCTGTTGAAATCTGTTTCCTGCTATTCTGCCTCGCTTTCAAGTCCGCCTCGTTGCCTTCCCTCAACAGATTTTTGGACGATAGTTTGCCTTTATTACTCCGCCAGTTTGTGAATTGCTGTGCCCCTGAGCTCCATTTTTCAACTCGTTTTTTGTGAGCTGACCGCAAGTCCAAAATTTTGGTTCAGGACCTATACTGGTTCCCGGTGGGTGGCTGAGACTTTGGTTAATTCTTCTTCCTGCCGGGAAATTAGAGTGATATGTGCCCGTCCAAATGCCTAACAGCTACTCATTCATTGGTTCTCCCTCTTCCCTTTCATCCTCTGCTAAATTGGCAACCTGTGCGAACCAGGAGTTAAAGGGGCTGTCTCTCCAAGTTGGGAGGTTGATAGTAAAGCAGATGGAAAGTCAAACCGGGGCACCAGGAGAGGGACTATTCGTTGAGTTTTAGAAACCTTTCGTATTCACAGTGTGTCCGTTCTCTAGGTTTCCCGTACATGTTATTGCTGTAGTAATATTCCCTTCAGCCTGGAGAGTTGGGACCCATGGAATGGGTGCCATGCATTATTGCTTTAAAGGGTCTGCATTTGCTTACCCAATCTCACCAATCGTCTCAGTCCCAAGTGTCCAGCCTTATGCCACATCCAGCTGTCGTTGTAGATTGGGTCATTTCAGGTTTCATCAGAGACCCTGAAGGAATTGTAAAGAATTTCCCAGTTTTTTTGTTTTGTTTTTGAAATTCCTTTTTATAGTGGGTTTGAGCTGATTCTCGCTGCCATGTTTATGCCAGTCTAGAGACACTTGATTCCCTTACGGAGACATATCAATACATAGGTTTTAAGATTCTTACTAGTCAGATATATTCCTCGGCGGGAAATATGGGGTTTTGAGTCCCTTTCACTGAGGAAGGTGTAGGTCTTTTCTATTCCATAGTTGGTTTTTGGAATGGTACCTGTGCTTATATCAAACTCTGGTTTTATGCATCACCCCACCTCTCCTTCCCCCTTAAGCAGGCAAAAGAGTATTTTCTAAATGTGAGACACTGTTCTCTTTCCTAACTCAGTTCAAGTGTAGCCATGTTTACAGGATCTTCATAAGTGATATCTTATGATAAGTTTCTTTTTCTCTGTGACTTATTTCACTTAGAATCATTGTACCTGAATCCACCCATTTTGCTGCTACTGGTCTTATGACATTGATTTCATGGCTGAGGGATATTCCATCGTACATAAGTACCACAATTTTTTGAACCATTTTTATATTTCCTAGGATATTTAAGGTGTACCCAAGTTGAGGTCCTTGTAAGCAGTGCAGCCCTAAATTTTGGGGTGGCTCTGTCTTATTGATTTTCAGTTTTCCAAAGGTATATTCCCTAGACTGGAAGTGCCCTTCTGCTCTGTAGCTCTGTTCTTTACTTGTTTTAGGGAACACAATGCACTGCTCCAGAGAGGCAGTTGGCAATTTACATGCCGCCCATCAGCATAACAAGGCTCCCTGTTCTCTAGGACCTGTCTTGCCTTTCTGGTTTTTACACATTTTGTGGATGTGTCTTTTGACCGGTGGGAAGTGATACTTCTTTGTAGTGCAGATTTGCATTGCCCGCTTGCTTTCTTGGCCAAAAAGCGCGTATGCGTTTTCTCCTGAATATATTCAGGAGAAAACGCATACGCCCTTTTTGGCCAAGTGCATCATTGTCGAAGATGTGCCCCTCTTCCTGTGCTTTAAAGGCGATTCCAACGTACCTCTTGAAATCTGTTTCCTGCTATTCTGCCTCGCTTTCAAGTCCGCCTCGTTGCCTTCCCTCAACAGATTTTTGGACGACAGTTGTCCTTTATTACTCCGCCAGTTTGTGAATTGCTGTGCCCCTGAGCTCCATTTTTCAACTCGTTTTTGGTGAGGTGACCGCAATTCCAAAATTTTGGTTCAGGAACTATGCTGGTTCCCGGTGGGGGGCTGAGACTTTGGTTAATACTTCTTGCTGCCGGGGAATTACAGTGATATGTGCCTGTTCAAATGCGTAACAGCTACTCTCTCATTGGACCTCCCTCTTCCCTTTCATCCTCTGCCAAATTGGCAACCTGTGCGAACCAGGAGGTTAAAGGGGCTGTCTCTCCAAGTTGGGAGGATGATAGTAAAGCAGGTGTAAAGTCAAACCGGAGCACCAGGAGAGGGACTATTCGTTGAGTTTTAGAAACCTTTCGTATTCACAGTGTGTCCGTTCTCTAGGTTTCCCGTACATGTTATAGCTGTAGTAATATTCCCTTCAACCTGGAGAGTTGGGACTCATGGAATGGGTGCCAAGCATTTGTGCTTTAAAGCGTCTGCATTTGCTCACCCAATCTCACCAATCCTCTCAGTCCCAAGTGTCCCTCATTATGCCACATCCAGCTGTCGTTGTAGATAGGGTCATTCCAGGTTTCATCAGAGACCCTGAAGGAATTGTAAAGAATTTCCCAGTTTTTTTTTTTTTTGTTTTTGAAATTCCTTTTTATAGTGGGTTTGAGCTGATTCTCGCTGCCATGTATATGCCAGTCTAGATACACTTGATTCCCT
The DNA here is from genome assembly GCF_949752795.1 of Hyperoodon ampullatus. Lineage (NCBI taxonomy): Eukaryota > Metazoa > Chordata > Mammalia > Artiodactyla > Ziphiidae > Hyperoodon > Hyperoodon ampullatus. The sequence goes on along the minus strand of NW_027640655.1, from coordinate 72,945 downwards.
TATGGAGACATATCAATACATAGGTTTTAAGATTCTTACTAGTCAGATATATTCCTCTGCGGGAAATATGGTGTTTTGAGTCCCTTTCACTGAGGAAGGTGTAGGTCTTGTCTATTCCATAGTTGGTTTCTGGAACGGTACGTGTGCTTATATCAAACTCTGGTTGTATGCATCACCCCACCTCTCCTTCCCCCTTAAGCAGGCATAAGAGTGTTTTCTAAATGAGAGACACTGTTCTCGTTCCTAACTCAGTTCAATTGTAGCCATGTTTACAGGATCTTCATAAGTGATATCTTATGATAAGTTTCTTTTTCTGTGTGACTTATTTCACTTAGAAGCACCGAACCTGAATCCACCCATTTTGCTGCTACTGGTCTTATGACATTGATTTCATGGCTGAGGGATATTCCATCGTATGTAATTACCACAATTTTTTGAACCATTTTTATATTTCCTGGGATATTTAAGGTGTACCCAAGTTGAGGTCCTTGTAAGCAGTGGAGCTCTAAATTTTGGGGTGGCTCTGTATTATTGATTTTCAGTTTTCCCAAGGTATATTCCCTAGACTGGAAGTGCCCTTGGCTCTGTAGCTCTGTTCTTTACTTGTTTTAGGGACCACAATGCACTCCTCCAGAGAGGCAGTTGGCAATTTACATCCCGCCCATCAGCATAACAAGGCTCCCTGTTCTCCAGGGCCTGTCTTGCCTTTCTGGTTTTTACACATTGTGTGGATGTCCCTTTTGACCGGTGGGAAGTGATACTTCTTTGTAGTGCCGATTTGCATTGCCCGCTTGCTTGCTTGGCCAAAAAGGGTGTATGCATTTTCTCCTGAATATATTCAGGAGAGAACGCATATGACCTTTTTGTCCAAGTGCATCATTGTCGAAGTTGTGCCCCTCTTCCTGTGCTTTAAAGGCGATTCCAGCGTACCTGTTGAAATCTGTTTCCTGCTATTCTGCCTCGCTTTCAAGTCCGCCTCGTTGCCTTCCCTCAACAGATTTTTGGACGATAGTTTGCCTTTATTACTCCGCCAGTTTGTGAATTGCTGTGCCCCTGAGCTCCATTTTTCAACTCGTTTTTTGTGAGCTGACCGCAAGTCCAAAATTTTGGTTCAGGACCTATACTGGTTCCCGGTGGGTGGCTGAGACTTTGGTTAATTCTTCTTCCTGCCGGGAAATTAGAGTGATATGTGCCCGTCCAAATGCCTAACAGCTACTCTCTCATTGGTTCTCCCTCTTCCCTTTCATCCTCTGCTAAATTGGCAACCTGTGCGAACCAGGAGTTAAAGGGGCTGTCTCTCCAAGTTGGGAGGTTGATAGTAAAGCAGATGGAAAGTCAAACCGGGGCACCAGGAGAGGGACTATTCGTTGAGTTTTAGAAACCTTTCGTATTCACAGTGTGTCCGTTCTCTAGGTTTCCCGTACATGTTATTGCTGTAGTAATATTCCCTTCAGCCTGGAGAGTTGGGACCCATGGAATGGGTGCCATGCATTATTGCTTTAAAGGGTCTGCATTTGCTTACCCAATCTCACCAATCGTCTCAGTCCCAAGTGTCCAGCCTTATGCCACATCCAGCTGTCGTTGTAGATTGGGTCATTCCAGGTTTCATCAGAGACCCTGAAGGAATTGTAAAGAATTTCCCAGTTTTTTTGTTTTGTTTTTGAAATTCCTTTTTATAGTGGGTTTGAGCTGATTCTCGCTGCCATGTTTATGCCAGTCTAGACACACTTCATTCCCTTACAGAGACATATCAATACATAGGTTTTAAGATTCTTACTAGTCAGATATATTCCTCGGCGGGAAATATGGGGTTTTGAGTCCCTTTCACTGAGGAAGGTGTAGGTCTTTTCTATTCCATAGTTGGTTTTTGGAATGGTACCTGTGCTTATATCAAACTCTGGTTTTATGCATCACCCCACCTCTCCTTCCCCCTTAAGCAGGCAAAAGAGTATTTTCTAAATGTGAGACACTGTTCTCTTTCCTAACTCAGTTCAAGTGTAGCCATGTTTACAGGATCTTCATAAGTGATATCTTATGATAAGTTTCTTTTTCTCTGTGACTTATTTCACTTAGAATCATTGTACCTGAATCCACCCATTTTGCTGCTACTGGTCTTATGACATTGATTTCATGGCTGAGGGATATTCCATCGTACGTAAGTACCACAATTTTTTGAACCATTTTTATATTTCCTAGGATATTTAAGGTGTACCCAAGTTGAGGTCCTTGTAAGCAGTGCAGCCCTAAATTTTGGGGTGGCTCTGTCTTATTGATTTTCAGTTTTCCAAAGGTATATTCCCTAGACTGGAAGTGCCCTTCTGCTCTGTAGCTCTGTTCTTTACTTGTTTTAGGGAACACAATGCACTGCTCCAGAGAGGCAGTTGGCAATTTACATGCCGCCCATCAGCATAACAAGGCTCCCTGTTCTCTAGGACCTGTCTTGCCTTTCTGATTTTTACACATTTTGTGGGTGTCCCTTTTGATTGGTGGGAAGTGATACTTCTTTGTAGTGCAGATTTGCATTGCCCGCTTTCTTTCTTGGCCAAAAAGCGCGTATGCGTTTTCTCCTGAATATATTCAGGAGAAAACGCATACGCCCTTTTTGGCCAAGTGCATCATTGTCGAAGATGTGCCCCTCTTCCTGTGCTTTAAAGGCGATTCCAACGTACCTCTTGAAATCTGTTTCCTGCTATTCTGCCTCGCTTTCAAGTCCGCCTCGTTGCCTTCCCTCAACAGATTTTTGGACGATAGTTGCCCTTTATTTCTCGGCCAGTTTGTGAATTGCTGTGCCCCTGAGCTCCTTTTTTCAACTCGTTTTTGGTGAGCTGACCGCAAGTCCAAAATTTTGGTTCAGGACCTATACTGGTTCCCGGTGGGTGGCTGAGACTTTGGTTAATTCTTCTTCCTGCCGGGAAATTACAGTGATATGTGCCCGTCCAAATGCCTAACAGCTACTCTCTCATTGGTTCTCCCTCTTCCCTTTCATCCTCTGCCAAATTGGCAACCTGTGCGAACCAAGAGGTTAAAGGGGCTGTCTCTCCAAGTTGGGAGGTTGATAGTAAAGCAGACGGAAAGTCAAACCGGAGCACCAGGAGAGGGACTATTCGTTGAGTTTTAGAAACCTTTCGTATTCACAGTGTGTCCGTTCTCTAGGTTTCCCGTACATGTTATAACTGTAGTAATATTCCCTTCAACCTGGAGAGTTGGGACCCATGGAATGGGTGCCATGCATTATTGCTTTAAAGGGTCTGCATTTGCTCACCCAATCACACCAATTCTCTCAGTCCCAAGTGTCCCTCCTTATGCCACATCCATCTGTCGTTGTAGATAGGGTCATTCCAGCTTTCATCAGAGACCCTGAAGGAATTGTAAAGAATTTCCCAGTTTTTTTGTTTTGTTTTTGAAATTCCTTTTTATAGTGGGTTTCAGCTGATTCTCGCTGCCATGTTTATGCCAGTCTAGACACACTTGATTCCCTTACGGAGACATATCAATACATAGGTTTTAAGATTCTTACTAGTCAGATATATTCCTCTGCGGGAAATATGGTGTTTTGAGTCCCTTTCACTGAGGAAGGTGTAGGTCGTGTCTATTCCATAGTTGGTTTTTGGAACGGTACATGTGCTTATATCAAACTCTGGTTGTATGCATCACCCCACCTCTCCTTCCCCCTTAAACAGGCATAAGAGTGTTTTCTAAATGAGAGACACTGTTCTCTTTCCTAACTCAGTTCAATTGTAGCCATGTTTACAGTATCTTCATAAGTGATATCTTATGATAAGTTCCTTTTTCTGTGTGACTTATTTCACTTAGAAGCACCGAACCTGAATCCACCCATTTTGCTGCTACTGGTCTTATGACATTGATTTCATGGCTGAGGGATATTCCATCGTACGTAAGTACCACAATTTTTTGAACCATTTTTATATTTCCTGGGATATTTAAGGTGTACCCAAGTTGAGGTCCTTGTAAGCAGTGGAGCCCTAAATTTTGGGGTGGCTCTGTATTATTGATTTTCAGTTTTCCCAATGTATATTCCCTAGACTGGAAGTGCCCTTGGCTCTGTAACTCTGTTCTTTACTTGTTTTAGGGAACACAATGCACTCCTCCAGAGAGGCAGTTGGCAATTTACATCCTGCCCATCAGCATAACAAGGCTCCCTGTTCTCCAGGGCCTGTCTTGCCTTTCTGGTTTTTACACATTTTGTGGATGTCCCTTTTGACCGGTGGGAAGTGATACTTCTTTGTAGTGCAGATTTGCATTGCCCGCTTGCTTGCTTGGCCAAAAAGGGCGTATGCGTTTTCTCCTGAATATATTCAGGAGAAAACGCATACGCCCTTTTTGGCCAAGGGCATCATTGTCGAAGTTGTGCCCCTCTTCCTGTGCTTTAAAGGCGATTCCAACGTACCTCTTGAAATCTGTTTCCTGCTATTCTGCCTCGCTTTCAAGTCCTCCTCGTTGCCTTTCCTCAACAGATTTTTGGACGATACGTGTCCTTTATTACTCGGCCCGTTTGTGAATTGCTGTGCCCCTGAGCTCCATTTTTCAACTCGTTTTTGGTGAGCTGACCGCAAGTCCAAAATTTTGGTTCAGGACCTATACTGGTTCCCGGTGGGTGGCTGAGACTTTGGTTAATTCTTCTTCCTGCCGGGAAATTACAGTGATATGTGCCCGTCCAAATGCCTAACAGCTACTCTCTCATTGGTTCTCCCTCTTCCCTTTCATCCTCTGCCAAATTGGCAACCTGTGCGAACCAGGAGGTTAAAGGGGCTGTCTCTCCAAGTTGGGAGGTTGATAGTAAAGCAGATGTAAAGTCAAAGCGGAGCACCAGGAGAGGGACTATTCGTTGAGTTTTAGAAACCTTTCGTATTCACAGTGTGTCCGTTCTCTAGGTTTCCCGTACATGTTATAGCTGTAGTAATATTCCCTTCAACCTGGAGAGTTAGGACCCATGGAATGGGTGCCAGGCATTTGTGCTTTAAAGGGTCTGCATTTGCTCACCCAATGTCACCAATCGTCTCCGTCCAAAGTGTCCCTCCTTATGCCACATCCAGCTGTCGTTGTAGATAGGGTCATTCCAGGTTTCATCAGAGACCCTGAAGGAATTGTAAAGAATTTCCCAGTTTTTTTGTTTTGTTTTTGAAATTCCTTTTTATAGTGGGTTTGAGCTGATTCTCGCTGCCATGTTTATGCCAGTCTAGACACACTTGATTCCCTTACGGAGACATATCAATACATAGGTTTTAAGATTCTTACTAGTCAGATATATTCCTCTGCAGGAAATATGGGGTTTTGAGTCCCTTTCACTGAGGAAGGTGTAGGTCTTGTCTATTCCATAGTTGGTTTTTGGAACGGTACCTGTGCTTATATCAAACTCTGGTTTTATGCATCACCCCACCTCTCCTTCCCCCTTAAGCAGGCATAAGTGTGTTTTCTAAATGTGCGACAGTGTTCTCTTTCCTAACTCAGTTCAAGTTTAGCCATGTTTACAGGATCTTCATAAGTGATATCTTATGATAAGTTTCTTTTTCTGTGTGACTTATTTCACTTAGAATCATCGTACCTGAATCCACCCATTTTGCTGCTACTGGTCTTATGACATTGATTTCATGGCTGAGGGATATTCCATCGTACGTAAGTACCACAATTTTTTGAACCATTTTTATATTTCCTGGGATATTTAAGGTGTACCCAAGTTGAGGTCCTTGTAAGCAGTGCAGCCCTAAATTTTGGGGTGGCTCTGTCTTACTGATTTTCAGTTTTCCCAAGGTATATTCCCTAGACTTGAAGTGCCCTTGGCTCTGTAGCTCTGTTCTTTACTTGTTTTAGGGAACACAATGCACTCTTCCAGAGAGGCAGTTGTCAATTTACATCCCGCCCATCAGCATAACAAGGCTCCCTGTTCTCCAGGGCCTGTCTTGCCTTTCTGGTTTTTACACATTTTGTGGATGTCCCTTTTGACCGGTGGGAAGTGATACTTCTTTGTAGTGCAGATTTGAATTGCCCGCTTGCTTGCTTGGCCAAAAAGGGCATATGCATTTTCTCCTGGATATATTCAGGAGAAAACGCATACGCCCTTTTTGGCCAAGTGCATCATTGTCGAAGTTGTGCCACTCTTCCTGTGCTTTAAAGGCGATTCCAACGTACCTCTTGAAATCTGTTTCCTGCTACTCTGCCTCGCTTTCAAGTCCGCCTCACTGCCTTCCCTCAACAGATTTTTGGACGATAGTTGTCCTTTATTTCTCGGCCAGTTTGTGAATTGCTGTGCCCCTGAGCTCCATTGTTCAACTCGTTTTTTGTGAGCTGACCGCAAGTCCAAAATTTTGGTTCAGGACCTATGCTGGTTCCCGGTGGGGGGCTGAGACTTTGGTTAATTCTTCTTCCTGCCGGGAAATTACAGTGATATGTGCCCGTCCAAGTGCCTAACAGCTACTGTCTCATTGGTTCTCTCTCTTCCCTTTCATCCTCTGCCAAATGGGCAACCTGTGTGAACTGGGAGGTTAAAGGGGCTGTCTCTCGAAGTTGCGAGGTTGATATAAAGCAGATGGAAAGTCAAAACGGAGCACCAGGAGACGGACTATTCGTTGAGTTTTAGAAACCTTTCGTATTCACAGTGTGTCCGTTCTCTAGGTTTCCCATACATGTTATAACTGTAGTAATATTCCCTTCAACCTGGAGAGTTGGGACCCATGGAATGGGTGCCATGCATCATTGCTTTAAAGGGTCTGCATTTGCTCACCCAATCTCACCAATCCTCTCAGTCCCAAGTGTCCAGCCTTATGCCACATCCAGCTGTCATTGTAGATAGGGTCATTCCAGGTTTCATCAGAGACCCTGAAGGAATTGTAAAGAATTTCCCAGTTTTTTTGTTTTGTTTTTGAAATTCCTTTTTATAGTGGGTTTGAGCTGATTCTCGCTGCCATGTTTATGCCAGTCTAGACACACTTGATTCCCTTACGGAGACATATCAATACATAGGTTTTAAGATTCTTACTAGTCAGATATATTCCTCTGCGGGAAATATGGGGTTTTGAGTCCCTTTCACTGAGGAAGGTGTAGGTCTTGTCTATTCCATAGTTGGTTTTTGGAACGGTACCTGTGCTTATATCAAAGTCTGGTTTTATGCATCACCCCACCTCTCCTTCCCCCTTAAGCAGGCATAAGTGTGTTTTCTAAATGTGCGACAGTGTTCTCTTTCCTAACTCAGTTCAAGTGTAGCCATGTTTACAGGATCTTCATAAGTGATATCTTATGATAAGTTTCTTTTTCTGTGTGACTTATTTCACTTAGAATCATCGTACCTGAATCCACCCATTTTGCTGCTACTGGTCTTATGACATTGATTTCATGGCTGAGGGATATTCCATCGTACGTAAGTACCACAATTTTTTGAACCATTTTTATATTTCCTGGGATATTTAAGGTGTACCCAAGTTGAGGTCCTTGTAAGCAGTGCAGCCCTAAATTTTGGGGTGGCTCTGTCTTACTGATTTTCAGTTTTCCCAAGGTATATTCCCTAGACTTGAAGTGCCCTTGGCTCTGTAGCTCTGTTCTTTACTTGTTTTAGGGAACACAATGCACTCCTCCAGAGAGGCAGTTGTCAATTTACATCCCGCCCATCAGCATAACAAGGCTCCCTGTTCTCCAGGGCCTGTCTTGCCTTTCTGGTTTTTACACATTTTGTGGATGTCCCTTTTGACCGGTGGGAAGTGATACTTCTTTGTAGTGCAGATTTGAATTGCCCGCTTGCTTGCTTGGCCAAAAAGGGCATATGCATTTTCTCCTGGATATATTCAGGAGAAAACGCATACGCCCTTTTTGGCCAAGTGCATCATTGTCGAAGTTGTGCCACTCTTCCTGTGCTTTAAAGGCGATTCCAACGTACCTCTTGAAATCTGTTTCCTGCTATTCTGCCTCACTTTCAAGTCCGCCTCGTTGCCTTCCCTCAACAGATTTTGGGACGATAGTTGTCCTTTATTTCTCGGCCAGTTTGTGAATTGCTGTGCCCCTGAGCTCCTTTTTTCAACTCGTTTTTGGTGAGCTGACCGCAAGGCCAAAATTTTGGTTCAGGACCTATACTGGTTCCCGGTGGGTGGCTGAGACTTTGGTTAATTCTTCTTCCTGCCGTTAAATTACAGTGATATGTGCTTGTCCAAATGCATAACAGCTACTCTCTCATTGGTTCTCCCTCTTCCCTTTCATCCTCTGCCAAATTGGCAACCTGTGCGAACCAGGAGGTTAAAGGGGCTGTCTCTCCAAGTTGGGAGGTTGATAGTAAAGCAGATGTAAAGTCAAAGCGGAGCACCAGGAGAGGGACTATTCGTTGAGTTTTAGAAACCTTTCGTATTCACAGTGTGTCCGTTCTCTAGGTTTCCCGTACATGTTATAGCTGTAGTAATATTCCCTTCAACCTGGAGAGTTAGGACCCATGGAATGGGTGCCAGGCATTTGTGCTTTAAAGGGTCTGCATTTGCTCACCCAATGTCACCAATCGTCTCAGTCCCAAGTGTCCCTCCTTATGCCACATCCAGCTGTCGTTGTAGATAGGGTCATTCCAGGTTTCATCAGAGACCCTGAAGGAATTGTAAAGAATTTCCCAGTTTTTTTGTTTTGTTTTTGAAATTCCTTTTTATAGTGGGTTTGAGCTGATTCTCGCTGCCATGTTTATGCCAGTCTAGACACACTTGATTCCCTTACGGAGACATATCAATACATAGGTTTTAAGATTCTTACTAGTCAGATATATTCCTCTGCAGGAAATATGGGGTTTTGAGTCCCTTTCACTGAGGAAGGTGTAGGTCTTGTCTATTCCATAGTTGGTTTTTGGAACGGTACCTGTGCTTATATCAAACTCTGGTTTTATGCATCAGCCCACCTCTCCTTCCCCCTTAAGGAGGCATAAGAGTGTTTTCTAAATATGAGACACTGTTCTCTTTCCTAACTCAGTTCAAGTGTAGCCATGTTTATAGTGTCTTCATAAGTGATATCTTATGATAAGTTTCTTTTTCTGTGTGACTTATTTCACTTAGAATCATCGTACCTTAATCCAGCAATTTTGCTGCTACTGGTCTTATGACATTGATTTCATGGCTGAGGGATATTCCATCGTACGTAAGTACCACAATTTTTTGAACCATTTTTATATTTCCTGGGATATTTAAGGTCTATCCAAGTTGAGGTCCTTGTAAGCAGTGCAGCCCTAAATTTTGGGGTGGCTGTGTCTTATTGATTTTCAGTTTTTCCAAGGTATATTCCCTAGACTGGAAGTGCCCTTGGCTCTGTAACTCTGTTCTTTACTTGTTTTAGGGAACACAATGTACTCCTCCAGAGAGGCAGTTGGCAATTTACATGCCGCCCATCAGCATAACAAGGCTCCCAGTTCTCCAGGGCCTGTCTTGCCTTTCTGGTTTTTACACATTTTGTGGATGTCCCTTTTGATCGGTGGGAAGTGATACTTCTTTGTAGTGCAGATTTGCATTGCCCGCTTGCTTGCTTGGCCAAAAAGGGCGTATGCGTTTTCTCCTGAATATATTCAGGAGAAAACGCATACGCCCTTTTTGGCCAAGTGCATCATTGTCGAAGTTGTGCCCCTCTTCCTGTGCTTTAAAGGCGATTCCAACGTACCTCTTGAAATCTGTTTCCTGCTACTCTGCCTCGCTTTCAAGTCTGCCTCATTGCCTTCCCTCAACAGATTTTTGGACGATACTTGTCCTTTATTACTTGGCCAGTTTGTGAATTGCTGTGCCCCTGAGCTCCATTGTTCAACTCGTTTTTTGTGAGCTGACCGCAAGTCCAAAATTTTGGTTCAGGACCTATGCTGGTTCCCGGTGGGGGGCTGAGACTTTGGTTAATTCTTCTTCCTGCCGGGAAATTACAGTGATATGTGCCCGTCCAAGTGCCTAACAGCTACTGTCTCATTGGTTCTCTCTCTTCCCTTTCATCCTCTGCCAAATGGGCAACCTGTGTGAACTGGGAGGTTAAAGGGGCTGTCTCTCGAAGTTGCGAGGTTGATATAAAGCAGATGGAAAGTCAAAACGGAGCACCAGGAGACGGACTATTCGTTGAGTTTTAGAAACCTTTCGTATTCACAGTGTGTCCGTTCTCTAGGTTTCCCGTACATGTTATAACTGTAGTAATATTCCCTTCAACCTGGAGAGTTGGGACCCATGGAATGGGTGCCATGCATCATTGCTTTAAAGGGTCTGCATTTGCTCACCCAATCTCACCAATCCTCTCAGTCCCAAGTGTCCAGCCTTATGCCACATCCAGCTGTCATTGTAGATAGGGTCATTCCAGGTTTCATCAGAGACCCTGAAGGAATTGTAAAGAATTTCCCAGTTTTTTTGTTTTGTTTTTGAAATTCCTTTTTATAGTGGGTTTGAGCTGATTCTCGCTGCCATGTTTATGCCAGTCTAGAGACACTTGATTCCCTTACGGAGACATATCAATACATAGGTTTTAAGATTCTTACTAGTCAGATATATTCCTCTGCGGGAAATATGGGGTTTTGAGTCCCTTTCACTGAGGAAGGTGTAGGTCTTGTCTATTCCATAGTTGGTTTTTGGAACGGTACCTGTGCTTATATCAAACTCTGGTTTTATGCATCACCCCACCTCTCCTTCCCCCTTAAGTAGGCATAAGAGCGTTTTCTAAATGTGAGACACTGTTCTCTTTCCTAACTCAGTTCAAGTGTAGCCATGTTTACAGGATCTTCATAAGTGATATCTTATGATAAGTTTCTTTTTCTCTGTGACTTATTTCACTTAGAATCATCGTACCTGAATACACCCATTTTGCTGCTACTGGTCTTATGACATTGATTTCATGGCTGAGGGATATTCCATCGTACGTAAGTACCACAATTTTTTGAACCATTTTTATATTTCCTGGGATATTTAAGGTGGACCCAAGTTGAGGTCCTTGTAAGCAGTGCAGCCCTAAATTTTGGGGTGGCTGTGTCTTTTTGATTTTCAGTTTTCCCAAGGTATATTCCCAAGACTGGAAGTGCCCTTGGCTCTGTAGCTCTGTTGTTTAATTGTTTTAGGGAACACAATGCACTCCTCCAGAGAGGCAGTTGGCAATTTACATCCCGCCATCAGCATAACAAGGGTCCCAGTTCTCCAGGGCCTGTCTTGCCTTTCTGGTTTTTACACATTTTGTGGATGTCCCTTTTGACCGGTGGGAAGTGATACTTCTTTGTAGTGCAGATTTGCATTGCCCGCTTGCTTGCTTGGCCAAAAAGAGCGTATGCGTTTTCTCCTGAATATATTCAGGAGAAAACGCATACGCCCTTTTTGGCCAAGTGCATCATTGTCGAAGTTGTGCCCCTCTTCCTGTGCTTTAAAGGCGATTCCAGCGTACCTGTTGAAATCTGTTTCCTGCTATTCTGCCTCGCTTTCAAGTCCGCCTCGTTGCCTTCCCTCAACAGATTTTTGGACGATAGTTTGCCTTTATTACTCGGCCAGTTTGTGAATTGCTGTGCCCCTGAGCTCCATTTTTCAACTCGTTTTTTGTGAGCTGACCGCAAGTCCAAAATTTTGGTTCAGGACCTATACTGGTTCCCGGTGGGTGGCTGAGACTTTGGTTAATTCTTCTTCCTGCCGGGAAATTAGAGTGATATGTGCCCGTCCAAATGCCTAACAGCTACTCTCTCATTGGTTCTCCCTCTTCCCTTTCATCCTCTGCTAAATTGGCAACCTGTGCGAACCAGGAGTTAAAGGGGCTGTCTCTCCAAGTTGGGAGGTTGATAGTAAAGCAGATGGAAAGTCAAACCGGGGCACCAGGAGAGGGACTATTCGTTGAGTTTTAGAAACCTTTCGTATTCACAGTGTGTCCGTTCTCTAGGTTTCCCGTACATGTTATTGCTGTAGTAATATTCCCTTCAGCCTGGAGAGTTGGGACCCATGGAATGGGTGCCATGCATTATTGCTTTAAAGGGTCTGCATTTGCTTACCCAATCTCACCAATCGTCTCAGTCCCAAGTGTCCAGCCTTATGCCACATCCAGCTGTCGTTGTAGATTGGGTCATTTCAGGTTTCATCAGAGACCCTGAAGGAATTGTAAAGAATTTCCCAGTTTTTTTGTTTTGTTTTTGAAATTCCTTTTTATAGTGGGTTTGAGCTGATTCTCGCTGCCATGTTTATGCCAGTCTAGAGACACTTGATTCCCTTACGGAGACATATCAATACATAGGTTTTAAGATTCTTACTAGTCAGATATATTCCTCGGCGGGAAATATGGGGTTTTGAGTCCCTTTCACTGAGGAAGGTGTAGGTCTTTTCTATTCCATAGTTGGTTTTTGGAATGGTACCTGTGCTTATATCAAACTCTGGTTTTATGCATCACCCCACCTCTCCTTCCCCCTTAAGCAGGCAAAAGAGTATTTTCTAAATGTGAGACACTGTTCTCTTTCCTAACTCAGTTCAAGTGTAGCCATGTTTACAGGATCTTCATAAGTGATATCTTATGATAAGTTTCTTTTTCTCTGTGACTTATTTCACTTAGAATCATTGTACCTGAATCCACCCATTTTGCTGCTACTGGTCTTATGACATTGATTTCATGGCTGAGGGATATTCCATCGTACGTAAGTACCACAATTTTTTGAACCATTTTTATATTTCCTAGGATATTTAAGGTGTACCCAAGTTGAGGTCCTTGTAAGCAGTGCAGCCCTAAATTTTGGGGTGGCTCTGTCTTATTGATTTTCAGTTTTCCAAAGGTATATTCCCTAGACTGGAAGTGCCCTTCTGCTCTGTAGCTCTGTTCTTTACTTGTTTTAGGGAACACAATGCACTGCTCCAGAGAGGCAGTTGGCAATTTACATGCCGCCCATCAGCATAACAAGGCTCCCTGTTCTCTAGGACCTGTCTTGCCTTTCTGGTTTTTACACATTTTGTGGATGTGTCTTTTGACCGGTGGGAAGTGATACTTCTTTGTAGTGCAGATTTGCATTGCCCGCTTGCTTTCTTGGCCAAAAAGCGCGTATGCGTTTTCTCCTGAATATATTCAGGAGAAAACGCATACGCCCTTTTTGGCCAAGTGCATCATTGTCGAAGATGTGCCCCTCTTCCTGTGCTTTAAAGGCGATTCCAACGTACCTCTTGAAATCTGTTTCCTGCTATTCTGCCTCGCTTTCAAGTCCGCCTCGTTGCCTTCCCTCAACAGATTTTTGGACGACAGTTGTCCTTTATTACTCCGCCAGTTTGTGAATTGCTGTGCCCCTGAGCTCCATTTTTCAACTCGTTTTTGGTGAGGTGACCGCAATTCCAAAATTTTGGTTCAGGACCTATGCTGGTTCCCGGTGGGGGGCTGAGACTTTGGTTAATTCTTCTTGCTGCCGGGGAATTACAGTGATATGTGCCTGTTCAAATGCGTAACAGCTACTCTCTCATTGGACCTCCCTCTTCCCTTTCATCCTCTGCCAAATTGGCAACCTGTGCGAACCAGGAGGTTAAAGGGGCTGTCTCTCCAAGTTGGGAGGATGATAGTAAAGCAGGTGTAAAGTCAAACCGGAGCACCAGGAGAGGGACTATTCGTTGAGTTTTAGAAACCTTTCGTATTCACAGTGTGTCCGTTCTCTAGGTTTCCCGTACATGTTATAGCTGTAGTAATATTCCCTTCAACCTGGAGAGTTGGGACTCATGGAATGGGTGCCAAGCATTTGTGCTTTAAAGCGTCTGCATTTGCTCACCCAATCTCACCAATCCTCTCAGTCCCAAGTGTCCCTCATTATGCCACATCCAGCTGTCGTTGTAGATAGGGTCATTCCAGGTTTCATCAGAGACCCTGAAGGAATTGTAAAGAATTTCCCAGTTTTTTTTTTTTTTGTTTTTGAAATTCCATTTTATAGTGGGTTTGAGCTGATTCTCGCTGCCATGTATATGCCAGTCTTGATACACTTGATTCCCTTATGGAGACATATCAATACATAGGTTTTAAGATTCTTACTAGTCAGATATATTCCTCTGCGGGAAATATGGTGTTTTGAGTCCCTTTCACTGAGGAAGGTGTAGGTCTTGTCTATTCCATAGTTGGTTTCTGGAACGGTACGTGTGCTTATATCAAACTCTGGTTGTATGCATCACCCCACCTCTCCTTCCCCCTTAAGCAGGCATAAGAGTGTTTTCTAAATGAGAGACACTGTTCTCGTTCCTAACTCAGTTCAATTGTAGCCATGTTTACAGGATCTTCATAAGTGATATCTTATGATAAGTTTCTTTTTCTGTGTGACTTATTTCACTTAGAAGCACCGAACCTGAATCCACCCATTTTGCTGCTACTGGTCTTATGACATTGATTTCATGGCTGAGGGATATTCCATCGTATGTAATTACCACAATTTTTTGAACCATTTTTATATTTCCTGGGATATTTAAGGTGTACCCAAGTTGAGGTCCTTGTAAGCAGTGGAGCTCTAAATTTTGGGGTGGCTCTGTATTATTGATTTTCAGTTTTCCCAAGGTATATTCCCTAGACTGGAAGTGCCCTTGGCTCTGTAGCTCTGTTCTTTACTTGTTTTAGGGACCACAATGCACTCCTCCAGAGAGGCAGTTGGCAATTTACATCCCGCCCATCAGCATAACAAGGCTCCCTGTTCTCCAGGGCCTGTCTTGCCTTTCTGGTTTTTACACATTGTGTGGATGTCCCTTTTGACCGGTGGGAAGTGATACTTCTTTGTAGTGCCGATTTGCATTGCCCGCTTGCTTGCTTGGCCAAAAAGGGCGTATGCATTTTCTCCTGAATATATTCAGGAGAGAACGCATATGACCTTTTTGTCCAAGTGCATCATTGTCGAAGTTGTGCCCCTCTTCCTGTGCTTTAAAGGCGATTCCAGCGTACCTGTTGAAATCTGTTTCCTGCTATTCTGCCTCGCTTTCAAGTCCGCCTCGTTGCCTTCCCTCAACAGATTTTTGGACGATAGTTTGCCTTTATTACTCCGCCAGTTTGTGAATTGCTGTGCCCCTGAGCTCCATTTTTCAACTCGTTTTTTGTGAGCTGACCGCAAGTCCAAAATTTTGGTTCAGGACCTATACTGGTTCCCGGTGGGTGGCTGAGACTTTGGTTAATTCTTCTTCCTGCCGGGAAATTACAGTGATATGTGCCCGTCCAAATGCCTAACAGCTACTCTCTCATTGGTTCTCCCTCTTCCCTTTCATCCTCTGCTAAATTGGCAACCTGTGCGAACCAGGAGTTAAAGGGGCTGTCTCTCCAAGTTGGGAGGTTGATAGTAAAGCAGATGGAAAGTCAAACCGGGGCACCAGGAGAGGGACTATTCGTTGAGTTTTAGAAACCTTTCGTATTCACAGTGTGTCCGTTCTCTAGGTTTCCCGTACATGTTATTGCTGTAGTAATATTCCCTTCAGCCTGGAGAGTTGGGACCCATGGAATGGGTGCCATGCATTATTGCTTTAAAGGGTCTGCATTTGCTTACCCAATCTCACCAATCGTCTCAGTCCCAAGTGTCCAGCCTTATGCCACATCCAGCTGTCGTTGTAGATTGGGTCATTCCAGGTTTCATCAGAGACCCTGAAGGAATTGTAAAGAATTTCCCAGTTTTTTTGTTTTGTTTTTGAAATTCCTTTTTATAGTGGGTTTGAGCTGATTCTCGCTGCCATGTTTATGCCAGTCTAGACACACTTCATTCCCTTACAGAGACATATCAATACATAGGTTTTAAGATTCTTACTAGTCAGATATATTCCTCGGCGGGAAATATGGGGTTTTGAGTCCCTTTCACTGAGGAAGGTGTAGGTCTTTTCTATTCCATAGTTGGTTTTTGGAATGGTACCTGTGCTTATATCAAACTCTGGTTTTATGCATCACCCCACCTCTCCTTCCCCCTTAAGCAGGCAAAAGAGTATTTTCTAAATGTGAGACACTGTTCTCTTTCCTAACTCAGTTCAAGTGTAGCCATGTTTACAGGATCTTCATAAGTGATATCTTATGATAAGTTTCTTTTTCTCTGTGACTTATTTCACTTAGAATCATTGTACCTGAATCCACCCATTTTGCTGCTACTGGTCTTATGACATTGATTTCATGGCTGAGGGATATTCCATCGTACGTAAGTACCACAATTTTTTGAACCATTTTTATATTTCCTAGGATATTTAAGGTGTACCCAAGTTGAGGTCCTTGTAAGCAGTGCAGCCCTAAATTTTGGGGTGGCTCTGTCTTATTGATTTTCAGTTTTCCAAAGGTATATTCCCTAGACTGGAAGTGCCCTTCTGCTCTGTAGCTCTGTTCTTTACTTGTTTTAGGGAACACAATGCACTGCTCCAGAGAGGCAGTTGGCAATTTACATGCCGCCCATCAGCATAACAAGGCTCCCTGTTCTCTAGGACCTGTCTTGCCTTTCTGGTTTTTACACATTTTGTGGGTGTCCCTTTTGATTGGTGGGAAGTGATACTTCTTTGTAGTGCAGATTTGCATTGCCCGCTTTCTTTCTTGGCCAAAAAGCGCGTATGCGTTTTCTCCTGAATATATTCAGGAGAAAACGCATACGCCCTTTTTGGCCAAGTGCATCATTGTCGAAGATGTGCCCCTCTTCCTGTGCTTTAAAGGCGATTCCAACGTACCTCTTGAAATCTGTTTCCTGCTATTCTGCCTCGCTTTCAAGTCCGCCTCGTTGCCTTCCCTCAACAGATTTTTGGACGATAGTTGCCCTTTATTTCTCGGCCAGTTTGTGAATTGCTGTGCCCCTGAGCTCCTTTTTTCAACTCGTTTTTGGTGAGCTGACCGCAAGTCCAAAATTTTGGTTCAGGACCTATACTGGTTCCCGGTGGGTGGCTGAGACTTTGGTTAATTCTTCTTCCTGCCGGGAAATTACAGTGATATGTGCCCGTCCAAATGCCTAACAGCTACTCTCTCATTGGTTCTCCCTCTTCCCTTTCATCCTCTGCCAAATTGGCAACCTGTGCGAACCAAGAGGTTAAAGGGGCTGTCTCTCCAAGTTGGGAGGTTGATAGTAAAGCAGACGGAAAGTCAAACCGGAGCACCAGGAGAGGGACTATTCGTTGAGTTTTAGAAACCTTTCGTATTCACAGTGTGTCCGTTCTCTAGGTTTCCCGTACATGTTATAACTGTAGTAATATTCCCTTCAACCTGGAGAGTTGGGACCCATGGAATGGGTGCCATGCATTATTGCTTTAAAGGGTCTGCATTTGCTCACCCAATCACACCAATTCTCTCAGTCCCAAGTGTCCCTCCTTATGCCACATCCATCTGTCGTTGTAGATAGGGTCATTCCAGCTTTCATCAGAGACCCTGAAGGAATTGTAAAGAATTTCCCAGTTTTTTTGTTTTGTTTTTGAAATTCCTTTTTATAGTGGGTTTCAGCTGATTCTCGCTGCCATGTTTATGCCAGTCTAGACACACTTGATTCCCTTACGGAGACATATCAATACATAGGTTTTAAGATTCTTACTAGTCAGATATATTCCTCTGCGGGAAATATGGTGTTTTGAGTCCCTTTCACTGAGGAAGGTGTAGGTCGTGTCTATTCCATAGTTGGTTTTTGGAACGGTACATGTGCTTATATCAAACTCTGGTTGTATGCATCACCCCACCTCTCCTTCCCCCTTAAACAGGCATAAGAGTGTTTTCTAAATGAGAGACACTGTTCTCTTTCCTAACTCAGTTCAATTGTAGCCATGTTTACAGTATCTTCATAAGTGATATCTTATGATAAGTTCCTTTTTCTGTGTGACTTATTTTACTTAGAAGCACCGAACCTGAATCCACCCATTTTGCTGCTACTGGTCTTATGACATTGATTTCATGGCTGAGGGATATTCCATCGTACGTAAGTACCACAATTTTTTGAACCATTTTTATATTTCCTGGGATATTTAAGGTGTACCCAAGTTGAGGTCCTTGTAAGCAGTGGAGCCCTAAATTTTGGGGTGGCTCTGTATTATTGATTTTCAGTTTTCCCAATGTATATTCCCTAGACTGGAAGTGCCCTTGGCTCTGTAACTCTGTTCTTTACTTGTTTTAGGGAACACAATGCACTCCTCCAGAGAGGCAGTTGGCAATTTACATCCTGCCCATCAGCATAACAAGGCTCCCTGTTCTCCAGGGCCTGTCTTGCCTTTCTGGTTTTTACACATTTTGTGGATGTCCCTTTTGACCGGTGGGAAGTGATACTTCTTTGTAGTGCAGATTTGCATTGCCCGCTTGCTTGCTTGGCCAAAAAGGGCGTATGCGTTTTCTCCTGAATATATTCAGGAGAAAACGCATACACCCTTTTTGGCCAAGGGCATCATTGTCGAAGTTGTGCCCCTCTTCCTGTGCTTTAAAGGCGATTCCAACGTACCTCTTGAAATCTGTTTCCTGCTATTCTGCCTCGCTTTCAAGTCCTCCTCGTTGCCTTTCCTCAACAGATTTTTGGACGATACGTGTCCTTTATTACTCGGCCCGTTTGTGAATTGCTGTGCCCCTGAGCTCCATTTTTCAACTCGTTTTTGGTGAGCTGACCGCAAGTCCAAAATTTTGGTTCAGGACCTATACTGGTTCCCGGTGGGTGGCTGAGACTTTGGTTAATTCTTCTTCCTGCCGGGAAATTACAGTGATATGTGCCCGTCCAAATGCCTAACAGCTACTCTCTCATTGGTTCTCCCTCTTCCCTTTCATCCTCTGCCAAATTGGCAACCTGTGAGAACCAGGAAGTTAAAGGGGCTGTCTCTCCATGTTGGGAGGTTGATAGTAAAGCAGATGGAAAGTCAAAACGGAGCACCAGGAGACGGACTATTCGTTGAGTTTTAGAAACCTTTCGTATTCACAGTGTGTCCGTTCTCCAGGTTTCCCGTACATGTTATAGCTGTAGTAATATTCCCTTCAACCTGGAGAGTTGGGACCCATGGAATGGGTGCCAGGCATTTGTGCTTTAAAGGGTCTGCATTTGCTCACCCAATCTCACCAATCGTCTCAGTCCCAAGTGTCCCTCCTTATGCCACATCCATCTGTCGTTGTAGATAGGGTCATTCCAGGTTTCATCAGAGACCCTGAAGGAATTGTAAAGAATTTCCCAGTTTTTTTGTTTTGTTTTTGAAATTCCTTTTTATTGTGGGCTTGAGCTGATTCCCGCTGCCATGTTTATGGCAGTCTAGACACACTTGATTCCCTTACGGAGACATATCAATACATACGTTTTAAGATTCTTACTAGTCAGATATATTCCTCTGCGGGAAATATGGTGTTTTGAGTCCCTTTCACTGAGGAAGGTGCAGGTCTTGTCTATTCCATAGTTGGTTTTTGGAACGGTACCTGTGCTTATATCAAACTCTGGTTTTATGCATCACGCCACCTCTCCTTCCCCCTTAAGCAGGCATAAGAGTGTTTTCTAAATATGAGACACTGTTCTCTTTCCTAACTCAGTTCAAGTGTAGCCATGTTTATAGGATCTTCATAAGTGATATCTTATGATAAGTTTCTTTTTCTGTGTGACTTATTTCACTTAGAATCATCGTACCTGAATCCACCCATTTTGCTGCTACTGGTCTTATGACATTGATTTCATGGCTGAGGAATATTCCATCGTACATAAGTACCACAATTTTTTGAACCATTTTTATATTTCCTGGGATACTTAAGGTGTATCCAAGTTGAGGTCCTTGTAAGCAGTGCAGCCCTAAATTTTGGGGTGGCTCTGTCTTATTGATTTTCAGTTTTCCCAAGGTATATTCCCTAGACTGGAATTGCCCTTGGCTCTGTAGCTCTGTTCTTTACTTGTTTTAGGGAACACAATGCACTCCTCCAGAGAGGCAGTTGGCAATTTACACCCCGCCCATCAGCATAACAAGGCTCCCTGTTCTCCAGGGCCTGTCTTGCCTTTCTGGATTTTACACATTTTGCGGATGTCCCTTTTGACCGGTGGGAAGTGATACTTCTTTGTAGTGCAGATTTGCATTGACCGCTTGCTTGCTTGGCCAAAAAGGGCGTATGCGTTTTCTCCTGAATATATTCAGGAGAAAACGCATACGCCCTTTTTGGCCAAGTGCATCATTGTCGAAGTTGTGCCCCTCTTCCTGTGCTTTGAAGGCGATTCCAACATACCTCTTGAAATCTGTTTCCTGCTATTCTGCCTCGCGTTCAAGTCCACCTCGTTGCCTTCCCTCAACAGATTTTTGGACGATAGTTGTCCTTTATTTCTCGGCCAGTTTGTGAATTGCTGTGCCCCTGAGCTCCTTTTTTCAAGTCGTTATTGGTGAGCTGACCGCAAGTCCAAAATTTTGTTTCAGGACCTATAATGGTTCCCGGTGGGTGGCTGAGACTTTGGTTAATTCTTCTTCCTGCCGGGAAATTACAGTGATATGTGCCCGTCCAAGTGCCTAACAGCTACTGTCTCATTGGTTCTCTCTCTTCCCTTTCATCCTCTGCCAAATGGGCAACCTGAGTGAACTGGGAGGTTAAAGGGGCTGTCTCTCGAAGTTGCGAGGTTGATATAAAGCAGATGGAAAGTCAAAACGGAGCACCAGGAGACGGACTATTCGTTGAGTTTTAGAAACCTTTCGTATTCACAGTGTGTCCGTTCTCTAGGTTTCCCGTACATGTTATAACTGTAGTAATATTCCCTTCAACCTGGAGAGTTGGGACCCATGGAATGGGTGCCATGCATCATTGCTTTAAAGGGTCTGCATTTGCTCACCCAATCTCACCAATCCTCTCAGTCCCAAGTGTCCAGCCTTATGCCACATCCAGCTGTCATTGTAGATAGGGTCATTCCAGGTTTCATCAGAGACCCTGAAGGAATTGTAAAGAATTTCCCAGTTTTTTTGTTTTGTTTTTGAAATTCCTTTTTATAGTGGGTTTGAGCTGATTCTCGCTGCCATGTTTATGCCAGTCTAGAGACACTTGATTCCCTTACGGAGACATATCAATACATAGGTTTTAAGATTCTTACTAGTCAGATATATTCCTCTGCGGGAAATATGGGGTTTTGAGTCCCTTTCACTGAGGAAGGTGTAGGTCTTGTCTATTCCATAGTTGGTTTTTGGAACGGTACCTGTGCTTATATCAAACTCTGGTTTTATGCATCACCCCACCTCTCCTTCCCCCTTAAGTAGGCATAAGAGCGTTTTCTAAATGTGAGACACTGTTCTCTTTCCTAACTCAGTTCAAGTGTAGCCATGTTTACAGGATCTTCATAAGTGATATCTTATGATAAGTTTCTTTTTCTCTGTGACTTATTTCACTTAGAATCATCGTACCTGAATACACCCATTTTGCTGCTACTGGTCTTATGACATTGATTTCATGGCTGAGGGATATTCCATCGTACGTAAGTACCACAATTTTTTGAACCATTTTTATATTTCCTGGGATATTTAAGGTGGACCCAAGTTGAGGTCCTTGTAAGCAGTGCAGCCCTAAATTTTGGGGTGGCTGTGTCTTTTTGATTTTCAGTTTTCCCAAGGTATATTCCCAAGACTGGAAGTGCCCTTGGCTCTGTAGCTCTGTTGTTTAATTGTTTTAGGGAACACAATGCACTCCTCCAGAGAGGCAGTTGGCAATTTACATCCCGCCATCAGCATAACAAGGGTCCCAGTTCTCCAGGGCCTGTCTTGCCTTTCTGGTTTTTACACATTTTGTGGATGTCCCTTTTGACCGGTGGGAAGTGATACTTCTTTGTAGTGCAGATTTGCATTGCCCGCTTGCTTGCTTGGCCAAAAAGAGCGTATGCGTTTTCTCCTGAATATATTCAGGAGAAAACGCATACGCCCTTTTTGGCCAAGTGCATCATTGTCGAAGTTGTGCCCCTCTTCCTGTGCTTTAAAGGCGATTCCAGCGTACCTGTTGAAATCTGTTTCCTGCTATTCTGCCTCGCTTTCAAGTCCGCCTCGTTGCCTTCCCTCAACAGATTTTTGGACGATAGTTTGCCTTTATTACTCGGCCAGTTTGTGAATTGCTGTGCCCCTGAGCTCCATTTTTCAACTCGTTTTTTGTGAGCTGACCGCAAGTCCAAAATTTTGGTTCAGGACCTATACTGGTTCCCGGTGGGTGGCTGAGACTTTGGTTAATTCTTCTTCCTGCCGGGAAATTAGAGTGATATGTGCCCGTCCAAATGCCTAACAGCTACTCTCTCATTGGTTCTCCCTCTTCCCTTTCATCCTCTGCTAAATTGGCAACCTGTGCGAACCAGGAGTTAAAGGGGCTGTCTCTCCAAGTTGGGAGGTTGATAGTAAAGCAGATGGAAAGTCAAACCGGGGCACCAGGAGAGGGACTATTCGTTGAGTTTTAGAAACCTTTCGTATTCACAGTGTGTCCGTTCTCTAGGTTTCCCGTACATGTTATTGCTGTAGTAATATTCCCTTCAGCCTGGAGAGTTGGGACCCATGGAATGGGTGCCATGCATTATTGCTTTAAAGGGTCTGCATTTGCTTACCCAATCTCACCAATCGTCTCAGTCCCAAGTGTCCAGCCTTATGCCACATCCAGCTGTCGTTGTAGATTGGGTCATTTCAGGTTTCATCAGAGACCCTGAAGGAATTGTAAAGAATTTCCCAGTTTTTTTGTTTTGTTTTTGAAATTCCTTTTTATAGTGGGTTTGAGCTGATTCTCGCTGCCATGTTTATGCCAGTCTAGAGACACTTGATTCCCTTACGGAGACATATCAATACATAGGTTTTAAGATTCTTACTAGTCAGATATATTCCTCGGCGGGAAATATGGGGTTTTGAGTCCCTTTCACTGAGGAAGGTGTAGGTCTTTTCTATTCCATAGTTGGTTTTTGGAATGGTACCTGTGCTTATATCAAACTCTGGTTTTATGCATCACCCCACCTCTCCTTCCCCCTTAAGCAGGCAAAAGAGTATTTTCTAAATGTGAGACACTGTTCTCTTTCCTAACTCAGTTCAAGTGTAGCCATGTTTACAGGATCTTCATAAGTGATATCTTATGATAAGTTTCTTTTTCTCTGTGACTTATTTCACTTAGAATCATTGTACCTGAATCCACCCATTTTGCTGCTACTGGTCTTATGACATTGATTTCATGGCTGAGGGATATTCCATCGTACGTAAGTACCACAATTTTTTGAACCATTTTTATATTTCCTAGGATATTTAAGGTGTACCCAAGTTGAGGTCCTTGTAAGCAGTGCAGCCCTAAATTTTGGGGTGGCTCTGTCTTATTGATTTTCAGTTTTCCAAAGGTATATTCCCTAGACTGGAAGTGCCCTTCTGCTCTGTAGCTCTGTTCTTTACTTGTTTTAGGGAACACAATGCACTGCTCCAGAGAGGCAGTTGGCAATTTACATGCCGCCCATCAGCATAACAAGGCTCCCTGTTCTCTAGGACCTGTCTTGCCTTTCTGGTTTTTACACATTTTGTGGATGTGTCTTTTGACCGGTGGGAAGTGATACTTCTTTGTAGTGCAGATTTGCATTGCCCGCTTGCTTTCTTGGCCAAAAAGCGCGTATGCGTTTTCTCCTGAATATATTCAGGAGAAAACGCATACGCCCTTTTTGGCCAAGTGCATCATTGTCGAAGATGTGCCCCTCTTCCTGTGCTTTAAAGGCGATTCCAACGTACCTCTTGAAATCTGTTTCCTGCTATTCTGCCTCGCTTTCAAGTCCGCCTCGTTGCCTTCCCTCAACAGATTTTTGGACGACAGTTGTCCTTTATTACTCCGCCAGTTTGTGAATTGCTGTGCCCCTGAGCTCCATTTTTCAACTCGTTTTTGGTGAGGTGACCGCAATTCCAAAATTTTGGTTCAGGACCTATGCTGGTTCCCGGTGGGGGGCTGAGACTTTGGTTAATTCTTCTTGCTGCCGGGGAATTACAGTGATATGTGCCTGTTCAAATGCGTAACAGCTACTCTCTCATTGGACCTCCCTCTTCCCTTTCATCCTCTGCCAAATTGGCAACCTGTGCGAACCAGGAGGTTAAAGGGGCTGTCTCTCCAAGTTGGGAGGATGATAGTAAAGCAGGTGTAAAGTCAAACCGGAGCACCAGGAGAGGGACTATTCGTTGAGTTTTAGAAACCTTTCGTATTCACAGTGTGTCCGTTCTCTAGGTTTCCCGTACATGTTATAGCTGTAGTAATATTCCCTTCAACCTGGAGAGTTGGGACTCATGGAATGGGTGCCAAGCATTTGTGCTTTAAAGCGTCTGCATTTGCTCACCCAATCTCACCAATCCTCTCAGTCCCAAGTGTCCCTCATTATGCCACATCCAGCTGTCGTTGTAGATAGGGTCATTCCAGGTTTCATCAGAGACCCTGAAGGAATTGTAAAGAATTTCCCAGTTTTTTTTTTTTTGTTTTTGAAATTCCATTTTATAGTGGGTTTGAGCTGATTCTCGCTGCCATGTATATGCCAGTCTTGATACACTTGATTCCCTTATGGAGACATATCAATACATAGGTTTTAAGATTCTTACTAGTCAGATATATTCCTCTGCGGGAAATATGGTGTTTTGAGTCCCTTTCACTGAGGAAGGTGTAGGTCTTGTCTATTCCATAGTTGGTTTCTGGAACGGTACGTGTGCTTATATCAAACTCTGGTTGTATGCATCACCCACCTCTCCTTCCCCCTTAAGCAGGCATAAGAGTGTTTTCTAAATGAGAGACACTGTTCTCGTTCCTAACTCAGTTCAATTGTAGCCATGTTTACAGGATCTTCATAAGTGATATCTTATGATAAGTTTCTTTTTCTGTGTGACTTATTTCACTTAGAAGCACCGAACCTGAATCCACCCATTTTGCTGCTACTGGTCTTATGACATTGATTTCATGGCTGAGGGATATTCCATCGTATGTAATTACCACAATTTTTTGAACCATTTTTATATTTCCTGGGATATTTAAGGTGTACCCAAGTTGAGGTCCTTGTAAGCAGTGGAGCTCTAAATTTTGGGGTGGCTCTGTATTATTGATTTTCAGTTTTCCCAAGGTATATTCCCTAGACTGGAAGTGCCCTTGGCTCTGTAGCTCTGTTCTTTACTTGTTTTAGGGACCACAATGCACTCCTCCAGAGAGGCAGTTGGCAATTTACATCCCGCCCATCAGCATAACAAGGCTCCCTGTTCTCCAGGGCCTGTCTTGCCTTTCTGGTTTTTACACATTGTGTGGATGTCCCTTTTGACCGGTGGGAAGTGATACTTCTTTGTAGTGCCGATTTGCATTGCCCGCTTGCTTGCTTGGCCAAAAAGGGCGTATGCATTTTCTCCTGAATATATTCAGGAGAGAACGCATATGACCTTTTTGTCCAAGTGCATCATTGTCGAAGTTGTGCCCCTCTTCCTGTGCTTTAAAGGCGATTCCAGCGTACCTGTTGAAATCTGTTTCCTGCTATTCTGCCTCGCTTTCAAGTCCGCCTCGTTGCCTTCCCTCAACAGATTTTTGGACGATAGTTTGCCTTTATTACTCCGCCAGTTTGTGAATTGCTGTGCCCCTGAGCTCCATTTTTCAACTCGTTTTTTGTGAGCTGACCGCAAGTCCAAAATTTTGGTTCAGGACCTATACTGGTTCCCGGTGGGTGGCTGAGACTTTGGTTAATTCTTCTTCCTGCCGGGAAATTACAGTGATATGTGCCCGTCCAAATGCCTAACAGCTACTCTCTCATTGGTTCTCCCTCTTCCCTTTCATCCTCTGCTAAATTGGCAACCTGTGCGAACCAGGAGTTAAAGGGGCTGTCTCTCCAAGTTGGGAGGTTGATAGTAAAGCAGATGGAAAGTCAAACCGGGGCACCAGGAGAGGGACTATTCGTTGAGTTTTAGAAACCTTTCGTATTCACAGTGTGTCCGTTCTCTAGGTTTCCCGTACATGTTATTGCTGTAGTAATATTCCCTTCAGCCTGGAGAGTTGGGACCCATGGAATGGGTGCCATGCATTATTGCTTTAAAGGGTCTGCATTTGCTTACCCAATCTCACCAATCGTCTCAGTCCCAAGTGTCCAGCCTTATGCCACATCCAGCTGTCGTTGTAGATTGGGTCATTCCAGGTTTCATCAGAGACCCTGAAGGAATTGTAAAGAATTTCCCAGTTTTTTTGTTTTGTTTTTGAAATTCCTTTTTATAGTGGGTTTGAGCTGATTCTCGCTGCCATGTTTATGCCAGTCTAGACACACTTCATTCCCTTACAGAGACATATCAATACATAGGTTTTAAGATTCTTACTAGTCAGATATATTCCTCGGCGGGAAATATGGGGTTTTGAGTCCCTTTCACTGAGGAAGGTGTAGGTCTTTTCTATTCCATAGTTGGTTTTTGGAATGGTACCTGTGCTTATATCAAACTCTGGTTTTATGCATCACCCCACCTCTCCTTCCCCCTTAAGCAGGCAAAAGAGTATTTTCTAAATGTGAGACACTGTTCTCTTTCCTAACTCAGTTCAAGTGTAGCCATGTTTACAGGATCTTCATAAGTGATATCTTATGATAAGTTTCTTTTTCTCTGTGACTTATTTCACTTAGAATCATTGTACCTGAATCCACCCATTTTGCTGCTACTGGTCTTATGACATTGATTTCATGGCTGAGGGATATTCCATCGTACGTAAGTACCACAATTTTTTGAACCATTTTTATATTTCCTAGGATATTTAAGGTGTACCCAAGTTGAGGTCCTTGTAAGCAGTGCAGCCCTAAATTTTGGGGTGGCTCTGTCTTATTGATTTTCAGTTTTCCAAAGGTATATTCCCTAGACTGGAAGTGCCCTTCTGCTCTGTAGCTCTGTTCTTTACTTGTTTTAGGGAACACAATGCACTGCTCCAGAGAGGCAGTTGGCAATTTACATGCCGCCCATCAGCATAACAAGGCTCCCTGTTCTCTAGGACCTGTCTTGCCTTTCTGGTTTTTACACATTTTGTGGGTGTCCCTTTTGATTGGTGGGAAGTGATACTTCTTTGTAGTGCAGATTTGCATTGCCCGCTTTCTTTCTTGGCCAAAAAGCGCGTATGCGTTTTCTCCTGAATATATTCAGGAGAAAACGCATACGCCCTTTTTGGCCAAGTGCATCATTGTCGAAGATGTGCCCCTCTTCCTGTGCTTTAAAGGCGATTCCAACGTACCTCTTGAAATCTGTTTCCTGCTATTCTGCCTCGCTTTCAAGTCCGCCTCGTTGCCTTCCCTCAACAGATTTTTGGACGATAGTTGCCCTTTATTTCTCGGCCAGTTTGTGAATTGCTGTGCCCCTGAGCTCCTTTTTTCAACTCGTTTTTGGTGAGCTGACCGCAAGTCCAAAATTTTGGTTCAGGACCTATACTGGTTCCCGGTGGGTGGCTGAGACTTTGGTTAATTCTTCTTCCTGCCGGGAAATTACAGTGATATGTGCCCGTCCAAATGCCTAACAGCTACTCTCTCATTGGTTCTCCCTCTTCCCTTTCATCCTCTGCCAAATTGGCAACCTGTGCGAACCAAGAGGTTAAAGGGGCTGTCTCTCCAAGTTGGGAGGTTGATAGTAAAGCAGACGGAAAGTCAAACCGGAGCACCAGGAGAGGGACTATTCGTTGAGTTTTAGAAACCTTTCGTATTCACAGTGTGTCCGTTCTCTAGGTTTCCCGTACATGTTATAACTGTAGTAATATTCCCTTCAACCTGGAGAGTTGGGACCCATGGAATGGGTGCCATGCATTATTGCTTTAAAGGGTCTGCATTTGCTCACCCAATCACACCAATTCTCTCAGTCCCAAGTGTCCCTCCTTATGCCACATCCATCTGTCGTTGTAGATAGGGTCATTCCAGCTTTCATCAGAGACCCTGAAGGAATTGTAAAGAATTTCCCAGTTTTTTTGTTTTGTTTTTGAAATTCCTTTTTATAGTGGGTTTCAGCTGATTCTCGCTGCCATGTTTATGCCAGTCTAGACACACTTGATTCCCTTACGGAGACATATCAATACATAGGTTTTAAGATTCTTACTAGTCAGATATATTCCTCTGCGGGAAATATGGTGTTTTGAGTCCCTTTCACTGAGGAAGGTGTAGGTCGTGTCTATTCCATAGTTGGTTTTTGGAACGGTACATGTGCTTATATCAAACTCTGGTTGTATGCATCACCCCACCTCTCCTTCCCCCTTAAACAGGCATAAGAGTGTTTTCTAAATGAGAGACACTGTTCTCTTTCCTAACTCAGTTCAATTGTAGCCATGTTTACAGTATCTTCATAAGTGATATCTTATGATAAGTTCCTTTTTCTGTGTGACTTATTTTACTTAGAAGCACCGAACCTGAATCCACCCATTTTGCTGCTACTGGTCTTATGACATTGATTTCATGGCTGAGGGATATTCCATCGTACGTAAGTACCACAATTTTTTGAACCATTTTTATATTTCCTGGGATATTTAAGGTGTACCCAAGTTGAGGTCCTTGTAAGCAGTGGAGCCCTAAATTTTGGGGTGGCTCTGTATTATTGATTTTCAGTTTTCCCAATGTATATTCCCTAGACTGGAAGTGCCCTTGGCTCTGTAACTCTGTTCTTTACTTGTTTTAGGGAACACAATGCACTCCTCCAGAGAGGCAGTTGGCAATTTACATCCTGCCCATCAGCATAACAAGGCTCCCTGTTCTCCAGGGCCTGTCTTGCCTTTCTGGTTTTTACACATTTTGTGGATGTCCCTTTTGACCGGTGGGAAGTGATACTTCTTTGTAGTGCAGATTTGCATTGCCCGCTTGCTTGCTTGGCCAAAAATGGCGTATGCGTTTTCTCCTGAATATATTCAGGAGAAAACGCATACACCCTTTTTGGCCAAGGGCATCATTGTCGAAGTTGTGCCCCTCTTCCTGTGCTTTAAAGGCGATTCCAACGTACCTCTTGAAATCTGTTTCCTGCTATTCTGCCTCGCTTTCAAGTCCTCCTCGTTGCCTTTCCTCAACAGATTTTTGGACGATACGTGTCCTTTATTACTCGGCCCGTTTGTGAATTGCTGTGCCCCTGAGCTCCATTTTTCAACTCGTTTTTGGTGAGCTGACCGCAAGTCCAAAATTTTGGTTCAGGACCTATACTGGTTCCCGGTGGGTGGCTGAGACTTTGGTTAATTCTTCTTCCTGCCGGGAAATTACAGTGATATGTGCCCGTCCAAATGCCTAACAGCTACTCTCTCATTGGTTCTCCCTCTTCCCTTTCATCCTCTGCCAAATTGGCAACCTGTGAGAACCAGGAAGTTAAAGGGGCTGTCTCTCCATGTTGGGAGGTTGATAGTAAAGCAGATGGAAAGTCAAAACGGAGCACCAGGAGACGGACTATTCGTTGAGTTTTAGAAACCTTTCGTATTCACAGTGTGTCCGTTCTCCAGGTTTCCCGTACATGTTATAGCTGTAGTAATATTCCCTTCAACCTGGAGAGTTGGGACCCATGGAATGGGTGCCAGGCATTTGTGCTTTAAAGGGTCTGCATTTGCTCACCCAATCTCACCAATCGTCTCAGTCCCAAGTGTCCCTCCTTATGCCACATCCATCTGTCGTTGTAGATAGGGTCATTCCAGGTTTCATCAGAGACCCTGAAGGAATTGTAAAGAATTTCCCAGTTTTTTTGTTTTGTTTTTGAAATTCCTTTTTATTGTGGGCTTGAGCTGATTCCCGCTGCCATGTTTATGGCAGTCTAGACACACTTGATTCCCTTACGGAGACATATCAATACATACGTTTTAAGATTCTTACTAGTCAGATATATTCCTCTGCGGGAAATATGGTGTTTTGAGTCCCTTTCACTGAGGAAGGTGCAGGTCTTGTCTATTCCATAGTTGGTTTTTGGAACGGTACCTGTGCTTATATCAAACTCTGGTTTTATGCATCACGCCACCTCTCCTTCCCCCTTAAGCAGGCATAAGAGTGTTTTCTAAATATGAGACACTGTTCTCTTTCCTAACTCAGTTCAAGTGTAGCCATGTTTATAGGATCTTCATAAGTGATATCTTATGATAAGTTTCTTTTTCTGTGTGACTTATTTCACTTAGAATCATCGTACCTGAATCCACCCATTTTGCTGCTACTGGTCTTATGACATTGATTTCATGGCTGAGGAATATTCCATCGTACATAAGTACCACAATTTTTTGAACCATTTTTATATTTCCTGGGATACTTAAGGTGTATCCAAGTTGAGGTCCTTGTAAGCAGTGCAGCCCTAAATTTTGGGGTGGCTCTGTCTTATTGATTTTCAGTTTTCCCAAGGTATATTCCCTAGACTGGAATTGCCCTTGGCTCTGTAGCTCTGTTCTTTACTTGTTTTAGGGAACACAATGCACTCCTCCAGAGAGGCAGTTGGCAATTTACACCCCGCCCATCAGCATAACAAGGCTCCCTGTTCTCCAGGGCCTGTCTTGCCTTTCTGGATTTTACACATTTTGCGGATGTCCCTTTTGACCGGTGGGAAGTGATACTTCTTTGTAGTGCAGATTTGCATTGACCGCTTGCTTGCTTGGCCAAAAAGGGCGTATGCGTTTTCTCCTGAATATATTCAGGAGAAAACGCATACGCCCTTTTTGGCCAAGTGCATCATTGTCGAAGTTGTGCCCCTCTTCCTGTGCTTTGAAGGCGATTCCAACATACCTCTTGAAATCTGTTTCCTGCTATTCTGCCTCGCGTTCAAGTCCACCTCGTTGCCTTCCCTCAACAGATTTTTGGACGATAGTTGTCCTTTATTTCTCGGCCAGTTTGTGAATTGCTGTGCCCCTGAGCTCCTTTTTTCAAGTCGTTATTGGTGAGCTGACCGCAAGTCCAAAATTTTGTTTCAGGACCTATAATGGTTCCCGGTGGGTGGCTGAGACTTTGGTTAATTCTTCTTCCTGCCAGGAAATTACAGTGATATGGGCCCGTCCAACTGCCTAACAGCTACTCTCTCATTGTTTCTCCCTCTTCCCTTTCATCCTCTGCCAAATTGGCAACCTATGCGAACCAGGAGGTTAAAGGGGCTGTCTCTCCAAGTTGGGAGGTTGATAGTAAAGCAGATGGAAAGTCAAACCGGAGCACCAGGATAGGGACTATTCGTTGAGATTTAGAAACCTTTCGTATTCACAGTGTGTCCGTTCTCTAGGTTTCCCGTACATGTTATAGCTGTAGTAATATTCCCTTCAACCTGGAGAGTTGGGACTCATGGAATGGGTGCCAAGCATTTGTGCTTTAAAGGGTCTGCATTTGCTCACCCAATCTCACCAATCGTCTCAGTCCCAAGTGTCCCTCCTTATGCCACATCCAGCTGTCGTTGTAGATAGGGTCATTCCAGGTTTCATCAGAGACCCTGAAGGAATTGTAAAGAATTTCCCAGTTTTTTTGTTTTGTTTTTGAAATTCCTTTTTATAGTGGGTTTGAGCTGATTCCCGCTGCCATGTTAATGGCAGTGTAGACACACTTGATTCCCTTACGGAGACATATCAATACATATGTTTTAAGATTCTTACTAGTCAGATATATTCCTCTGCGGGAAATATGGTGTTTTGAGTCCCTTTCACTGAGGAAGGTGTAGGTCTTGTCTATTCCATAGTTGGTTTTTGGAACGGTACCTGTGCTTATATCAAACTCTGGTTTTATGCATCACGACACCTCTCCTTCCCCCTTAAGCAGGCATAAGAGTGTTTTCTAAATATGAGACACTGTTCTCTTTCCTAACTCAGTTCAAGTGTAGCCATGTTTATAGCATCTTCATAAGTGATATCTTATGATAAGTTTCTTTTTCTGTGTGACTTATTTCTCTTAGAATCACCGTACCTTAATCCACCCATTTTGCTGCTACTGGTCTTATGACATTGATTTCATGGCTGAGGGATATTCCATCGTACGTAAGTACCACAATTTTTTGAACCATTTTTATATTTCCTGGGATACTTAAGGTGTATCCAAGTTGAGGTCCTTGTAAGCAGTGCTGCCCTAAATTTTGGGGTGGCTGTGTCTTATTGATTTTCAGTTTTCCCAAGGTATATTCCCTAGACTGGAAGTGCCCTTGGCTCTGTAGCTCTGTTCGTTACTTGTTTTAGGGAACACAATGCACTCCTCCAGAGAGGCAGTTGGCAATTTACATCCCACCCATCAGCATAACAAGGCTCCCTGTTCTCCAGGGCCTGTCTTGCCTTTCTGGTTTTTACACATTTTGTGGATGTCCCTTTTGACCGGTGGGAAGTGATACTTCTTTGTAGTGCAGATTTGCATTGCCCGCTTGCTTGCTTGGCCAAAAAGGGCATATGCATTTTCTCCTGAATATATTCAGGAGAAAACGCATATGCCCTTTTTGGCCAAGTGCATCATTGTCGAAGTTGTGCCCCTCTTCCTGTGCTTTAAAGGCGATTCCAACGTACCTCTTGAAATCTGTTTCCTGCTATTCTGCCTCACTTTCAAGTCCGCCTCGTTGCCTTCCCTCAACAGATTTTGGGACGATAGTTGTCCTTTATTTCTCGGCCAGTTTGTGAATTGCTGTGCCCCTGAGCTCCTTTTTTCAACTCGTTTTTGGTGAGCTGACCGCAAGGCCAAAATTTTGGTTCAGGACCTATACTGGTTCCCGGTGGGTGGCTGAGACTTTGGTTAATTCTTCTTCCTGCCGGGAAATTACAGTGATATGTGCCCGTCCAAATGCCTAACAGCTACTGTCTCATTGGTTCTCCCTTTTCCGTTTCATCCTCTGCCAAATTGGCATCCTGTGTGAACCAGGAGGTTAAAGGGGCTGTCTCTCCAAGTTGGTTGGTTGATAGTAAAGCAGATGGAAAGTCAAACCGGAGCACCAGGAGAGGGACTATTCGTTGAGTTTTAGAAACCTTTCGTATTCACAGTGTGTCCGTTCTCTAGGTTTCCCGTACATATTATAGCTGGAGTAATATTCCCTTCAACCTGGAGAGTTGGGGCCCATGGAATGGGTGCCAGGCATTTGTGATTTAAAGGGTCTGCATTTCCTCACCCAATCTCACCAATCGTCTCAGTCCCAAGTGTCCCTCCTTATGCCACATCCAGCTGTCGTTGTAGATAGGGTCATTCCAGGTTTCATCAGGGACCCTGAAGGAATTGTAAAGAATTTCCCAGTTTTTTTGTTTTGTTTTTGAAATTCCTTTTTATAGTGGGCTTGAGCTGATTCTCGCTGCCATGTTTATGCCAGTCTAGACACACTTGATTCCCTTACGGAGACAAATCAATACATAAGTTTTAAGATTATTACTAGTCAGATATATTCCTCTGCGGGAAATATGGTGTTTTGAGTCCCTTTCACTGAGGAAGGTGTAGGTCTTGTCTATTCCATAGTTGGTTTTTGGAACGGTACCTGTGCTTATATCAAACTCTGGTTTTATGCATCACCCGACCTCTCTTTCCGCCTTAAGCAGGCATAAGAGTGTTTTCTAAATATGAGACACTGTTCTCTTTCCTAACTCAGTTCAAGTGTAGCCATGTTTATAGCATCTTCATAAGTGATATCTTATGATAAGTTTCTTTTTCTGTGTGACTTATTTCACTTAGAATCATCGTACCTGAATCCACCCATTTTGCTGCTACTGGTCTTATGACATTGATTTCATGGCTGAGGAATATTCCATCGTACATAAGTACCACAATTTTTTGAACCATTTTTATATTTCCTGGGATAATTAAGGTGTATCCAAGTTGAGGTCTTTGTATGCAGTGCAGCCCTAATTTTGGGGTGGCTCTGTCTTATTGATTTTCAGCTTTCCCAAGGTATATTCCCTAGACTGGAAGTGCCCTTGGCTCTGTAGCTCTGTTGTTTACTTGTTTTAGGGAACACAATGCACTCCTCCAGAGAGGCAGTTGGCAATTTACATCCCGCCCATCAGCATAACAAGGCTCCCTGTTCTCCAGGGCCTGTCTTGCCTTTCTGGTTTTTACACATTTTGTGGATGTCCCTTTTGACCGGTGGGAAGTGATACTTCTTTGTAGTGCAGATTTGCATTGCCCGCTTGCTTGCTTGGCCAAAAGGGGCGTATGCGTTTTCTCCTGAATATATTCAGGAGAAAACGCATACGCCCTTTATGGCCAAGGGCATCATTGTCGAAGTTGTGCCCCTCTTCCTGTGCTTTAAAGGTAATTCCAACGTACCTCTTGAAATCTGTTTCCTGCTATTCTGCCTCGCTTTCAAGTCTGCCTCATTGCCTTCCCTCAAGAGATTTTTGGAAGATAGTTGTCCTTTATTACTCGGCCAGTTTGTGAATTGCTGTGCCCCTGAGCTCCATTTTTCAACTCGTTTTTGGTGAGCTGACCGCAAGTCTAAAATTTTGGTTCAGGACCTATACTGGTTCCCGGTGGGTGGCTGAGACTTTGGTTAATTCTTCTTCCTGCCGGGAAATTACAGTGATATGTGCTTGTCCAAATGCATAACAGCTACTCTCTCATTGGTTCTCCCTCTTCCCTTTCATCCTCTGCCAAATTGGCAACCTGTGCGAACCAGGAGGTTAAAGGGGCTGTCTCTCCAAGTTGGGAGGTTGATAGTAAAGCAGATGTAAAGTCAAAGCGGAGCACCAGGAGAGGGACTATTCGTTGAGTTTTAGAAACCTTTCGTATTCACAGTGTGTCCGTTCTCTAGGTTTCCCGTACATGTTATAGCTGTAGTAATATTCCCTTCAACCTGGAGAGTTAGGACCCATGGAATGGGTGCCAGGCATTTGTGCTTTAAAGGGTCTGCATTTGCTCACCCAATGTCACCAATCGTCTCCGTCCAAAGTGTCCCTCCTTATGCCACATCCAGCTGTCGTTGTAGATAGGGTCATTCCAGGTTTCATCAGAGACCCTGAAGGAATTGTAAAGAATTTCCCAGTTTTTTTGTTTTGTTTTTGAAATTCCTTTTTATAGTGGGTTTGAGCTGATTCTCGCTGCCATGTTTATGCCAGTCTAGACACACTTGATTCCCTTACGGAGACATATCAATACATAGGTTTTAAGATTCTTACTAGTCAGATATATTCCTCTGCAGGAAATATGGGGTTTTGAGTCCCTTTCACTGAGGAAGGTGTAGGTCTTGTCTATTCCATAGTTGGTTTTTGGAACGGTACCTGTGCTTATATCAAACTCTGGTTTTATGCATCAGCCCACCTCTCCTTCCCCCTTAAGCAGGCATAAGAGTGTTTTCTAAATATGAGACACTGTTCTCTTTCCTAACTCAGTTCAAGTGTAGCCATGTTTATAGTGTCTTCATAAGTGATATCTTATGATAAGTTTCTTTTTCTGTGTGACTTATTTCACTTAGAATCATCGTACCTTAATCCAGCAATTTTGCTGCTACTGGTCTTATGACATTGATTTCATGGCTGAGGGATATTCCATCGTACGTAAGTACCACAATTTTTTGAACCATTTTTATATTTCCTGGGATATTTAAGGTGTACCCAAGTTGAGGTCCTTGTAAGCAGTGCAGCCCTAAATTTTGGGGTGGCTGTGTCTTATTGATTTTCAGTTTTTCCAAGGTATATTCCCTAGACTGGAAGTGCCCTTGGCTCTGTAACTCTGTTCTTTACTTGTTTTAGGGAACACAATGTACTCCTCCAGAGAGGCTGTTGGCAATTTACATGCCGCCCATCAGCATAACAAGGCTCCCAGTTCTCCAGGGCCTGTCTTGCCTTTCTGGTTATTACACATTTTGTGGATGTCCCTTTTGATCGGTGGGAAGTGATACTTCTTTGTAGTGCAGATTTGCATTGCCCGCTTGCTTGCTTGGCCAAAAAGGGCGTATTCGTTTTCTCCTGAATATATTCAGGAGAAAACGCATACGCCCTTTTTGACCAAGTGCATCATTGTCGAAGTTGTGCCCCTCTTCCTGTGCTTTAAAGGCGATTCCAACGTACCTCTTGAAATCTGTTTCCTGCTACTCTGCCTCGCTTTCAAGTCCGCCTCACTGCCTTCCCTCAACAGATTTTTGGACGATACTTGTCCTTTATTACTTGGCCAGTTTGTGAATTGCTGTGCCCCTGAGCTCCATTGTTCAACTCGTTTTTTGTGAGCTGACCGCAAGTCCAAAATTTTGGTTCAGGACCTATGCTGCTTCCCGGTGGGGGGCTGAGACTTTGGTTAATTCTTCTTCCTGCCGGGAAATTACAGTGATATGTGCCCGTCCAAGTGCCTAACAGCTACTGTCTCATTGGTTCTCTCTCTTCCCTTTCATCCTCTGCCAAATGGGCAACCTGTGTGAACTGGGAGGTTAAAGGGGCTGTCTCTCGAAGTTGCGAGGTTGATATAAAGCAGATGGAAAGTCAAAACGGAGCACCAGGAGACGGACTATTCGTTGAGTTTTAGAAACCTTTCGTATTCACAGTGTGTCCGTTCTCTAGGTTTCCCGTACATGTTATAACTGTAGTAATATTCCCTTCAACCTGGAGAGTTGGGACCCATGGAATGGGTGCCATGCATCATTGCTTTAAAGGGTCTGCATTTGCTCACCCAATCTCACCAATCCTCTCAGTCCCAAGTGTCCAGCCTTATGCCACATCCAGCTGTCATTGTAGATAGGGTCATTCCAGGTTTCATCAGAGACCCTGAAGGAATTGTAAAGAATTTCCCAGTTTTTTTGTTTTGTTTTTGAAATTCCTTTTTATAGTGGGTTTGAGCTGATTCTCGCTGCCATGTTTATGCCAGTCTAGACACACTTGATTCCCTTACGGAGACATATCAATACATAGGTTTTAAGATTCTTACTAGTCAGATATATTCCTCTGCGGGAAATATGGGGTTTTGAGTCCCTTTCACTGAGGAAGGTGTAGGTCTTGTCTATTCCATAGTTGGTTTTTGGAACGGTACCTGTGCTTATATCAAAGTCTGGTTTTATGCATCACCCCACCTCTCCTTCCCCCTTAAGCAGGCATAAGTGTGTTTTCTAAATGTGCGACAGTGTTCTCTTTCCTAACTCAGTTCAAGTTTAGCCATGTTTACAGGATCTTCATAAGTGATATCTTATGATAAGTTTCTTTTTCTGTGTGACTTATTTCACTTAGAATCATCGTACCTGAATCCACCCATTTTGCTGCTACTGGTCTTATGACATTGATTTCATGGCTGAGGGATATTCCATCGTACGTAAGTACCACAATTTTTTGAACCATTTTTATATTTCCTGGGATATTTAAGGTGTACCCAAGTTGAGGTCCTTGTAAGCAGTGCAGCCCTAAATTTTGGGGTGGCTCTGTCTTACTGATTTTCAGTTTTCCCAACGTATATTCCCTAGACTTGAAGTGCCCTTGGCTCTGTAGCTCTGTTCTTTACTTGTTTTAGGGAACACAATGCACTCCTCCAGAGAGGCAGTTGTCAATTTACATCCCGCCCATCAGCATAACAAGGCTCCCTGTTCTCCAGGGCCTGTCTTGCCTTTCTGGTTTTTACACATTTTGTGGATGTCCCTTTTGACCGGTGGGAAGTGATACTTCTTTGTAGTGCAGATTTGAATTGCCCGCTTGCTTGCTTGGCCAAAAAGGGCATATGCATTTTCTCCTGGATATATTCAGGAGAAAACGCATACGCCCTTTTTGGCCAAGTGCATCATTGTCGAAGTTGTGCCACTCTTCCTGTGCTTTAAAGGCGATTCCAACGTACCTCTTGAAATCTGTTTCCTGCTATTCTGCCTCACTTTCAAGTCCGCCTCGTTGCCTTCCCTCAACAGATTTTGGGACGATAGTTGTCCTTTATTTCTCGGCCAGTTTGTGAATTGCTGTGCCCCTGAGCTCCTTTTTTCAACTCGTTTTTGGTGAGCTGACCGCAAGGCCAAAATTTTGGTTCAGGACCTATACTGGTTCCCGGTGGGTGGCTGAGACTTTGGTTAATTCTTCTTCCTGCCGGGAAATTACAGTGATATGTGCTTGTCCAAATGCATAACAGCTACTCTCTCATTGGTTCTCCCTCTTCCCTTTCATCCTCTGCCAAATTGGCAACCTGTGTGAACCAGGAGGTTAAAGGGGCTGTCTCTCCAAGTTGGGAGGTTGATAGTAAAGCAGATGTAAAGTCAAAGCGGAGCACCAGGAGAGGGACTATTCGTTGAGTTTTAGAAACCTTTCGTATTCACAGTGTGTCCGTTCTCTAGGTTTCCCGTACATGTTATAGCTGTAGTAATATTCCCTTCAACCTGGAGAGTTAGGACCCATGGAATGGGTGCCAGGCATTTGTGCTTTAAAGGGTCTGCATTTGCTCACCCAATGTCACCAATCGTCTCAGTCCCAAGTGTCCCTCCTTATGCCACATCCAGCTGTCGTTGTAGATAGGGTCATTCCAGGTTTCATCAGAGACCCTGAAGGAATTGTAAAGAATTTCCCAGTTTTTTTGTTTTGTTTTTGAAATTCCTTTTTATAGTGGGTTTGAGCTGATTCTCGCTGCCATGTTTATGCCAGTCTAGACACACTTGATTCCCTTACGGAGACATATCAATACATAGGTTTTAAGATTCTTACTAGTCAGATATATTCCTCTGCAGGAAATATGGGGTTTTGAGTCCCTTTCACTGAGGAAGGTGTAGGTCTTGTCTATTCCATAGTTGGTTTTTGGAACGGTACCTGTGCTTATATCAAACTCTGGTTTTATGCATCAGCCCACCTCTCCTTCCCCCTTAAGGAGGCATAAGAGTGTTTTCTAAATATGAGACACTGTTCTCTTTCCTAACTCAGTTCAAGTGTAGCCATGTTTATAGTGTCTTCATAAGTGATATCTTATGATAAGTTTCTTTTTCTGTGTGACTTATTTCACTTAGAATCATCGTACCTTAATCCAGCAATTTTGCTGCTACTGGTCTTATGACATTGATTTCATGGCTGAGGGATATTCCATCGTACGTAAGTACCACAATTTTTTGAACCATTTTTATATTTCCTGGGATATTTAAGGTCTATCCAAGTTGAGGTCCTTGTAAGCAGTGCAGCCCTAAATTTTGGGGTGGCTGTGTCTTATTGATTTTCAGTTTTTCCAAGGTATATTCCCTAGACTGGAAGTGCCCTTGGCTCTGTAACTCTGTTCTTTACTTGTTTTAGGGAACACAATGTACTCCTCCAGAGAGGCAGTTGGCAATTTACATGCCGCCCATCAGCATAACAAGGCTCCCAGTTCTCCAGGGCCTGTCTTGCCTTTCTGGTTTTTACACATTTTGTGGATGTCCCTTTTGATCGGTGGGAAGTGATACTTCTTTGTAGTGCAGATTTGCATTGCCCGCTTGCTTGCTTGGCCAAAAAGGGCGTATGCGTTTTCTCCTGAATATATTCAGGAGAAAACGCATACGCCCTTTTTGACCAAGTGCATCATTGTCGAAGTTGTGCCCCTCTTCCTGTGCTTTAAAGGCGATTCCAACGTACCTCTTGAAATCTGTTTCCTGCTACTCTGCCTCGCTTTCAAGTCTGCCTCATTGCCTTCCCTCAACAGATTTTTGGACGATACTTGTCCTTTATTACTTGGCCAGTTTGTGAATTGCTGTGCCCCTGAGCTCCATTGTTCAACTCGTTTTTTGTGAGCTGACCGCAAGTCCAAAATTTTGGTTCAGGACCTATGCTGGTTCCCGGTGGGGGGCTGAGACTTTGGTTAATTCTTCTTCCTGCCGGGAAATTACAGTGATATGTGCCCGTCCAAGTGCCTAACAGCTACTGTCTCATTGGTTCTCTCTCTTCCCTTTCATCCTCTGCCAAATGGGCAACCTGTGTGAACTGGGAGGTTAAAGGGGCTGTCTCTCGAAGTTGCGAGGTTGATATAAAGCAGATGGAAAGTCAAAACGGAGCACCAGGAGACGGACTATTCGTTGAGTTTTAGAAACCTTTCGTATTCACAGTGTGTCCGTTCTCTAGGTTTCCCGTACATGTTATAACTGTAGTAATATTCCCTTCAACCTGGAGAGTTGGGACCCATGGAATGGGTGCCATGCATCATTGCTTTAAAGGGTCTGCATTTGCTCACCCAATCTCACCAATCCTCTCAGTCCCAAGTGTCCAGCCTTATGCCACATCCAGCTGTCATTGTAGATAGGGTCATTCCAGGTTTCATCAGAGACCCTGAAGGAATTGTAAAGAATTTCCCAGTTTTTTTGTTTTGTTTTTGAAATTCCTTTTTATAGTCGGTTTGAGCTGATTCTCGCTGCCATGTTTATGCCAGTCTAGAGACACTTGATTCCCTTACGGAGACATATCAATACATAGGTTTTAAGATTCTTACTAGTCAGATATATTCCTCTGCGGGAAATATGGGGTTTTGAGTCCCTTTCACTGAGGAAGGTGTAGGTCTTGTCTATTCCATAGTTGGTTTTTGGAACGGTACCTGTGCTTATATCAAAGTCTGGTTTTATGCATCACCCCACCTCTCCTTCCCCCTTAAGCAGGCATAAGTGTGTTTTCTAAATGTGCGACAGTGTTCTCTTTCCTAACTCAGTTCAAGTGTAGCCATGTTTACAGGATCTTCATAAGTGATATCTTATGATAAGTTTCTTTTTCTGTGTGACTTATTTCACTTAGAATCATCGTACCTGAATCCACCCATTTTGCTGCTACTGGTCTTATGACATTGATTTCATGGCTGAGGGATATTCCATCGTACGTAAGTACCACAATTTTTTGAACCATTTTTATATTTCCTGGGATATTTAAGGTGTACCCAAGTTGAGGTCCTTGTAAGCAGTGCAGCCCTAAATTTTGGGGTGGCTCTGTCTTACTGATTTTCAGTTTTCCCAAGGTATATTCCCTAGACTTGAAGTGCCCTTGGCTCTGTAGCTCTGTTCTTTACTTGTTTTAGGGAACACAATGCACTCCTCCAGAGAGGCAGTTGTCAATTTACATCCCGCCCATCAGCATAACAAGGCTCCCTGTTCTCCAGGGCCTGTCTTGCCTTTCTGGTTTTTACACATTTTGTGGATGTCCCTTTTGACCGGTGGGAAGTGATACTTCTTTGTAGTGCAGATTTGAATTGCCCGCTTGCTTGCTTGGCCAAAAAGGGCATATGCATTTTCTCCTGGATATATTCAGGAGAAAACGCATACGCCCTTTTTGGCCAAGTGCATCATTGTCGAAGTTGTGCCACTCTTCCTGTGCTTTAAAGGCGATTCCAACGTACCTCTTGAAATCTGTTTCCTGCTATTCTGCCTCACTTTCAAGTCCGCCTCGTTGCCTTCCCTCAACAGATTTTGGGACGATAGTTGTCCTTTATTTCTCGGCCAGTTTGTGAATTGCTGTGCCCCTGAGCTCCTTTTTTCAACTCGTTTTTGGTGAGCTGACCGCAAGTCCAAAATTTTGCTTCAGGACCTATACTGGTTCCCGGTGGGTGGCTGAGACTTTGGTTAATTCTTCTTCCTGCCGGGAAATTACAGTGATATGTGCTTGTCCAAATGCATAACAGCTACTCTCTCATTGGTTCTCCCTCTTCCCTTTCATCCTCTGCCAAATTGGCAACCTGTGCGAACCAGGAGGTTAAAGGGGCTGTCTCTCCAAGTTGGGAGGTTGATAGTAAAGCAGATGTAAAGTCAAAGCGGAGCACCAGGAGAGGGACTATTCGTTGAGTTTTAGAAACCTTTCGTATTCACAGTGTGTCCGTTCTCTAGGTTTCCCGTACATGTTATAGCTGTAGTAATATTCCCTTCAACCTGGAGAGTTAGGACCCATGGAATGGGTGCCAGGCATTTGTGCTTTAAAGGGTCTGCATTTGCTCACCCAATGTCACCAATCGTCTCAGTCCCAAGTGTCCCTCCTTATGCCACATCCAGCTGTCGTTGTAGATAGGGTCATTCCAGGTTTCATCAGAGACCCTGAAGGAATTGTAAAGAATTTCCCAGTTTTTTTGTTTTGTTTTTGAAATTCCTTTTTATAGTGGGTTTGAGCTGATTCTCGCTGCCATGTTTATGCCAGTCTAGACACACTTGATTCCCTTACGGAGACTTATCAATACATAGGTTTTAAGATTCTTACTAGTCAGATATATTCCTCTGCAGGAAATATGGGGTTTTGAGTCCCTTTCACTGAGGAAGGTGTAGGTCTTGTCTATTCCATAGTTGGTTTTTGGAACGGTACCTGTGCTTATATCAAACTCTGGTTTTATGCATCAGCCCACCTCTCCTTCCCCCTTAAGGAGGCATAAGAGTGTTTTCTAAATATGAGACACTGTTCTCTTTCCTAACTCAGTTCAAGTGTAGCCATGTTTATAGTGTCTTCATAAGTGATATCTTATGATAAGTTTCTTTTTCTGTGTGACTTATTTAACTTAGAATCATCGTACCTTAATCCAGCAATTTTGCTGCTACTGGTCTTATGACATTGATTTCATGGCTGAGGGATATTCCATCGTACGTAAGTACCACAATTTTTTGAACCATTTTTATATTTCCTGGGATATTTAAGGTGTACCCAAGTTGAGGTCCTTGTAAGCAGTGCAGCCCTAAATTTTGGGGTGGCTCTCTCTTATTGATTTTCAGTTTTTCCAAGGTATATTCCCTAGACTGGAAGTGCCCTTGGCTCTGTAACTCTGTTCTTTACTTGTTTTAGGGAACACAATGTACTCCTCCAGAGAGGCAGTTGGCAATTTACATGCCGCCCATCAGCATAACAAGGCTCCCAGTTCTCCAGGGCCTGTCTTGCCTTTCTGGTTTTTACACATTTTGTGGATGTCCCTTTTGATCGGTGGGAAGTGATACTTCTTTGTAGTGCAGATTTGCATTGCCCGCTTGCTTGCTTGGCCAAAAAGGGCGTATGCGTTTTCTCCTGAATATATTCAGGTGAAAACGCATACGCCCTTTTTGGCCAAGTGCATCATTGTCGAAGTTGTGCCCCTCTTCCTGTGCTTTAAAGGCGATTCCAACGTACCTCTTGAAATCTGTTTCCTGCTACTCTGCCTCGCTTTCAAGTCCGCCTCATTGCCTTCCCTCAACAGATTTTTGGACGATACTTGTCCTTTATTACTTGGCCAGTTTGTGAATTGCTGTGCCCCTGAGCTCCATTGTTCAACTCGTTTTTTGTGAGCTGACCGCAAGTCCAAAATTTTGGTTCAGGACCTATGCTGGTTCCCGGTGGGGGGCTGAGACTTTGGTTAATTCTTCTTCCTGCCGGGAAATTACAGTGATATGTGCCCGTCCAAGTGCCTAACAGCTACTGTCTCATTGGTTCTCTATCTTCCCTTTCATCCTCTGCCAAATGGGCAACCTGAGTGAACTGGGAGGTTAAAGGGGCTGTCTCTCGAAGTTGCGAGGTTGATATAAAGCAGATGGAAAGTCAAAACGGAGCACCAGGAGACGGACTATTCGTTGAGTTTTAGAAACCTTTCGTATTCACAGTGTGTCCGTTCTCTAGGTTTCCCGTACATGTTATAACTGTAGTAATATTCCCTTCAACCTGGAGAGTTGGGACCCATGGAATGGGTGCCATGCATCATTGCTTTAAAGGGTCTGCATTTGCTCACCCAATCTCACCAATCCTCTCAGTCCCAAGTGTCCAGCCTTATGCCACATCCAGCTGTCATTGTAGATAGGGTCATTCCAGGTTTCATCAGAGACCCTGAAGGAATTGTAAAGAATTTCCCAGTTTTTTTGTTTTGTTTTTGAAATTCCTTTTTATAGTGGGTTTGAGCTGATTCTCGCTGCCATGTTTATGCCAGTCTAGAGACACTTGATTCCCTTACGGAGACATATCAATACATAGGTTTTAAGATTCTTACTAGTCAGATATATTCCTCTGCGGGAAATATGGGGTTTTGAGTCCCTTTCACTGAGGAAGGTGTAGGTCTTGTCTATTCCATAGTTGGTTTTTGGAACGGTACCTGTGCTTATATCAAAGTCTGGTTTTATGCATCACCCCACCTCTCCTTCCCCCTTAAGCAGGCATAAGTGTGTTTTCTAAATGTGCGACAGTGTTCTCTTTCCTAACTCAGTTCAAGTTTAGCCATGTTTACAGGATCTTCATAAGTGATATCTTATGATAAGTTTCTTTTTCTGTGTGACTTATTTCACTTAGAATCATCGTACCTGAATCCACCCATTTTGCTGCTACTGGTCTTATGACATTGATTTCATGGCTGAGGGATATTCCATCGTACGTAAGTACCACAATTTTTTGAACCATTTTTATATTTCCTGGGATATTTAAAGTGTACCCAAGTTGAGGTCCTTGTAAGCAGTGCAGCCCTAAATTTTGGGGTGGCTCTGTCTTACTGATTTTCAGTTTTCCCAAGGTATATTCCCTAGACTTGAAGTGCCCTTGGCTCTGTAGCTCTGTTCTTTACTTGTTTTAGGGAACACAATGCACTTCTCCAGAGAGGCAGTTGGCAATTTACATCCCGCCCATCAGCAT
Organism: Hyperoodon ampullatus; assembly: GCF_949752795.1. Lineage (NCBI taxonomy): Eukaryota > Metazoa > Chordata > Mammalia > Artiodactyla > Ziphiidae > Hyperoodon > Hyperoodon ampullatus. The sequence continues at coordinate 28,806 of NW_027640655.1, read as the reverse complement.
AACAAGGCTCCCTGTTCTCCAGGGCCTGTCTTGCCTTTCTGGTTTTTACACATTTTGTGGATGTCCCTTTTGACCGGTGGGAAGTGATACTTCTTTGTAGTGCAGATTTGAATTGCCCGCTTGCTTGCTTGGCCAAAAAGGGCATATGCATTTTCTCTTGGATATATTCAGGAGAAAACGCATACGCCCTTTTTGGCCAAGTGCATCATTGTCGAAGTTGTGCCACTCTTCCTGTGCTTTAAAGGCGATTCCAACGTACCTCTTGAAATCTGTTTCCTGCTATTCTGCCTCACTTTCAAGTCCGCCTCGTTGCCTTCCCTCAACAGATTTTGGGACGATAGTTGTCCTTTATTTCTCGGCCAGTTTGTGAATTGCTGTGCCCCTGAGCTCCTTTTTTCAACTCGTTTTTGGTGAGCTGACCGCAAGGCCAAAATTTTGGTTCAGGACCTATACTTGTTCCCGGTGGGTGGCTGAGACTTTGGTTAATTCTTCTTCCTGCCGGGAAATTACAGTGATATGTGCCCGTCCAAATGCCTAACAGCTACTGTCTCATTGGTTCTCCCTTTTCCGTTTCATCCTCTGCCAAATTGGCATCCTGTGTGAACCAGGAGGTTAAAGGGGCTGTCTCTCCAAGTTGGTTGGTTGATAGTAAAGCAGATGGAAAGTCAAACCGGAGCACCAGGAGAGGGACTATTCGTTGAGTTTTAGAAACCTTTCGTATTCACAGTGTGTCCGTTCTCTAGGTTTCCCGTACATATTATAGCTGGAGTAATATTCCCTTCAACCTGGAGAGTTGGGGCCCATGGAATGGGTGCCAGGCATTTGTGATTTAAAGGGTCTGCATTTCCTCACCCAATCTCACCAATCCTCTCAGTCCCAAGTGTCCCTCCTTATGCCACATCCAGCTGTCGTTGTAGATAGGGTCATTCCAGGTTTCATCAGGGACCCTGAAGGAATTGTAAAGAATTTCCCAGTTTTTTTGTTTTGTTTTTGAAATTCCTTTTTATAGTGGGCTTGAGCTGATTCTCGCTGCCATGTTTATGCCAGTCTAGACACACTTGATTCCCTTACGGAGACAAATCAATACATAAGTTTTAAGATTATTACTAGTCAGATATATTCCTCTGCGGGAAATATGGTGTTTTGAGTCCCTTTCACTGAGGAAGGTGTAGGTCTTGTCTATTCCATAGTTGGTTTTTGGAACGGTACCTGTGCTTATATCAAACTCTGGTTTTATGCATCACCCGACTTCTCTTTCCACCTTAAGCAGGCATAAGAGTGTTTTCTAAATATGAGACACTGTTCTCTTTCCTAACTCAGTTCAAGTGTAGCCATGTTTATAGGATCTTCATAAGTGATATCTTATGATAAGTTTCTTTTTCTGTGTGACTTATTTCACTTAGAATCATCGTACCTGAATCCACCCATTTTGCTGCTACTGGTCTTATGACATTGATTTCATGGCTGAGGAATATTCCATCGTACATAAGTACCACAATTTTTTGAACCATTTTTATATTTCCTGGGATAATTAAGGTGTATCCAAGTTGAGGTCTTTGTATGCAGTGCAGCCCTAATTTTGGGGTGGCTCTGTCTTATTGATTTTCAGCTTTCCCAAGGTATATTCCCTAGACTGGAAGTGCCCTTGGCTCTGTAGCTCTGTTGTTTACTTGTTTTAGGGAACACAATGCACTCCTCCAGAGAGGCAGTTGGCAATTTACATCCCGCCCATCAGCATAACAAGGCTCCCTGTTCTCCAGGGCCTGTCTTGCCTTTCTGGTTTTTACACATTTTGTGGATGTCCCTTTTGACCGGTGGGAAGTGATACTTCTTTGTAGTGCAGATTTGCATTGCCCGCTTGCTTGCTTGGCCAAAAAGGGCGTATGCGTTTTCTCCTGAATATATTCAGGAGAAAACGCATACGCCCTTTATGGCCAAGGGCATCATTGTCGAGGTTGTGCCCCTCTTCCTGTGCTTTAAAGGTAATTCCAACGTACCTCTTGAAATCTGTTTCCTGCTATTCTGCCTCGCTTTCAAGTCTGCCTCATTGCCTTCCCTCAACAGATTTTTGGAAGATAGTTGTCCTTTATTACTCGGCCAGTTTGTGAATTGCTGTGCCCCTGAGCTCCATTTTTCAACTCGTTTTTGGTGAGCTGACCGCAAGTCTAAAATTTTGGTTCAGGACCTATACTGGTTCCCGGTGGGTGGCTGAGACTTTGGTTAATTCTTCTTCCTGCCGGGAAATTACAGTGATATGTGCTTGTCCAAATGCATAACAGCTACTCTCTCATTGGTTCTCCCTCTTCCCTTTCATCCTCTGCCAAATTGGCAACCTGTGCGAACCAGGAGGTTAAAGGGGCTGTCTCTCCAAGTTGGGAGGTTGATAGTAAAGCAGATGTAAAGTCAAAGCGGAGCACCAGGAGAGGGACTATTCGTTGAGTTTTAGAAACCTTTCGTATTCACAGTGTGTCCGTTCTCTAGGTTTCCCGTACATGTTATAGCTGTAGTAATATTCCCTTCAACCTGGAGAGTTAGGACCCATGGAATGGGTGCCAGGCATTTGTGCTTTAAAGGGTCTGCATTTGCTCACCCAATGTCACCAATCGTCTCAGTCCCAAGTGTCCCTCCTTATGCCACATCCAGCTGTCGTTGTAGATAAGGTCATTCCAGGTTTCATCAGAGACCCTGAAGGAATTGTAAAGAATTTCCCAGTTTTTTTGTTTTGTTTTTGAAATTCCTTTTTATAGTGGGTTTGAGCTGATTCTCGCTGCCATGTTTATGCCAGTCTAGACACACTTGATTCCCTTACGGAGACATATCAATACATAGGTTTTAAGATTCTTACTAGTCAGATATATTCCTCTGCAGGAAATATGGGGTTTTGAGTCCCTTTCACTGAGGAAGGTGTAGGTCTTGTCTATTCCATAGTTGGTTTTTGGAACGGTACCTGTGCTTATATCAAACTCTGGTTTTATGCATCAGCCCACCTCTCCTTCCCCCTTAAGGAGGCATAAGAGTGTTTTCTAAATATGAGACACTGTTCTCTTTCCTAACTCAGTTCAAGTGTAGCCATGTTTATAGTGTCTTCATAAGTGATATCTTATGATAAGTTTCTTTTTCTGTGTGACTTATTTCACTTAGAATCATCGTACCTTAATCCAGCAATTTTGCTGCTACTGGTCTTATGACATTGATTTCATGGCTGAGGGATATTCCATCGTACGTAAGTACCACAATTTTTTGAACCATTTTTATATTTCCTGGGATATTTAAGGTGTACCCAAGTTGAGGTCCTTGTAAGCAGTGCAGCCCTAAATTTTGGGGTGGCTGTGTCTTATTGATTTTCAGTTTTTCCAAGGTATATTCCCTAGACTGGAAGTGCCCTTGGCTCTGTAACTCTGTTCTTTACTTGTTTTAGGGAACACAATGTACTCCTCCAGAGAGGCAGTTGGCAATTTACATGCCGCCCATCAGCATAACAAGGCTCCCAGTTCTCCAGGGCCTGTCTTGCCTTTCTGGTTTTTACACATTTTGTGGATGTCCCTTTTGATCGGTGGGAAGTGATACTTCTTTGTAGTGCAGATTTGCATTGCCCGCTTGCTTGCTTGGCCAAAAAGGGCGTATGCGTTTTCTCCTGAATATATTCAGGAGAAAACGCATACGCCCTTTTTGGCCAAGTGCATCATTGTCGAAGTTGTGCCCCTCTTCCTGTGCTTTAAAGGCGATTCCAACGTACCTCTTGAAATCTGTTTCCTGCTACTCTGCCTCGCTTTCAAGTCCGCCTCATTGCCTTCCCTCAACAGATTTTTGGACGATACTTGTCCTTTATTACTTGGCCAGTTTGTGAATTGCTGTGCCCCTGAGCTCCATTGTTCAACTCGTTTTTTGTGAGCTGACCGCAAGTCCAAAATTTTGGTTCAGGACCTATGCTGGTTCCCGGTGGGGGGCTGAGACTTTGGTTAATTCTTCTTCCTGCCGGGAAATTACAGTGATATGTGCCCGTCCAAGTGCCTAACAGCTACTGTCTCATTGGTTCTCTATCTTCGCTTTCATCCTCTGCCAAATGGGCAACCTGAGTGAACTGGGAGGTTAAAGGGGCTGTCTCTCGAAGTTGCGAGGTTGATATAAAGCAGATGGAAAGTCAAAACGGAGCACCAGGAGACGGACTATTCGTTGAGTTTTAGAAACCTTTCGTATTCACAGTGTGTCCGTTCTCTAGGTTTCCCGTACATGTTATAACTGTAGTAATATTCCCTTCAACCTGGAGAGTTGGGACCCATGGAATGGGTGCCATGCATCATTGCTTTAAAGGGTCTGCATTTGCTCACCCAATCTCACCAATCCTCTCAGTCCCAAGTGTCCAGCCTTATGCCACATCCAGCTGTCATTGTAGATAGGGTCATTCCAGGTTTCATCAGAGACCCTGAAGGAATTGTAAAGAATTTCCCAGTTTTTTTGTTTTGTTTTTGAAATTCCTTTTTATAGTGGGTTTGAGCTGATTCTCGCTGCCATGTTTATGCCAGTCTAGAGACACTTGATTCCCTTACGGAGACATATCAATACATAGGTTTTAAGATTCTTACTAGTCAGATATATTCCTCTGCGGGAAATATGGGGTTTTGAGTCCCTTTCACTGAGGAAGGTGTAGGTCTTGTCTATTCCATAGTTGGTTTTTGGAACGGTACCTGTGCTTATATCAAAGTCTGGTTTTATGCATCACCCCACCTGTCCTTCCCCCTTAAGCAGGCATAAGTGTGTTTTCTAAATGTGTGACAGTGTTCTCTTTCCTAACTCAGTTCAAGTTTAGCCATGTTTACAGGATCTTCATAAGTGATATCTTATGATAAGTTTCTTTTTCTGTTTGACTTATTTCACTTAGAATCATCGTACCTGAATCCACCCATTTTGCTGCTACTGGTCTTATGACATTGATTTCATGGCTGAGGGATATTCCATCGTACGTAAGTACCACAATTTTTTGAACCATTTTTATATTTCCTGGGATATTTAAGGTGTACCCACGTTGAGGTCCTTGTAAGCAGTGCAGCCCTAAATTTTGGGGTGGCTCTGTCTTACTGATTTTCAGTTTTCCCAAGGTATATTCCCTAGACTTGAAGTGCCCTTGGTTCTGTAGCTCTGTTCTTTACTTGTTTTAGGGAACACAATGCACTCCTCCAGAGAGGCAGTTGGCAATTTACATCCCGCCCATCAGCATAACAAGGCTCCCTGTTCTCCAGGGCCTGTCTTGCCTTTCTGGTTTTTACACATTTTGTGGATGTCCCTTTTGACCGGTGGGAAGTGATACTTCTTTGTAGTGCAGATTTGCATTGCCCGCTTGCTTGCTTGGCCAAAAAGGGCGTATGCATTTTCTCCTGAATATATATCAGGAGAAAACACATATGCCCTTTATGGCCAAGGGCATCATTGTCGAAGTTGTGCCCCTCTTCCTGTGCTTTAAAGGTAATTCCAACGTACCTCTTGAAATCTGTTTCCTGCTATTCTGCCTCACTTTCAAGTCCGCCTAGTTGCCTTCCCTCAACAGATTTTTGGACGATATTTGTCCTTTATTTCTCGGCCAGTTTGTGAATTGCTGTGCCCCTGAGCTCCATTTTTCAACTCGTTTTTGGTGAGCTGACCGCAAGTCTAAAATTTTGGTTCAGGACCTATACTGGTTCCCGGTGGGTGGCTGAGACTTTGGTTAATTCTTCTTCCTGCCGGGAAATTACAGTGATATGTGCTTGTCCAAATGCATAACAGCTACTCTCTCATTGGTTCTCCCTCTTCCCTTTCATCCTCTGCCAAATTGGCAACCTGTGCGAACCAGGAGGTTAAAGGGGCTGTCTCTCCAAGTTGGGAGGTTGATAGTAAAGCAGATGTAAAGTCAAAGCGGAGCACCAGGAGAGGGACTATTCGTTGAGTTTTAGAAACCTTTCGTATTCACAGTGTGTCCGTTCTCTAGGTTTCCCGTACATGTTATAGCTGTAGTAATATTCGCTTCAACCTGGAGAGTTAGGACCCATGGAATGGGTGCCAGGCATTTGTGCTTTAAAGGGTCTGCATTTGCTCACCCAATGTCACCAATCGTCTCAGTCCCAAGTGTCCCTCCTTATGCCACATCCAGCTGTCGTTGTAGATAGGGTCATTCCAGGTTTCATCAGAGACCCTGAAGGAATTGTAAAGAATTTCCCAGTTTTTTTGTTTTGTTTTTGAAATTCCTTTTTATAGTGGGTTTGAGCTGATTCTCGCTGCCATGTTTATGCCAGTCTAGACACACTTGATTCCCTTACGGAGACATATCAATACATAGGTTTTAAGATTCTTACTAGTCAGATATATTCCTCTGCAGGAAATATGGGGTTTTGAGTCCCTTTCACTGAGGAAGGTGTAGGTCTTGTCTATTCCATAGTTGGTTTTTGGAACGGTACCTGTGCTTATATCAAACTCTGGTTTTATGCATCAGCCCACCTCTCCTTCCCCCTTAAGGAGGCATAAGAGTGTTTTCTAAATATGAGACACTGTTCTCTTTCCTAACTCAGTTCAAGTGTAGCCATGTTTATAGTGTCTTCATAAGTGATATCTTATGATAAGTTTCTTTTTCTGTGTAACTTATTTCACTTAGAGTCATCGTACCTTAATCCAGCAATTTTGCTGCTACTGGTCTTATGACACTGATTTCATGGCTGAGGGATATTCCATCGTACGTAAGTACCACAATTTTTTGAACCATTTTTATATTTCCTGGGATATTTAAGGTGTACCCAAGTTGAGGTCCTTGTAAGCAGTGCAGCCCTAAATTTTGGGGTGGCTGTGTCTTATTGATTTTCAGTTTTTCCAAGGTATATTCCCTAGACTGGAAGTGCCCTTGGCTCTGTAACTCTGTTCTTTACTTGTTTTAGGGAACACAATGTACTCCTCCAGAGAGGCAGTTGGCAATTTACATGCCGCCCATCAGCATAACAAGGCTCCCAGTTCTCCAGGGCCTGTCTTGCCTTTCTGGTTTTTACACATTTTGTGGATGTCCCTTTTGATCGGTGGGAAGTGATACTTCTTTGTAGTGCAGATTTGCATTGCCCGCTTGCTTGCTTGGCCAAAAAGGGCGTATGCGTTTTCTCCTGAATATATTCAGGAGAAAACGCATACGCCCTTTTTGGCCAAGTGCATCATTGTCGAAGTTGTGCCCCTCTTCCTGTGCTTTAAAGGCGATTCCAACGTACCTCTTGAAATCTGTTTCCTGCTACTCTGCCTCGCTTTCAAGTCTGCCTCATTGCCTTCCCTCAACAGATTTTTGGACGATACTTGTCCTTTATTACTTGGCCAGTTTGTGAATTGCTGTGCCCCTGAGCTCCATTGTTCAACTCGTTTTTTGTGAGCTGACCGCAAGTCCAAAATTTTGGTTCAGGACCTATGCTGGTTCCCGGTGGGGGGCTGAGACTTTGGTTAATTCTTCTTCCTGCCGGGAAATTACAGTGATATGTGCCCGTCCAAGTGCCTAACAGCTACTGTCTCATTGGTTCTCTCTCTTCCCTTTCATCCTCTGCCAAATGGGCAACTTGTGTGAACTGGGAGGTTAAAGGGGCTGTCTCTCGAAGTTGCGAGGTTGATATAAAGCAGATGGAAAGTCAAAACGGAGCACCAGGAGACGGACTATTCGTTGAGTTTTAGAAACCTTTCGTATTCACAGTGTGTCCGTTCTCTAGGTTTCCCGTACATGTAATAACTGTAGTAATATTCCCTTCAACCTGGAGAGTTGGGACCCATGGAATGGGTGCCATGCATCATTGCTTTAAAGGGTCTGCATTTGCTCACCCACTCTCACGAATCCTCTCAGTCCCAAGTGTCCAGCCTTATGCCACATCCAGCTGTCATTGTAGATAGGGTCATTCCAGGTTTCATCAGAGACCCTGAAGGAATTGTAAAGAATTTCCCAGTTTTTTTGTTTTGTTTTTGAAATTCCTTTTTATAGTGGGTTTGAGCTGATTCTCGCTGCCATGTTTATGCCAGTCTAGAGACACTTGATTCCCTTACGGAGACATATCAATACATAGGTTTTAAGATTCTTACTAGTCAGATATATTCCTCTGCGGGAAATATGGGGTTTTGAGTCCCTTTCACTGAGGAAGGTGTAGGTCTTGTCTATTCCATAGTTGGTTTTTGGAACGGTACCTGTGCTTATATCAAAGTCTGGTTTTATGCATCACCCCAACTCTCCTTCCCCCTTAAGCAGGCATAAGTGTGTTTTCTAAATGTGCGACAGTGTTCTCTTTCCTAACTCAGTTCAAGTTTAGCCATGTTTACAGGATCTTCATAAGTGATATCTTATGGTAAGTTTCTTTTTCTGTGTGACTTATTTCACTTAGAATCATCGTACCTGAATCCACCCATTTTGCTGCTACTGGTCTTATGACATTGATTTCATGGCTGAGGGATATTCCATTGTACGTAAGTACCACAATTTTTTGAACCATTTTTATATTTCCTGGGATATTTAAGGTGTACCCAAGTTGAGGTCCTTGTAAGCAGTGCAGCCCTAAATTTTGGGGTGGCTCTGTCTTACTGATTTTCAGTTTTCCCAAGGTATATTCCCTAGACTTGAAGTGCCCTTGGCTCTGTAGCTCTGTTCTTTACTTGTTTTAGGGAACACAATGCACTCCTCCAGAGAGGCAGTTGGCAATTTACATCCCGCCCATCAGCATAACAAGGCTCCCTGTTCTCCAGGGCCTGTCTTGCCTTTCTGGTTTTTACACATTTTGTGGATGTCCCTTTTGACCGGTGGGAAGTGATACTTCTTTGTAGTGCAGATTTGCATTGCCCGCTTGCTTGCTTGGCCAAAAAGGGCATATGCATTTTCTCCTGAATATATTCAGGAGAAAACGCATATGCCCTTTTTGGCCAAGTGCATCATTGTCGAAGTTGTGCCCCTCTTCCTGTGCTTTAAAGGCGATTCCAACGTACCTCTTGAAATCTGTTTCCTGCTATTCTGCCTCACTTTCAAGTCCGCCTCGTTGCCTTCCCTCAACAGATTTTGGGACGATAGTTTTCCTTTATTTCTCGGCCAGTTTGTGAATTGCTGTGCCCCTGAGCTCCTTTTTTCAACTCGTTTTTGGTGAGCTGACCGCAAGGCCAAAATTTTGGTTCAGGACCTATACTGGTTCCCGGTGGGTGGCTGAGACTTTGGTTAATTCTTCTTCCTGCCGGGAAATTACAGTGATATGTGCTTGTCCAAATGCATAACAGCTACTCTCTCATTGGTTCTCCCTCTTCCCTTTCATCCTCTGCCAAATTGGCAACCTGTGCGAACCAGGAGGTTAAAGGGGCTGTCTCTCCAAGTTGGGAGGTTGATAGTAAAGCAGATGTAAAGTCAAAGCGGAGCACCAGGAGAGGGACTATTCGTTGAGTTTTAGAAACCTTTCGTATTCACAGTGTGTCCGTTCTCTAGGTTTCCCGTACATGTTATAGCTGTAGTAATATTCCCTTCAACCTGGAGAGTTAGGACCCATGGAATGGGTGCCAGGCATTTGTGCTTTAAAGGGTCTGCATTTGCTCACCCAATGTCACCAATCGTCTCAGTCCCAAGTGTCCCTCCTTATGCCACATCCAGCTGTCGTTGTAGATAAGGTCATTCCAGGTTTCATCAGAGACCCTGAAGGAATTGTAAAGAATTTCCCAGTTTTTTTGTTTTGTTTTTGAAATTCCTTTTTATAGTGGGTTTGAGCTGATTCTCGCTGCCATGTTTATGCCAGTCTAGACACACTTGATTCCCTTACGGAGACATATCAATACATAGGTTTTAAGATTCTTACAAGTCAGATATATTCCTCTGCAGGAAATATGGGGTTTTGAGTCCCTTTCACTGAGGAAGGTGTAGGTCTTGTCTATTCCATAGTTGGTTTTTGGAACGGTACCTGTGCTTATATCAAACTCTGGTTTTATGCATCAGCCCACCTCTCCTTCCCCCTTAAGGAGGCATAAGAGTGTTTTCTAAATATGAGACACTGTTCTCTTTCCTAACTCAGTTCAAGTGTAGCCATGTTTATAGTGTCTTCATAAGTGATATCTTATGATAAGTTTCTTTTTCTGTGTGACTTATTTCACTTAGAATCATCGTACCTTAATCCAGCAATTTTGCTGCTACTGGTCTTATGACATTGATTTCATGGCTGAGGGATATTCCATCGTACGTAAGTACCACAATTTTTTGAACCATTTTTATATTTCCTGGGATATTTAAGGTGTACCCAAGTTGAGGTCCTTGTAAGCAGTGCAGCCCTAAATTTTGGGGTGGCTGTGTCTTATTGATTTTCAGTTTTTCCAAGGTATATTCCCTAGACTGGAAGTGCCCTTGGCTCTGTAACTCTGTTCTTTACTTGTTTTAGGGAACACAATGTACTCCTCCAGAGAGGCAGTTGGCAATTTACATGCTGCCCATCAGCATAACAAGGCTCCCAGTTCTCCAGGGCCTGTCTTGCCTTTCTGGTTTTTACACATTTTGTGGATGTCCCTTTTGATCGGTGGGAAGTGATACTTCTTTGTAGTGCAGATTTGCATTGCCCGCTTGCTTGCTTGGCCAAAAAGGGCGTATGCGTTTTCTCCTGAATATATTCAGGAGAAAACGCATACGCCCTTTTTGGCCAAGTGCATCATTGTCGAAGTTGTGCCCCTCTTCCTGTGCTTTAAAGGCGATTCCAACGTACCTCTTGAAATCTGTTTCCTGCTACTCTGCCTCGCTTTCAAGTCCGCCTCATTGCCTTCCCTCAACAGATTTTTGGACGATACTTGTCCTTTATTACTTGGCCAGTTTGTGAATTGCTGTGCCCCTGAGCTCCATTGTTCAACTCGTTTTTTGTGAGCTGGCCGCAAGTCCAAAATTTTGGTTCAGGACCTATGCTGGTTCCCGGTGGGTGGCTGAGACTTTGGTTAATTCTTCTTCCTGCCGGGAAATTACAGTGATATGTGCCCGTCCAAGTGCCTAACAGCTACTGTCTCATTGGTTCTCTATCTTCCCTTTCATCCTCTGCCAAATGGGCAACCTGAGTGAACTGGGAGGTTAAAGGGGCTGTCTCTCGAAGTTGCGAGGTTGATATAAAGCAGATGGAAAGTCAAAACGGAGCACCAGGAGACGGACTATTCGTTGAGTTTTAGAAACCTTTCGTATTCACAGTGTGTCCGTTCTCTAGGTTTCCCGTACATGTTATAACTGTAGTAATATTCCCTTCAACCTGGAGAGTTGGGACCCATGGAATGGGTGCCATGCATCATTGCTTTAAAGGGTCTGCATTTGCTCACCCAATCTCACCAATCCTCTCAGTCCCAAGTGTCCAGCCTTATGCCACATCCAGCTGTCATTGTAGATAGGGTCATTCCAGGTTTCATCAGAGACCCTGAAGGAATTGTAAAGAATTTCCCAGTTTTTTTGTTTTGTTTTTGAAATTCCTTTTTATAGTGGGTTTGAGCTGATTCTCGCTGCCATGTTTATGCCAGTCTAGAGACACTTGATTCCCTTACGGAGACATATCAATACATAGGTTTTAAGATTCTTACTAGTCAGATATATTCCTCTGCGGGAAATATGGGGTTTTGAGTCCCTTTCACTGAGGAAGGTGTAGGTCTTGTCTATTCCATAGTTGGTTTTTGGAACGGTACCTGTGCTTATATCAAAGTCTGGTTTTATGCATCACCCCACCTCTCCTTCCCCCTTAAGCAGGCATAAGTGTGTTTTCTAAATGTGCGACAGTGTTCTCTTTCCTAACTCAGTTCAAGTTTAGCCATGTTTACAGGATCTTCATAAGTGATATCTTATGATAAGTTTCTTTTTCTGTGTGACTTATTTCACTTAGAATCATCGTACCTGAATCCACCCATTTTGCTGCTACTGGTCTTATGACATTGATTTCATGGCTGAGGGATATTCCATCGTACGTAAGTACCACAATTTTTTGAACCATTTTTATATTTCCTGGGATATTTAAGGTGTACCCAAGTTGAGGTCCTTGTAAGCAGTGCAGCCCTAAATTTTGGGGTGGATCTGTCTTACTGATTTTCAGTTTTCCCAAGGTATATTCCCTAGACTTGAAGTGCCCTTGGCTCTGTAGCTCTGTTCTTTACTTGTTTTAGAGAACACAATGCACTTCTCCAGAGAGGCAGTTGGCAATTTACATCCCGCCCATCAGCATAACAAGGCTCCCTGTTCTCCAGGGCCTGTCTTGCCTTTCTGGTTTTTACACATTTTGTGGATGTCCCTTTTGACCGGTGGGAAGTGATACTTCTTTGTAGTGCAGATTTGAATTGCCCGCTTGCTTGCTTGGCCAAAAAGGGCATATGCATTTTCTCCTGGATATATTCAGGAGAAAACGCATACGCCCTTTTTGGCCAAGTGCATCATTGTCGAAGTTGTGCCACTCTTCCTGTGCTTTAAAGGCGATTCCAACGTACCTCTTGAAATCTGTTTCCTGCTATTCTGCCTCACTTTCAAGTCCGCCTCGTTGCCTTCCCTCAACAGATTTTGGGACGATAGTTGTCCTTTATTTCTCGGCCAGTTTGTGAATTGCTGTGCCCCTGAGCTCCTTTTTTCAACTCGTTTTTGGTGAGCTGACCGCAAGGCCAAAATTTTGCTTCAGGACCTATACTTGTTCCCGGTGGGTGGCTGAGACTTTGGTTAATTCTTCTTCCTGCCGGGAAATTACAGTGATATGTGCCCGTCCAAATGCCTAACAGCTACTGTCTCATTGGTTCTCCCTTTTCCGTTTCATCCTCTGCCAAATTGGCATCCTGTGTGAACCAGGAGGTTAAAGGGGCTGTCTCTCCAAGTTGGTTGGTTGATAGTAAAGCAGATGGAAAGTCAAACCGGAGCACCAGGAGAGGGACTATTCGTTGAGTTTTAGAAACCTTTCGTATTCACAGTGTGTCCGTTCTCTAGGTTTCCCGTACATATTATAGCTGGAGTAATATTCCCTTCAACCTGGAGAGTTGGGGCCCATGGAATGGGTGCCAGGCATTTGTGATTTAAAGGGTCTGCATTTCCTCACCCAATCTCACCAATCCTCTCAGTCCCAAGTGTCCCTCCTTATGCCACATCCAGCTGTCGTTGTAGATAGGGTCATTCCAGGTTTCATCAGGGACCCTGAAGGAATTGTAAAGAATTTCCCAGTTTTTTTGTTTTGTTTTTGAAATTCCTTTTTATAGTGGGCTTGAGCTGATTCTCGCTGCCATGTTTATGCCAGTCTAGACACACTTGATTCCCTTACGGAGACAAATCAATACATAAGTTTTAAGATTATTACTAGTCAGATATATTCCTCTGCGGGAAATATGGTGTTTTGAGTCCCTTTCACTGAGGAAGGTGTAGGTCTTGTCTATTCCATAGTTGGTTTTTGGAACGGTACCTGTGCTTATATCAAACTCTGGTTTTATGCATCACCCGACCTCTCTTTCCGCCTTAAGCAGGCATAAGAGTGTTTTCTAAATATGAGACACTGTTCTCTTTCCTAACTCAGTTCAAGTGTAGCCATGTTTATAGCATCTTCATAAGTGATATCTTATGATAAGTTTCTTTTTCTGTGTGACTTATTTCACTTAGAATCATCGTACCTGAATCCACCCATTTTGCTGCTACTGGTCTTATGACATTGATTTCATGGCTGAGGAATATTCCATCGTACATAAGTACCACAATTTTTTGAACCATTTTTATATTTCCTGGGATAATTAAGGTGTATCCAAGTTGAGGTCTTTGTATGCAGTGCAGCCCTAATTTTGGGGTGGCTCTGTCTTATTGATTTTCAGCTTTCCCAAGGTATATTCCCTAGACTGGAAGTGCCCTTGGCTCTGTAGCTCTGTTGTTTACTTGTTTTAGGGAACACAATGCACTCCTCCAGAGAGGCAGTTGGCAATTTACATCCCGCCCATCAGCATAACAAGGCTCCCTGTTCTCCAGGGCCTGTCTTGCCTTTCTGGTTTTTACACATTTTGTGGATGTCCCTTTTGACCGGTGGGAAGTGATACTTCTTTGTAGTGCAGATTTGCATTGCCCGCTTGCTTGCTTGGCCAAAAAGGGCGTATGCGTTTTCTCCTGAATATATTCAGGAGAAAACGCATACGCCTTTTATGGCCAAGGGCATCATTGTCGAAGTTGTGCCCCTCTTCCTGTGCTTTAAAGGTAATTCCAACGTACCTCTTGAAATCTGTTTCCTGCTATTCTGCCTCGCTTTCAAGTCTGCCTCATTGCCTTCCCTCAACAGATTTTTGGAAGATAGTTGTCCTTTATTACTCGGCCAGTTTGTGAATTGCTGTGCCCCTGAGCTCCATTTTTCAACTCGTTTTTGGTGAGCTGACCGCAAGTCTAAAATTTTGGTTCAGGACCTATACTGGTTCCCGGTGGGTGGCTGAGACTTTGGTTAATTCTTCTTCCTGCCGGGAAATTACAGTGATATGTGCTTGTCCAAATGCATAACAGCTACTCTCTCATTGGTTCTCCCTCTTCCCTTTCATCCTCTGCCAAATTGGCAACCTGTGCGAACCAGGAGGTTAAAGGGGCTGTCTCTCCAAGTTGGGAGGTTGATAGTAAAGCAGATGTAAAGTCAAAGCGGAGCACCAGGAGAGGGACTATTCGTTGAGTTTTAGAAACCTTTCGTATTCACAGTGTGTCCGTTCTCTAGGTTTCCTGTACATGTTATAGCTGTAGTAATATTCCCTTCAACCTGGAGAGTTAGGACCCATGGAATGGGTGCCAGGCATTTGTGCTTTAAAGGGTCTGCATTTGCTCACCCAATGTCACCAATCGTCTCAGTCCCAAGTGTCCCTCCTTATGCCACATCCAGCTGTCGTTGTAGATAAGGTCATTCGAGGTTTCATCAGAGACCCTGAAGGAATTGTAAAGAATTTCCCAGTTTTTTTGTTTTGTTTTTGAAATTCCTTTTTATAGTGGGTTTGAGCTGATTCTCGCTGCCATGTTTATGCCAGTCTAGACACACTTGATTCCCTTACGGAGACATATCAATACATAGGTTTTAAGATTCTTACTAGTCAGATATATTCCTCTGCAGGAAATATGGGGTTTTGAGTCCCTTTCACTGAGGAAGGTGTAGGTCTTGTCTATTCCATAGTTGGTTTTTGGAACGGTACCTGTGCTTATATCAAACTCTGGTTTTATGCATCAGCCCACCTCTCCTTCCCCCTTAAGGAGGCATAAGAGTGTTTTCTAAATATGAGACACTGTTCTCTTTCCTAACTCAGTTCAAGTGTAGCCATGTTTATAGTGTCTTCATAAGTGATATCTTATGATAAGTTTCTTTTTCTGTGTGACTTATTTCACTTAGAATCATCGTACCTTAATCCAGCAATTTTGCTGCTACTGGTCTTATGACATTGATTTCATGGCTGAGGGATATTCCATCATACGTAAGTACCACAATTTTTTGAACCATTTTTATATTTCCTGGGATATTTAAGGTGTACCCAAGTTGAAGTCCTTGTAAGCAGTGCAGCCCTAAATTTTGGGGTGGCTGTGTCTTATTGATTTTCAGTTTTTCCAAGGTATATTCCCTAGACTGGAAGTGCCCTTGGCTCTGTAACTCTGTTCTTTACTTGTTTTAGGGAACACAATGTACTCCTCCAGAGAGGCAGTTGGCAATTTACATGCCGCCCATCAGCATAACAAGGCTCCCAGTTCTCCAGGGCCTGTCTTGCCTTTCTGGTTTTTACACATTTTGTGGATGTCCCTTTTGATCGGTGGGAAGTGATACTTCTTTGTAGTGCAGATTTGCATTGCCCGCTTGCTTGCTTGGCCAAAAAGGGCGTATGCGTTTTCTCCTGAATATATTCAGGAGAAAACGCATACGCCCTTTTTGGCCAAGTGCATCATTGTCGAAGTTGTGCCCCTCTTCCTGTGCTTTAAAGGCGATTCCAACGTACCTCTTGAAATCTGTTTCCTGCTACTCTGCCTCGCTTTCAAGTCCGCCTCATTGCCTTCCCTCAACAGATTTTTGGACGATACTTGTCCTTTATTACTTGGCCAGTTTGTGAATTGCTGTGCCCCTGAGCTCCATTGTTCAACTCGTTTTTTGTGAGCTGACCGCAAGTCCAAAATTTTGGTTCAGGACCTATGCTGGTTCTCGGTGGGGGGCTGAGACTTTGGTTAATTCTTCTTCCTGCCGGGAAATTACAGTGATATGTGCCCGTCCAAGTGCCTAACAGCTACTGTCTCATTGGTTCTCTCTCTTCCCTTTCATCCTCTGCCAAATGGGCAACCTGAGTGAACTGGGAGGTTAAAGGGGCTGTCTCTCGAAGTTGCGAGGTTGATATAAAGCAGATGGAAAGTCAAAACGGAGCACCAGGAGACGGACTATTCGTTGAGTTTTAGAAACCTTTCGTATTCACAGTGTGTCCGTTCTCTAGGTTTCCCGTACATGTTATAACTGTAGTAATATTCCCTTCAACCTGGAGAGTTGGGACCCATGGAATGGGTGCCATGCATCATTGCGTTAAAGGGTCTGCATTTGCTCACCCAATCTCACCAATCCTCTCAGTCCCAAGTGTCCAGCCTTATGCCACATCCAGCTGTCATTGTAGATAGGGTCATTCCAGGTTTCATCAGAGACCCTGAAGGAATTGTAAAGAATTTCCCAGTTTTTTTGTTTTGTTTTTGAAATTCCTTTTTATAGTGGGTTTGAGCTGATTCTCGCTGCCATGTTTATGCCAGTCTAGAGACACTTGATTCCCTTACGGAGACATATCAATACATAGGTTTTAAGATTCTTACTAGTCAGATATATTCCTCTGCGGGAAATATGGGGTTTTGAGTCCCTTTCACTGAGGAAGGTGTAGGTCTTGTCTATTCCATAGTTGGTTTTTGGAACGGTACCTGTGCTTATATCAAAGTCTGGTTTTATGCATCACCCCACCTCTCCTTCCCCCTTAAGCAGGCATAAGTGTGTTTTCTAAATGTGTGACAGTGTTCTCTTTCCTAACTCAGTTCAAGTTTAGCCATGTTTACAGGATCTTC
The DNA here is from genome assembly GCF_949752795.1 of Hyperoodon ampullatus. Classification (NCBI taxonomy): domain Eukaryota; kingdom Metazoa; phylum Chordata; class Mammalia; order Artiodactyla; family Ziphiidae; genus Hyperoodon; species Hyperoodon ampullatus. Next base: position 11,810 of record NW_027640655.1, on the reverse strand, counting down.
ATAAGTGATATCTTATGATAAGTTTCTTTTTCTGTTTGACTTATTACACTTAGAATCATCGTACCTGAATCCACCCATTTTGCTGCTACTGGTCTTATGACATTGATTTCATGGCTGAGGGATATTCCATCGTACGTAAGTACCACAATTTTTTGAACCATTTTTATATTTCCTGGGATATTTAAGGTGTACCCACGTTGAGGTCCTTGTAAGCAGTGCAGCCCTAAATTTTGGGGTGGCTCTGTCTTACTGATTTTCAGTTTTCCCAAGGTATATTCCCTAGACTTGAAGTGCCCTTGGTTCTGTAGCTCTGTTCTTTACTTGTTTTAGGGAACACAATGCACTCCTCCAGAGAGGCAGTTGGCAATTTACATCCCGCCCATCAGCATAACAAGGCTCCCTGTTCTCCAGGGCCTGTCTTGCCTTTCTGGTTTTTACACATTTTGTGGATGTCCCTTTTGACCGGTGGGAAGTGATACTTCTTTGTAGTGCAGATTTGCATTGCCCGCTTGCTTGCTTGGCCAAAAAGGGCGTATGCATTTTCTCCTGAATATATATCAGGAGAAAACACATACGCCCTTTATGGCCAAGGGCATCATTGTCGAAGTTGTGCCCCTCTTCCTGTGCTTTAAAGGTAATTCCAACGTACCTCTTGAAATCTGTTTCCTGCTATTCTGCCTCACTTTCAAGTCCGCCTAGTTGCCTTCCCTCAACAGATTTTTGGACGATATTTGTCCTTTATTTCTCGGCCAGTTTGTGAATTGCTGTGCCCCTGAGCTCCATTTTTCAACTCGTTTTTGGTGAGCTGACCGCAAGTCTAAAATTTTGGTTCAGGACCTATACTGGTTCCCGGTGGGTGGCTGAGACTTTGGTTAATTCTTCTTCCTGCAGGGAAATTACAGTGATATGTGCTTGTCCAAATGCATAACAGCTACTCTCTCATTGGTTCTCCCTCTTCCCTTTCATCCTCTGCCAAATTGGCAACCTGTGCGAACCAGGAGGTTAAAGGGGCTGTCTCTCCAAGTTGGGAGGTTGATAGTAAAGCAGATGTAAAGTCAAAGCGGAGCACCAGGAGAGGGACTATTCGTTGAGTTTTAGAAACCTTTCGTATTCACAGTGTGTCCGTTCTCTAGGTTTCCCGTACATGTTATAGCTGTAGTAATATTCGCTTCAACCTGGAGAGTTAGGACCCATGGAATGGGTGCCAGGCATTTGTGCTTTAAAGGGTCTGCATTTGCTCACCCAATGTCACCAATCGTCTCAGTCCCAAGTGTCCCTCCTTATGCCACATCCAGCTGTCGTTGTAGATAGGGTCATTCCAGGTTTCATCAGAGACCCTGAAGGAATTGTAAAGAATTTCCCAGTTTTTTTGTTTTGTTTTTGAAATTCCTTTTTATAGTGGGTTTGAGCTGATTCTCGCTGCCATGTTTATGCCAGTCTAGACACACTTGATTCCCTTACGGAGACATATCAATACATAGGTTTTAAGATTCTTACTAGTCAGATATATTCCTCTGCAGGAAATATGGGGTTTTGAGTCCCTTTCACTGAGGAAGGTGTAGGTCTTGTCTATTCCATAGTTGGTTTTTGGAACGGTACCTGTGCTTATATCAAACTCTGGTTTTATGCATCAGCCCACCTCTCCTTCCCCCTTAAGGAGGCATAAGAGTGTTTTCTAAATATGAGACACTGTTCTCTTTCCTAACTCAGTTCAAGTGTAGCCATGTTTATAGTGTCTTCATAAGTGATATCTTATGATAAGTTTCTTTTTCTGTGTAACTTATTTCACTTAGAGTCATCGTACCTTAATCCAGCAATTTTGCTGCTACTGGTCTTATGACACTGATTTCATGGCTGAGGGATATTCCATCGTACGTAAGTACCACAATTTTTTGAACCATTTTTATATTTCCTGGGATATTTAAGGTGTACCCAAGTTGAGGTCCTTGTAAGCAGTGCAGCCCTAAATTTTGGGGTGGCTGTGTCTTATTGATTTTCAGTTTTTCCAAGGTATATTCCCTAGACTGGAAGTGCCCTTGGCTCTGTAACTCTGTTCTTTACTTGTTTTAGGGAACACAATGTACTCCTCCAGAGAGGCAGTTGGCAATTTACATGCCGCCCATCAGCATAACAAGGCTCCCAGTTCTCCAGGGCCTGTCTTGCCTTTCTGGTTTTTACACATTTTGTGGATGTCCCTTTTGACCGGTGGGAAGTGATACTTCTTTGTAGTGCAGATTTGCATTGCCCGCTTGCTTGCTTGGCCAAAAAGGGCGTATGCGTTTTCTCCTGAATATATTCAGGAGAAAACGCATACGCCCTTTTTGGCCAAGTGCATCATTGTCGAAGTTGTGCCCCTCTTCCTGTGCTTTAAAGGCGATTCCAACGTACCTCTTGAAATCTGTTTCCTGCTACTCTGCCTCGCTTTCAAGTCTGCCTCATTGCCTTCCCTCAACAGATTTTTGGACGATACTTGTCCTTTATTACTTGGCCAGTTTGTGAATTGCTGTGCCCCTGAGCTCCATTGTTCAACTCGTTTTTTGTGAGCTGACCGCAAGTCCAAAATTTTGGTTCAGGACCTATGCTGGTTCCCGGTGGGGGGCTGAGACTTTGGTTAATTCTTCTTCCTGCCGGGAAATTACAGTGATATGTGCCCGTCCAAGTGCCTAACAGCTACTGTCTCATTGGTTCTCTCTCTTCCCTTTCATCCTCTGCCAAATGGGCAACTTGTGTGAACTGGGAGGTTAAAGGGGCTGTCTCTCGAAGTTGCGAGGTTGATATAAAGCAGATGGAAAGTCAAAACGGAGCACCAGGAGACGGACTATTCGTTGAGTTTTAGAAACCTTTCGTATTCACAGTGTGTCCGTTCTCTAGGTTTCCCGTACATCTAATAACTGTAGTAATATTCCCTTCAACCTGGAGAGTTGGGACCCATGGAATGGGTGCCATGCATCATTGCTTTAAAGGGTCTGCATTTGCTCACCCACTCTCACGAATCCTCTCAGTCCCAAGTGTCCAGCCTTATGCCGCATCCAGCTGTCATTGTAGATAGGGTCATTCCAGGTTTCATCAGAGACCCTGAAGGAATTGTAAAGAATTTCCCAGTTTTTTTGTTTTGTTTTTGAAATTCCTTTTTATAGTGGGTTTGAGCTGATTCTCGCTGCCATGTTTATGCCAGTCTAGAGACACTTGATTCCCTTACGGAGACATATCAATACATAGGTTTTAAGATTCTTACTAGTCAGATATATTCCTCTGCGGGAAATATGGGGTTTTGAGTCCCTTTCACTGAGGAAGGTGTAGGTCTTGTCTATTCCATAGTTGGTTTTTGGAACGGTACCTGTGCTTATATCAAAGTCTGGTTTTATGCATCACCCCACCTCTCCTTCCCCCTTAAGCAGGCATAAGTGTGTTTTCTAAATGTGCGACAGTGTTCTCTTTCCTAACTCAGTTCAAGTTTAGCCATGTTTACAGGATCTTCATAAGTGATATCTTATGGTAAGTTTCTTTTTCTGTGTGACTTATTTCACTTAGAATAATCGTACCTGAATCCACCCATTTTGCTGCTACTGGTCTTATGACATTGATTTCATGGCTGAGGGATATTCCATTGTACGTAAGTACCACAATTTTTTGAACCATTTTTATATTTCCTGGGATATTTAAGGTGTACCCAAGTTGAGGTCCTTGTAAGCAGTGCAGCCCTAAATTTTGGGGTGGCTGTGTCTTATTGATTTTCAGTTTTTCCAAGGTATATTCCCTAGACTGGAAGTGCCCTTGGCTCTGTAACTCTGTTCTTTACTTGTTTTAGGGAACACAATGTACTCCTCCAGAGAGGCAGTTGGCAATTTACATGCCGCCCATCAGCATAACAAGGCTCCCAGTTCTCCAGGGCCTGTCTTGCCTTTCTGGTTTTTACACATTTTGTGGATGTCCCTTTTGACCGGTGGGAAGTGATACTTCTTTGTAGTGCAGATTTGCATTGCCCGCTTGCTTGCTTGGCCAAAAAGGGCGTATGCGTTTTCTCCTGAATATATTCAGGAGAAAACGCATACGCCCTTTTTGGCCAAGTGCATCATTGTCGAAGTTGTGCCCCTCTTCCTGTGCTTTAAAGGCGATTCCAACGTACCTCTTGAAATCTGTTTCCTGCTACTCTGCCTCGCTTTCAAGTCTGCCTCATTGCCTTCCCTCAACAGATTTTTGGACAATACTTGTCCTTTATTACTTGGCCAGTTTGTGAATTGCTGTGCCCCTGAGCTCCATTGTTCAACTCGTTTTTTGTGAGCTGACCGCAAGTCCAAAATTTTGGTTCAGGACCTATGCTGGTTCTCGGTGGGGGGCTGAGACTTTGGTTAATTCTTCTTCCTGCCGGGAAATTACAGTGATATGTGCCCGTCCAAGTGCCTAACAGCTACTGTCTCATTGGTTCTCTCTCTTCCCTTTCATCCTCTGCCAAATGGGCAACCTGAGTGAACTGGGAGGTTAAAGGGGCTGTCTCTCGAAGTTGCGAGGTTGATATAAAGCAGATGGAAAGTCAAAACGGAGCACCAGGAGACGGACTATTCGTTGAGTTTTAGAAACCTTTCGTATTCACAGTGTGTCCGTTCTCTAGGTTTCCCGTACATGTTATAACTGTAGTAATATTCCCTTCAACCTGGAGAGTTGGGACCCATGGAATGGGTGCCATGCATCATTGCGTTAAAGGGTCTGCATTTGCTCACCCAATCTCACCAATCCTCTCAGTCCCAAGTGTCCAGCCTTATGCCACATCCAGCTGTCATTGTAGATAGGGTCATTCCAGGTTTCATCAGAGACCCTGAAGGAATTGTAAAGAATTTCCCAGTTTTTTTGTTTTGTTTTTGAAATTCCTTTTTATAGTGGGTTTGAGCTGATTCTCGCTGCCATGTTTATGCCAGTCTAGAGACACTTGATTCCCTTACGGAGACATATCAATACATAGGTTTTAAGATTCTTACTAGTCAGATATATTCCTCTGCGGGAAATATGGGGTTTTGAGTCCCTTTCACTGAGGAAGGTGTAGGTCTTGTCTATTCCATAGTTGGTTTTTGGAACGGTACCTGTGCTTATATCAAAGTCTGGTTTTATGCATCACCCCACCTCTCCTTCCCCCTTAAGCAGGCATAAGTGTGTTTTCTAAATGTGTGACAGTGTTCTCTTTCCTAACTCAGTTCAAGTTTAGCCATGTTTACAGGATCTTCATAAGTGATATCTTATGATAAGTTTCTTTTTCTGTTTGACTTATTTCACTTAGAATCATCGTACCTGAATCCACCCATTTTGCTGCTACTGGTCTTATGACATTGATTTCATGGCTGAGGGATATTCCATCGTACGTAAGTACCACAATTTTTTGAACCATTTTTATATTTCCTGGGATATTTAAGGTGTACCCACGTTGAGGTCCTTGTAAGCAGTGCAGCCCTAAATTTTGGGGTGGCTCTGTCTTACTGATTTTCAGTTTTCCCAAGGTATATTCCCTAGACTTGAAGTGCCCTTGGTTCTGTAGCTCTGTTCTTTACTTGTTTTAGGGAACACAATGCACTCCTCCAGAGAGGCAGTTGGCAATTTACATCCCGCCCATCAGCATAACAAGGCTCCCTGTTCTCCAGGGCCTGTCTTGCCTTTCTGGTTTTTACACATTTTGTGGATGTCCCTTTTGACCGGTGGGAAGTGATACTTCTTTGTAGTGCAGATTTGCATTGCCCGCTTGCTTGCTTGGCCAAAAAGGGCGTATGCATTTTCTCCTGAATATATATCAGGAGAAAACACATACGCCCTTTATGGCCAAGGGCATCATTGTCGAAGTTGTGCCCCTCTTCCTGTGCTTTAAAGGTAATTCCAACGTACCTCTTGAAATCTGTTTCCTGCTATTCTGCCTCACTTTCAAGTCCGCCTAGTTGCCTTCCCTCAACAGATTTTTGGACGATATTTGTCCTTTATTTCTCGGCCAGTTTGTGAATTGCTGTGCCCCTGAGCTCCATTTTTCAACTCGTTTTTGGTGAGCTGACCGCAAGTCTAAAATTTTGGTTCAGGACCTATACTGGTTCCCGGTGGGTGGCTGAGACTTTGGTTAATTCTTCTTCCTGCAGGGAAATTACAGTGATATGTGCTTGTCCAAATGCATAACAGCTACTCTCTCATTGGTTCTCCCTCTTCCCTTTCATCCTCTGCCAAATTGGCAACCTGTGCGAACCAGGAGGTTAAAGGGGCTGTCTCTCCAAGTTGGGAGGTTGATAGTAAAGCAGATGTAAAGTCAAAGCGGAGCACCAGGAGAGGGACTATTCGTTGAGTTTTAGAAACCTTTCGTATTCACAGTGTGTCCGTTCTCTAGGTTTCCCGTACATGTTATAGCTGTAGTAATATTCGCTTCAACCTGGAGAGTTAGGACCCATGGAATGGGTGCCAGGCATTTGTGCTTTAAAGGGTCTGCATTTGCTCACCCAATGTCACCAATCGTCTCAGTCCCAAGTGTCCCTCCTTATGCCACATCCAGCTGTCGTTGTAGATAGGGTCATTCCAGGTTTCATCAGAGACCCTGAAGGAATTGTAAAGAATTTCCCAGTTTTTTTGTTTTGTTTTTGAAATTCCTTTTTATAGTGGGTTTGAGCTGATTCTCGCTGCCATGTTTATGCCAGTCTAGACACACTTGATTCCCTTACGGAGACATATCAATACATAGGTTTTAAGATTCTTACTAGTCAGATATATTCCTCTGCAGGAAATATGGGGTTTTGAGTCCCTTTCACTGAGGAAGGTGTAGGTCTTGTCTATTCCATAGTTGGTTTTTGGAACGGTACCTGTGCTTATATCAAACTCTGGTTTTATGCATCAGCCCACCTCTCCTTCCCCCTTAAGGAGGCATAAGAGTGTTTTCTAAATATGAGACACTGTTCTCTTTCCTAACTCAGTTCAAGTGTAGCCATGTTTATAGTGTCTTCATAAGTGATATCTTATGATAAGTTTCTTTTTCTGTGTAACTTATTTCACTTAGAGTCATCGTACCTTAATCCAGCAATTTTGCTGCTACTGGTCTTATGACACTGATTTCATGGCTGAGGGATATTCCATCGTACGTAAGTACCACAATTTTTTGAACCATTTTTATATTTCCTGGGATATTTAAGGTGTACCCAAGTTGAGGTCCTTGTAAGCAGTGCAGCCCTAAATTTTGGGGTGGCTGTGTCTTATTGATTTTCAGTTTTTCCAAGGTATATTCCCTAGACTGGAAGTGCCCTTGGCTCTGTAACTCTGTTCTTTACTTGTTTTAGGGAACACAATGTACTCCTCCAGAGAGGCAGTTGGCAATTTACATGCCGCCCATCAGCATAACAAGGCTCCCACTTCTCCAGGGCCTGTCTTGCCTTTCTGGTTTTTACACATTTTGTGGATGTCCCTTTTGACCGGTGGGAAGTGATACTTCTTTGTAGTGCAGATTTGCATTGCCCGCTTGCTTGCTTGGCCAAAAAGGGCGTATGCGTTTTCTCCTGAATATATTCAGGAGAAAACGCATACGCCCTTTATGGCCAAGGGCATCATTGTCGAAGTTGTGCCCCTCTTCCTGTGCTTTAAAGGCGATTCCAACGTACCTCTTGAAATCTGTTTCCTGCTACTCTGCCTCGCTTTCAAGTCTGCCTCATTGCCTTCCCTCAACAGATTTTTGGACGATACTTGTCCTTTATTACTTGGCCAGTTTGTGAATTGCTGTGCCCCTGAGCTCCATTGTTCAACTCGTTTTTTGTGAGCTGACCGCAAGTCCAAAATTTTGGTTCAGGACCTATGCTGGTTCCCGGTGGGGGGCTGAGACTTTGGTTAATTCTTCTTCCTGCCGGGAAATTACAGTGATATGTGCCCGTCCAAGTGCCTAACAGCTACTGTCTCATTGGTTCTCTCTCTTCCCTTTCATCCTCTGCCAAATGGGCAACTTGTGTGAACTGGGAGGTTAAAGGGGCTGTCTCTCGAAGTTGCGAGGTTGATATAAAGCAGATGGAAAGTCAAAACGGAGCACCAGGAGACGGACTATTCGTTGAGTTTTAGAAACCTTTCGTATTCAAAGTGTGTCCGTTCTCTAGGTTTCCCGTACATCTAATAACTGTAGTAATATTCCCTTCAACCTGGAGAGTTGGGACCCATGGAATGGGTGCCATGCATCATTGCTTTAAAGGGTCTGCATTTGCTCACCCACTCTCACGAATCCTCTCAGTCCCAAGTGTCCAGCCTTATGCCGCATCCAGCTGTCATTGTAGATAGGGTCATTCCAGGTTTCATCAGAGACCCTGAAGGAATTGTAAAGAATTTCCCAGTTTTTTTGTTTTGTTTTTGAAATTCCTTTTTATAGTGGGTTTGAGCTGATTCTCGCTGCCATGTTTATGCCAGTCTAGAGACACTTGATTCCCTTACGGAGACATATCAATACATAGGTTTTAAGATTCTTACTAGTCAGATATATTCCTCTGCGGGAAATATGGGGTTTTGAGTCCCTTTCACTGAGGAAGGTGTAGGTCTTGTCTATTCCATAGTTGGTTTTTGGAACGGTACCTGTGCTTATATCAAAGTCTGGTTTTATGCATCACCCCACCTCTCCTTCCCCCTTAAGCAGGCATAAGTGTGTTTTCTAAATGTGCGACAGTGTTCTCTTTCCTAACTCAGTTCAAGTTTAGCCATGTTTACAGGATCTTCATAAGTGATATCTTATGGTAAGTTTCTTTTTCTGTGTGACTTATTTCACTTAGAATCATCGTACCTGAATCCACCCATTTTGCTGCTACTGGTCTTATGACATTGATTTCATGGCTGAGGGATATTCCATTGTACGTAAGTACCACAATTTTTTGAACCATTTTTATATTTCCTGGGATATTTAAGGTGTACCCAAGTTGAGGTCCTTGTAAGCAGTGCAGCCCTAAATTTTGGGGTGGCTCTGTCTTACTGATTTTCAGTTTTCCCAAGGTATATTCCCTAGACTTGAAGTGCCCTTGGCTCTGTAGCTCTGTTCTTTACTTGTTTTAGGGAACACAATGCACTCCTCCAGAGAGGCAGTTGGCAATTTACATCCCGCCCATCAGCATAACAAGGCTCCCTGTTCTCCAGGGCCTGTCTTGCCTTTCTGGTTTTTACACATTTTGTGGATGTCCCTTTTGACCGGTGGGAAGTGATACTTCTTTGTAGTGCAGATTTGCATTGCCCGCTTGCTTGCTTGGCCAAAAAGGGCATATGCATTTTCTCCTGAATATATTCAGGAGAAAACGCATATGCCCTTTTTGGCCAAGTGCATCATTGTCGAAGTTGTGCCCCTCTTCCTGTGCTTTAAAGGCGTTTCCAACGTACCTCTTGAAATCTGTTTCCTGCTATTCTGCCTCACTTTCAAGTCCGCCTCGTTGCCTTCCCTCAACAGATTTTGGGACGATAGTTGTCCTTTATTTCTCGGCCAGTTTGTGAATTGCTGTGCCCCTGAGCTCCTTTTTTCAACTCGTTTTTGGTGAGCTGACCGCAAGGCCAAAATTTTGGTTCAGGACCTATACTGGTTCCCGGTGGGTGGCTGAGACTTTGGTTAATTCTTCTTCCTGCCGGGAAATTACAGTGATATGTGCCCGTCCAAATGCCTAACAGCTACTGTCTCATTGGTTCTCCCTTTTCCGTTTCATCCTCTGCCAAATTGGCATCCTGTGTGAACCAGGAGGTTAAAGGGGCTGTCTCTCCAAGTTGGTTGGTTGACAGTAAAGCAGATGGAAAGTCAAACCGGAGCACCAGGAGAGGGACTATTCGTTGAGTTTTAGAAACCTTTCGTATTCACAGTGTGTCCGTTCTCTAGGTTTCCTGTACATATTATAGCTGGAGTAATATTCCCTTCAACCTGGAGAGTTGGGGCCCATGGAATGGGTGCCAGGCATTTGTGATTTAAAGGGTCTGCATTTCCTCACCCAATCTCACCAATCCTCTCAGTCCCAAGTGTCCCTCCTTATGCCACATCCAGCTGTCGTTGTAGATAGGGTCATTCCAGGTTTCATCAGGGACCCTGAAGGAATTGTAAAGAATTTCCCAGTTTTTTTGTTTTGTTTTTGAAATTCCTTTTTATAGTGGGCTTGAGCTGATTCTCGCTGCCATGTTTATGCCAGTCTAGACACACTTGATTCCCTTACAGACACAAATCAATACATAAGTTTTAAGATTATTACTAGTCAGATATATTCCTCTGCGGGAAATATGGTGTTTTGAGTCCCTTTCACTGAGGAAGGTGTAGGTCTTGTCTATTCCATAGTTGGTTTTTGGAACGGTACCTGTGCTTATATCAAACTCTGGTTTTATGCATCACCCGACCTCTCTTTCCGCCTTAAGCAGGCATAAGAGTGTTTTCTAAATATGAGACACTGTTCTCTTTCCTAACTCAGTTCAAGTGTAGCCATGTTTATAGGATCTTCATAAGTGATATCTTATGATAAGTTTCTTTTTCTGTGTGACTTATTTCACTTAGAATCATCGTACCTGAATCCACCCATTTAGCTGCTACTGGTCTTATGACATTGATTTCATGGCTGAGGAATATTCCATCGTACATAAGTACCACAATTTTTTGAACCATTTTTATATTTCCTGGGATACTTAAGGTGTATCCAAGTTGAGGTCTTTGTATGCAGTGCAGCCCTAATTTTGGGGTGGCTCTGTCTTATTGATTTTCAGCTTTCCCAAGGTATATTCCCTAGACTGGAAGTGCCCTTGGCTCTGTAGCTCTGTTGTTTACTTGTTTTAGGGAACACAATGCACTCCTCCAGAGAGGCAGTTGGCAATTTACATCCCGCCCATCAGCATAACAAGGCTCCCTGTTCTCCAGGGCCTGTCTTGCCTTTCTGGTTTTTACACATTTTGTGGATGTCCCTTTTGACCGGTGGGAAGTGATACTTCTTTGTAGTGCAGATTTGCATTGCCCGCTTGCTTGCTTGGCCAAAAAGGGCGTATGCGTTTTCTCCTGAATATATTCAGGAGAAAACGCATACGCCCTTTATGGCCAAGTGCATCATTGTCGAAGTTGTGCCCCTCTTCCTGTGCTTTAAAGGTAATTCCAACGTACCTCTTGAAATCTGTTTCCTGCTATTCTGCCTCGCTTTCAAGTCTGCCTCGTTGCCTTCCCTCAACAGATTTTTGGAAGATAGTTGTCCTTTATTACTCGGCCAGTTTGTGAATTGCTGTGCCCCTGAGCTCCATTTTTCAACTCGTTTTTGGTGAGCTGACCGCAAGTCTAAAATTTTGGTTCAGGACCTATACTGGTTCCCGGTGGGTGGCTGAGACTTTGGTTAATTCTTCTTCCTGCCGGGAAATTACAGTGATATGTGCTTGTCCAAATGCATAAAAGCTACTCTCTCATTGGTTCTCCCTCTTCCCTTTCATCCTCTGCCAAATTGGCAACCTGTGCGAACCAGGAGGTTAAAGGAGCTGTCTCTCCAAGTTGGGAGGTTGATAGTAAAGCAGATGGAAAGTCAAACCGGAGCACCAGGAGAGGGACTATTAGTTGAGTTTTAGAAACCTTTCGTATTCACAGTGTGTCCGTTCTCTAGGTTTCCCGTACATGTTATAGCTGTAGTAATATTCCCTTCAACCTGGAGAGTTGGTACCCATGGAATGGGTGCCAGGCATTTGTGCTTTAAATGGTCTGCATTTGCTCACCCAATCTCACAAATCGTCTCAGTCCCAAGTGTCCTTCCTTATGCCACATCCAGCTGTCGTTGTAGAAAAGGTCATTCCAGGTTTCATCAGAGACCCTGAAGGAATTATAAAGAATTTCCCAGTTTTTTGTTTTGTTT